>NC_090444.1:1763364853-1763989853 GCF_031143425.1 Pleurodeles waltl
GAGGCCCTGCCGTTAACCCCAGAAGTGCCCATGTTGACCCGAGCTCTGCTCGACCTTCCCCTGAGCGCTGCGGGGATCGCTTAGTTTTAAGTCACGTGACATGCTGGATCCGCAGTCTTAAAAAGGTATAGATACCTGTCATCTTCTCACCGGATACACCCCTCGACTACTTTAAGAAATTACCACATGGAGGGACATGGAAGGGACCTATAGCCTGGCGGGAAGCAGGAATAGCTACAAAAGGAGCCCTCGTCGAGGAGGGTCACTCGTTCCCTTTGACCAGCTACAGCTTAGATATGACCTCCCACAGGGGCTCTTCCTTTCATATAACGTGATTATTGCAGCTATACGCAAACACTGGGGGTCCGGGGTAGCGGAACCACCAAAAGCTGCCCGCCTTCAATATATACTGACAACAGTGGGCACATATAGGGCAGTCATCTACCTCTACAAAAGATACTGGGGAGATCTCCAGGCCCAATGCTGGATCTGAAGGGTAAATGGAAAGAAGATCTGGGTCTGGCGATAGAGGAAAGCGATTGGGAAATCATCCTATATAGCACAGCCAAGGCGACCAGAAATGCCAGATTTAAACTAATAATTTTTATGTATTACTCAGGGCATACCTTCCCCACCGGAGACTCAATTGGTATTCCCCACAGACAGAACGCACATGCCCTTGCTGTGGTGAGCTAGGCTAGGACTGGGGGAATATTATGGAAACGCTAACTGATAGCATAGAGCGCGAGGCCCCCGAGAGGCATAACACTGCCTGTTTGGATGGTTTCCCCACACAGCAAAGACGAAAGTCACTAGACACCTCCCGGAACTGGTGCTGGTCCTCACTAAAAGAGAGAGGTCGTGAAATACTGGAAAAATCCAAGGGTCCCTAGCTTGCAAGCATGGAAACACAAGTTCAGGAAATGGACAGAGGGGAAGCTGCAGGAGGGCGAAACGAGGGGAGGGCTCGATGGATGCTGCACTGGCCTGGGGGGCACCAGTAGACACCCTAAGAGACGCAGAGGAGCTAGCGCAAGAAGAGACCTACGATCATCCACCAAGGTGCAGCTGTGCAACATTAATGTACAGGGGCTTTGGGTGAGCGGAGTTTCCAGGGAGAGAACGCAGTACCACGGGGCGGCACTATATGCATGAGGCAGGACCTATGGGGCAAACATACCCCACAGACTGACTGGATGCACCACGGGGGAGGGGAGAGGGGATATTGCAGGATTCTTAGAAGCGAATTTGGTGCGGACTGCCAGGGCATGTTTAAAATGATGGCTGGTGCAATTCTGAGCCGGTGGCTGATTGATCATGGCCCAGTCACAGACGGATAGATGAGGGAAAACCAGCTTAACCTGTTGTTTAACTTGAAAAGAATCTAAAACGAATGTAAGAAAACATAAGACACTGACGAAAGACATGTTGTGTATGTTTCTCCAGAAAACGCAATAAAAATTATGCTTAAGAACGCCAGAGGTTGAAGGGTGACAAAAGAGTAGTGGAACTGTTGCCTGAAAGGCAGTGTGGGCCAGCAGCAGAGGCAGATCCGAGGCTGAGCAGGATGTGGAGGGATCTGGTGCAGCATCATCACTATTTAAATATCACTGTGCTCATCACCGGACGCTCCCTGGAGCGGCCGTGCGCTTTGAGTCCCATTTCAAACAAGGGACTATGGGCCAGATGTAGCAAACGTTTGCGACTCGCAAACGGGCCGATTCGCAATTTGCAACAGTGCAAAATCGGAAATGGGATGCAAAAAGCCCATTTCCGACTCGCAAAAAGCGATGGGACCCGTTTGCGAGTCGCATCCGTTGCGACCCCATTTTGCGACCCGCAAATTGCAAGTCGCAATTTGCGAGTCGCAAACCTTATGCAATTGCAACTCCCAAATTGCGACTAGTCGCAAAAAGTCCAGTTTGCAAGTCGCATTTACCACTAACTCAGAGCAGGTGGTAACCATTACCAAAGTATAAAAGGAGACCCAGAAGGCATCTGGGTCACTCAAGATGGCGGACATATACCTGATAGCAGTGAGGAGGAGAGTCTACGCAGCCCAGCAGAGGAGGAGGAGGGGCCACAGACAGGAGAAGATATATAGAACAAGGCAGACCCTTTTCCAGCAAACTGAAGAGGAGATCTATGATAAATACCGCCTTAGCAGCGCTGCCATTCTAGAATTAATAGATTTACTAAAACCACAGCTAGAACACAAGACTCTGCGTGGCTGCGCCATCCCTACGCATGTGCAAGTACTATGCGCACTGCACCTCTTGGCCTCAGGGAGCTATCAGGGGGTCATTGCCGTGGCAGGTGGGGTATCCCAAAGTGCAGTGTCAAGGTTCCTCAGGGCATTTCTAGATGCCTTAGTAGCGCACAGGTCTCAGTTCATATACTTACCAAGGAATGAGGCAGAAATTAACAGCACGAAGCTGGCCTTTTACCGCATTGCCCACTTCCCCCATGTCATTGGATGTGTAGATGGGACACACATTCAAATATGCCCCCCGCTAATCTGGAACATATTTTCCGCAACAGAAAGTGTACCCACTCACTCAACATACAGGTTGTTTGTGATGCCCATTACGTCATCACGGACATCGTAGCTAAGTTTCCAGGCAGTACCCATGACTCATACATTTTTAGACATAGTGGGATACATCAACGCCTGGAACGTGGGGAGTTTGGAGACGGATACCTCCTAGGTAGAGCTGCATACACCTTGCAGACATACACACAGGTCACTGTGCACGACTATCTGGACTTACTAACAGTGTACTTTTGTGCCCAACAGGTGACAGTGCATATGCTCTAAGGCCATGGATCATGACTCCATTTTTAACACCCAGCAATGATTCAGAGAGGCAATACAACAGTGCGCATAAGAGGACCAGGAACCTCATAGAGCGCACCTTCGGACTCCTGAAGGCAAGATTCCGATGCCTCCACCGCAGCGGAGGCACCCTCCAATACACCCCCATTACCGCTTTCAAAATTGTGGTCGCATGCGCCATCCTCCACAACATAGCCACCCGACGTGGGCTACCTCTCACCCCTGCAGACCCAGATCCTGATGATGAAGAGCAAGAACAACCACATCGCCATCATGGGGATAGGAGTCTAGCTAATCAAGGCAGACTGAGACGGGACCACATTGCAACGCAATATTCTGGACGGTACGTGTCAACTCCCACCATACTCACCTATTAACCATTTGTTAAGTGGAACAAAAATAACTGTTTTATTAATGTCATGAAGAAACTATATACAAGTTGAAATTGTCCATGGGCTGGAAAATGCCAACCAGTCATGTGGCACATTAACGCCATGTGCCACATGAATCTGTCCTGGCTGTTATCTATGATCTCCTGCCCCTCCTGCCAGCCTGGCTGGTCCCTGCTGCGTCCATGGTGCTGTGCCTACCACTCCTCAGCACCCTACTGTGAGTGGCAGAGACACTGCTCACTGTTGAGCCCTCCTCCCAGGTGTATTTGTTAGCTTCCTGGCTGTGATGTCATCATCATGTGCCAGGAAGTGTTTCCAGGGTGTTCTGGTATGCTTTCTGGAGTGTTCTGCTGCATCTGCAAGCAATTTTGAAGGTATTCGCAATTTGCGACACCCACTCGCTAATTGCGAGTTCGTTTTTGCACACTCGCAAACAGCGACCTCGCAAACTGCGGACTCGCACACAGCGTTGCGAGTCCGGCTGCGAGTCGCAAAATCGGATCGCTTTTTTTTTGGCATTCCAATTTGCGACTCGCATTTTGCGAGTCGCATCAACTCGCAAAATGTGAGTCGCAATTTTTATTTTTGCTACATCTGGCCCTATGTTAGCTCCCATTAGTTCCTGTTCACTTCTGCTTTGCAGAAGGGGTAAAGTGAAGGTTCACAGTATTCTTGCTCCTGTGTATTGTGTCGCTAACTTAAAAACATTACCGAGGTTAAAATACCTTAGTCACGGCTGACTCTGCTGTTTTTTGATAGAGACATTTACTTCTTGGTCATTGATTGTGGCAAAGAATGTATATTATTTGCCAGTTCTTTTGGAGCTCATGGATGCGCATCCTCATTTCTCCAACAATCTCTTCAAAATTGGTGCAAATTGCAAATCTGTCAGCAGCCTCAGCAGAGTGTGCACGGCTTCTTCACTGCACTCTTTTTTGTGCTGTTGATTTATGTAGCTCGGCGTCGCAGTACTGGTGTGGGGTGGGTATTTTCACTGTGTCAGCACATGATCAGCCTGGTGCCTTGATACATGCAAGGTGCACTTTAAAATCCCCAAGGACACAGCTCTCACCAGCGATACATTCAAAGACGTACTCTAAATTAGTAAATAGTTGTATCAGTAAATAGCTGTATCGTTAATCAGTTATGATGGGCAGAGAGCGGTCTAGCTGCTATGGAATCACATGAATGTTCACTTTCACCAGCTGGCAGCATTTGCTGTGTCACCAGCTCCTGATTGCAGTTCAAATCCAGGCGCAATATTCAATTGACTGGTGCGTTCCTGGATGGGACAGGTTCAGGTATCTCAGAGAGCTTATATCAGCTTTCTTAGAGAGAAGCAACTGGTCCACCCTATCCTTAGCTATTGGTTGTTGTTAGTGTCAGTCACACGTTGACGAACCTGTCCACTGCCAGCCAGCCTCTACCATTTTTTGTTGCACTTTCATTACCGGAGGGCCGGGTGCGGCCTGAAGACATAAATAAACGTTGAGTCAACTTTGTGGCTCATTCTTCAGTACCCATCATATCGGTGTGTGTCCGTCACTTATATCGCATGTGGCCTACACCACAAGGTTCAGGTGGACCTCACACTGGCGATGAGGCCGGTCTGCACACCCTTGCGTGCTGAGATGCACCCATCAAGTGGGCACACCGCTTTGCTCTCCAGCGCCCAACACTGCCCGTGTGCAGTCGCACTGCGGCCCAGGGCAGCACCCCCTTGAGTGCGGTAACTGTCAGCAAGTCGTGAAGCAGAGTTTGCTCCTAAGAGGTTGGTGCAGCTGCCTGTGTGTTTGCTCTTTCTCTGTCACTTCACCCAGTGGTACCCTCCTACTCGGAAGGGAGAACGTGCACGCCGCTATCCAGCCCGCGCCACAGGCTGCGGCATCACCCAGTAGCAGTCTGTGACTCTGCAGGCCCGCCCTGCCGAGTGGGCTCCATCAGTGGCACGCGCTGCACTGAAGGCTCATTAAGCTGCCTGTCAAGAGTGTCTGCCAGCTGTGGGGCCCCAGAGAACGCGATGTCAGAGCTGGAACCAGTGCCCTGGTGAACCAAAGGGCTGGGCCCTGAGGGAGTCTCCCGGGAGAGGGAAAAAAACAAAGAAAGAGAAAGACGTAGAAGGCCTTGTTCAAGAATCAAAAGGCACACCATCACTACTAAGCCCCAGTAGGCCTCAAGCACCATCACACACAGCAGAGCACAGGAGAGAATCATGTCTGCCAAGCTGTGCCACCGTCCACACCCCAACAAGATGCACAAGCATTGGTAGCCCCACTACCAACTTTTAGCCAGTTGGTTGATCCAACCACCGCCGCACGAGATGATGCCAATGGATCGGACTCCTCCACCACTTTTTTCGCGCCACCAGCAAAACTGGTGGTACAGTGAAGAGATCTATGATGCTGTGGGGGCAAAACTGAGCAAACTATTTGAACACCTTCCGAACACCAAGGGGGAGGATGATTTTGATGCAGCCGTGGCAGTTCTCAATAGATATTTTGACCTCCCAACTCAACCTGGACTATGAGTGATTTAAACTAAGGCAGGCGCGTCAAACAGAAAGTGAGTCTGTTCTACATGCGCCTACGCAAGCTGGCAAGTACCTGCACAGGCATCAATCAGACAGATGAAATCTGCGCACAGATAATCCAGGGCTGCCGGTTGTCTATCCTCTGCAAATTGATCCTTCGTCAGCCAGCTATCTTGCTGAATGACATCCTAATTCTCATCAGGCCTCATGACCTAGCTGACGTCAGAGCTGAAGACATGGAAGGCGCACTTATGTGCAATGCGGCGCCACCTACAATCACCCGGTAGTGAAGATCAAAGAGGAGAAAGTTGATGCAATTCAGCGACGTCTGGCCAATCAGCTCAGTTTTACCACCAGCCCGACTAGGGGTGTGGGAACTGTGGCATGCAACATAGACCACCAAATGTCTGTCCTACACAAGACAAATCCTGCTTGAAATGTGGCCACATGAACCACTTCGCAAAGGCATGCCGCCAGGGTGCACCAGCCAACAGATCAAATCACAGAGAGAAAGGCCGTGCAACTATCCGCCAGCTCTTGCTGCAAGATGATGACAGGAAACATCTCTCGCAATGCCCGAAAACCATGACCTGAGAGGAAGAAGATGATGACGATGAGTTCTTCCCATTTTCCTTCACAGGCAGGGACCAACATTGGAAAACACCACAGCCTATGTGCAAGGTACACATCGGCAAGGCTGAAATCACCACTCTCATAGACACTGGCACATTTGTGAATGTAATGGATGACACCCAGTTCAACAAACTGATACAGTGCACACTAATAGCACCCACCAAAGCTAGGATCTGTATGTGTGGAGGAACTCCGCCCCTCCCCTTGAGAGGGGTGATCAACGTCACCGCAGAGAGTGAAGGGTATACCACATTAGCAAAATTCCATGTGACCAAAGGCAGCATTGGCACCCTCCTCAGATGTCACACCGCAGAAGACTTGGGTCTAGTGTTCTTTGCTAGCCAAGTACATGAGTCACATGCTGCAAACGTGCTTGACAAATCCCCTCAACTGTTCTGGGGCTTGGGATATCTCAAGGGTACCAAGTCTAGTTGCACATCAGTGAAACCATCCGGCCGACTGCACTCAGACACAGGAGGGTGCCGTTTCATTTACGGACCGTAGTTGAAAAAGAACTGGACCAGCTTGAACAACTGGGATTTAATGAAAAGAGTGACTGGACCCACACCATGGGTGTCACCCTTAATCATCACCCTAAGCTGAAACAACCAGAGGCCATCAGGTTGTGTATGGACATGAGGGTGCCAAATAAAGCAATTCACAGGGAGCGGCACATCACCCCCACCATTGATGAGATTGTGGGCAACCTCAATGGATCTTACTGGTTCTCCAAGATAGATTTGAATAATGGTTACCATCAGTTGGAGTTAGAGGAGGCAAGTAGGTATATCACCACATTCTCGACCCACATTGGACTCCACAGGTACTGAAGGCTCAGTTCTGGTATATCCTTTGCAGCTGCAGTATTTCCAGATGCTATCTGGGAACCACTGTTATGATTCCTGTGTGTGATCAATATGAGTGATGATATCCTCATATATTCGGACACGTTGGAGGATTATCTCACAAGACTGAGAGCCACATTGTAAAGGCTGGCAAACAGTGGGCTAACCCTCCACCTGAACAAATGTCCTTCTACACAAACTCAGTGGAATTCTTTGGCTATCGCTTTTCTAGTGAAGGGTTACAGGTCGACCCAAAGAAAGTAGATGCCCCCCTGGAGTGTGTCGGAAATCAGGAGTTTTTTTGTCATGGGAAACTACTGTGGGTAGTTCATTCCTAATCTGGAAACCCTGTTAGAACTGCTTCATGTCTTGACCAGGCACAATCAACCCTGGAACTGGGATAGCCGGGCCGAACAGGCATTGAAGAAGGTGAAGGAAGTGCTCCTGGTTGATGGAACAATGGCCTTTTTCGACCCCCAGGTGTAATACAGAGGTGATTGTTGATGCCAACCCAGTAGACCTGGGGGCAGTTCTGCTTCAAGAGGAAGAAGACTGGGTCTGGCTGCCCATCGCATATACTAGGAGGGACCTCACTGACACGGAAACATGCTGACACAGCAATATGCTGAGGTGGAAAGGGAAGCACTGGCCATCCAATGGGCCTGTCGGTACTTCCACCTCCATCTTTACGGACAAAAATTCCACATGCTTACAGACCGCAAACACACTATTCACAGGCTCTGCCAGGAATGGGCCACCTTGCATCGAAAGGTGGACAGTGCAGCTCCAACCCTACTCTTTTGAGATCACATACCGGCCAAGAATAAACAATCCTGCAGACTACTTGTCCCGACATCTGGTGGGGGGAACATTTGACACCTGCCCAATGGAGACGGAGGCAAGGGCTAAGGAATTTTTCCAAATGGTACTGCATGAATCGTGCCCAGAGCTCTCTCACTGGAGGAGATCGAGGAAGCAACCAAAAGAGATGACACACTTGCCAAAGCCAAGGAGGCTGTACACAAATGGCAGTGGAAGATGATTTCCTAGATGATGCCAGAGCAATGAAATCTAATGAACAGGCGGCCAGGGATCAATTATGGAGAGTGCGGGGTGAACTCAGCACCAACAACACGGGCCTCCGCCTACGAGGACACCAGATAGTGATGCCTCGAAGCCTATAGGGCCAGGGTGGTCGAACTGACATGTGAAGGAAAGCAGGGGATTGCAAAAACAAAGGCCTGTCTTAGAGACAAGGTCTGGTTCCCTGGAATGGACAAGTGGGCCGAAGAGCATGTTCAGATCTGCCAGTCCTGCACCATTATGAGAGGAGACACTCCAGGTTCCCCAGTGATCACTGAGGAAGCCTGCACCACACCGTGGTCCAGCGCTAGCCTGGATTTTGGCAGTTTTTCCTATGACAGGCTCACCGCGGTAATACTTGACAGCCACACCATATTCCCCATTGTGGAGCTTGTCAGGTCAAGAGCATTTGAAAATGTAAAGCCAGTGCTGGAAAAAGTGTTTACCTTACCTGGACTACCCACAGAAATAAAAACAGACTATGGATCTCCCTTTCAGGGACAGGAGTTTCAAATCTACCTACAAAACTTTCAGAGTCAACAGATGAATAACCCCACAGTGGCCTCAAGCGAATGGCAATGTCGAGTGCTTCATGCACACCCTCCGCTGAGTCCTCAAAATTGGTGTTGAGTGTGGAGAAGATGCTGAATGCTGCCTGCATCAGGTCTTAAGAGTGTACCGGCAGACACCACACAGCGCAATGGGGTATACCCCTAGTGATCTGCTTCTGAAGCGGCAAACTCAAGATGTTATCCCAGCTGGGCTGGGCTGGAGCCCAGCAGAAATAGACATTCAAGCCACCCAAGTCAAAGGGCGAACCACAAATGACAGGGCCAGCGGGGATCATACAGCGAGAATCGCTGACTTATCAATTGGTGACTGGGTGGTGCTAAAGGATCGTCACCCAGGGTGGAAATTTAGCACCCCGTTTGAAAAGGAAATGTGGGAAATAACTGACATAAAAGGAACCACGGTGAGTGCCCGGCAGGGCAAGGCAACCATGTTGCATAATGTGTCCTGGTTCAAATGCATCAGGCCTCAGGACAGCAGCCAAGAAGACAACAATTGTACAATTGACGACAGTGACACACCAGAAATGGATGACCCCATGTCAGTGGTGGACATGCCTCTGTCTCGCCCTGCACCCACGGAGGCGACCATCAAGTCCAGACTGGTGTCCGCCAGCCAGCCTGAAAAACCAGAACAGCAGGCTTGCCAGGAGACTAGAAGAGAGTGGTAGCAGACCGAAATATGGACTTAGACCAAATTCCCCACCCAGTCAGAAGCTGAAAGACCATGTGTGTGATGTGTAAACATTGAGATCACCGTTATTGGTTTGGGAGGGATGTAGAGTGCCACCCAGCCTCTACCATACTTTGTTGCACTTTCATCACCAGAGGGTCGAGGCGGCCTGAAGGCATAGATAAACTTGGAGTGAATGCTCATGGTTCATTCTACAGTACCCATCATAACTGTGGGTGTGTCAATCATTTGTATTGCATGCAGCCTACATCACAAGGTTCGGGCAGACCTAACAGAACCCACATTGCAGCTACTGGTTTTTGGTACTCGTCTTCATGACATTGAGAGTTTTGACTTTTGAGTGGCCAACTGCCAAGTGTCTGAGTACACATAGACAAGCACACACTTTCTTTTTTTACTAAATGCAATTCATTCAGAGGCCTGATCGGAGTAAGTAATCCAGTGGTGTACTCTATGGGCCCAATTGCCAAAAAAACTTAAAAGTACAGGCGGAGATTCAAATCTCCGCCTGAACACATCTTTACCTTTTTTCTATTCACAAACATTTGCAGAAGAACCCTTGGGAAGCAGCATCAGAGACAGATTTCTGGGCATACTACCAGGGCTCCTATTTCCATTTTCTATGAATCTACGTAGACATTGCATAGATTTAAACACAGGAATGGAGCTCCTGTATAAATGCATATTTGTTTTTGTCCACAAGGATTACATTTTTTCCTCCATGGAATAAGCCTCCTTTCTCCTACACCCCATTGAATATGGTGGTGATCTGTACCGATTTTGCAGTCTGAAAGGGAAATTTCTGACCATTTCCAGGGTGGGAAGAGGTCAGAAAGGAGTGTTGGAAGAGTTTAAGGCCTGATTCTCCAAGCAGTTGAAAATATGCTCCCATGCCGTTACTCCTATGTTTGTAACAATTCTTTTTTAGAGAAACTTTTAATTAACATTTTGTAGGCTAACAACAAACCTTTTGCCTTGTACAGAATACGAATCAATATAAATCGCATCATCATTATCACAGGAGATTGGAGCGAATCCCACAGTATAGTCACCCCATTTTAACAGAGGATACAGTGAATGGCAGCTAGTTTGTCAGTCCGTGGTAGTCCCACCATTTCTTCCATACTTTATAATATTTGCGGGGGCAACTCCAGGCCTCATAAATGGTTTCTTCCAATTTGCCACACCAATCCATCCCCTTAGTCCATGCCTCCAACGAAGGGCCCACCAGGGAGGTACAATTGGGAGCAATATCACCTTTAGCGTAGAGGGGTCATGTAGGCTTGGTGAAAATATTTCAATTGAATGGAGTGGAGTCTGGCTGAAATAGCTAAAGTACGATGAGCCATGCAAGCATCATGCCAGTCCGCCTCATTCAAGGACACCCCCTACCCCTCCCACCGTTCTTTCAGTGGAAGCGATGAGATCGGCGAATGTATTACTAGGGATATATAGATCTGGGGTACCCCTCCCGTGCCAAGGTGGTCCATGAGGACTTTATTTTTTAGGGGATAATATTTGGGGGATCTTTAAGCTTGTCACCATAAGCCTTTAGGGGGTGACAAAGTTGCAAATAGTAGTAGAACTTGGAGGAAGGCATATGAAATTCTGTCTGGAGTTCCTGGAAGGACCTCTTGTGTCTACTGTCCCAAACATTGCCAAGTCGTGACAGTCCAATAGAATTCCACCCTTTAAATCCCTCCAGCGAGGACACCTGAGATAGCCATCTGCCCTCTCAAAGTGGGGTCTCCAAAGTAGGTCTGGGGTCTCATTCCAGCAGGTGGAGGACTGCCCTCCATACCTTAAAGGCCACCTGGGTAACTTCTGGAATACCAGAGGGAATTGAGCCGCCATACAAGATGTGGAGTACGTTGTCAGGTCCTAATAGAGCCAGTTTCCCCTTGTAGGCCGGATTGTCCCACCCCCAGTGCACCCAGTCATTAATGGGAAGTAGATGGCTGCCCAATTGAATAGTTGTATGTCCACCATGGCCAAACCACTATCATACACTCCTCGGTACATTTCCCAAAAGCCACTCTGGCTCCAGCCCAGATAAAGCCGAGCCACATGGCCAAAACGGAGTCAAACCATATTTGTGGAATATGGAAGGGATAGTTTTGTAGGGCATATAGGAACTTGGGTAAAACCATCATGTTATTTAAGGCTATCCTACCCGTAGTGTTGAGAGGAAGATTAAGCCAGCGTGAAAGGTCCTCTTTGGCCCTGCGCATCACAGTGTCAAGATTCAAGTTCCATGCCAGTTCTGGTTCCCAGGAGACATGCACCCCCAGATATTGGAAACTAACCCGATGCACTAGGATTATTGATTGCCAGGCCTCGTCCTGGTGGTGCACTTGTATCTGAACTGATAGAGACTTGCCCCTAATGACTTGTAGTCCAGAGTCTTCCCCAAAACCATCAAGGGTTTGAAGCACTCTTGATTCCATCTCAACTGGTCTGGACATAAACAAAAGAGCATTGTCTGCATACAGGGCTATTTGATCTTCCATTGCCAATCCCCAGTCAAATCCCCACTCTTGGGCATTATACCGGAACCACACTGCCAGTGACTCAATGGCGAGTGCAAATAAAGGCGGGGACAATGGACACCTTTGCCTAGTGCCCCTTTGCACAGGAAAGGGGTCTGATAGAACACCATTACCTGTACGTGGGCCCGAGTCCACACATAGAGGACTTTCACATATGCTCGGAGTGGAGGGCCAAGACCAATACCACCAAGCACTTTCTTTAAGTAAGTCCAATACACTGTATCAAAGCTTTTTCGAAATCTAGTAACAGGAGGACTGCAGGGCCTACAAGAGCTTTGATACGTGACAATGCTATGTGTATGCGACGGATACAGTGTCCAGTACTATGTTGGGGGATGAATCCACATTGGTCCAGGTGGACCAGGGTGTGGAGGATCTTTAGCAGTCGATTAGCCAAGATATTGGCATACAATTTAACCTCACTGTTAATGAGGGAAATGGGCCGAAAAGAGGCACAGGTGGTCAGGATCCCACCCAGCTTGGGTAGAACCACGATTGTGGCTTGATCAATATCTGGGGAAAAGTTGCCATGGTATATTGCCTTGGTATACAGCTTGTGGAGGGGTGAGACCACATCAGAGCTTAGCCTTTTATAAAATTCCACTGGGAATCTATCTGGTCCCAGAGTTTTCCCAGAGTTGAGGTCCACCAGAGCCTCCCCAATTTAATTGGTGGTGATATCTTGTTTTAAAGCAGTTTTGTCCTGAGGAGAAAGACCGGGCATCGGCAGCTCCTCTACTAGGGTGTCGCCGCTGCACCATCAGGGGATGTTTATGGGTATAAAGACATCAGAAATCCCCTTCGAGTCCTCCACTTACACCCTAGAGCTCCCCAGGGATCACCCTATTCTCTGCCTGGTGTGTGACAAGCCAGTGCAACAACTTACTCGACTTAACGCCACATTCATATACCCAGTGCATGGATGCCATCCAACACTTGCGTGCTTAGTTCAGACATAATTGATGCAGGGAAGTCCTATTTAGTTCTGTTGGATGTCTCTCTAGGACTGTGATAGTCCCTGGGTACCTGCGGTCAATATTCATTAGCGAGGTTTCAAGCTCAACCTTACGACAATACTTTTCGCGGTCAGTCTGCCGGAAAAGGTAGCAGACCACACCCATCATATATGCTTTGCCTCACTCCCCTAGCATTGTGGGGGAGTCCACAGGGTCCCTATTGGTCTCAACGAGGAATACTCAGAATTCAGCAGACAGGTGCTCCGTGAACTCCTTGTTCCTAAGGAACCAGGCGTTAAGACGCCAGATACGGCAAGCACTCCTGGGAGAGACGCCAAACCAGAGCATAACCGATGCGTGGTCTGATATTCCTTGCAACAGGATCTGAGATCCTGAGCTACGAAGGAGGTAATTGGCTGGTAAAATCAAGTAATCTATGCAGGCAAGGGAGTCGTGAGTGGCTGAGATGGATGTGAAGCCTGAATCTGTGGGTTGCCACACTCGCCATGAATCACTGAGGCCAAGTCCCCTTCTCCAGTCCTTCAAGTCCCGGCTGCTTCTGGGAGTTGGACATCCAGGCCCAAACCAGTCATGTGTGTCCATAATGTAATTGAAGTCGCCCCCTATGAACCTAATCACCTGTGGAAGGGCAGCCACCAAATCACCGAGGGCCTTCATCATGGTTGAGGGAACATAAATGCATAAAATATTGTATAGGGTGCCCTCCAATGAGCCCTCCAGTAGGATGTATCTACCCTGGGTGTCTTGTGTGACATTGGTGACTGCTATCGGAAAAGATCTGTGAAGGAGGATGGTGACCCCTCTGGAGCCCCTGACATACCCTGCATGGAATACCCTGTCATAACCCTTGCTGGCCAAAAAGTGACCGCTGGTACCTAGGAGTTGTGCCTCCTGCATCATTACCATGTGTGGGGATTGATGTTGAAAGAAATTAAATACTGTCCCTCTCTTAATGCAGTCTAAAAGGCCATTAACATTCCATGTTAAACCGGTGAATGCATGTGTCATGGCTTGACCTAGAAGAGAAAGTGTTGGTCCATGCATGTGTGGTGCAAGAGGGGTGGTGAGGATGGTGGAAGGGAGATGTGCAGGAAGGACCACTAGCTAGGGATCCCATCTGTGGGATTGTGATATCTGTGCTCCTACAAAATGCGTACAAGGCAAAAAAAAAATCAGTGCAAACATAACCAAAACATGTTGAACATTTCACAATCACCCCAACTCCCCCACCCTATACTTCCCACCCATAAGAAGCATCTGTCGACCATTCCGAACAAAAGAACACCAAGAATTATTGGGGGGAGATGATTCTAAGCTGACCAAAGAGACACCCATCCATTGCCCCAAGGACTACATCTAGCCATATTTGTGCAGGATACAGCGGTACTGGCATGCAAACAAAGATTTAGCAGGACGTTGACCGATCAACCAGACTTTGCGTTAGCGTTGGAGTCAGGCAATGAATGATCTTCAAGCGGTGTGTCCCTGTGCCATAAGTGCCCTTCCCCATCGAAGTCTGTATCAGCATTCATATCCAAGTTACCCGTGGCACAGTGATGTGAGCGCTTCCGCTGGAGATGACTCTTTGGTTTCCCACTCGTGGTGGTGGTCATGCTTCTGGAGAAGGTCAGAGAGGGGAAAGGAGAATTAGTAGTAAGTGGATGTTGTTCCGTGAGCCAAGTCAAGGCCTCTTTAGGGAATTTAAAGAAAACCGTTTTGGGCTGATGAATGATCCTGAATTTTGCGGGATAGAGGGACATATAGTAAATATGCATAGATTGCAGCTTGGCTCTGACGTGGTCAGAGGATTTGGGTTGGGAATGAACCAAGCAAGTTAAATCTGGAAAGAACAAGATTCGCTCTACTTGAAATTTTAGGTCAATGATTTTGCGAGCCCCCTGCAATACCGCATCACAATGTCTGTAGTTTAGAAAGTGGGCACTCAGATAGCGTGGAGGAGAACCCAGAGGGGGCTTAGTGGCCAGGGATCAGTGCGCCCATTTGAGAACAAAGCAGAAGGAGATGTCCTCTGGTTTTAACTAGGTACGGATCCATTGTTTGAGGAAACTCTCAGGATAAAGACATGTTACTTCAGAGGAGAGATGTTTGACTGTGTCTTCTAGATTAGAAATCCTCACGTTTGCCTCTGAGACCCTTACAACAGTTTGGCAAAAGCCCTGTCACTTTAAAGAAACATCCATCTGCACCTGCTCAATTTTAGTTTCCAAAAATAGTTTAGAGTCAATAATGGCTTTTAAGATCAAATCTATTTATTGTTTTATAAAAAAAAAAAAAAAAAAAACATACAAAATATCATTCATCGTGGGAGGAAAATGAAATGTATCAGCACAGGAGCTATGTCATATCTCCATACAAAGGTCTCCCTCATGAGTCCCAAAACCATGCTCAAAGGACCTCCTCAGTCAATCTTCTCCTTGTTGAGCCATGTGCCCACTGGCGGTGTCCAATAGCTCAGCAAGATGTCAGTCCCGTAGATGAGAACCACATAAACGTATAAATAATAACATTTCAACAATGCTTCCATCCAAGAGTCCGCGTCTTCCTTCTACCCTTTCCTCCCCTACCCCCTACATCATCCAAGCGCACTCCCCCTCCAACAACTCCCCGCAATACTCCAACCCATGATTCAAATCAGCCTCAAAACTCTCAGGTAGGTCGGACATGTCAGCTCAGTAAATTCTGCAGAGAGAAGCCGAAGGAACGGTTTCCACAATGCGCCTAGCTCTTCCATCAGATGCTGAGAGGCTAATGTAAGCTTCTCCATTGCAAGAATAAAACAGAGCTTCTGGAGCCATGAGATTCGAGTCGGTACTCTATCTGTACCCCAGGGGGCTAGAATCAGTTGCAACGCTGCATTAAGTGCTAGGGCCATCTGCCTCTCTTTTAGGGATCTTAAAGGAAAAGTAAGCGGATTGGGCAGCTCCAGTAGGATGTACGATGGGAATCTCGGGATCTTCACCTGGAACGCTGTGTCTATATCATCTATAATGTTTGCCCAGTAACAATTTAACTTGGGGCAGTGCCAAAGCAAATGTACCTGTATACCTGTCGCTCCACACCCTCTCCAGCAAAGGTCTGTCTTATCACGATCCCATGCATGCAACCACGCAGGAGTGTAGTACCAGTAAGAGGCGACTTTGTATGATGTCTCTGTCCCTGCAGGATTATATGCTGTATGGTGTATTCTATAGAATATGCTGTCCCATGCCTCATCCGAGAGTTCTCTCTCCAGCTCCCTCTCCCATCTCAGCTGACACTTTGACTTAGGCGGACGGCTTTCTCCCTGTAGGAGGCGATAGAGCTCCGAGATAATTCTCCTATCATCCTTCTTTAGGAACAGCCATTTCTCAAATGTCGTGAGAGGCCTATCTATCAAGGCCCTGTTCGACGGCAGGAGAGCCCAGTGTCGAATCTGAAAATACATCAGCCTATCCGCCTCCACCAAGCTGTAGGCCTCTCTCATCTGATCAAAGGACACAACCCCATGTTCGTCAAAAAGGCTTCCCACCCACCTATAGCCCCCCTCATACCAACGTCTCAGACCTTCCAGACGAAGTCCAGGCTCGAAATCAGGGTTCTCACCTATGGGGGTCATCGGGGAGGGGAAAGACTTCAGCCCCAAACGGCAAGCCACCGTATCCCATACCCGCAACGTTGTCCCAGTGATCGGGGACGCATACAGACCTCCAGCCCTATGCCTACGTCTGAGCCAAGGCTCCTTCCAAATATGGGAGCCTGCTAAAGCCTGATCCATAAAACACCAGTGTTTCTCCGTGAGCGGGCGACTCCAATCCACAAGAAAGTGCAGCTGTGTGGCCTGAAAATATCTCAAAAGACACGGGATCGCCAGTCCCCCACTGCTCTTGGGGCGGTATAAAACCTGCTGCAGTAGACGCGCCGGTCGACCCTCCCATATAAATCTCAGGACCGCCGATTGTAGGGTGGCAATCGTCCGCTCTCAGATCTTCCTCAAGGTCTGCGCTCAAAAACAGACTAAGGACCTGAGACTTCCGCATGTTCACTTTAAATCCCGAAACCTGGCTAAACTCAGCTAATAGCTCTATAAGCGCCGGCAGAGAGGTAGCAGGCTCCGCGAGTGTGAAAATCACATTGTCTGCATATAAGGTAATAAGATGGTGGTATCCGCAGAATTTCACACCAGAAATCAAAGGGCTGTCTCGCAAGCGCTGTGCAAGGGGCTCCATATATAGCGCAAACAAGAGGGGAGAAAGTGGGCAACCCTGTCTAGTCCCACACCCAACCGGAAACGATGCAGCGAGCACACTATTGACTCGGACCGCCGCTCTAGGGGACCGATATGCGCATTGGATCCAAGATCTAAAGCCCGGGCCCAATCCGAAGCGCTTCAAGACCCGGAGGAGGTATGGCCAATGGACCCTATCGAACGCCTTTTCCGCGTCAATGGAGAGAAAAAGCCTAGGAGATGCAAAAGTCGCTTTGTATTATCGCCGCATTGTCGATTTGGGATGAAACCCGACTGATCGGGATCAATAAGACCTGGCATATAAGAATTAAGGCGAAAAGCAAGTATCCCGGTGAATAATTTGGCATCTATGTTCAGAAGCGAGATCGACCTATACGAAGCGCAGTCTTCTGGATCCTAATCCGACTTATATATAACAGCAATAGTGGCGTCCAACATACTCGGCGCCAGGGTCCCCGACGTCCGAAAGGAATTAAAAAGCCGTGTGAGTAGCGGAGCGAGCTCAACACAAAAGGTCTTATAAAACAACGTCGTGAACCCATCAGGGCCGGTGGTCTTCCCATTTTTCAGGCGGGAAATCGCCGATATAACTTCTTCTGGCCTTATCTTCTGGTCTAATAACGTCGCCTCCCTCCCCCCAAGAGGAGTGATTGCTATGCCCTCTAAATAAGAGTCCAGGGCCGCATCATCCCGCTCGTCTGCTGCATATAAACCCCAGTAAAACCCCACAAAGGCCTCAGCAATCTGATCACTCGTGCAGGCCACCTCACCGGAAGAGGGACGAATCAGTTTAACTGTCGACGCCGCCCGCTGTGCTTGCAAACGGTGTGCTAAGAGCTTTCGGCATCTATTGCTCCCAATATAATATTTGTGCTTAAGACGTACTACTGCGTATTCCGCCCTGTCCCAGTCTAGTCGCTTCAGCTGCTGCCTTACCTTCTCTAACTCTCGCCAAATTCTGGGCGCACCAGTCAATTTATGGGAACGCTCCAGGACAGCCACTCTCTGCTCTAACTGCTCCCTCACCTCTCTTCTCTCTCTGTTATCCCTCGCTACAATGCCATCCCCAAGCCTCACACTACTGCCTTCAACGCCTCCCAAACAGTCTCCATGGAAGTGCTACCGTCGTCATTAAAGGCGATATAGTCCGCAATCGAACGCCGAATCGACTTCACCAGGGTCCCCGACGTCCGAAAGGAATTAAAAAGCCGTGTGAGTAGCGGAGCGAGCTCAACACAAAAGGTCTTATAAAACAACGTCGTGAACCCATCAGGGCCGGTGGTCTTCCCATTTTTCAGGCGGGAAATCGCCGATATAACTTCTTCTGGCCTTATCTTCTGGTCTAATAACGTCGCCTCCCTCCCCCCAAGAGGAGTGATTGCTATGCCCTCTAAATAAGAGTCCAGGGCCGCATCATCCCGCTCGTCTGCTGCATATAAACCCCAGTAAAACCCCACAAAGGCCTCAGCAATCTGATCACTCGTGCAGGCCACCTCACCGGAAGAGGGACGAATCAGTTTAACTGTCGACGCCGCCCGCTGTGCTTGCAAACGGTGTGCTAAGAGCTTTCGGCATCTATTGCTCCCAATATAATATTTGTGCTTAAGACGTACTACTGCGTATTCCGCCCTGTCCCAGTCTAGTCGCTTCAGCTGCTGCCTTACCTTCTCTAACTCTCGCCAAATTCTGGGCGCACCAGTCAATTTATGGGAACGCTCCAGGACAGCCACTCTCTGCTCTAACTGCTCCCTCACCTCTCTTCTCTCTCTGTTATCCCTCGCTACAATGCCATCCCCAAGCCTCACACTACTGCCTTCAACGCCTCCCAAACAGTCTCCATGGAAGTGCTACCGTCGTCATTAAAGGCGATATAGTCCGCAATCGAACGCCGAATCGACTTCACCGCTGAATCACTATGAAGCAGGGAGTCCTTAAAGCACCAGCTCGGGGTACCGACCCGGCCTACCTCCATGTCCATTTCAACTGTAATAGGGGCATGGTCAGCCAAGGCCCTGGGCTCTTTCGTAGTCTCTCTAACTTCGGGACACAAACTCCTGAGAGGCCAAGAAAAGATCAAGCCGTGCGCAAGTCTTGGTTGCCGCAGAGTAGAAGGAATGATCTCGGAGGGTAGGATGCGACTTCCTCCAGACATCCTCCAACCCACACTCGGCCAACAATTGACGCCCCATCTCGGACAATGCCCCAGTCTGCCCAAAGCGTTGACCCGAACGGTCAAGTTCATTGTCCATCACTATATTAAAATCTCCCCCTATAAAGATGGCGCTATCTGGCAAACTAAGTATAGGGGAGATTGACTGTCTCAGGAAAGCCTCCTGTTGGGAATTCGGAGCATAAAGGGAAGCAACTATAAAAGAAAGCGCCCGAGCCGCATTCTAATAGCCAGGAACCTACCTGGGACTTCATCTATCTCCCCAGCAAACGTCCTCGAGAGCAATATTGCCACCCCTGCATGCTTCATAGTAGTTGAGGACCAAAGCTGTCTAGGGAACCATCTTGAGCGCATGCGAAACGTATCTTTGTGTAGTAAGTGGGTCTCTTGCAATAGACAAATGTGACTCCCAGATTTCTCTAGACCTGACAGGATCGCCAGCCTCTTGGTTGGGTTGTTAAGCCCACGAACATTCAAACTTAAACACTTAACTGTCATATCGTCGCAGGGGGAGAGTCACCCAGGGGAGAGGAGCTCAGGGCTGCTACGCCACTACTACTCATAGACCGGACTCCCAGGGAAGCATACCAACAAATAACCATTGCGCACAACAGGTGCTCACAACCATAAAGTCCTCTCACCCTCATCTCCAAAGAGGAAAAAGTCTCAACTGGGCCGTGGAACCCCCCTCAAATTCACCAGCTAGGCCCGTCCACCCCACCGCCCAGGCCCCTCCTTGACAGCCCGGAGGCCGGCGAATGTACGACCCAATGCTAACCAGCCGACCTCAGGTGCCCCAGACTAAATGTTGGTCCCGGCTGCTACATTGCTCACTGCCGACTGTTGCTCCGACAATTGATCCGACGTGGTAGGTCGCTGTCGCTTCCTCCTCCTCTCCTTTCTACTCCAACTCGGACAGTCCTCCCCGCTCGGGCCCGGTGTCGCTCCCAGGTCCTGGCCACTCTCCACCAGGCCCAGGATCCGACGCGCCTCCGATATGGACTTCACTTGATGGAGCTGCGTCTCCCAGCGGAAGATAAGGCGAAACGGATGACCCCAAGAGTATGACACATCCTGTGCTCGCAAGTGTTCCGTAATAGGCTTGAATTCACGCCGCCGCTGCAAAGTCCGTGCAGAGAAGTCCTGAAATAGTTGGAGCTGGAGCCCTCTAAATTGGATCTGCAGCATTTTGCGTGCCCGCTGCAGTATACTCTCCTTGAGCCCGTAATTGTGGACACATGCCAGGATATCCGGAGGGCGATCTCCATCACTTCGAGCCCGACCCACTCGATGCACTCTATCAAGCGTAATCTGTCGGGACTCTTCCAGACCAAGAACTGAGAGGAGTAACTCCACCACGAACTCTCCAATGTCCTCCTTCTCAGCCCCGGACGGTGCTCCTCTAATGCGAATATTGTGCCTGCGTGACCGGTTCACTAGGTCCTCCACTGTAAGCTGGAGGAGATCCTGTTGCTCCCGCAAGCAAATGCATTATTGTTGGAGGTCCGCCACCTCCTCTCCCCGGGAGATTTCACCATCCTCAACCTGTGCCACCCGCTCACCTAGGGAGATGACCTCTGCCCTCAGCTCTTTTACCTCATGGGAGATGTCCCTTCGAAGCACTTGGAGATCACTCCGGAGAGAATCGAACAAGGAGGCAAGAAGGCCCCTCGTGACCGGGGCTGCTTCATCCGCTTCCACCTCGCCCCTCTCCTCCGGAGATCTCATAGCAGGTGGCTCCTCAGGGCCCCCCCCGGCACCGGGCGAGCCCCGGTGAGCATGTCTCTGACAGTCCATTCCCGCTTGCCTTTAGCAGCCGCCATCGCTCCCGCACTGCGTCGTACTTCCAGTTCAATCGGGGCCTCCCCACAGGTACGCCTAGAGGCCGGGTCGCCCGAGGCCCACCGAGGTCACCAGTCACCACCAGCCTCTCCTCTCGCTGGGGGTGCACTTTACTTCTTCACAGCTCCCCGTGTCTCACCGCCAGTGGGGTCCACCGTGGGCCGTCTGCACCACCGATCAAGGGTCCAAGGGCTCCGTGTCGCCAAGGGCTGCTCTATGCCCAGAACCGGCTGCCCATCAATGGGTCAGCACGCTCTTCTTCACTGCAAGGGGCCCACATCAGGAGCAAAGTAAAACCCCGCCAAGTACCAGTAGCGCGACGTCCTCACGGGGCGCCTCCGCATCACTGCTTACAGCCAACAGGCCACCAGGCACGAGGGCCGCCACACGACCCGAACCGCCACGGGCCGCGCCCGCCTGTTGTAGGCGCCAGCCGGACGGCTCCGCTCTCCTGCGCGGCGCTTCCTCAGGCACCTCAGGCTCCTCGGGGTGCTCCACCGTCTGGGGCGCCGGGCGCCGAGCCACCAAAATTCACCCCTACCTGGGTCGCAGCACCATATCGGAGGCCTAGGTGGCGGAGCAAGGGCAAACACGTCCGCTCACGCCACCATCTTGGCCACGCCCCATTAATGGCTTTTAGGATGATGGACGTATTATTTTCAGTTTGGGGGCCCCCAGAACGGTCCCTGAGGCACCAGCCATATTCCTGAGGAGGGCCGTGTACTTGTCCATCTTGAGTTGTCTGGATTGGCCCTTGTCCTGGCCTACTGGGGCCCAGTCTGCTGGTCCCCGTCTAGTCCGATGGGCCCATGCCAGGGGCCCGAGCTGGAGCTCATAGATGACCATCGGCAGATGGTGATAGAGTGTGAGGGGGGGTCCTGCTGCAGCAGTCAACGGCACCCCAAGCTGACGGGCTCTCCAGAAAGTCTCTAGTGGCCTTGGGGCCTAGGAGAGGGAGCCCATAGTCCTACGCCCACCCAGGCGGGCTGTCACAAAATCAAAAAGCCAGGCTTGGGTAACAGGGTGCAACCTTCCCAGTTGCGGCCTCCTGGATGACCAGTGAGTTCAATGAGCCCCCACAAGGGCCCACATCACATGGGAAGACGCCAGATGCGCCCAGGGCCTGAGCCGTGGCCACCACCCCACCAGTGGGAGTCACACACTTACCGGGATCCGGCATATGCCCTGTATTCACTCCCAGGCTGCCATGTTGGAGGCCGCGTGCCTCAGGTCCGGTATGCTGACGGTGGCCACACACAAAGCCCCAAATTGCACTGGATATGCGTGGGCTGTCCTTTCAGGGGGCATGCCTGCTGTCTCCCTGAGCTTCGGCACGGCAGGACCTACAGGAGAGGGTCCCTGGAGCTGCGCGGTCGGGAGCTCACAGGCTAAGGCCTGCCAATTTGCCCATCAAGGCCAAGCCCCTGTTTGTAGCAAATTTCGGGCTATTTTGGAATTAACATACAGTTTCGTAGGCCTGGAAATCTGTGTCTGGGAAACTCAAACGCAGAAGTATTTCTGCAAATGAAATTGTAATATTTGTGCATTTGCCCGTGTCAAAATGCAATGCAAATGTGAATTAGCATGTTTTTCCCACCTCAGGAAAAACTAATTCTCCTACATCACAGTTAAATACAAAGGTGTCACCAACCTGTTCTCACCCTAGAATCATACATGCACTAGCTGTCTTGCAAATTGGTGAATATTCTTTGCTCACACTGACAAGGCACTACACAACTCAGGCCCCACCTACCTAAACAGTTGCATCTCCTTCCACCAACCATCCAAATACATCTGTTCTGCAGGAATCCTACTCACCAACATCTCATGCATACACAGAACCAGATTAGGAGGACAGGTGTTCTTCTACATAGTTCCTAAAGTGTGGAACAACCTCCCTCTCCACATCAGAGCCTCCTCTTCTCTGCTTGAATTCTGCAAACAGCTTAAGACCTGGCTTATCAATTAACCAACCTACCATAGGTAGGACTGGACACGCACAACTGCTCAGCACCAGGATATCCTTGCAGGTGATAGCACACTTTACAACTACACATAACATGTTTGTGGATACTCACCAACTTTTACATAGAAACACTTCGGGGAATGCCAACAACACAAGTCTTAAGCTAGATTTGCAATTGTGGGCATTCCATTATACAAACATTCTATATGAAGATATACAGTTTGCAAGGTTAAAAGTCCATCTTTCCTCAAAACCTAGCTCCATCACTAAAGTTTGTTTATTCAGTACTCTGTGTCAGTATTTTAAAAGAAGGGCACAGCTCTTGCCGTTGCGGTCTAGGGACCGCATGTCATGGGTGGTCCCTTTATCCAGTTGTGTGTATCCAACAGCTCGTTGCATCCTGGACATGTAGTTTCATGGTAACAGTGTTCCTGTAGAATGGGAACTTACACCATGCAAAATGCTGTTGGCTAAAAAAGCCTGCAGGTGTCACACATGACATGAGTCACTTGGTTGCCATTTGTTGGAGATAGTTTAATATATAGTGCTTGTATGGAGTTAGTTTTAGCTCTTCCCAGTGCTTACTGTGTTTAGCCCTTTGTACTGCCAGGCATTCTGTTCATCCTAGATGCATATCATTGGGCTTTAGGAGTGGAGGAGACAGAGGCGCTGCTTGTGAACAGATATTAAAACACAGCTCCGAAGACATGCATGCAGGGCATATGAGCTGTAGGTGGACTCTACGGCAGGCCCACAGTTCAGACGCTGGATGTGGTGAATCCTTAGCCTCTCGCATCAGCCAGCACGCTGTCTGTGGTACGAGCTTCAGCATTAACTGGTGTTTATAGTTTGAGAACATTGACAGATAGTTAACCTGAACTCAGTATCGGCCCTCTATTTAGTCTTGGGACTCAAACATTACTTAACTATAATTCCAAAATAAAATATAATTAAAAAAATGCTTACCTTAACACTGCACACCACTCCGCTCCTCTATCTCCTTGCTGCAAACACAGGCTTCCAGCCTGCCCTGCGGCCAATCCTGAGGCTGCTCAAGGCAGGGCAGACTGGGAGCCTTTGCAGTACTGTATTGCTGTGCTGGAGAGAGCCTACTGCGCATGTGTTTTTGGCCGTCCCGAGACGTCTGGCCAAGCATACATGTGCAGTAAGAGGGAGTGCTCACGGCTTGTCACCCCTGTGGCCCGCCCCTTTAAAAGAAAACAATGCTAAACAAAGTTTATTATAATTTTCTTTTAAGGGTTTTGCTGCTGCCGCTACTGGCCGGGAGGGGGTGGGCAACCTTCCTCCGCCCTAATGGAGGAGCAACCCCTGTACGTTTGACTGCGAGCAAACTTCTTTTTCTGTTTGTGTTTCTCCTTCGCGCTCATGCTCATGGCGGCCGTGGCGCTTTGAATCAGCTCGCTCATGTGAAGCTGTACTACTTTTCATTTTCAATTTATGTGGCAAGAAATGTCCGTTCAGGAGTTTACAGCCCTAATAGCTCTAAAGCAAGCAAATGCGAGACCCAATTCTTGTTCCACTATTGTTATTATTCTTTATGTTCATGTGTTACTTAATGTTTCTCAGAAGAAGGGGATACAGATTTGAAAAAGGCCATGAAAAGGCTATGTAATACGTAAATGACGTCACTCACATTTGGGTTTAGAGTTGAGCATGATGTGGGTATAGTAGCACTTTTTTAGTTTTTAGCATTTTAGGTGATGAACACTGGCGCTCTTAAATCAGCGACTCGTTTAGGTTAATGGAGATCACTTCTGGGATACACGCGAACTCACTGGTTTGGGTGATGAGCATTGGGCCCTTCAAATTAGTGGCCTCTGTAGGATAACTGGTGTTACATCTTCTGTGTGGCTCGTCAGCTACTCTGCGGCAGATGTGCTGGATGCAGCCTGTGCGCGTCTTTGAATGGACTCCATTCTGTACTTTACACTTGAAGGTGTCAGGTGGCATCTTTTCTCACACATTTAACTATTGTATGTTCTGCTAACACACACCCCAACATATTGGTACCCTTCTCAGGAACTATAGTACTGGTAATATTCTCTTTCTAACACGATTCAACAGGGTGGTGCAAGGCGAGGCACCAAGTCACTGTGAAAGTACACTGATTATCAATGTGCATAAAACATTGGATGAACATATGCAAACGGCATAAGGATGTATACTTATTGACATTTACATAGATTGTATCTAGGAGATGTATTTTTGTAACTGGTCATAAGTTAAATGACATGGATTTGGCCAATATTTAGGGCTTTTTGAAGTTTCATAAATATATTGGCCCTGGTGGCAGTAGGAGCTGTTCCGAGAACTTCCAGGTTGTCAGGTTACATATGTGTAACATTTCTGTATTTTCAGTTAGTTTATGTATGACATTTCAATGACTAATGTGTGACACTTTGAATGACACTTTACTACAAGCAAAACTTAGTAGTTATGTTCCTGCAATAAGATAAGTTTTAGAAAGGACCCCTTTTGTGAAATTTAATGATCTGGAAACAGCTATACAATGCCAGAAAATCTAATCCAAGATATCTTATCTACTTCTGTTAATGCTTTTTAAGTGATTCACTGAGGTTGAGGGATCTTTTGACCCTGTGAAGAGTGTGGTTAACCGTACACAATCATTTCAAACCCAACCACAAATTTAAACACCATGACCAATGTGGCCACAGAAGAAACCTCAAATAAACATTTTGAAGCTTTATTTTATCACCACAAAACCAAAGTCATGTAAAATGTGCACAAAATCAAATTGTAAGGATAAATGCAAACCATAGGTTGGCCAAGTCGACAAAACAGGTTTAATCTACTCAACATCTATACCATTAGACATTCATGCAGAATAATAAATATTAATAATGAAATAACTTGTGAAACATAAATACACTTTAAATCAGACTGTGCACACAGCCATTTGAAATTGCAAAAAATTAGAAATCAGGATTTAGACATAGGTTGTCCCTACCTCTAGCCACATTAAGACAATCAAGTGGGGGAATGGGCTAACACATGTGGACAAAAGTAAAAAAGAAGAGAGAGACAAAAATAATTTGGAAAACCATCTTTCTTGTGCTAAGTTAAACTAACTAAGAAAAATAAACTAGGCAGGTGCCAGCATGCTAACTTCTACTAAAGAAACGCAGGTCAGGGAAAAATAAGATTTGCAATACAATACGCCTCTCCTAGGATCAGCATTCAATTCAGGTTTGTCAGCAAAGCATGTAGATCATCAGCAAAGTCTGTTAGAAGCACTATCAGGGAAAGTGCAGAACATGTGCTGCACAGGGAAACAACTCGGAAAAAACATCAAAGGGTCAAAAGGAGAACTAGAGGACAACTGGAGAGCAACTCAGACTGAAACTTACAAAGTCCATCCCGTAGTAAAGTTCCCAAATGTCTCTGATTGGACAGTTCAGTGGTTCCACATCACGCAAAAGGGGCAATATCAAATCAGTGTTTGAGCACAAATTGAACTTGCAATTTGGCTGTGTTTTTTTCAGGTTTGATCTGAAGTCATCTCCTCTTTCCGTGTGAATCCAATAGTCAACAACAATTTTGTACATCACTTGATACAATACACATTCTTCCCAGAGTGTAAGATGGATTCAATAGTTCCCATGTGAATGTTCATGTTAACAATATCAACTGCTTTAAGGTTTAGTCCACAAAGGTCCTTTCCAAAGGTCATTGGAAAATACTTCTTGTACATTGAACAATGGGACCCTTCACTATTCATAAGCAACAACTTAATGGAAAAATTAATGTTAGAGAAAGACAAATGATTTATCACTTTTACATGACTGCAAAATACGATGTCTGCAGGCCTAGTTATGCTAATACAAAAAATATGAGGTGAGAATAATGCAGTTAATCACACTGTAGGAGGCTGGACTGGCTTGTAGTGAGTACCAAGGGGTACTTGCACCTTGCACCAGGCCCAGTTATCCCTTATTAGTGTATAGGGTGTCTAGCAGCTTAGGCTGATAGATAATTGTAGCTTAGCAGAGCAGCTTAGGCTGAACTAGGAGACGTGTGAAGCTACTACAGTACCACTTAGTGTCATATGCACAATATCATAAGAAAACACAATACACTGTTATACTAAAAATAAAGGTACTTTATTTTTATGACAATATGCCAAAGTATCTTAGAGTGTACCCTCAGTGAGAGGATAGGAAATATACACAAGATATATATACACAATAGCAAAAATATGCAGTATAGTCTTAGAAAACAGTGCAAACAATGTATAGTTACAATAGGATGCAATGGGGAAACATAGGGATAGGGGCAACACAACCCATATACTCCAAAAGTGGAATGCGAACCACGAATGGACCCCAAACCTATGTGACCTTGTAGAGGGTCGCTGGGACTATTAGAAAATAGTGAGAGTTAGAAAAATAACCCTCCCCAAGACCCTGAAAAGTGAGTGCAAAGTGCACTAAAGTTCCCCTAAGGACAAAAGAGTTGTGTTAGAGGAATAATGCAGGAAAGACACAAACCAGCAATGCAACAACTGTGGATTTCCAATCTAGGGTACCTGTGGAACAAGGGGACCAAGTCCAAAAGTCACAAGCAAGTCGGAGATGGGCAGATGCCCAGGAAATGCCAGCTGCGGGTGCAAAGAAGCTTCGACTGGACAGAAGAAGCTGAGGTTTCTGCAGGAACGAAAAGGGCTAGAGACTTCCCCTTTGGTGGACGGATCCCTCTCGCCTTGGAGAGTCGTGCAGAAGTGTTTTCCCGCCGGAAGGACGCCAACAAGCCTTGCTAGACGCAAATCGCGCGTTTGGCGTTTTTGGACGCTGCTGGGGCCCAGGAGGGACCAGGAGATCGCAAATTGGACCTGAAGAGAGAGGGGACGTCGAGCAAGACAAAGAGCCCTCACTGAAGCAGGTAGCACCCAGAGAAGTGCCAGAAACAGGCACTACGAGGATGCTTGAAACGGTGCTCGCCGAAGTTGCACAAAGGAGTCCCACGTCGCCGGAGACCAACTTAGAAAGTCGTGCAATGCAGGTTAGAGTGCCGTGGACCCAGGCTTGGCTGTGCACAAAGGATTTCCGCCGGAAGTGCACAGGGGCCGGAGTAGCTGCAAAGTCGCGGTTCCCAGCAATGCAGCCCAGCGAGGTGAGGCAAGGACTTACCTCCACCAAACTTGGACTGAAGAGTCACTGGACTGTGGGGGTCACTTGGACAGAGTCGCTGGATTCAAGGGACCTCGCTCGTCGTGCTGAGAGGAGACCCAAGGGACCGGTAATGCAGCTTTTTGGTGCCTGCGGTTGCAGGGGGAAGATTCCGTCGACCCACGGGAGATTTCTTCGGAGCTTCTGGTGCAGAGAGGAGGCAGGCTACCCCCACAGCATGCACAAGCAGGAAAACAGTCGAGAAGGCGGCAGGATCAGCGTTACAGAGTTGCAGTAGTCGTCTTTGCTACTATGTTGCAGGTTTGCAGGCTTCCAGCGCGGTCAGCGGTCGATTCCTTATCAGAAGGTGAAGAGAGAGATGCAGAGGAACTCGGCTGAGCTCATGCATTCGTTATCTGCCGTTTCCCCAGAGACAGAGACCCTAAATAGCCAGAAAAGAGGGTTTGGCTACCTAGGAGAGAGGATAGGCTACTAACACCTGAAGGAGCCTATCAGCAGGAGTCTCTGACGTCACCTGGTGGCACTGGCCACTCAGAGCAGTCCAGTGTGCCAGCAGCACCTCTGTTTCCAAGATGGCAGAGGTCTGGAGCACACTGGAGGAGCTCTGGACACCTCCCAGGGGAGGTGCAGGTCAGGGGAGTGGTCACTCCCCTTTCCTTTGTCCAGTTTCATGCCAGAGCAGGGGCTAAGGGGTCCCTGAACCGGTGTAGACTGGCTTATGCAGAATTGGGCACCTCTGTGCCCAACAAAGCATTTCCAGAGGCTGGGGGAGGCTACTCCTCCCCTGCATTCACACCATTTTCCAAAGGGAAAGGGTGTCACACCCTCTCTCAGAGGAAGTTCTTTGTTCTGCCATCCTGGGCCAGGCCTGGCTGGACCCCAGGAGGGCAGCTGCTTGTCTGAGGGGTTGGCAGCAGCAGCAGCTGCAGTGAAACCCCAGGAAGGGCAGTTTGGCAGTACCAGGGTCTTTGCTACAGACCACTGGGATCATGGG
Source organism: Pleurodeles waltl (assembly GCF_031143425.1). Classification (NCBI taxonomy): domain Eukaryota; kingdom Metazoa; phylum Chordata; class Amphibia; order Caudata; family Salamandridae; genus Pleurodeles; species Pleurodeles waltl. The sequence goes on from NC_090444.1 coordinate 1,763,394,348, forward strand.
ATTGTGCCAACTATGCCAGGATGGTATAGAGGGGGCAATTCCATGATCATAGACATGTTACATGGCCATATTCGGAGTTACCATGGTGAAGCTACATATAGGTAGTGACCTATATGTAGTGCACGCGTGTAATGGTGTCCCCGCACTCACAAAGTTCAGGGAATTGGCTCTGAACAATGTGGGGGCACCTTGGCTAGTGCCAGGGTGCCCTCACACTAAGTAACTTTGCACCTAACCTTTACCAGGTAAAGGTTAGACATATAGGTGACTTATAAGTTACTTAAGTGCAGTGTAAAATGGCTGTGAAATAACGTGGACGTTATTTCACTCAGGCTGCAGTGGCAGGCCTGTGTAAGAATTGTCAGAGCTCCCTATGGGTGGTAAAAGAAATGCTGCAACCCATAGGGATCTCCTGGAACCCCAATACCCTGGGTACCTCAGTACCATATACTAGGGAATTATAAGGGTGTTCCAGTAAGCCAATGTAAATTGGTAAAAATGGTCACTAGCCTGTTAGTGACAATTTGGAAAGAAATGAGAGAGCATAACCACTGAGGTTCTGATTAGCAGAGCCTCAGTGAGACAGTTAGTCACTACACAGGTAACACATTCAGGCACACTTATGAGCACTGGGGCCCTGGGTTACCAGGGTCCCAGTGACACATACAACTAAAACAACATATATACAGTGAAAAATGGGGGTAACATGCCAGGCAAGATAGTACTTTCCTACACAACCCCCCCCCAAACGAAGGACAATAAGACTAGCCATGACCTGATGAGTCTTCATTGTCTAAGTGGAAATATCTGGAGAGTCCATCTGCATTGGAGTGGCTACTCCCAGGTCTATGTTCCACTGTATAGTCCATTCCCTGTAGGGATATGGACCACCTCAACAATTTAGGATTTTCACCTTTCATTTGTTTTAGCCAAAGTAGAGGTTTGTGGTCTGTCTGAACAATGAAGTGAGTGCCAAACAGGTATGGCCTTAACTTCTTCAGAGCCCAGACCACAGCAAAGGCCTCCCTCTCAATGGCAGACCAACGCTTTTCTCTAGAGGTCAACCTTCTACTAATAAAAGCAACAGGTTGATCCTGGCCCTCAGAATTAAGTTGTGATAGGACTGCCCCTACTCCTAATTCAGATGCATCAGTTTGGACATAGAATTTTTTAGAGTAACAAGGGCTTTTCAGGACAGGTGCAGAGCACATGGCCTGCTTCAGCTCCTCAAAAGCTTTCTGACAGCTTGCTGTCCATAATACCTTTTTAGGCATTTTCTTGGATGTCAGGTCATTAAGAGGGGCTGCAATGGAGCCATAGTTCTTAATGAACCTCCTGTAATACCCAGTGAGGCCTAGGAAGGCTCTCACCTGAGTCTGAGTGGTAGGGGGAACCCAATCAATAATTGTTTGGATTTTCCCCTGAAGTGGTGCAATCTGTTCCCCACCAACAAGGTGTCCCAGATAAACCACCTTACCCTGCCCTATCTGGCACTTTGAAGCCTTGATAGTGAGGCCTGCCTTTTGCAGGGCCTCCAAAACTTTCCATAGGTGGACCAGGTGATCATCCCAGCTGGAGCTAAAGACAGCTATATCGTCCAAATATGCTGCACTGAAAGCTTCCAGCCCTTGCAGGACTGTGTTCACCAACCTCTGAAAAGTGGCAGGTGCATTTTTCAAACCAAAAGGCATTACAGTAAACTGGTAATGTCCTCCAATGGTTGAAAATGCAGTCTTAGGTTTAGCATCTTCTGACAATTTGATCTGCCAATACCCTTCAGTCAAGTCAAAAGTGCTTAGATACTTGGCAGATGCCAGTGTATCTATAAGCTCATCTGCCCTGGGTATAGGGTGAGCATCAGTTTTGGTTACCAAGTTGAGACCTCTATAGTCTACACAAAACCGCATTTCCTTCTTTCCATCTTTAGAATTGGGTTTTGGTACCAGTACCACAGGAGAAGCCCATGGACTGTCAGAGTGCTCAACCACTCCTAGTTCCAACATTTTCTGAACTTCTTGCTTTATGCAGTCCCTGACATGGTCAGGCTGCCTATAGATCTTACTTTTGACAGGTAAACTGTCTCCAGTATCTATAGTGTGCTCACACCAAGAAGTGGTGCCTGGCACAGTAGAGAAGAGTTCTGAAAATTGTCCTAGGAGATTTATGCAATTGTCTTTCTGCTCAGCAGTAAGACAATCAGCCAAAACTACACCTTCCACAAGAGCATCTTGTTCTGTGGAAGAGAAGAGATCAGGTAGAGGATCACTGTCTTCTTCCTGTCCCTCATCTGTTGCCATGAGCAGGGTGAGATCAGCCCTGTCATAGTAGGGTTTCAGGCGGTTGACATGGAGCACCCTAAGGGGACTCCTGGCAGTGCCTAAGTCAACTAAGTAGGTGACTTCACCCTTCTTTTCAACAATTGTGTGGGGTCCACTCCATTTATCTTGGAGTGCTCTTGGGGCCACAGGCTCCAAGACCCACACTTTCTGCCCTGGTTGGTACTGAACCAAAACAGCCTTCTGATCATGCCATTGCTTCTGGAGCTCTTGGCTGGCCTGAAGGTTTTTACTGGCCTTTTTCATGTACTCAGCCATCCTTGATCTGAGGCCAAGTACATAATCCACAATATCCTGCTTAGGAGCTTTTAAAGGTTGTTCCCAACCCTCCTTTACAAGTGTGAGTGGACCCCTAACAGGGTGTCCAAAAAGAAGTTCAAAGGGGCTGAAGCCCACTCCTTTCTGGGGTACCTCCCTGTAGGCAAAAAGGAGGCATGGTAGAAGGATATCCCATCTCCTGCGGAGTTTTTCAGGGAGACCCATAATCATGCCTTTGAGAGTTTTATTAAATCTCTCCACCAGTCCATTTGTTTGTGGATGATAGGGTGTTGTGAACTTGTACGTTACACCACACTCCTTCCACATGGCCTTTAAGTATGCAGACATGAAATTGCTTCCTCTGTCTGATACTACTTCCTTTGGGAAGCCCACCCTGGAAAATATTCCCAGGAGGGCCTTTGCCACTGCAGGAGCTGTAGTGGTCCTTAAAGGAATTGCTTCAGGGTATCTTGTGGCATGGTCCACTACCACCAAGATAAACCTATTGCCTGAAGCAGTAGGAGGGTCAAGGGGGCCAACTATGTCAACCCCTACCCTTTCAAAGGGAACCCCAACCACAGGCAGTGGGATAAGGGGTGCCTTTGGAGTGCCACCTGTCTTGCCACTGGCTTGACAGGTTTCACAGGACTTACAAAATTCCTTTGTGTCCTCAGACATCCTAGGCCAATGAAACAATGGAACCAATCTGTCCCAAGTTTTCATTTGACCCAGGTGCCCAGCTAGGGGAATGTCATGTGCCAGTGTTAGGAGGAACTTTCTGTACTCCTGAGGAATCACTAATCTCCTGGCAGCTCCAGGTTTAGGATCCCTATGCTCAGTGTACAAGAGGCTGTCCTCCCAGTAAACTCTGTGAGAGTCACTGACATCCCCATTAGCCTGTTTGACAGCTTGCTGTCTGAGACCCTCTAATGTGGGACAGGTTTGCTGTGCCACACTCAGCTCCTCTCTGGCAGGCCCCCCTTCACCCAAAAGCTCAGCAGTGTCTGCTTCCAGCTCCTCTGGTGTAGGTTCTGCACAGGGAGGGAATTCTTCTTCCTCAGAAGTAGAATCCACTGTAGAGGGAGGGATAGTAGGAAGTGGTTTGCTTCTACTAGCCCTAGCTTTAGGGAGCACTTGGTCCATTGTTCCAGGATCCAAGCTTCCCTGTCCTTTTTGCTTTTTGGCCTGAGCCCTTGTCAAAGCAAAAATATGCCCTGGGATGCCCAGCATTGCTGCATGGGCCTCCAACTCCACATCTGACCAAGCTGATGTCTCCAAATCATTCCCTAATAGACAGTCTACAGGTAAATCTGAAGCTACCACAACTTTCTTTGGACCAGTTACCCCCCCCCCAGTTGAGATTTACAACAGCCATGGGGTGGCTTTGTGTTATGTTGTGAGCATCGGTTACTTGGTACTGGTGTCCAAGTATGTGTTGTTCAGGGTGCACCAGTTTCTCAATCACCATTGTGACACTGGCACCTGTGTCCCTGTAGGCCTGGACCTCAACACCATTTATTAGGGTTAGTTGCTTGTACTTCTCCAAGTTATGGGGGCAAGCAACCAAAGTGGCTAAATCAGTAGCCCCTTCAGAGACTAAAGTAGCCTCTGTGGTCTCCCTAATCAGACCAACCCCAACTAAATTACCAAAAGTGAGCCCAGCTACTCCCTTGGATTGGCTATTAGTAGGTTTGCTCCCACCACCACTGCTATTAGTAGGGACACTAGGTGTAGCAGTAGGGGTTGTAGTGGTAGGAGCTGTGGTGCCTTTCTTTGGACAACTGGGATCTGTTGTCCAATGGCCTTTTATTTTACATAAATAGCACCATGGTTTCTTTTCCTTGTTCTGATTAAAGGAGGATTTGGACCCACCACCCCCACCAGAGTGTTTTTGTGGGCCTGATGAAGACTCATTTTTAGATTTGTCCCCACCCTTGTCAGAAGACTTACCATCCTTCTTTTTGTTGCCATCTTTGTCACCCCCTGTATGAACTTTTCTGTTCACTCTTGTTCTGACCCATTTGTCTGCCTTCTTTCCCAATTCTTGGGGAGAGGTCAGATCAGAGTCCACCAAGTACTGGTGCAACAAATCAGACACACAATTATTAAGAATATGCTCTCTCAGGATTAAGTTATACAGGCTGTCATAATCAGTAACTTTACTGCCATGTAACCACCCCTCCAAGGCCTTCACTGCCTGGTCAATGAAATCAACCCAGTCTTGTGAAGACTCCTTTTTGGTCTCTCTGAACTTTATCCTGTACTGTTCAGTGGTTAAGCCATAACCATCCAGGAGTGCATTCTTAAGAACTTGGAAATTATTAGCATCATTTTCTTTCACAGTAAGGAGCCTATCCCTACCTTTTCCACTAAATGATAGCCATAGGATAGCAGCCCACTGCCTTTGAGGGACATCCTGTACAACACAGGCCCTCTCAAGTGCAGCAAACCACTTGTTAATGTCATCCCCCTCCTTATAAGGGGGAACTATCTTGTGCAGATTCCTGGAATCATGCTCTTTTGCAGGATGACTATGGGGAATACTGCTGCTGCCACCATGGGTATCTAAACCCAACTTCTGTCTTTCCTTCTCTAATTCAAAAGACTGTCTATCCAAATCCAGCTGTTGCTTTTTAAGCTTCAGTCTGGTTTGTTCCACCCTCAACTTATTGAGTTCCCTCTCTAACATTCTGTCATCAGGGTTGGTGGGAGGGACATTTCTAGAAACAGAGCTATGATGGGAATGAACAGAAGGAGACCTGTCCCTTACAGAAGCCAACTTAACAGCTTGGTTTACAGAAACATTACTACCAGTATGGTGAGAATAAATGCTTTTGCTATGATGTGAGACAACACTATTTATTTGGTGTGGCTCATCATCATTACCATCTATGCTAGATTGTCTAGTAATGGGCAGGCTAGGAAGTTTATTTCCTGAATCTTTTCCTGGGGGAGTCCCTGAATCAGATTGGGAACTATTAGGTACTTTTTCAACAGATGGGGCACCTATGGCCTTATCCTGTTCTCTAAGCATGTTAAGTAACAGTTCCAAGGAAGGATTCTTCCCTACACTCAAACCTCTCTCTATACAGAGACTCCTTGCTCTTTTCCAGCTAAGGTTGTCATATGCAAGTTTGGACAGATCAACACTTTGGCCTGTGCCAGACATTTTTTAGAGAGAATTAAAGTGATAGAAAAAGAGAAAAAAAAAGTTTTCAGAACTTTTTAGAAAGACAGAAAAAACTTTTTAAACTTTTAAGAACTTTTTGAAAGTTTAGGAGTACTTTTCAGCACTTAGAAAAGAGTGAAAAGAGGAAATGCAAAACTTTTTGGCTATGTGTATATACACTGACCTTGTTTTGTATATTTTTCTCTTATGAAAAGTACAATGACAAGAGTGGTAAGTAGTCTCAAGCACTTATCCCACCACTGCACAACCAATGTAGGAGGCTGGACTGGCTTGTAGTGAGTACCAAGGGGTACTTGCACCTTGCACCAGGCCCAGTTATCCCTTATTAGTGTATAGGGTGTCTAGCAGCTTAGGCTGATAGATAATGGTAGCTTAGCAGAGCAGCTTAGGCTGAACTAGGAGACGTGTGAAGCTAAGTACCACTTAGTGTCATATGCACAATATCATAAGAAAACACAATACACTGTTATGCTAAAAATAAAGGTACTTTATTTTTATGACAATATGCCAAAGTATCTTAGAGTGTACCCTCAGTGAGAGGATAGGAAATATACACAAGATATATATACACAATAGCAAAAATATGCAGTATAGTCTTAGAAAACAGTGCAAACAATGTATAGTTACAATAGGATGCAATGGGGAAACATAGGGATAGGGGCAACACAACCCATATACTCCAAAAGTGGAATGCGAACCACGAATGGACCCCAAACCTATGTGACCTTGTAGAGGGTCGCTGGGACTATTAGAAAATAGTGAGAGTTAGAAAAATAACCCTCCCCAAGACCCTGAAAAGTGAGTGCAAAGTGCACTAAAGTTCCCCTAAGGACAAAAGAGTTGTGTTAGAGGAATAATGCAGGAAAGACACAAACCAGCAATGCAACAACTGTGGATTTCCAATCTAGGGTACCTGTGGAACAAGGGGACCAAGTCCAAAAGTCACAAGCAAGTCGGAGATGGGCAGATGCCCAGGAAATGCCAGCTGCGGGTGCAAAGAAGCTTCGACTGGACAGAAGAAACTGAGGTTTCTGCAGGAACGAAAAGGGCTAGAGACTTCCCCTTTGGTGGACGGATCCCTCTCGCCTTGGAGAGTCGTGCAGAAGTGTTTTCCCGCCGGAAGGACGCCAACAAGCCTTGCTAGATGCAAATCGTGCGTTTGGCGTTTTTGGACGCTGCTGGGGCCCAGGAGGGACCAGGAGGTCGCAAATTGGACCTGAAGAGAGAGGGGACGTCGAGCAAGACAAAGAGCCCTCACTGAAGCAGGTAGCACCCGGAGAAGTGCCAGAAACAGGCACTACGAGGATGCGTGAAACGGTGCTCGCCGAAGTTGCACAAAGGAGTCCCACGTCGCCGGAGACCAACTTAGAAAGTCGTGCAATGCAGGTTAGAGTGCCGTGGACCCAGGCTTGGCTGTGCACAAAGGATTTCCGCCGGAAGTGCACAGGGGCCGGAGTAGCTGCAAAGTCGCGGTTCCCAGCATTGCAGCCCAGCGAGGTGAGGCAAGGACTTACCTCCACCAAACTTGGACTGAAGAGTCACTGGACTGTGGGGGTCACTTGGACGGAGTCGCTGGATTCGAGGGACCTCGCTCGTCGTGCTGAGAGGAGACCCAAGGGACCGGTAATGCAGCTTTTTGGTGCCTGCGGTTGCAGGGGGAAGATTCCGTCGACCCACGGGAGATTTCTTCGGAGCTTCTGGTGCAGAGAGGAGGCAGGCTACCCCCACAGCATGCACAAGCAGGAAAACAGTCGAGAAGGCGGCAGGATCAGCGTTACAGAGTTGCAGTAGTCGTCTTTGCTACTATGTTGCAGGTTTGCAGGCTTCCAGCGCGGTCAGCGGTCGATTCCTTATCAGAAGGTGAAGAGAGAGATGCAGAGGAACTCGGCTGAGCTCATGCATTCGTTATCTGCCGTTTCCCCAGAGACAGAGACCCTAAATAGCCAGAAAAGAGGGTTTGGCTACCTAGGAGAGAGGATAGGCTACTAACACCTGAAGGAGCCTATCAGCAGGAGTCTCTGACGTCACCTGGTGGCACTGGCCACTCAGAGCAGTCCAGTGTGCCAGCAGCACCTCTGTTTCCAAGATGGCAGAGGTCTGGAGCACACTGGAGGAGCTCTGGACACCTCCCAGGGGAGGTGCAGGTCAGGGGAGTGGTCACTCCCCTTTCCTTTGTCCAGTTTCGCGCCAGAGCAGGGGCTAAGGGGTCCCTGAACCGGTGTAGACTGGCTTATGCAGAATTGGGCACCTCTGTGCCCAACAAAGCATTTCCAGAGGCTGGGGGAGGCTACTCCTCCCCTGCCTTCACACCATTTTCCAAAGGGAGAGGGTGTCACACCCTCTCTCAGAGGAAGTTCTTTGTTCTGCCATCCTGGGCCAGGCCTGGCTGGACCCCAGGAGGGCAGCTGCTTGTCTGAGGGGTTGGCAGCAGCAGCAGCTGCAGTGAAACCCCAGGAAGGGCAGTTTTGCAGTACCAGGGTCTGTGCTACAGACCACTGGGATCATGGGATTGTGCCAACTATGCCAGGATGGTATAGAGGGGGCAATGCCATGATCATAGACATGTTACATGGCCATATTCGGAGTTACCATGGTGAAGCTACATATAGGTAGTGACCTATATGTAGTGCACGCGTGTAATGGTGTCCCCGCACTCACAAAGTTCAGGGAATTGGCTCTGAACAATGTGGGGGCACCTTGGCTAGTGCCAGGGTGCCCTCACACTAAGTAACTTTGCACCTAACCTTTACCAGGTAAAGGTTAGACATATAGGTGACTTATAAGTTACTTAAGTGCAGTGTAAAATGGCTGTGAAATAACGTGGACGTTATTTCACTCAGGCTGCAGTGGCAGGCCTGTGTAAGAATTGTCAGAGCTCCCTATGGGTGGCAAAAGAAATGCTGCAGCCCATAGGGATCTCCTGGAACCCCAATACCCTGGGTACCTCAGTACCATATACTAGGGAATTATAAGGGTGTTCCAGTAAGCCAATGTAAATTGGTAAAAATGGTCACTAGCCTGTTAGTGACAATTTGGAAAGAAATGAGAGAGCATAACCACTGAGGTTCTGATTAGCAGAGCCTCAGTGAGACAGTTAGTCACTACACAGGTAACACATTCAGGCACACTTATGAGCACTGGGGCCCTGGGTTACCAGGGTCCCAGTGACACATACAACTAAAACAACATATATACAGTGAAAAATGGGGGTAACATGCCAGGCAAGATGGTACTTTCCTACACACACATAATATTCAAACTTATAAATGCAATGCTAATTAATATATCAAGAAAAGAGAGTAACATTTAATTTAATATTGCAAACTTTGTTAAGGCATCACATTATTTATGATAAAGAAGTGCATTTATTTTTCTGCGCACATAACTTTATACTAATAAATCACATTAAACATAATAACTCAACCAGATTATTTTTTTAGCAGAAATGCCATACGTTACACAATACAAAATAAAATACAATACTTTGAACACTGAAGCGGCATCTTCCCTATCTTCTATCGACACGGATACACAGATAGGATCAAAAAGGTGAACAATCAGAATAACACAAACAAAATATACACCTCACATCAGTTTCATAATGTACAGTATCTAAAGAACCACAGAAGTCAGATAAAGTGACCATGTGCTAAAGTGCACTTGTGCAAAAGTGAAGATATGCTAAAGTATGAAATGTAAAGTACAGATGTAGTAAGAACGCCAATGAACAAGGCAAAAACATTCTGTAAATGTCTCCTACTTTAAAAAAAACAGGTCACCTGGTTGATACTACAAACCGGAGTCATATACTCCGATACAGGGACCGTCAGTACCGTCAATACAAAATAAGGCACAATACATTAAACACTGAAGGGGCTTCTTCCCTGTCTTCTGTCAACACTGATGCGCTGATGAGATCGAAAAGATGCACACTCAGATTAACACACCCAAAATATACACCTCACATCAGTTACATAATGTATGGTATCTAAAGAACCACAGAGACCAGATAAAGTGAACATGTGCTAAAGTGCACATGTGCTGAAGTGCAAATATGCTAAACTGCAAAATGTGCAGACGTGCTAAGAATGCCTACAGATAAGGCAAAAACATTCTGTAAACGTCCCGCCTTAAAACAGAGATATATGCCCGATACAGGGACCGTCAATACGGACTCATAAGGTGGACCTGTGCTAAAATTGAAACAAGAGTGGAAGCATAGCCATAACGCCAAGTATCTCAAAAATTGATATAAATAATGTGTTGCTTTTCTGTATATTAATGGGACGGATCACCCCCATGTTGAATTAAATCAAAATAATGCCAGGAGGCCAGGAATGCCCTTTTGGCATAGGCTTCCTAAAACCTCCTAGTTCTAGACATTTTAACGAGCCAATCTTCATACGATGACCCTTTCTGTAAGCCAGAGTTGTAAAATCAGTGAAGGAGCTATAGAAAGTGCAATTGACAAGCTAATTTGTGCTGATTTGCTCACTACACCCTGAACTAGCCTAGTAAAGCCAAAAAGAATCAGTGATGGTTCCCATTCTACACGAGCTCTAAGAGCCTGACTCGGGCAGAGGAAAGATGGCGCAAAAATACGTCAATTTCAAACATGAGTAGACAATGTGAAGCCAAGCCCTGGCCACGAGCTCATGACATTGAAAGCACCAGTCTTCTACCAGGGGAAACATTCTATGAAGGGCCGCTGTTGTGTAATATGCCATCCATCGCAAAAGAAACAACATCCTTTTAAAATCTGTCAAAGTTTGAGGCTGACTGCGATGGAGCCCTGAACGGATACACTTAGTGAGAAGTCTCAGTCAAAATGTTACCTTCCCACTTAGAAACTTTTCTGGAGCTTTTCGTTCTCAATGCTATGCGGTCCTCCCCAGCAAGAAAATTTTGATGCAACTTCGTTGGACTGCATTTCTGTGAGGCCCCGGTCAAATTCTGGAAGTCTGGAGCCTCAGAGCTTTCAGCGGGATGAACCTGAAATTCTGGCTGGGTCAAGGTTGAGGGTAGTTGGCTTGATTCACGACGGCGAGTCGTTCCACTTATGGAGCTTTTTCCAAAAGTTGCTTCAAACTTCTCTGAACTTCTGGAACTTCTTCCTGAAGTTCCTCGTGAGGGTTCAAAGTGTCCATAAACCCAAGGGTCTAGCAGCACTGAGATGATCCTTGGAAGCTTAGGGCTACAATTCCCACAATGCACCTGGCCAAATCCTTAAAAGTCCAATTGACACACTCCACTCTGGGGACTTTTGTGGTAGTTGGTGCTGGCAACCTCTGTTAACGTGTTGCTTTAAGGGAGTCCACTCCTGATTCCTTTTTTAAACAAGGCAGAGTCCTTAGGGCTGCTGGTCCAGTTTGCAAAAGGAGCAATACTTTAGAGTGCAGTCCTTTGGGTTGCAGACCAGGGTTGCAGCAGAGCAATCTTTCTTCTTCTTTTGGTTTCAGGCAGAAGATCTGAGTTGCAATGCAGATCAGCCATTTTTACTCAATTATCTTGGGGGACAAGCATGGGGGCACCCTTGTCCAGTGAGCTGCTGGGTACCACCCTAAAGCATGACAGCTTCCTCCAAAGTGTGGCATTTTCTTGTCTCATAAAGCACTGCACTTTAAAATCCAAGATCCCTTCAGTCCTGCTTCTTGTGAAGCCCAATTTGATTTACCCAGCCCCCTTCCTGGCCTGGCCTCTGCAGCTGCAGACCTCGCCCCATTAGATAACCTCTGCTCAATGCAGGCCACTTATCATCTCATCAAAGCAGCCTAGCTAATCCTGTTAAGGCTCACCAATCAGGAGAGGCCACTAGTCTGGAATTTGGCTTACAGAAAAGAAAGTCATATAACTTTGCTTCTGTATTGGTTATGATAAATTCAACAGAGGCAAGTTGTTGGATTTATCATTACCGATCTTTTGAGTCTTTGCATGCCACATTTAGCTCCTTCCTAGCAATACTTATGCGTATGGAAAATACTCCCATGTTATCCTATGGAGCAAAGTATCTACAATGAGGAAAAATGAAAGGTGCAGTTTTTCCTCACCAGGGCATATCTACATCTTTTATGATGCCCCTGCTTATAGCTACATGGCACCTCACCCCTGGGGCACCTAGGGGAGACATTAGGGGTGACTTAAGTGTAAAAATAAGGTAGATTGTCACTGTGGACACTGTGGACTTAATTCCAAAGTTGAATTTGCACACATTTTAGTTTTTAGAGACAGTCTGCCAGACAGGGCTGCCTTTAAAAATGACAGCAGGCAACACAGCAGTGCGGGAAATCTACAGGGCTCTAAACTTCCCTGCCGTATAGGTAGTTTGAATCCCCCTTGCCCTATTGCCTATCCCCTTTACCCTGTTATCTACTAGGGACTTAAAGGAGTCTGTCATTACCAATTGTGCCACTTTACCCTACATCTTGTATTCAGAGCACTGGCCCGGGCCTGTTTAGCTGAGCCCAGAGCACAGTCAGGGTCAGTTACCACCAGTATCAGTCATAAAACATTTTGGGTGACCATGCTAAAAGGATGACTTTCTCACACTAAGGGAAGCATGTGAGGACCATTTGTTTTGGCAATCAGGCCATTGTCCATGTAGCAGAGTAACTAATTAAGTTAGATCAGTATGGGGCAAGAGAGGTGCTCATGTCTTAAGTAGTTTGGTGGGAATTAGATCAGTGAAGTAGATGGATTATGCAAGCCTCAAAGTGGTATTGAGCAGTTCAGTTTCTGTGATCTTTTCTGGGGAAGAACGTCTCATACTAGATCATTTGTCAGGGTAGTGAGAGGAAGTTGTATATTTTTTACTTTTTCCTAAAAGAATCAGGAGAGTTTCTCACAGTTGTCTTTACTTTAGTTTTGTTGATTTCGAGGGTCGAAAAAGAGTTTGACTTTTGGGCAGCTTAAAAATAGACTTGTGTTGGTGCCTTTTGCTGAGGTGATCTTAGTTCTGAATAGTATATATTTGGTCTTAAAGTTGTGTTTTTTTTTTTTATATATCACTCTAATTATTTAGTTTTTCAAGGTTTCCTTATAATGAGTTCTGACACCAGAGCAGCTCTTTGGCTCTGAGAGGGTCTCTCTCTGTGTTCTCAGGAATACTGCTGGGCAGGTTTCTCATTTTCTATTTTTCATTTAGTTTTATGGGTTCAAGTTTATTCTTTAACCCCGTCATTGCCTCATTTTAAAGGCTTAAGATTGAGCTGATCTTCAGCTTGGGGTTTGAGAAGGTTCCTGATGCTAGGGTAGACAAGTTGATGTTCTCGTTGTCTCTGACCTATTTTTATTTTTACTCTGCTGATCCTTGGTCAAACCTTTAAAGAAAAAAAGAGAACATGGGATTAGGAAGTCATCCAGCCAATGGATCTAGGTTGGGGTTACTATTAAAATTTGTTCTGGGCGGAATGCTGGGACAGCCATATCCAAATCAGCCGTGGTCATACTCCAATAGCAACAGTCCAGCTGGAACCACCAATCCAAGTGCCTACTGAACAGGAACCCAAGCAATGATGCTCGGTTTCACCCAAAGAGGTTGTCGGTGACTTAGACTATTGGCATGCATTGAATAATTTGGTGGAATGAGTAGTTCCAACACTGCTGAGTGACATCATTTGGCCATGTGTCGGTGATTAATAAAAGTTCAAGATTATTGGCTAGGATTTTGCCTGCAATCTTTAACGAGTCTTTGCAGCTGATATGCAAATGTGCAAAAGACAGTGGTTGGAGGAGTGAACATTGCACGTAGATGGGGGTCAATGACCATAATATGTTAATGAGTTTGCTAGGACGTGGACCATTTTTGGAGGGTTGAGATTCTGGTCTTCCGATGTGTATGATGCTGGTAACATAAGAAATACCTAGACTTCCTAATCCATATGTGTATAGCTTTATGACAGTTCCTTGATGTCCTTACTGGACACATTTGGTGAAGTGCCCCCTTCTCTAAGGGCCCTCTTTTGCTGCCAGTCACCGAGTCTGGAGGTTTGCATGCTTGTTGGAGCTTCTAAGCTTTCTATCCGGAGATCTTGTTTCTAAGAATAAATGTGCGTTGGATAAAGTACTGTGGCCTCTGATCTTTAGCTGTTAGACATTAAGACAAACACGTGTAACAAGCTTAGAGACCTGCAAGCAGATGAATTAAACAAGACTGTTGGAGGTTGCTCTGCAGGTAGCACATGCACAGACAGGGAAAGCAAGCAAGAGCCACGAGCTAAGCACTGGTGACGTAGCCACACGTCAGTGACGTGTGCTGCAAAGGTTCGACACAACTTTAAGCAGATTTACATGAAACACAGGTTTCAAAGGAGACAAAAAAACAAATTGCCTTTGTGTGTCAAAAAGCATAAGAGGGGCGGAAGTTGCTTTATGTGGAAATAATGGACATGCCCTAGGAGATACAAATACTGGAAGTTTTGACAGATCAGTGTAAGAAAAGAAATACTTCAGCTACATTACAACATGTTGCTGTTAAGTAAGATAAGATGGCTACTTTAGGAAGTGTACCTCTAAAGTATCCTTCATTAGGGAAGATTCTGAAAGGTACTTTACGCTTTACAATGTTCGAAATGTCCATTGCCATTGCAGTTGGCATTGTAGCCTGTGCAAACCCTAGTGAGCCGCAGTCGGGAGAGGCCATTAGAGGCATCTTTCACAATGAAATGCACAAATGCAGTGTGATGAGTGTATGAGAAGCAGTGTGTGAGGGAGTTTAAGGGGCAGTGCGTATTGTTAGTAATACTTAAAACACAATACTATCAAACTAACCAACATATATTAAGACCTTCAAAACGGACGACAAAGTGTGTGTGTGTTTTTGTCTGTGTGTATTTAAAACACCCAGGTGAAATCCGACACACACCTCACTAAACCCGACTGAAAGCACCTGTACCCAACTATTTACTACAGAACACAATTTGTACAGGGCTGGAACACCCCAAACACCCCCTTAAAGCTAGGACCCTGGCGGTAATCATTCACAAAGCGTACACAGTAAGGCCCATATTTCTGAAACATTTGCGCTGCCTTAGTGTAATTTTGTTACGCTAAAGTGGCACTAACTTAACTCCAAATTTATATTTTGACGCTAGACCCGTCTAGTACCAAAATATCAGAGTTAGCGTCATTTTTTGAAAGCGCCAACCCACCTTGCATTGTTTTGCGACAATGATATGCAAGGTAGGCGTTCCTATCCAAAAAATGACACTAGCCCTCCTGTGCCATATTTACCTACCGATGCAAAATCAACACACTCCTAGGAAGCAGACCCAAAAAATTATGCTAAGGCCGATTAGCATAAAAAATTAACGCATGGTTGTTAAAGTGATGTGAGGCCCATTTCTGTGGGAAATACCATGGAGTCCATCATGGTGTTACCTTATTGGGCACATAGATGCTCACCCTAACCCCCAGCATCACCACCACCCACAGCACAGGGACACTTCAAGTGGAGGGAGCCCATCTCAGTAAGTACATGTGTCTGTCTGTTGTATGCCACTGGGGCCTCTTACATGGGGCCCCCTGTATGGCACTGGTCCTGTTGCGGCTGTCCTGGGGACACTGGTCCCCTGTGGTGGGCAATGGGGTTGTGCAAATGTTTACTTAGGGATACTTATGGATACTTAGGGGGTTATTACAACTTTGGAGGAGGTGTTAATTCGTCCCAAAAGTGACGGATATACCACCAGCCGTATTACGAGTCCATTATATCCTATGGAACTCATAATACGGCTGCTGGTATATCCATCACATTTGGGATGGATTAACACCTCCTCCAAAGTTGTAATAACCCCCTTAGACTGGAGTCATTTTTTGGCTGCTTGTGTGACCAAAAAATTATGCTGGGCTGACTAGCGGCAAATTTATAGCCGCTAATCAGTCCAGCGTCATTTTTGGCCCTCTAGTGCCATTTTCCCTAACGCCATCCCTCACTGGCTAGCATCTTTTTTTTAGACACTAACCATTCCTTAGTGTCATTATGCTTCTTTTTTTAAATATGGTGCATGGATGGTGCTGGCAATGGTGTTAGCTTGTGCAACATTTTTTGATGCACAACTGTGCTAGCGCAGTTGTGTTTCATTTTCCATAAATATGCCCCTAAATTTCTTGTGCAGGTTAAAGTCAAACTGGCGAGCAGACAGTAGTCCCATTGGCCTCCTCCACATTCCTTTTACAGTGTGCCACTTTTAGATGCATTGTGACGTGCATTTAAAGGACAGGGGCTAAAAGGCAGACATTGTGAATTTGAATGTTGCTGTACTACCAGGGTCACAGCAGGTGCAGTGGCACCAGGGACCAGAGGGCTGAGGAACGCTGATTATTGCTATGTCTTAAAATGCCACCAGAGTTCAGGGAGCCTATTTTTCTTGCTTGCAGTAGGGATCATGCCATCCATGCCAGGCCACTGGTCCTAATGCATGCCTCTGTCCAACATTCTCATTTGTGTGCAATGCGATGCTGAGGTGATCCCATCCCTATTAATATCAACGAGACAGGTGGTTTGCGTCTGACTGCGCCAGTCCCTTCGCACAGTGAAGCTCAATGACTGAGGCTGCCTATGGCGCTATGCAAGCATATGTTGCTAAAATTTTGCCCCATATTTATACTTCTTTAGCACCTCATTTGTGTCATTTTTTGATGCAAAAGTGGCGCAAACTTACAAAATACAATTGTATTTTTGCGTCAAAAAGCGACGCTAATGCGGAGTTAAAAAAGTATAAATATGGGCCTTACTGTGCAGAAACATTGTCTCATGATATTGGAGAACTACCTTTTACGGAGAACCTGCTTGTGCAGAGCGTGTTTACCACATCACCACACAACTCACAGCCACATACCAAACCAGCCATTGTACAAGATGGAGCAGTTGGCACACGGAACTGGAATCTGTCACCTGGCGAAGGTACTGTCACGAGCAAGGAATGCTAGCCTGTATCCGGGACAGCACACAAGCTTCATGCTGTAACACAAATCAGTGACCAGAGAAAGAAACTAACTGAAGGGCCTCCTTCACTCCAAGCCACTCTGTAATGGCTCTGCAGATCTGTGGTTCTGTAACAGAAGTGACAGCACTTTGTCAGATTTGTAGTTACAATATGTATTTTTAAGTTTGAAAAATGTTTGTTTTACACATTGCACTAGTCAGAGGCCAGTAATGAAGTGCACACAGCTTGTGGAGTTTGTAATAACTTACAGAATAAAGCAAAGAAGCCATTGCTTGGAACAATCTAGGAATGCAGTAGTGTGTTGTTACTGGATGGATGTTCCCTTTTGGCTCACACATGATCCCGTTATTTAATGAGTTTCTATACAGAACTGCTTGTATAACCATTGGGTTCAGTTAGAAGAAAGTTGCATAGAATTTAATGAAAGGGGTTTACCCATTCTGTGTCCATAAGGAAATAGGATCCTTAAATTAACAGTCTCAGGCACACCCTGCCCGATTTGGCAATTTTCCTGTTGCTGGTTGAGATCTGAGGTTGAGCCGCAGCTGGCCTGGCTCCCATTCATGGTGGAGGTAACAGTACCTTGGAGGTTGGGCAGTGGTTGCCCTGCCTGATCCCCAGGTGGCTTCCTTGTCACTGCCACTGGCAGTCCTCCTCTCAATCTTAAAGTGGCAATAATACTTGGAGTGCAATAAGTAGGTGGATGCAAGATAAGTCATGGTGGCTTTTGTCTGGGGATGTGAAAGTTCCTTCCTCTGAGCCCACCACCCAAGGACCGCTAGCAACAAAAAGTGGGGCTAATGTCTTGGGGTCAGACCAGAGTAGTCTTGATAGGGTCCTGTTGGCCTCCACTTTGAGCCTGTGAGGCCAAACGCCCCCAAGGCAGGCCCACAACTGACCTTGGCTGCAGTGCATAGAGCACACAGATCAGATGAACTGTATTTTCATGCTATGATTAGGTAGCCTTTGTCTCTCGACAGGTCTGGCATGTGCTATGAAAGCCTCAGTAGAAACCCTTCCACTTTCTGAGTCTTGAGTTGAGGTGTGCAGAAGTACACTGCATGAAACTGGAGTATACGCTTAACAGGGCAGTAAATTTGGCGCAAAATATGTTCTGGTATGTTGCTGTGTGGCTCCTTTGATAAATACAGGCTATAATGTGACCGTTTTTGGAGCACGGGAGATTCTGTCAATTTTGACCTGTAGTCTTGTATGTGCCTCTGGAAAAGGAGCAGCTTAGGAGCCACACAAGCTACTCAGTGCCGAACATGCTGACACAATGTGCACTAACTATTTCAGCAACAATTTGCAAAGGTATTGGGGTATGCATATCATTAATTCAAATGAGAAGTATTACGGATGTTGATAGAATCCTCCACTCTTTTGCTTCTTATTTTCTTGGGCTGGCCTGGGCCTGGATTTAAAGCTAGGCAGGGCCAGTGGCACCTATTTGTAATAGAAGCTCAAAGCATCAAGGCTACTAGAACAGACAATTTTGCAGCCGAGCCAATTGCCACACAAACACAGCCACTGTCAGTCTGGAACTTGCACTGGTTGTAATACAAGCAGACACACACAAGGTCATCAAAGTCACGACCCTTCCTCCTAACAACAGCAAAACCACACCAAGGACATTTCAGCACTAGATTTACCGGCCAACGGTAGCAGTTCTGGCCTGGGGGTGTTGATTTGCTAGTGGTGTTTAGGTTAGAGAAGTCTGACAAAAGCCAAACTTATGATCAGGCCCAATTGTGCACATCTGAACCTCTGCACAGCTCTGCACAGTTTGGTTGAGGGAACAGGCAATACGTGTAGAGGGTATGGTGAAGGTTGTGCACTGTGTTTGCTAGATATAGCCAACGACCATGCAAGGAGGCTTTGGTCTGAGGTCAAGTGATCTGTGATCAGGGGAGAAGGCCAAGTATTAATTTAAAGGCCCACTGTGTACAAGTGGAGACTGTAAACAGTCCTTTCTGGGACATGGGTACATGGTGTGGCAAAAACCCATGCCCTATGCTCAGGGCCCACTGCACACATCTGAAGAGAGTGGTATAACTGGCAAATGCATACATTTGAAAGCCAGGCACTGCGGGTTTGTGGCATTGGGACTGGTAGAAGTGGATGGAGATAGGTCAGACCCTGCATGTGCTGCCCCTGTGCATGAATGAAGGAGCTTCATGGTAAATACTTTGAAACGTTTTGAAGTTTTCTGAAAATGCCTTAGCTAGGATTCAGTTAAGGCTGTGTTTGAAGGCTGTTCTAGTTGTGCTTGTAATTCATGAGGATCTGCACAGATACTACGAGCAGTTGTTATGGCTGCAGTACTACCGTCAACATGTATTTGCACTAAATATGTAAACAAGAAAGGCTCTTGTAGTTAGACCCATACATAAAAGACAAGCAAAGAAAGCAATAGTACGGTATGGTTGCAGAGACTGAGATGACAAAGACCTTTCTAGGACATGGAATAGATTGTTACAGTCTACATGATAGACAGGCTCTGGCAACCGCCCAAAAATAATCTTAAAATGTTCTTTAATCCAAACCAATATCAGAGTTCACAGACGCAGACATCAGGAACAGGAGCAGAGCGCATGTGTTGAAACACCCATTATCAGAGGCAAAAAAACATTCGGAATGAGGAAAGAAAGCAGTTTCTTAGGTATGCAAATCAATTTAATTCTTCCCATATAGGAAAAGGCAAAATATGTACACAGATCGAACAGATAAAATTGAGAAGTCATTATAGTAAGAATGTTAGTCCTCGAGAAAAAAGAGCCCAATTGTAAGACTCCAACCCTGATTCTATCACAAGCCATGACTATAACTGGCTCCTGGAGCACCCGAAGCACTTAGTTAAGACACAGTCTGTGCCATAGGTGTGGGCTGACTGATGTCTTAAGTAGTTGGAAAGCTGGAGCAGCTCTATTTTACCACCTTAATAATAAATGGTTGCTTGTCACAAGGACTCTAAAGGTGTATGCTGCTTTTTACTGGAACGGTAGCAGCATTTGTTGACATCTAAAGTAAACAGCAGAACTTAACAAAGTAACATACACATCATAACATAACATCACAGCATCATACACAAAAAATCTGCCAAAACTGAACCCAAATAACAACTGCAATACAACACAACAAAATCGCATTGCCAAAATGAGGCACAAAATACAGCAGCCCAAAAGACAACAAGAAGTCATTATTTTCAAACAAAATACCAAACAACAAATGTAGACAAAAGTTATTGCAATTGTTAACCCCGCCCCCAGGCCTCCCCCCTGCGCCCCCTCTCAGTATCCCGTTTTCATCATTTGGAGTTAAAAGGTGTTTGCACAAGCACTGCCTTAACTTACCACCAAAGATGTGGAATAACACAAGTCAACAATATTTTGTGATGTGCCCCGAAGAGCCTGTCTTGGCATATAGCATCAGTTGTGCACAGGAAACCTGAGTTGATCAAATAGAGTACACAGTACCTCTGAAATGTACTCTTCTCTCTCCTGCTTTCTCGCTGGTTTGGGCTATGAGGCATGCACTCTCCCTCATCTTCACTGATGATTTTTATTGGTTGATACAGTCTGTTTTCACTGAATTGCTTATGGTACTTTAATTCTATCTTGAAATGGTATAATTTGGTTGCCAGTCCTCTCTCTATTGCTGTTTTTTTTTTTTAGCAATTATACACCAGATGCAGATGAAAAATGCAAAACACCTCTAGGACTAAGACTGGACTGGCTGTACCGGGCATCGGGCTTTCCCTTGGAGGTTGGAAGGGTGCGGGCCGTTTTTGTTACTGGGTGCTGATTTTGTAGCAGTGCAGCAGTTTTAAAAGCACTGCAAAGTTCCTTGTATATCTAGCAGTTTTAAGACAACAATAAAAGTGCCAAGATAACTCTGGTGTTTAATGTACCATCTAAGGTAGCGCAGAGGGTAAATATGCCTATTGCAAAGAACGTGCATTATGTGCATAACACAATGGGATACCACTTTTGTCAGGAGATCCCTTTGTTATGTGCAGTTCATAAGTTGCAATCACCATCTAGCACAGTGAGCTAACAACTACCGCCGAAGAGCTTCATGCAAACTGGATTGTACAGGTTAGAAAGTTATGTTTTTTCTCCAGTCTTTGATTATCCTAATTGCGCTAAAAAGGGTTAGTTTGGGTAGAAACCAAGCACTTTAAAGAAATGTCTAGAAGTACGGATGACTTGAATCCTACACCTTGTTGTCCCCTTTGTCTTACATAATATTTTCTATACACTGATTTACACACCTATGATTCATTGCCTTTGTATGTGTGTGTGAGGTAAAGTAGTCCAAAACCCTCTGCTGGTAAGAGAGGTGCTATAAAACAAATGTGATACATGTGAGGGAGGGTCTATGGAGAGATGAGAGAAACTGTTAGAGGGTGATGGTGAGGGAAGCACTGAAGAACCTCAATCAAGATTTCTGCATCCTGGGCTCTGTAAGGCCATCATTTACTATATATTTAAACTAATGCAATTGAATATATAGAGTGAAAAATGTGCTAATGCAATTGAATATATAGAGTGAAAAATGTGCTGTAGAATACACCATTTTTTACATTTCCCCCCAAATTTTCAAGCCCTGTTGCAGTGTCCAGGCTCACTTGCTATGTACCCAATGGAGGCTGGTCTGACAAAATTTGCCAGGGCTGCTTTGGGTTCCCAGGCCGGCCCTAAGACGCCGCTTCGAAACAGCTAATACTGCAAATCCAACTAACAATACCATCCTTGAACTCTAATTACATTATGGATTAGGAGGGATGCTGATCTCTGGGCACCTTTACGCAACAGGCGCATGGTCTCTGTATCTAATGCTCTCCCGGATTTGAAGGTCTTCCTAGGTGGGCTTGGTTCCATCCTCAGCAGCACATGCCGACTGCATCCTGCTGAAGGGAGCTGCTGCCTTACTCTGGCATCTCTTTAGATTTCAAACAATTCTGCGTACCTTCGAAGCCTTTCACTGATTTTTAATTCCCTGGTGCTCAAGTCTGGATCACCAAATGGTCTGCGATAGCTGTGGTTTGCTTGACAACTATGCTACTTCATTACGTAAGTATGCGGAGCAACTTGTACTATAACATACTTGTCCCTATATTAAACACGGTCTCTGCTAATATTGTTTCAGAAATTGTCATTTAATGAGTGACTACTTATGAAATGTATCTTACATCTCAGGACATTGTTAAGATTGATGTGTATGATGTATACCTTTTAAAACTGATACATTATAAATTAATACCTATAAGAGTTTATTCTGACAACGGATTAGTCAATAACTAATATTGATTGATATGATATACCTACATGTGTATATAGATATATTCACCTTCATTTTGTTTGTGATATTGATATAATAAAGACTTCAAAACTGAAACGTTTAGTGCACTATGCATATTGTACCCATTGGTTTTCTACATAACTACTGTGGAAGCACTGCTACACTGTTGAATCAATGCCGATTTGGACTTTGTGCATGCTATAACAATTTTTAAAAATAAATAAAAAAATTCAATGTATACATCTTGACCCTTGTGCCCGTAATTTAAGCAGCTGGGCTTAGAGGGCCATATAAATCTGGGCACTGAACGGTGGTGCTACTGCTATTGTGAAAACAGCCATACCATCATGGCAGTAAAACCAGACAATTCTGCTGTCATGGCAGAGACATAAGTAGCACATGAGCTGGGCTTTTTTGAATAATGGTAACAATAATAATTTGGCACTGTGGTGCCCTGAGTGTTACAACTTTTCCTATCTACATTGACCAATAGCCTGGACCAATTTGACAAGGCAGAGCATCACCTTTTCCAGTGCTTTAAGGAATCATGCATAATTTCCTGGGGTGAGCATAGCAAATTGGTAGCATGGGGTGACTTTGTTTAGAAAAGGTTCTCTGAACTCTGCACCCAAATTCTAGGGGTGGTGGGGGTGAGATCACAGTCTAAGAAAATATCCCTAAGCGTGTTATGGTATGACCTAGTCTTTGTAGAGTGATTACATGTGGTTCTCTGTGCCACATAAATAATTTCCAAAGACTCATGTGATGGCCATTCACCTAGTAATGTAATCATCATACAAAAAGGATTCTGTGTCCTTCAAGATGAAAGTTGTGTGAAAGGGTTTCACAACTTTTTGGAATTGAGAGGACAGTTAGATATTAATGCACAACAGGGACCGCCTTTCCATGTCGGTGAACTAGGCATTCACAGGGGCACCAAGGTAAGGGGGAACCATATTTGAGGAAAAAAACACAAAATCTATCAAATTGATAAGTGTGCAAATTGTTTGGTTTGTCTAAGACCCCAGTTGTTGGCCATTAGTCTAAGGCTGCCCTTGATGTTCAATACACTTGCCAAATGTTGCATTGTTTAAAAGGCTTACTGAGTGATTACACCTGCTACTGACAAATAGTCTGCAGATTAAAAGCAATTACCCAGTAGGGTGACTAAGCCGTTGTCCCTTCTGAGTTGGATTGCATGGGTGCTCATGATAGTTGCTAAATATAGAGAGAATGATCTGTCTTTAGATACTTCTCAGTGGTTTCCAAGATTACTCCTGGAGATCTACAGCATTCCTTCACTTACAGAAGTACTCGCCATCAACCATCACTCTTGGCATATTCTATGTCATCACTGAAAACGTCAATACAACTTCTGAAATAACATCATTGATGAAAATACTGTGCATGGTAGGGGTGCGAGTTAGAGTTACCTCAGTTAACTATAACTGGTGAATTGCAGATCCTTTGTGAGTTTAAAATGGTATATTTTAACTTACATTTTCACTTAACTACAATGTCACTTTAACCTCTGTTTTTTCAGTGACTATACATATACATATAAACCTAACTTTGTCACTTAAAAACCTAAATGCCTCTTGATGTACGTACCTGCAATGTGAATACTCCGATGTACTCACCTGAAATGTACTGACTGTGATGCAGCTGTAGCATACATAGTGGGCTATACAAGTGGTCACGTGCTCTTAGTCAGTTGGTCGATGAGTCAGAAAGTAAGTCAATGAATGCATTAAGTTACATCAGCTAGATGTAGATTCAGTGTAAAGCTATTTTACAGACAAACTAGGCTCTAGGCACATATTCAGACAATGTGGAAGGAATTTATTTTTTCCCAACCAATAATGCTACTTATATGTACTTTACTATGTAACTGATCGTATTAATAGAGTGCATAAGTTATTTGGTGGTGGGTATATGCTCTGGGCACCCAAGCATGCTGCTGAAATCTTCATTCACTAGTTTTAGAAGCACAACTGGACTTTGGTCTACATTGGTGTCACTGAGATCGATAATAGACACTTTACACTACCCCTCATCTTTAGTTGCTTCTCAAAGGTTTCTAAGATAACGCCTCCCTCATTTACAGAAGTTATCTTGGAACACTTGTGATGATTCTGATTATGCTAGCATTATATAAAAAAAATGCTCCAATGCAGAAATTCACAAACAATGTGTTGATTTAAAGTCACTTCTGCTCTGTCAAGGTGGGACAAAGAATACAACTGTGCATGTGAAAATGCCTTTTCTTATGTGTAATTACACTCTTTCTCTCAACAAGGTTTGCATGTGGAGAAACCCCTTTCCAAATCTCTTGACAAGGGATTTACCCCTGCCCTTAATAACTGTAAACTTCCAAACACTGGCCAAGGTCAGAATATGTCTGAAACAAGATTGTGAGTGCGCACAAACTCACAAATTTGTGTTTGGCTTTGTGAATTAAGCCCTTACTTTTCCTCCAGCATGTGTAAGTTATTGTGTTCAGCATGAACCCAATATCTATTTTGTTTCACGTTTATACAGGGCACACATTTGAAGCATCAGCATACATTGCAAGAATAAAGACAATCTAGGGATACAGTAAAATATTGTAGAAATGACTTGCACTTCTATTTGGCTGGTTATGAGAAATCTATGCAAAGTTACATCTGTTTAACAAACTACAGGGCAGTTCTGTTGTGGTGAATGTAATGTACATATCACTAAGCAAGGGTGGGAGAGAGCTTATATATTTTGGGGCGTTGCAAGTGAAGGTCTGCTTTCTCGTTTTCTGGACCAGGCAAAACGGATTTTATATTATAAGGCCCAGAAGTGAATTTTGGGGACTTTTTATGAGTAACAGGTAGGTGTCTTTTTGTAGTGAATCATGATAGTAATGCAAGCCTGTTTGCATGGAACCTTGTTGTTAGAAATGAGGACTCTGGTTGGCAGTCAGATTGCACTTTGTCCAAACAGAGACCCTCATTCTAGTCAGGGTAAGAGAGATACAGTTTAGATAACCACTGCTCACCACCTTGGTAGCTTGGCTCAAGCAGTCAGGTTTAACTCAGGGGCAACGTGTAAAGTATTTGTACAAACACACACAGTAACACTGTGAAAACACCACAAAAGCACTTTTCAACACCAGTTTAGAGAAATGGCCAAAATGTATCCGAGTAAAACAAGACCAAAATGAAACAAAATCCAACATACACATGCAAAGATACGAATTTTCCAAGATTAAACTTCAGTATAGCGCTTAGAAACACAATAGCTCCAAATGGGGCTATTGCGACATCATTGACGGAATTGTTCCCAACAATCCAACGCCACTTGCAAGGAAGGCAGGTGCTGGTCACGGAGTCGCACGGACCCTCAGGTACAATACCTCTGGTAGACAAAGAAACAAGCTGGTGCATGGAGTCCGAGAGGTGAGGTGTCGCTGGATCCAGTGCGGCATCGGTTCCTTACTGCAGAGCAGGGGAGGTGATGCGGCGTCGGTTAGAGGCATTGGTTCCTGACGATCTGGCGGGGTCGATGAATCCGGCAGGTCAGGATGCATTGGGCAACCTCACTGGGTACCGGGCTATAGGCGCCATGGCGGAGTCAGGTGTCACTAGTGTCGGTGACACAGCACTTTGGGACTCACGGAGTTGCAGAACATCAGTGAGGCTGGGGCGGTGTCAGGCCTGCGGTGTCGGTCAGGGTTGTCACACTCCCACAGAGACCACGGCTTCAGGTTGCAGGCACTGACGTGGGGTCGTGCAGCATCGCTGGATCTGGAGTTGTCCAAAGTTTGGGTACCTGGATCTTCTTGTTTTCTCACCAGAACTCACTGCCAAGGGCACAGGAACTGGATTGGCATCCCTTGGCAAGTCAGGGTCTTCAGCAGGAGTACCCAGGTGCTGGCAGGTGAAGTCTTTGATGGCCCCGAGATTTCTTAACAGCAAGAAAGCTCAGTCCAAGCCCTTGGAGAAGCTTCACATGCAGGATTTCAGAAAGCAAAGTCCAGTCCTTTCCCATGTAAGGCAGGAGCTGCAGCAGCATGCCAGCACAGCAAGCAACAGGCAGAGAGGCAGGTCCTCCTCAAGCATCAAGCTCTTCTCCTTGGCAGATGTTCTTCTAGATTCAGAAGTATTCTGAAAATCTTGGGCTTGGGGTCCACTACTTATATTCATTTCTGCCTTTGAAGTAGGCAAACTTCAAAGGAAAGTCTCTGTTATTCACAAGACCCTGCCTTGGCCAGGACAGGCCCCAGACACACACCAGGGGGTTGAAGATGGCATTGTGTGAGGACAGGCACAGCCCTTTCAGGTGCAGCTCCTCTCTCCCTACTCTAGCCCAGGGGACTCATCAGGACATGCAGGACACTCCTTAGCTCCCTTTGTGTCACAAACAGCCCAACTGTCAGTCTGACCCAGACCGGGAATACACAAGCAGGCAGAGTCACTGAATGGTTAAGCAAGAAAATGCCCAATTTCTAAAAGTGGCATTTTCAAACAGAGAATCTAAAAACCAACTCTACCAAAAGATGTATTTGTAAATTGTGACTTCAGAGACCCTGCTCCCAATGGGAAACTGCACTTAAAAGACATTTAAAGGCAGCCCCATGTTAACCTATGGGAGAGATAGGCCTTGCAATAGTGAAAATAAATTTGGCAGACTTTTACTATCAGGCCATGTAAAACACACCAATACATGTCCTACCTTTTAAAACACTGCACCCTGCCCATGGGGCTACCTAAGGCGTACCTTAGGGGTGACTTACATGTAGTCAAAGGGAAGGTTTGAGCCTGGCAAGTGGGTACACTTGATAGGTTGAATGGCAGTGCAAGACTGCACAAACACACTGCAGTGGCAGGTCCGAGGCAGGTTTACAAGGCTACTCATGTGGGTGGCACAATCAGTGCTGCAGGCTCACTAGTAGCATTTGATTTATAAGCTCTGGGCACCTCTAGTGCACTTTACTAGGGACTTGCTAGTAAATCAAATATGCCAATCAGGGATAAACCAATCACCAATACAATTTACACATAGATCATATGCACATTAGCCCTGATTAGCAGTGGTAAAGTGCCCAGAGTCCTAAAGCCAACACAAACTGGTCAGAAAATATAGGAGTAAGGAGGCAAAAAGTTTGAGGATGATCCTGCAAAAAGGGCCAGGTCCAACACATGTCCAGTGTTAAAAGCTGAAAAGGACTTAATATTCAAAAGTGCTCAACATATGCTGACAAGGGCTAGATCTATGCTAGCTTTCCAAGACAACACCTCACTAAATGAATGAGCGAGACCACAGGCATCATTGTAGATTTACTCAGCATGGTCATTTTAAGAAATCTGACATTGATCTGGATTTTGTGCACCGATGTTGTATAGCCCTGTTATACACGACTAGAATGGTCTTCCCCCCACCTAACAGTGTTCTTCTGGGTGGCGTAGAATTGCAGGCGATGAGGTGCACTGAGATTGTGTTACACTGGTCTAGACAAGAGAGGATAGAAGAAGTCAACTAGTGTGAGAACTCTTAACCTGATTGTGGAATGGGGATGTTCTTGATTCTTACTGGGGATTCTGTGTCTCCATGTTTGGATTGAAAAGCAGGGAGACTACATATAGATTCTTAATCTGAGAGGGTTTAAGATATCAGGAGGTTTGGGCTTGTGGTTACATTGCTGGCTGAGAAACAAAGTGATCTGCTTTATATGTTGAAATGCAGGTTCCCCAAATTCTGATACAAGGGTTGGAAGTCCAGTTCATATGTCAAGGAATGCCAAGGCATTCCATTATTGAGAAGTGATTACTAGACTTCCTGGGGACTACATGCACCACCGACTGTATTAGTATTGGTGGTGAAGAACCATAGAGGGACATGCTGAGGAGAGATAGGTGGTAAGAACACCTTTTAAGATACTGATAGTAGGTTTAATAGGAGGGCATTACCAATCCTTCTTCAAAGAAAAGCTAACATTGGGATGGTGGGAGGGTGGAATGGGAATCAGTTGTGGCTTGTTTTCTTAAACTGCATGCCAGAATATCATAGTCAAAAATATTATTTAATATAGATATTGCATCCTAAACATTGTTTACAAAAATATTTTCCCACTGGGTGTAGATTTTCTATTATTATCACCAATAGGGGATATTTTTGTTAACAATATTTAGGTCACAATATTTCTGTCAGAAGATATTCTAACTACAATATGTTGATACCACACCTTCTTTTTTGCAAGTATTCTAGGGAATAAGCAATGTTTATGACAATATCCACACATTATTGGAAAGCAGATACAATAGAATCTAAGTCACAATTCATAGAGGCAGCATTGGAAAGAAGCTGGGTGGTACAGAAACCAACCGTCATAGTTAAGCTATTTGTTTTTGCACAAATTTGAAGATATATAATTTATTCTCAGTGCAATCCACTTTTCATACATGAAAGTAGAGAACACAATGTTGGCAATTGCCTAAAACACAGTATAGACTGATGGATCAAATCCTAGTATAAATCCCAAACTGAACTGTTTAACTACTAGTTAGTGATAATTCCCAGTGAGGTTTACTAATTTTAGGGAATATTAGATTGTCTCAGTTAATAATACACCTTAATCAATGTAATTAACCCCACAAACAATATGCACTACAGGGAAAAGGGAGTGGAAAGTTACAGTCATTAAAGCCTCAGATTCCCACAAGTGTTGTTTATCCAGTGACCAAGTCAACCCACCTCAGATCCTACTCCTACTCACATGTCACATAGGGAACAAGGTCAGCTGTAACCTCAGAACACAGTTGGACTAATGGTATAGGTCTTGGGAAACGTAAAACTTTAGGAGAAATCTTGGCATTAGGAGAATGCATTACAGGAATAAAGGGGGGGTACAGTAAAATATTGTGGAAATGACTTGCACTTCCAGTGGGTTCTTTCTGATGTTATTTCTACAAGGAGTGCAAAGATTCCACTCCCATGCACCCCATTGCCTTCCATTATTCTGTCCATTATTCTGTCACAATGTTCAACTTTCTTCTTAAATTGCTGCATGGGGGTTGAGGTTACCCCTAAGCCCACATCCTACCTTTCCACTGCTTTGTTTCCCCCACCCACTTTCCTTCTCCCACCCTCCTTCTTCGTCTTCATTTTTATACTTTGCCTGGGAGGTGGGGTACCTCAAAGTTACTCCCTTGGCTCGCTCTTCCACATCGTTTCTTCTCCTTTTTACTACATTTTTGGGGGGCCCTTTAAATACCCTGATTTCTCCTCCAAACCATCATGCCCCTATTTACTTATGTATCCTTCCCACTATCATTCTACAACTTCCTTTTGTTTTTCTTACACTCTTTTTCCTGTTTAGCGCTGCAGTAAAAATAACTACCACAATCTTAAACACTTTTCTACCCTTTCTTTTTTCTTTCGTGCTTTTTTTAAGAATTCTGCACTACGTTTCAATTCCTTTTTTAGCAATTGTATTGAGCCTTTGTCATATTTTGATAATTAACTTACCTAACTGGGATTCGATATGAAGTCTAGAAAAATGTTTTGTTCAAAACAAAAAACAGTATTTTTTTCAAAGCAAATCATTATCAATTATTTTTGAATTTACATTGTTTTTTTCAACTAAACAGTATTTCTAATAAATGGTTGTTAGTTATTGGGGTTGGCATGAATCTGTATCTATTATTTTGACTTCCTATATTTAGATATACAGTGCTATAATCCCCAGTCGAGTAAGATTTAATAATCAGAATAATCAAGTGCTGTGAAGAGGTCAAGCATCAACGGTTATGCCTTTTTCCTCGTCGGCTTTGCATACTAATTATATGTTAAAGTCCATCATAAATGTTCAAGTTGTGCTGACCAATAAGCTAACTGAGAAAGAAGCACTGATTGGCAATAAATGCCCTCTTTCTTTACGTCTGAATTTTGTAATGTATGAATGTTCCACTAGCCAATCAGAGTATGATTTACAGTTTTCAGACAGATGTTTCTTAGCTATTCTCAAGGCGCTAGTCCTGCTATGTCACTGCAATGCCTGACAAACATTAGACAAAACATACCAGTCATGTTAGGGTTTCTTTAAACTAATGCCTCAGAAGGGCTTTTTTAAAAGCCTAGATGTTTTCAGCTAGAAAGCTCCAAGGAGCATTCTAGCTGAGAACATAATATGGGTATGTGATATTGATAGTTTGATAATGCTCCATAAAACAAATGTAGACAAAACTGCTAGCAGGTGTGCTTTACAATATATCACAATAAATATCTACAGAGCAAAATATAGCAAGTGAACTGAGAATTTGAAGTTCCTTCCACAGCAAGTGGAGGATGTGAAATCAAAAAACCACATTGTACGCTATGGAGACAAAATGTTAAATGCAAAAATAATAATTGCTGCTCTGGTGCAGTGTACTCTAACGTGTAATTCCTAGGCACTGATACAGGAGTTAAGTCTTACCAAACTGTACTCGTTTTATTATAAATCACTAAAGGATGAGTCTACCTGCCAGAATTCGAACTTGTGACCTTCTGGTTACACAAAGATCTCCACAATGGGTGCCCAACGTAGTGAGCTATCTCACTGGCTTGCTAAGGAGTAATGAATGGTATCCATGACATAAAAACTGATGGTCATTGTTATTTTTTTATTTTCTCACATTATCTTGCCCAGCCACCAAGTGACCTCAAGACATGTGCAACACCTTTGGCTTTTATGACTGCAGCACTTGGCAGCTATGAAACTGCTGGCATGCTGGGCCCTGGGAAGCATTTCTCCCCGCTCCATGTTCAATAACCACCAGTGAGAAGGTGAGACACCATCACTATTCTCACCTATAGAGGTCGACTGAAACTTTGGGCTTGGTGAAGAGTGTAGTAGTCAGAATCATGCAATCACAAATTAATGACATTATACCATAAACAATTCAAGACACCATGAACAATTTAACACTAAATCAAACTCCAAACTGAATAAAGTTTCAAAGCTTTACTACAATCCCAATATCAATGTCACATATTTGATGCACAAAACTAAGTTGTAAAGATACATGAAAACCATAGGCTGACTGAAACGTCTGAAAAGATTTAGCCTACTAAACATCAATACTGTTAGACACTCCAAAAGAATAATGTAAATTAGCAACAACACAATATGCATATTATTGTTAGATTTCAAACCAGATGATGTGAGATCAGTAAATCATCAAAATGCAATTTTCACATTCAGATTTCAGAGTTCAAATTTCAGGGCTGGGCCAATCCTAGCACTAACACAAATTTTGATTTGCATGTGTGGGAATGGGCTAACACATGCGGGCAAAAACTAAAATAAAAGACAGACAAAAATATATTTTTTTAAACATCCAGCTAGGGCAACTCACCATTCAACAGTCACATTAACAGCCTAAGAAAACTATTCAGGTCAGGGGGGCAGATTAAACAAGTGATTTTCCATTACTGCTGCAAAATGAATCTTTCAGGCCAAGTCAAGCTAAGAAAGCCTTAATACAGTCAACACATTAATAAAACCTATTGCGCACCTTACTATTCATATATGCAGATCAAATGATTTAATTGCAAACATTATTTACAGCATGTAAGAGCAATTTTAAATGTGCATTTGTTTTTCTGCACACCTGTAACTCACATTAACAAAAAATACTTAATTCAACATAAATTCAATTGATTCATATTCATTTACTATTTTTAATAACACTTATAATATTAATTCACATTAGTATTTCATTTAATATAAATGCAAAACTCTCATGTTAAAATGTAATGTTTCTAATGAATGGTGGCCACCTGGTTCACCATCATTCAAACATGCATATTTTACAACTGATGATATTTTCTCTGTAAGGCTTTTAAATGTAGGTTATTTAGTTACCATATGCTATATATAACTTCTATGCCATTAGTATTTTAATAAAATTTGATCTCCCCCAAACACATGAATATTTCAACCATGAAATGATGTTCAGTTTGAAAAGTTTACCCAGATACATTGGCCACTTGCTATTTATTGGCAGGCTTCTGTAAAATATGAGTAATTATGACTTGCCAGCTATTCACTTTGTATTGTGTGCTACATAAATAGTTCTTATTAGCAGTGATTCTCCTCTGTCCCCTGCAATGTTAGGTAGGAAGGACGAGTGAAGCAGTGTCGGGCAGTGCTCCCCTCTGATGGGTATTCCACATTCATATCAACTTCCGAATACAGGGCTATCAGAATATCAAGGACAAAATATCGGCAAGGTGGGTATAGATTGATAGGTATAGGTTTACTTAACATAATTCCACATATATGTACCATGAAAATGTATTTATCTACAAGGTACATGGATGTAGATTCAAGAACAGTAATTCTATACATTTGACCATAATATTTTGATAGCACAATGCTTTTGTAGTCGATATTTTAACATACTTTGATGTCTGATACATGGCCCAAGACACAAAAGACAAGAGACGAAAGACAGTTCTAATCGCCCAGTGCTGAGAAGCCTGGGACCCCACTGTTTTCTTTTGATAGGTCATAGATCTGTTTCAGAGTGCTTGAGAGACTGATGGCTCCTCCCATCGAGACCCTCACACCTCTTGATCTTCCTTCACGACCTCCAGTACAGATGGCATCACAGTTTGAAATTCACAGTCTTATCAATAAGCTACTTCCGAGTATTCAATTAAGCTCTGATTTTACAGACATTTCTGAAAACCTACGTGGGATTTAGTTGATCAAAAAAGCAGTTGGTGCATGTACAGTACACATTCTGGAGCTTATTCATAAAGGTAACTTTACACAGGTGCAAATCTACACATATAAATTTACTCTTATACTTTGTAGTAACTTTACTACATTTGTCTAGTCACCATTTCCAAGTGTAAGACTAGTGCAGAGTATGGACTTACATGTCCCCACTGCCTCGGTGTATGGGTTGGAGTCTGAATAAACATTAACTATAGTATCAAAGTTACAACTAGTAACTTTCTGACTATATTTTAGGTTCCATACACTTGACGGAGACCTCAGCAGTCAGGTTGGAGACCCCTCCCATGGTAAAGCGCAGAGAAATGTTCAAAACCTTATTAAACTTTAAAAAATACAGTAAAAATATTTTTCTGTAAAATTTTAATGAACATTAATGTTATATATTTATTGTAAAGGTAGAGTAACATAAAACATTCTAAAACACTATTAATTTGATTTTGAAATAAATATTTAATTATTTTAAACACATTATATTAAATGTATGTTTAAAAAAAATCCCACCTAAGGTGAAATGTTCATGTTTCTTGTGCATTTATAAGTACTAAATGCTATGTACAGTTAGTTTAAATATAATTACGTTTTTTTTGTAACAACACTTTATTAGTTTTATAATAGGCACATAGCAAACACACACATTTCAGACGCACACAACGGATCCCAAATACATTCCTGATAAGCGTCCAAAGTCAATCTAACCCACCCTTTGGAATACATACATTTGCCATATCTGCCCTGTAGTGTGCCAACCCTTTCCCCCATTTTCTTGAGGGTTTCCTGGGGCAACCTCGGGCCAGGTAAATCAGCTCTTCCAGTTTTGAGTAACGGTCCATGCCCACCCTCTACTCCCTCAAAGTTGTTGCCTCTGGTGACTTCCAGTATCTAGCCACGTCTCTTTTCGCTAAAAGCGTGTCCAGCCCCACTAATGTTCAGTCCCCTCTTGGACCTCTCATCTCGTCCACCAGACCCAACCGCACAACCTTGGGTGATGCCTCAAGCTTCTGTTCCAAGACCGCTGATAAGGTCGTAAATATAGATCGCCAGTGCTTGTGGATGATTGGATACTCCCATACCATGTAGTAAAAATCCCCTGTGTCACTCCCACATCTAGTGCAAGCAGGTTCCGGAAGTCTGTGGGGTCTCCACAGATGCCTCAGTGTATAATAAGTGCAGTGGAGGTATTTCGGTTGAAGAAGGCCCAGCCGGGCTGATATGGCTAAGGTGTGTATTGCCATGAGTGCTTCCCTCCACTCCGCCTCATCGGGCAGACCCAGCCACCTCTACCAACACTCCCTCAAACGCATCAGTGTACATGGGTCATGATTAACCAAGGCTCTGTAGATCTGGGAGATACCTCCCCTGGCCAGTGGGCCCATAAGTAGCCGGGCCTCCAAGGGGTGGTATTCTGGAAGTCCAGCCAACACCTCCCTGTATCTGGAGAGCACGTGATGGAATTGGAGGTATTGGAAAAACTGTGATTTGTGCAGGGAGAACTCTATTTAGAGGTCCTGAAAGGATTTCATGTGGTCATCTTCCCAGATGTTGCCCAGCCAGAAAATGCTGATGATGTCCCACACCCTAAACCCTTTGAGTCATGGGACCCAGTCCAGCCATCTATCACCCCACAATTGAGTTTCCAGCGTCACTTGTTGGTCCCATCCAGTCTATTGCAGCGCAGCTCTCCAGTTCAAGAAGACTACTGTGGTGATCTCCAAGAGTGAGTTAAGGATCAGCGGCCATAAAGCATACCCATGAGATTATCAAAGCCAATCAAAGAAACCTCCATCCTAAAGGCGGGTTCTGCCCACCTCCCACTCATCCATTCATTCACTATCACGATATTAACTGCCCAATAATAAAGGCGGAATTTGACCATTGCTGGACCCTCATCATAGGTGGATCTGACACATTTATCGAAGGAAATCCTGGAAAGTTTATTGGCCCATAGGAATTTCTACAACATAATATGACCGGCGGCAGTCTACTGCCAGCAGCAGCGCCACCTTACCGCCATCCGCCGGCATGGCCACAGCCGGATTTCTGCCATCCTTCTGGTGGAAATCCGGCTGTGGTCATAATCCATCAGACAGCTGGTAGCCGCGGTAATGGTCTTTTGGTGCCCGTCGCTGCGGCGGTAGGCGGCTTTTACCGCCATGGTCCTAATGAGGGCGTTTGTCCTCTTGATTGCTGGGTGACTTTCTCCTTCCTGCTGAAATTGCCTGCATGAAAAAGTTCAACATAAATCCTCTTTTAGTGATCATTTGTACTACAAAGACCCTTCTTTTTCAGCAAGGTTGTCTGAGCCAAGTCGTGCAAAATGAAGTATTTTGTTGCCTCTGGGGTTCACATGGCTTTGCTTCCGAGCTTCATGTATCAAATGTTCCTTTTGTTGATGAGAAGTCTTTTTCACCACAATATGCCTTGGCTTGTTGGTGGCCTATTGTGTTTTGGATCCCACTCTATGTGTTATTTTTACTCCCACTAGATCACACTCTTTAAAATCCAAAATTTGAATAAAAATGGCATGTACATAGCCTGTGATACCCGAGCCCTCTGGTTCTTTTGAGATGGTTTGCATTTGTATATTATCTCTATGGGCTTGTTTTTCTAGCTCTTTGAGTTTTTCCTACAACATTAGTATATTCTTTTCCATCTTCTTCATGTTATCATTCGCCATTTATTCAGCTTTTTTAATACTGTCTTTCCATCTAAATTTTGAACTCTTTGCCCTTTTTGCTCTGTGTTGTGTCTCGGAGTAGTACTTGTTCCAATCAGTGTTTTGCGCATTTCACTTAATTCCTGCTTCAGTTCTTTTTTTCAGCCTGTGCACAATCTGAAGCATGAAGTGTAGGTGCTTTTTGGTCAGTAAGTTGTCTTTTTTTGGCCTTTATATAGTTGTTCAGTTTGTTCTCTTGATTCTTGACTAACATTAGAGTAGAATTCGATCAGTCTTTTCTGGTCCTTTAGTTTCTGAGTCTGTGGCATCTAGTAATCAGTTGTCGAGTTACATTACTAGAGACATCTTTGTGCGGAGGGTTTATAAACCAGTCATTTCAAATTATTTCTCTAATTTTGCTTTTAGTACAGCTGTTTATTCTAACATTTTCAGCTAAAATCTGTTCATACTCAAGAGTCACATTGTCAAATCTTAGGGTTGTTCTCTTTATATGATCATTTTCATCCTATATGTCTATATGACCTGAGGAGTACTTTTCTTGATATAACTGTGATATTGGCTCATTATTAAGTCTTCTTCAGTCTCCCTTTCTGGATCTTGCAGGCTTTTGCAGAGTTTATGTGACCATAATTTGTGGTACAGCTTCCACAGAGTCTGTCTTTGGATTTTTTTTAAGGTGCCCTCCTAGAGTTTTTATGTTGGGATCAGTTGTCCCTCTACGTACATCTTTGTTCTCAACTATTTCTTAAGTTTTCCAGCTTGGAATCTTGGTGGGGTCTCTCCGTTTTGCTCCTCCTCTCAATCATGGCATCTCACCTTGAACCCACTGATCATCTGGAGCATTTCAATCACTCTACCTTTTTGGCATAGAAAGTGCATCTTTCTAATTGCCTTTCCTGCAGTCCGTCGGCTGTGCCTCTGAGTGTCCAAGCTTCCCACCAGTCTGATTGTCCTCCAGCTCTCATTGGAAGATCGCTCTTCAGCCAGATTCTCTGCACAGTCAGGTTTCAAGTCCAGAGCTACCCTGCACTCTGCTTCCTTTTTAACACCCTCAGGGATGAAAGTATTTGTTCTCCTCTTTTACAGTCTCTGCTCTTCGACCCTCTGTGCAGGCTTTTATAATTAGCAGTTACCTGTTTTGGTAAAGGAGATTTTCTTGTTCATAATCAATCTTCAGGGATGTTTCTAGTTTTGTTTCAGGATTTTGTCCGTTTTACTCATGCATTGCAGCATTTTTTGGAGCAACATTAATGGTGTTGTTAGAGCCTCCCATGTGTGTTTCAGCCATCTCAGC
Organism: Pleurodeles waltl; assembly: GCF_031143425.1. NCBI lineage: Eukaryota > Metazoa > Chordata > Amphibia > Caudata > Salamandridae > Pleurodeles > Pleurodeles waltl. Next base: position 1,763,431,106 of record NC_090444.1, read on the forward strand.
GGGTTTGGCACCCCCACCCCCCATTCTGTTGTTTTAATGTGGTATTTTGGAAGACAAAACATGATAAATCACTGTGGGTGACAGCCATGACAATCCATTTAGTCACCTTCACCCCTGCTTCCCTTGTTGTTGGCTGACATCTGCCATGGTGCCTTTTTGCATCATGCCTTCATCAACAGGTCTGATACCATTCCCTACCCTTTGTCTGATTTTCATCGAACTCCTTCTCTGAGTATGCTCTTGTCATTGCTCCATTGTGTTCCATCCACAGAGCTTTCTCACACCAGCTGATATTTTTTGCATCGTCACCCATTTTGGTACTTCTATTATCCTTTACTCCAAAATTGTCTTTATCTACTACCAGGGATCCTCTTTTTCATCCTTGCCCAATCCCCATCATGTCCTAAGATTGTCTATTTTCCCTGTGGCTCTAAGGTAAAGACCCTAGGGTCTCTCTTCATCTCATCTAGGCCCCAACTCCATCTTAGCTCATGGATGCCGCCATGTTCTCCGCCCTGGATATTTATTACCGCCATCTCCTTGTATTTGCAGAGTCATGTCATGCCTGTGTTATAGTACTATTGTCGCCATACCTTATCTTTCTAATAACTGTGATATTGTCAAGTTCTTTGATCAATGACATATGTACAACATCTAATGTGACACTCGTCTTGATCAGATGTTTATTCTCCATTATGTCAAAGATAAACAACAACCGATATAAGTATTTTAATCAAAAGAGTGTAGTCTGAATTGGCGTCTCTATTCCCTATATGTCCATAAGACAATGTCAGAAATGTACACTTTGATGTCCATAATCTAGTTTCGACATTCCAATTCCTGCTAAAATTTAGGATATAAGAACTGTCAGTCACCCATTTGAGAGAGAGGTCCTTCACCCAGATTATCGCCAGAGATTCTGACAGAAACAATCTCACTTACTACCAGTGCACTTCACACTTCATAGGTGACACATCTTGTCTGAAGCTGATAGGACCTGGTCCCGGAGGAAGACTGATTGCCTGCTACAGCAGTGGGTGCTTGTCCTTTGCTGGGAACATTGTCTTCATACTTCCACTGATAAAGACAGTTTTTGCTGTAAAGAAGGTATACAGTGCATCCCTTCTCCCTAAGAAAATCTAGATTGCAAGTTCCTTTGCCTTTCATGCTCTTAAAGTGCATAGAAATAGGCAATAGGGTGCTAGGTTCTAGACTACATTTTAGCAAGGCTGGAAATGTTCATTTTATTCTTGTTACTTATAATGTGTCTCATTGCTGTTTTTATATTATTCTGTGTAGTTGTTTTAGATGTACTGAGAAACAGATTATTTCTGTAGTAATAAATACTTTTTAAAATAAAAGTGTACAGTATGTATGCTACTGTGAATAATGAAATGTGGTTGCTGCTGTTTCCATGGTGCCCCTGATCCCTTCATGGGGTTGTTAGCAACCCAAAAGCAATACTTCTATGTCTATGTCAATTACACATTGAATAGTGTCTTGCGGGCCACAATAACTTGTCTTTCACACTCAGTGCTGATGTATTGAACCAACTTCACCTCTGTCACCTGTGGGTTAGAAGAAACCCTTTGTAGAGTTACGCCAAAGTCGTAACTTACACAACAGCTCCTGTCTCCTGGAAACCATTCTGTGTAGCAATCCCTGTAATAGATTCAGTATGCTGCACATCAATAGGACATTCCATAAGTAAACATGAGTGAGGGGAAGGGTTATAATCAAAATATGATGTACCAGACTGAATGGTGGGGTCACTGTCTAGCCTGTCAATCCTATATTTGCTGATTTCCAGGAATTACACTCGCGGACAGTGAACTGAATTTGTTGAATTCCACTGATCCCCTAAGCACGAAGGCTCTGTCAAGATTGGTAATGTGACCAGAAAGTTGTATAATCATCAGGCTGTAACTTATGAATAGGGCTTCCCGGCACCCTCATGTGTGTTACCAAGCATTAATAAGTGTAAGACGTATCTGCTCAGGAGGGTCAATTATCAGATTTACCTTCTAAGGCCTGCAAGGACCTGTCCCAAGCATCCAGAGGTGGGCCCTGGTTGTGTCTTCTGCATATGGTCAGTAGCGTAGATAACTCTGACCCTAGCATTTAGTTTCCATTTACAGAAAATTCCTTCCACTTAGAGAGTAAATGTTCTGTATAAGGTATGATCTCTCATTGGCATTTTCCTTTAAATAAATCTTTCATCATGTATGTTTTTAGATTCTTTCAGGTCATCTCAGTAAGGTCTCTGTCAAATCCTGCTGACTTTAGATAAGATGATTGATTGTTTTCTTGAATTTATTTTCTTTCAGTTTCCCGTGACCACTTGGAATGGATCTGGCACCCGCAAATGAATATTTGGCCAGGGGTAGCCGCCCAAGCTATGAACCGCCACTTCCACCAGTTGTCCGAGCGAATGCTGTCACTGAAGTTGTGCCGGCCAAGAAGATAACCTTCTTCAAGAGTGGGGACCCCCAGTTTAGTGGTGTCAAGATGGCGATCAACCAACGGAGCTTTAAAAGCATCAACACCCTCATGGATGACCTTTCTAATAGGGTGCCCCTGCCATTTGGAGTACGGACAATAACCACACCTCGGGGAACTCACTGTATCAACAGACTAGAACAGCTGGAAGATGGTGGCTGCTACCTCTGCTCTGACAAGAAGTATGTGCAACCCGTCAGTGCTGCCACCCCCATACACCAGATGGGTCCTCGTCGAGCCAGTCGCACACTCAGAGCTCGAAGGTCGTTGCTCCCAGAGAACCAACTTGAAGAGTACTCGCTGACTCATTCCCACCCCACCCCAAAGCTACATAAGAAGATCACACTGGTCAAAAACATGGATCCTACTGTTAGGCGTTTAATAATCCTAAACCGTAGGAATACTCGGAACTTTAAGACTTTCCTTGAAGATGTTTCAGAACTCTTGCAGTACACAGTGAAGAAACTCTACACTTTGGATGGAAAGAGGGTAAGACTGCATGTATGAGCAAGTGCATTTTATACAGAACAGCTTTACAGCTTAATATGCTGACTCGATTGGCCGGGGAAGGGACACAGTTTTTAGTAAACTCCAGATAGAGGAGTTATGTTCTGAGAGTAATCTTAAATTCTGGTAGGAAGTCTTTGGCCCAAAGAACTAAAGGGACACACACCAGTGAAGCGGGCCACAATCAATTATGGAAGAGAGTTTAATCTGTGTAAGGGAGGGTTTGTGCCTGCCCTTGTTCTTGGCTGTGCAGCTGACTGAAATCCTTCTGTGCTGTGGTTGGGGTTGGTCTGCAGTTGAGGCATGTAAGAGGATAGGCTGGTAGCAAGCAGAATTACTTTGAGGAGCTCACAAATTGACAGCCATGGTAACCTTGGTAATGACAAATTTGTTTATGAGGGACACAGAAGCATGGTAAATGAGTTAGGATTGGAATTTGGAAATGCTGAGCAACTGATATCAAGGTGCAGTAGAGATAGTGGACAAGATTGAAGGTTGAAATTAATTAATTCAGGTGCCATGTCAGTGTCTGCAGCATAGGTGGTCAGAGTAAACAAAATAATTGAAATACATGGAAATAGGTTAGCGGAGGCTGGAAAATCAATGATTTATGTTTTGTGTGAAGTGCACATAGGGGATCATAAGGCCATTGAATGTTATGCTATAACTACTATCTATCTATCTTTCTTCATACCAGTCTATCTGTCAGTCTGTTTCTCTGTCTAACTCTAATTGTTTCCCTACCCCTTACTTCTACCGGCATCTTTCTCTCCCTCATGGTCACTCTTCCGGATCCTGCCTCTTCCCTCTCTCGGTCTTCTTATTTTTCAGTTTCTATACCACTCTTCCTTTTCTCTCTCACCGCCTCACACTTGCTCTCTTTCTTAGTTTTCGCCCTGTCTCCCCATCCCGTGTGTCTCTGATGCATGCCATGTGTGCAGAAGCACACACACCTCAATGAATGCTGCTCTTGGGCAAACCTTATCACACCTTTCGGATGAACTTCTTACATAATTCAGTCTGTACCCCCTTTACTATTAGCCTTTAACTGATGTCTGCCCCAGGGCATGAACCTGCATGTTTACAGTCAGATTGGTCTGTTCCCATTGTCCTTTCATTTTTATATTCACCTACAGATACCCTCGCCCACAACCACCTGGCCAGTGAGGAGCTATGTCACGTGGAAACAAAAGATTTATATATTCCATCCTCCCCAACTCCTCGTCCATGTTGGATGGGGTTACTCTGTCGCAAACATGAAGAATATCCCGTCTCCCGTGTTGGTATCTTATTATAGCCTATGGAGATCGTAATACTGCCGATGGAATATCCATCACATTTGTGGCAGAGTAACCCGTCAGCCAAACTCTAAATCAGGTACTACGTTTTTTTCCTGTATTTCTTTATCCTAAAGTTCCTAAAAATGGTTTGTTTGGGTAGAAATACATTCTTTTTAGTGAAGCCAACCCCAGCCATTGTGGTACATATTAAATAACGTTTGTGCTTCTCCAAACCAAGCACTTTAAAAATATACTACCTACTAGTATGATGAGTGACTCCTACACCTTGTAATCCTCATTGTTCTATGTAACATTTCCCATAGACTGATTCACACACATAAGATTCATTGTGTCTGTATATGTGTGTGATGTAAAGTGCTTTGACATCCTACACCAGCATGTGTAGCACTATAAAATAAAAGAAATACATGTGAAATTGGGGCTATGGAGAGGTGAGGCACACTTTTGGAGGGTGGTAGTGAGGGAATCAGTGGAGAAGGAAGTCATTGAGGGGGGCGCCAAAAAAGATTGTCACACTCGGCGTCACCAGTGCTAAAGCCGGCCCTGAACTCTGTTATTGAGTGACAACATAATTTTCTCCATGGTCAGTTAGTCCCACACCTTATTAATCGAGGCTAAGAGCACTGGAGGTAAAGCCTTCCCCAAAAATGCCAGTATTACTTGTGTCACTGCCTCTCTCGCCATTGCTAGTTGCTTCCCTCTATGTGATCTTGGCTGGCTTAGGGAGCAAAAGATCTCGTTAGGACTACATTCAGGGCTTTTGGCATCTGGATTTCAAATGCTTTGTTAATTTTCTTTATCATTTCCTCCCAGAATCAACCCAACTTGGCACAATGCCGCAAGAAAAGTCATAAGGTGCCCACTCCCCCATATACTCCCCAGCAAAAATGACCTTTGATTACATCCCACTTCCCTATTCTCTTGGGCGTCCTCTGCCAACAAGTCCAAATTTTATTTTGGGTGTCCCACAGCCAGACGTCTAGTGCAAAAGACAATGCCATACCACAGTTTCTCCCTCTCCTGGTGCGTAGCTTCTTCTCCCATCCTTTTGATCCATGAGTCTTATACTGTGGGATAGATTCCCCTCTCCTCTGACGTGTCCAGAGACAGCAAGAGACATTTTGCCTGCCTTTTGCAAGGCCTTCTCAACAATAAATTATGACTCAAGTTTTGTTAGTTTCAGCTTATCATTGTACTCCGTTCTTGCTGGAGATGCACGCTGCAAAAGCACCTCAGCCCATGTCTCACAGGTCACCAAAATAGTAACATTTAGGGCCTCATTTACAAGGCCTTTGCACCACCATTGTGTCATTCTGTTTTTTAATGCAACAGTGGCGCAAGCAGTGCTCTACGCTGCTCCACATTTACAAACTAACACATTGGGCCCTATGTGTCAGTTTGTAAAGCCTTGCATCACATCATACCTGCGCCAGGTGTAATGTATGCAGGGTAGGAGTTTCCATGGGAAAAGCCACGCAGAACTCATGCAGTGAAATTTACAACATTTCACTGCTTCATTCTGCAACTTCACTGTGTCAAAATTTTAGCACCTGCTCAAAGCAGGCATAAAACTGACGCAGGGCTTTTCTCAATGGGGGCCTCCAGGCATTGCTAGAGTATCATAATTTTTTTGATGCTAGTCCAGCAATGCGTAAGTTGAGCGCCACTAATGCATCAGAATTTGTGATGCATCTGTGAAAACGTGTCATGGAGCTCTGTATTGCAAATACAGCGTATCCATGACGTTGTTTGGGGGTCATAGAGCAGTGCAAGAAATCTGACGCATTGGAGCCGATGCGTCAGATCCTTGTAAATGAGGACCTTAGTTTCAGTGTAGTGTAATTTCACAGCTGAATGTTTTTTTATGGCAGACAACATGTTGATGTTGGCTGGGAATTAATCATAATTTAAAAAGAAAGCCCAGGAAAGTCCAGTTTTGCATTCCTCACACCACTTTAGGGGTCTCCTAGGACAGGGGTCACAAGAGTAGTGCCAGAGGTTGCAAGGGGCAAGCTAGGGTTGTAAATGCGACCCCTGACCACCCCTAAATGAGAGCCATGTTTAAGCCAAGTCACTGCTGCAATGACTTCATCGGTTGTGATAAGCTCATCTAAAGTCTCTTTCCAGTCCTGAAGCAGAGAATAGCTAAGATATCCATGGCGATCTTGTGATTCCCCCCTTCTGATACCTGTAATTTGGCGTAAAGTTATTGATAAAAAAGTGTACAAGTAGTTTGCAGTGGTCCCATCCTCACATACCATGTCTCCCAACGGGTTGACTATCTTTTGGATATTGCCAGTGTTCACTCTAGCTTCAGCTGTGTTGCCAAAAGTCTCCCCCTTCATTTTTGACAGTAGCACCTTTTTTTATTGCACAGTAAGACATAGGGTCTGATTACAACTTTGGGGGAGGTGTTAATCCGTCCCAAAAGTGACGGTAAAGTGACGGATATACCACCAGCCGTATTACGAGTCCATTATATCCTATGGAACTCGTAATACGGCTTGTGGTATATCCGTCACATTTGGGACAGATTAACACCTCCTCCAAAGTTGTAATCAGGCCCATAGTCTGCTTTATCCCAGTCAAGTGCTTTAAGCTGGGTCCTAAGAGCCATGACCATAGGACAGTGTTTGCTACAAGAGAACTTATGCTCTTCCTCAGCCTGCGGCAGTGAAGATTCAAAGGAGAACCATGTGAGGGCCTTTGCTCTTTATACTGCCCCCCACTGGCCTTTGGGCTTTGCACAGAGAGCAAATCTTACACTTGCAGGGCAGATTCTGATTGGGAAATGTAAATGACACTAGAAAATAATCTTATAGGGACACATCTGAAAACATTATTTAAACTAAAATCAAGTACTTAGTGACTCTTTCGCAGCCAAATTAAAAAAAGAATGTGTAATTTTATAACAGTTCCTTTAAATTACTCTTTACTGTATTATTGCATTTATGGCTTATTTACAAAATATCTGAAGACTTTATTTAAACTAAAGTACAGTAGGCAGAGGTTTGGCAGGTGACCTGCTAGTAATGAGAAAACAATACTTCTGGCATAGGCTTTCATTTACCTGCCTAATTCCTTCTGTTTTGTTGGGTCACGCCACCTAGACAGAAATACCAAATTATAAATTACAAACCTTTTTAGATCTGGCTTGGCGGCAAAACAGTCTGCAATGCCTATTGTTACAAATGCTTTATACTGCATATTGAGTGGACTTTGGCTCTGCCCAGAAAAGTTATTCCCTTTAACCTCATGCTGTTGGCTGTTAGGACTATCATTTTGTCTCCTATGAAGTGTTTGCATTGCAATTCATGAGTGTCTAATTTACATGGTGAATCATAGTGCATACAGTTCTTCATCTCTTAGATAAATTGTATACAAACAACAATTGTTTTGTTTATTTTTCCCACCTCAGCAGGCATTTATTATTTTAATCAGGCCTTAAAAATGGACGTCACACCAAATAACTTTACCGAGCTATTACCAAGATGTTATGCTTCAGAAATTGTGCATGTCAACACAGAAAATTCTCATAATGTGTTGCAGTCCACACTCACTTAAATGCACTCAATTCAAGTACCACAAAGTATTTAGTGAATCTCCAATTCCATTGATATGTGATGTTAACATACAGAAAATAATACTGAGTGGGTCTGATTACAAGTGCCCTGGTAACAACACATTTGCACAGTTACACACGGGGCGATAAAGTTCGTAACCACTATTAGATTTTAGCAGATAAAAACTTCTGGAATTTAACGAGCAAGAAAGAGTGGAATGTCATATAGTGAGCCCCAAAATCTGCAAATTAATTCTCTCTAAAGGCAAATACTCAGAGTAGATGGTATTTTCCCTACTTGATAAACTTTGAACTCCAGGGTTTTGGTTTTTATAGTTTGCTTTAAATATCACCAATCCCTCCATGGCACTCATAATGAAGCCAATGAGATTTAGTTCAGTCCAGGACCCATTTCTTAGATTTTCAATACCATAAAGAGCGGCTTATATGTCCTCAGTAGCCTAATAAAGTAATGTTATTTGTTCAAATCGAAAACTGTGGCATTTTAGAATAAAGCTGCTTATGAACCAATGCTTAATTTGTAAAAGTATAAGGGCAAAGGCGAAATACCTTTAACATAGGATCAGATACCTAGGTTTTTATAGTATCTGATCACTGATCTTATCTTTAGTGTTATGAAACAAAGCTGCACTTTCAGACACTGAAGTATCAAAAAGACTAAACAACATTGTGATAAATACATCATCTGGATTCCCTTATTGAGTATATTCTGATATAACTAAAAACAATAAAACTATGTCACCTACTACAGTGTGCTTCCATAATATTAAGGCACCTTCTAATACTAAAATAATGAAATATGTCAATCTAGATAGTAAGTAGATATGATGCCAACATTTATGTGCTTGTCTAAGACCTTTACACTTTCTAAAAAGAGATAAAATACCCTTAAAGCAGGTGTAGGATAGAAGACGCATTAACGGGAATTGTCACTGTGTGCACAACAACTTAGCCATAGAATGCCATTTCTCCATGGTTTTGAAGCCTTGCATGACATAATTACATTAGATTATCCAACGTCATCAATTTTTGTTCAATAGTAACTCGCTACCTCCAGACCGTATATTGAATTGTTCAATCAATCAATCAATCATAATCTTTTATTTAATTTTGAATGAAAATCATAAAAGAGCAAGCACAATACATGAATACAACAAAAACAGATTAAGATATTAAAGGACTGATTTAGAGTTAGGTGGACTGGTTACTCTGTCACACACGTGACGGATATCTCATCTGCCACATTACGATTCCCATAGGATATAATGGATCATAATACAGCGGACGGGATATCTGTTTGTGATGGAGTAACCCTATCCGCCAATCTCTAAATCAGGCCCAGAATCTCTAAAGTGCATATACAAATTGCCAGAGATAAACAGCATACACGTATTGCAAATAATGCATATAGTCCATCTGAAGAGAAAGCATAGTGTGTGCCACACACTATATACATTGTCAAGGAGATTTCAATTCTTAAAATTAGATATCTTTGGCTAAACAGCCTATCAGAAAGCAAAAGCCTCACTGGGTCCGCTGTGTTCTGAGAGGTAATAAACTGAGGTATCCTAAAGATTACAAAAGTGCCATTCGCCTAACAAGGTCTGGCAATTGAAATGTCTAGAAGGTCAACCCGGGAAACTAAGCCATTACAGCGCAACGCATAGCCTTTACCAGGCATACCATTACAACAACTTTTCTTGTAATGGTATGCATGGTAAGGGGTATGCGTGGTAATGCTGGTGAAGACTTTGGGTGTTGTTAGAGGAAATGGAAAGATCATTCAATTTTCTCAGAATGAGCTGGGCCGTGCCGTAGGAGTGAGGTAAGTGGGATTGGGCCTGGGGTTGGGGGGTATTTTTTGAAAGAGGAGGTGGTGGGGGTGGGTTTTAGGGTGGGGGGACGGTTTTTGGGCTTAGGGAGGGGGGGAATAGGGCCTGTGGGTTGGGTGGTACTGTTCTAGGGAGGGGAGCAGGGGCTGGGGGGGGTTAGGTTTTAAGGCCGGGGAGATGGTTTTCCAGCTTAGGACGGGAGGGGGGATCGGGCTTTGGGGTGGGAGTGTACTGTTTTAAGGAGGGGACAGGGGGTGGGGAGGTTACGTTTTAGGGCGAGGGACACGATTTCCAGGCTTAGGGCGGGATGGAATTGAGCCTGTGGGTGGGGGGAGGGTACTGTTTTAGGGAGGGGGCGGGGTTAGGTTTGAAGGAGGGGGTGACAGTATGTAGGCTTAGTGTGGGGAGATTGGTCCTGGAGGTGGGGGGTACTGTTTTAGGGAGGGGGTAGGCGTGGGGAGGTTAGGCTTCAGGGCAGGGGAGATATTCGGGCTTAGGGTAGGGGGATTGGGCAAGGAGGTGGGGGTAGTGTTTTAGGGAGGGATGAGGAGTGGGGGTTAGGTTTCAGGGCGGGATGTTTTTCAGGCTTGGGGGGGATTGGGCCTGGGGGTACGTGGTTTGGGGAGACGGGGGAAGGTTTTAGGGGGGTAGTCTTTCAGGCGTAGGACGGGAGGCCAATTTTAGGGCTCAGGGTAGGGTGATAGGCTTGCACTAATTTAGGGTTCAGAGTGAGGGAGGGGTATTTTTTAGAATGACTCGGGGAGGAAGCACGCTAGGACCTTTACCACACATATGCCTTTAAAGCACATGTTTTTACTATATAATTAGTTGTAAAGGCATGCGTGGTAAAGGATATGCGTAGTGATGGCATTCTCGTTGTAACGCACATGTGGTAACGACGCGCATTGCAGCAGAAGGTGAAGGTGACATACAACTGTCATCCCTTCGTAGACTTGCTCAACCTCACTGCTGCTGTCAGATAAGAACCCACACCATTACAAATGTCAGTGCTGCTACAAATATTACAGCAAGACTGCACTTTTTTGATGCTAAACACTTTTAAAATTGATTTTAAAAAGCTATTTAAAATACCCACAAAACATACAGTGCATTAACGATTGAGCTGAGGTCCCATGACATGGGCAAAACCATTGTGGCTCGACAGAAAGCGCTCCAACACTTTAAGAAACAGAGGAGACTCCCCACTGTACCTTCTCTAAAGCAAAGCAAAAATGACCTTTTTCACAGGGTCAGCGCTATATTTAAATAAAGTGTAGATTTGCCTGATCCTGACAAAAAAATGTAGTCCCTATTGGAGCTTTTGGTGGATTCCATTCCTAAACTCTGTTTCTGACTAAATTTGCAAAACTTGAACTTAACAAGGTACCTTAGATGACGGTAGATCAAACATATTAGCCAGTCCCAACTCTTTAAAAGTGTGTTGTACACAGTCTATCCAAGGAGTCTTCAGATCCTTCCAAGTGTAAGACAATCCTTTATAGTAATCCTGTTCAGGCTTTCTTCATCATTAGTCCAAAATATCACCCACAACAACAAAGGAACCAGCCTCACATGTACAATTATATACTGTAATCTTAACCCTCAATGGATAACATAATCCAAGCTCGTAGAGGGGGAGAAAAAGAAACCACCTACATATATAGTTTCCTTCAATCTGAATTGGAAGAACATTAGAATACCCCAAACCCTGACTCCAGAACCTGCTGCAGAGACACATTGTTCATTTTAAATAGTGAGCAGGGAGGAAAGTGTTGTCGGGTCCACAGACCACAAGAAGTTTAAAATTGCTCCTGTTGACTTAATTAGTTTAAGGCTGGAGTTTCTTATCTGTGACTTTCAGGAACTGGAAGAGTCAAAGGTTACACCTAGATAAACTATTAACGCTATTCAACGAATGAGTACCATTCCTTAGGCTTGTGATTTTACCTTTTCCTGGGTCACATCCATAATATGGGACTTCCCAAAATGTGTAGTTAAATCCAATTTACTTATAAAGCTCACAAAAGACTCCACCAGCATACAAACCAAGATACAAACTTCTCTTGGTGTGCGAGCCAAAAGCATTGCTTCATCCGCGTGCAGTAACACAGGGATACATATACTCGCAATCTTCGGTACATCTAGAACTAACTAAAAATAATTTCAACTATTGATATAAATTTTAAACAGATTCAGCCTTGCCGCACATGCCTGGCCAGGGGTAAAAGCTCTGACAGTTCTCCAGATGGGCAAAAGCGAACTTTGGCAGCTACATTTTTGTGCAGATTGTTAAGGAAATTGTTAAGGAGCCACATCAATGCCCAGCTGTTATAACAATAGCCATAACTTTGTGTAATTAACACTGAAGGCCAGGTACAGTGAACAGTGCTTTGCAGTGGTGTCCTGGCAAATAATAAGATGGATGTTCAAGCACTGACAGGGGCTAAAAACCTTATGCTGAATCTCCGTTTGTTTTCAATGGAAAAAAACACTCAAGATCTTAAGTGAGCTGAATGAATGAATGACGTAGGATTTACAGAGCGCAGCTGACACTCCTACGAGCATCCCGGCGCTATGCTGAACTACTACAGATCCTGAAGAAAGAAGTAAGTGGCCCTAGATTCGTGAACTGCACAGTGAGTCTGATGCTCGGAAACGACAAGTTTTGAATTCTTTTTTAAACCTTATTTCAGATCCAATGGAACGCATACTGCAGGCAGTGGGTTCCAAGCTTTGGAACCTAATACTGTAAATGACTTTCCGTTCCTGGATTTCAGTCAGAACGGGGTAGTTTCAACATGTTCTCTGAGGATGAATTAGGGTGCGCTGGGGCAAATAATGACAAAACCAGGCATTGGGCTATTTAGGTCCAGTACCTTTGAACGCTCTATAAACAAACTAAATTACTTTGAGCAGAATCCTTTTTGGGATCAGAAGCCAATGCAAGGTGTGAAGAGCCCCTGATGCAGAACTTGAACTAGGGAGTTGAAGGACCATCTGGCGGCTGCATTGTGTACCATATGCAACTTATGGAAAATACATTTAGTGCAGCCAGAATAGAGGCTATTACAGTAGTCTAGCCTCAAAGAGATATGGGCAAAAGCCACAGTTTTCTTGCCAGCTAGATGCAGAAGATAAAAAAAAAATCTAAGATTTTATGAGCGTAAAGCACATACTTGCCACAGTCAAACTTTAGGTATAAAAGAAAGATTGGTATAAAATTTAACCTCACGGTTTTTTTCCCTTCTCACAGTTGCTGGGAGGGGACAGGATTGGCCACAGTTGTGAAGGCGAGAAACAATTGGATTTGCTAAAAATAAGTATTTCTGTCTTTTCCAAATTACATTTAAGATGGTTATTGTGCAGCCAACGAACTATGGGGGTTATTCTAACTTTGGAGGAGTGTTAATCCGTCCCAAAAGTGACGGATATACCACCAGCCGTATTACGAGTTCCATAGGATATAATGGACTCGTAATACGGCTGGTGGTAAATCCGTCACTTTTCCGTCTCTTTTGGGACGGATTAACACCTCCTCCAAAGTTAGAATAACCCCCTATATCAGTTAGGCAATTCTGAAAATTGGCTTCTGAATTGAATGAGTTTTTGTCTATAGACAGAATTAGTTGAGTGGCATGGGCATATGACATTGTGTCAATCCCATATGACGCCATTAGTGAGATGAGAGGAACAAAATATATGTTAAACAAGGATGGGCTCAGAGAAGAGACCTGAGGCGAGCCCATCCTGACCTTTTTTTCTGATGAACGAAATTGTCCAAGCGATACAGTTTGTCTTCTGTTGGTTAGAAAAGATTATAGCCAGGTCAAGCATTATGGGATATTCCGATATTCCAAATACGTTGCAGTAGGATGGCATGCGAGATGGTATCAAATGCAGTGGATAGATCTAACAATATCAGCACAGTTTTATTCCCTGAGTCCAAAGTAATTTTGACTGTCAATTAATGAAATTGGACAATAACATTTGGTCACAGTGGGGTCTCCTTTTTCAGAAATAGAAACGATGATTGAGAGGGCCCAAGAACTGGCGATGTTAATACACCACAAATTATTAAAAACATTTGTAAGTAAAGGCCGCCACAGCTCAATACTGCATTTGATAAGATCCACGGGGACACCATCAGCCTTAGGGCTTTCTCACTTGAGCTTTGTCTAACAGCCTTTTCCACTTCCATTAAGGTAACAGACATTTTTGGTGATCCTTCTAATTTATTCAGTAAAATCTTTATTCGATTCCCCTCATCAGTGGGCCTATAAATAGATTTGAAGTGGGTAAACCAATAAGCGCCAAGGTATTTGTTGAAACAGCCCTTTGCCTAAACTTTCTTGCTGTGTCCCAAAACATTTTGGTATTCTTTCTGGACGCAGCATCCTCTAACATTTCCCAGTCTTCCTGTGACAGCTGTTCCCTCCTTCATTTAAGTGTACGTTTGCAGTTTTTACATGATTCGCTGACCGCCAATGGATCACTGTGTGCGGTGATTAGAGCCTCCCTTAGCCAGTGATTTGTTAGGAAACAATGCCTGTAAAACCATCTTGGTCACTCTTGGGCATTCTTAACTGGCTTCATCTAGCTATCCTTGATACATGCACATGGATCTCCAAAATAGGATAGCAAAGCTTTGCCACTCCCTTCAATCAAACAGTTTTAAAAGATCTCTTGATGCTTTGCCAAAAGGGAACCAAGGAACGCCCCTGCGTCTCTCAAATGCCAGCAAAGCCTGAGGCCATCATTAGAGGGATACATAGGGGGTAACAAACCAATCTCTTTGACGCCTTATTAAGAGGTAGATACCCTGCAGCTACTAAGGCATTTTGGTCATGCATCCATTTTGTGTTGCCTGATCAATATAAATATAATTAAAGGACGCTAAATGGTATAAATAATTTTTGGTGAATTACATTTATTTACTATAATGATTAAAGGTCAGCATAATGGTACTATATTTGAATGTCTTGGTGTCCGTAGCTTGGCAACAAACAGAACAATTTCACCGTTTGCAGTGCCATGTTACTGGGGCACATTCCAAATATAGTTAATAGGTTCCTTTTTAGTTTCTAGTAGATGACTTTGGTCAAATGTTCAGTTATCGGAAGGAGGGTGAGACAAAGAAGAAAGAACACCGCCCATCATCACTAACTGCTTCAGGGCAAAACACAGGAACAAATTTGCTCCCCTCCAGCTCACAACATTTCTCCCGTCTGTTGCTGGTACCAGACAAGGACTGCAGCATGCCTTTTCTGGGGGCAGAGCTGGCCCAAGTGCAAAGGTACTTGTTGGAGGTCTCGTCGTGAGTTTTTCCTTGTGGTTTGTTGAGGAATGGCATATGCTCCTATGGAAACTACAAAAGACCCTAAAGAAAGCTTAATTTTTCAGATTTAGGCGGTCATTCTGACCGCGGCGGTTGCCGCCCGCCAAGCGGTTCCCGCCGAAAGACCGCGGCGGCCATTCCGGCTTTCCCGCTGGGCCGGCGGGCGACCGCCAGAAGACCGCCGGCCGGCCCAGCGGGACAGCCCCTTCAACAATGAAGCCGGCTCGGAATGGAGCCGGCGAAGTTGAAGGGGTGCGACGGGTGCAGTGGCACCCGTCACGATTTTCACTGTCTGCACAGCAGACAGTGAAAATCTTTGTGGGGCCCTGTTAGGGGGCCCCTGCACTGCCCATGCCAGTGGCATGGGCAGTGCAGGGGCCCCCAGGGGCCCCACGGCACCCGTTCCCGCCATCCTGGTTCTGGCGGTGGACACCGCCAGAAACAGGCTCGCGGGAAGGCGCTCGTAATCCCCATGGCGGTGCTGCAAGCAGCGCCGTCATGGCGGATTCCATGGGCCAGCGGGAAACCGGCGGGAAACCGGCGGGAAACCGGCGGGAAACCGCCGGCTCCCCTTTTCCGACCGCGGCTTTACCGCCGCAGTCAGAATCGCCCAGGAAGCACCGCCAGCCTGTTGGCGGTGCTTCCGCCGCACTCCGCCATGGCGTTCATGTACCGCCAAGGTCAGAATGACCCCCTTAGTTTTTTTACCTCTATTGACACCTGCTGGTTAAATCTACTTTTGCATTTTCCTAAAGTTATTTTGAAGCTTAGCTAGATAGTCCCAATACCAGATGGTGAAGGAGCATGTGCGGGTCACCGAAGGAAGTTCTTGTGAGGCTCACTATTAAAGGAAACTATTGTTTGCAGTGCTTGAGGATACTGTGTCTTCATCATGTTCGCCACCCATTTTATGCCTTTACCTTGTTTCTTCATGATTTTTCTACTAATTTTGTAGGAGAGGGTTTTATGCTTTCTCTCAAGGTATCCTCAGTATCATCATAGAAGAATGTTCTTCCTTCCTCTTTGTGGCACCTTGCCTCGTATCATCATGTTTCCTTCTAGTTGTTTAGAGGCATCAGGAAGAGTGCCCCTATATACTTATCTCGAAGAAGAGAGTGTACAGAGAGAGAGATGTGAGACTTCCTATTGACATGGTCACATTGTTTTTTAAACTTTTTTAATGGAGAATAGTTGGAGTTCTATCATCATACCACCTGTCATCAGGATAGAACAGTATTTTGTTAATCTTCGTAAGCTTGTTCGAAAAAAGGCTGAACATTTGTGACACTTTGATCCAACAAGTCTACTCTGTATTGTGTGGGGTAGGTAATTAATCCCATGAGCTATCCCTAGTTCTTTTAGATGATCTGGAAATCAAGCATTTGCAATAACCCATTAATTATTTTTTTGAAAAGAACAGATGCGACCAAAGAATAATCAGTCTTCAATTTATAGTGTCTACGGATATGTAAAAACAGGTTATACGATAATCTGTCTTTGAACCCACAAGGGTGATTGATTGCTGTTATATGGTTATAATGTATTGCAGGCAGTGTGTTTGCAATACAAACAAGTTCCAAGCCTACCATCCACAACCTTTATAATGAGGTCAAGGAAGGGTAGAGAATTTTTCTAACAATCATAAGTAAATGTAAGATGTTTATGGGTGTCCTTCAGCCATGTGATAAAATCAAGTTAAGGCATTGCTGGTGCCCCTTTAGATCAAAAATATCATCCAGGTATCACTTCCAGAGATAGATGATTTGGAAGGAAGGGATGGGACGTGAATCGAACAGCCTCTCAGTTATATTAAGGCCATCGATCTCAGGGATATTGGTGTATAGATATCCATTATTCGAACCCACTAATAGATCTGTTGTGAAATTGAATTCAAGGTCTTCTATAAGTCAAACAAGGTCCATATTGCCCCTTACGTAAGTAGTGCTAAATGGTAGAAATTGCCAGATTAATACATCTACATATCTGCCAATAGGTTCCAGGACGGAACTGTATCCAGAAACAATGGAGCAGCCACGTGAGTTTGTGCTGTTCTTATGGATTTTAAGAATGGTAAAGATGATAGGTGTGAGAGGACTATTTATATTAAAAAAACAATATTCTTTGTTGCCAAGTGTGCCAAGTACTTCGGCTCCTTTAGTAATCCTAAGGATATCCATTGAAATCTGATTTAAAAATTGCATGTCAAAGAGGTATGTGAGAGAGCGTTTGCAAAATGTCATCAAGGTAGTAAAGCTTATCTATAATAACAATTTCTCCACCTTTGTCAGTGGGTTTGATCACTAACGAGCTTTCTTGTCTGAAAATATTTAATGCCATGCATTCAGGTTTAGTACTGATATATGGAACAAACTCAACCTGTGTTTCCATCCTGGAAGTTATTTGAGGACTACATTTTCGAATGCCAGTATTTTAGGGGGCATGTTAAAGAAGGAGGTTTAAATGCAGATGAAGGTTAAAAATCAGTAGTGCTTTCCAGATTGACTAGAAAAAAACCCATTTTAAGTCCGATGGGTCTAATAAATCTAAATATTCTTCATGAAGGTTAAGAAAGTAATTGTCTTCAATAGAGTCAAAAGACTAGCCCTTCCTAAGTAGTCCCATTTCTGAGGATGATAGAATATGACTTTATAAGTTAAAAGAATGAAATGCCATTAGCATCATAATGGGATTTAGATATCAAGGTTTCACTCATGTTAGTGTAAGTTATTGTGAGTGTACGTTACTGAGGATAGCCTCACCTATAGTATTTGCGGTGGATTTGTCACTTTCCGGGTGTCGTAATGATGATAGTCCTGGTGTGACCTTGCCCCCTTCCCCTGTCCTCTGAATCATGACATCACAACATTGTGCTATGTTTTTTCCCCAAACCTCTACTTCCTGGGTGATGCTTTTCCTTGTGGCCCAGGTAGATGCTTCGGGACCCTCTGACGGGCTATGCTCTTCCTCCAGTCTGAATCTGTAGGTAACCCCCTTTTTCTGCCACAATACTTCCTGGGTGTGTATCTTTGTACGGCCTTGTATTGTTTTTTTAATGCAATGAATTCTAAATACTTACTGCAATGCATTTACATACCCTATGTGGTGGATTATGTCCTTTCATGTTTATTACATTATGTACCTTTAATTGTTCTTTCACACTGTAGTGCCACTTCATTTTCCCCTAGGAACTGTGTAGCCTACACAGGCGTTTATGTTTCTGTAGTATAGTTCATATTTTTTTAGTTAATATTTTTATCTTATTACATGACAATTGTCTATCGTTAAATTACTTTTATTGTTATATTATTATTTGGTTGTTGGTATGTTACGCTTCCCCCATGCTGCTCCAGACATGAAAGATTCTGGAATTGGTAGTCGGCAGTTGGAGATTAGTGGAGCAGCTTGGAGGTGAGGCTGGAGTTCCTGTGTGGATATCTTGAAGAATAAACTCATCAACAAGATTTTATTGCTGTCTCCAAAGCTGTCTCTATTTTCTAAAGAATTCACTTCATTTTGGCGACGAGCTGAACCTCTTCTAATCTTGGAACTTCAACTCATCTTACTTCGTGTCACATTCAAAGGTAATGTCTCCACGCAAAATCAAAATCAAATGCACACGTAATAATTACTCAAAACGGCATAATAACCATACAATGTATCAAATCAAGTCAAGATCTTTTTATAATTGCATTGAATATAAAAGCCAATGAATATCAGGTATTGAAGTCTCCCATCCAGAAATTTATTAATTAAATCGTCTAGAGATCAAACAAAACATAACCGTGTCAGGTTCACAGTCCCCGGTGGTATATAGTACTCCAAATCATGTATCCATATGTGATTGTGTCCAAAGTCCATACGTAATTAAATCAAAAGTTCTCAATTCGTATCCTCATGTGACTTTACTTCCACATTAACAGTGTAATTGGTCATCTTCCCATTAGTGTCCATTCATCTCTCACAAAATTTGGTTCCAAGGTTGATCAGTATAATCAGTCGTCCTTAGTCTGTCAACACGTGTTTCATCCGGGGAGTACCCCCAGGATTTCCTCAGGACTTCCTATAATTGTATTGTATATATAACGTTACACATTGTGATGATATGCAAATCAAAGTAGGCCTAATATTAGAAAAATAATTAGGTTTTTGCAAGCATGGAAGTAACATAAATCCGATAATATCCCAATTTGCAATGCACATTTTACATGCCAATTACATTAAACAAAATCAATAGTTACTAGAAACTCATGACTACACCTCTATGTATCTCATCCTCAAAAGAAAATTGTTTCCTCATCTCTAAGAAAATTGTGTACACCTCATAGACCTAACCCCATACCATTGCAGTATAATGTCACAAAAATTGTTTAACAAAACATTAATTAATATGACCCCATAGTTAAACACTGACCGATCAGGTCTCCCAAATAATTTGTAATTACACAAACTTGCTCCAAAGTTCCTACAACTGTTTCTAGCATATTATACCATTACTGAGTACAAAGATACATGTCACAAAGAAACTCCAATTTTCTTATGGATACTGTTATTATGAAGCAAATAAAGAAAGAATACGTCTTTAAATTAAATTATCTCTCCCATAAGTCACCTTATCCAATTGTTATAAATCATGAAATACTATGCACCGTTTATCGAAGAAACGCTAACATATCTCATTAATTTTCTAATTTATCATACTTATGTCTACAGATTCTATACTGTGTCAAAGCGAATGGTTAGAACTCACCAGGTTATTTAATTGAAAAGCGTGTACGCTGTAGAATTCCTTCGTGGTGCCGAAGCGAGTACGCTATGCCGGTGAAATAATCTAAGCCGAAGCCGTCATGGCTTCCGACTATTTACGTGATCGCACTGAAGCTAGAAATAAAGGACGGACTACATTATCTGTATTCCCCGATGCCGGGGAAGATAGAAATAAAGAGCGGACTACTCCAAGTTTCAAATATTAGTCCGAGTTATCGTACTATACAACGTTTTGTCGTTGTTATCACTATACTGTTCCGAAAAGCATATTCTACTCTATTACAAAACTGTATTCTTGGTTATTTTATCCATGGAGCCATACTTAGAACTAATCTCATATGCCCTATTCTTCATCTCCTGGCAAAATACACATCAAGATTCAGTGTTCAACTGTTTGGTAACCTTCCCTGAATAACATTTTGAGCTACATTTCTTGTTCTAATTACACTTTACTACAATCATTAAATACATAATACAAAAAACGTTTTTTCTTTTTTAACTATTGCGAGATCAATATCCATATAGCATCATGTATAGGTGAACCATGTCTACAGACAGCATTAAATCATAAAAGGTTGATAGAAATGTATCTGGTATTAAAGAACCTATATTTCTCCTAATAATAAATCAATTATCTCCTAAAAAATATTCCATCTCATGGTCCGTATTTAAGCCCTGTTCCACTGCTCCCATTCTCATAATCCATTTTGATTCTCTTCTGCGTAGCTCTAGCTCTCTATTTCCACCGCGTGGATTCAGTGCACAATGATCAAAACCTATAAATTTAAACGTTTTATGAGCACTTTGTGCCGTGCAAGTTTTCATATGGGACGCTATGGGATAGCGTTCATCTCCTTGATTAATGGCTCTCCAATGTTCTGAAATCCTAATTTTCAGTGGCCTAATGGTGCTACCTATATATATTTTGTCGCAAGCACAAATAAGCATATATACAACAAATTTAGTGTTGCAATCTATGTGAGAATTAATAAGTATTTTAGTACCTCTTTGATCTTCCACATCTTTTTTGGGTTGCCATGCCCACTTACACATCAAACATGACCCACATTTAAAGAAACCCAAATTTCGTCTGGTGAGCCAATCTTTTGTAGTTTTTTCTGCCAGATAACTTGGACATAATATGTTGTTGAGGGTATTACCTCTCCTATACGCCACTTCTGGTCTTCTTCCTATGTATTTATGAAGTATTTCATCTTGGCATAATAAATACCAGTATTTATTCATAATTTTAATTAGTTTTTGAGAGTTTTCTGTAAAGTCCAAGATAATTCTGATTTTATAATCCCTAGTACGTTTTTCACTTTTTCTGTGCATACCTTGATCTAAAGTGTGCCTACGGGACATATTCCGCACTTTGTTAATGGTTTTATATATGAGTGTCTCAGAATATCCTCTTGTTATAAATCTATGTCCCATATCTATAATTTGTTTCTCAAATTCTTCATTCTTACTACAGTTTCTCCTCGCTCTTGTCATCTCACCCATTGGAATGGCTTCAATTTGATGTCGAGGGTGGGAGCTGGTGGCGTGTAGCAGCGTATTACAGGCAGTGGGTTTGCGATATAGTCTGCTTTCTATTTTGTCATCCTCTATATAGAGTTCCACATCCAGGAATTCCAAATGAGTTGTACTATACTTATAGGTAAATTTAATATTTGCTTCATTCTCATTTAGATATACCCAAAATTCCCGTAGTGTAGACTCATCCCCTGTCCATAACATGAAGCAGTCATCAATATATCGTCCCCAGTATAGGACATGTGTGTGCCAGGTTGCTGCACCCGGACCCCATAGCCAAGTTTCTTCTAACCACCCCATACATAGGTTAGCGTATGAGGGGGAAAATTTGGATCCCATTGCTACCCCTTGTTTTTGCTTAAACCATTCATGTTTAAAAAGAAAATAGTTATTATTCAAAATGAATTCTATCATATTGAGAATCATCTTAGTGTGTTCCAAATATTGAGCTGCTCTTTTATTTAGAAAGTGTTCAACCGCTCTTAGTCCAATATCATGACGTATAGATGTGTATAATGCCACTACATCTAGAGTGACCATAATCATGCCTGGTTCCCACTGTATATCAGAAAGTATGCTGAGTATATGCTTCGTGTCTCGTATATATGATGGTAAATTACAGACAAATGGTTGTAAAAATAGATCAACAAATTCTGAGAGTTTTTCGGTAGGACCTCCCATACCAGATACAATCGGTCTTCCTGGAGGGAAGACCGACTGTTTATGAATTTTAGGTAAAGTATAAATACACGGAAATTTTGGACGGTGAACACGTAAGTAGAGAAACTCATTCTCATCCAGTAGCTCTCTGGCCCTATAACCTTTCAACATGTTATTAATTTCTCTCGTTACAGTCAAGATAGGGTTCTGTATCACCTTCTCATAACATTTGATATCATGCAGTTGCACATGTATTTCTTGCTCATAATCCTTGCGGTTCATGACCACTATGTTCCCGCCTTTATCGGCTCTTTTTATAACTATATCTTTGTCTTGTTTAAGAGCTTCCAATGCCACAGATTCATAAGCTGTAAGATTAGATTTTTTAGAAAAAGATCTCTTCTTCTCCTCTTTATTAAGATCTGTCCATACCATTTTGTAAAAAGTTTCAAGATTACTATCAACTTGGCACCTAGGCACCCACGTTGATTTCTGTTTAAGACCACTTGTGATATGTTTGTTCGATGCTAAATGTAGATCCTGTAAAACACTTGCAATGGTAGTGGGATATTCCTCATAATCAGTGATTGACATGAGTGTCACCGTGTCATAAATGTCCTGAATAGATTACACTATTTTAAATGATGTGATTATCCAATATCAAGATGAGATAAAGCAGAGGAAAGCAAGGAAATTCAAACGGGATGAATTAGATTATAAGAATGGCAGGGTGTTCACCTTTTCACGGAAATACGATCATCTGATAAAAAATGGGACAACCATAGGGGCTTCTAGTACCTCAATAGAATCCCCGTCCACATCTAGGAGTAGCTCCGCTACAAGCATCAGCGATACGGGATTAAGTGAAACACAAGTAGAGTCAAATATACAAGGAGTAGGTTTTTTACAAGAACTAAAGAGAATAAAACAAGGAAACTGGGAATTGAATCAAAAAAGGAACAGGGCGGCAAGACCAGAAGAGGGAGGAGAGGAAGAAAAAAGCGATGTATATTCAGGGATGAGAACAAGGTCCCGGGACAAAAAGAATTAGAATCTGGACCATGCACTGAGACAGAGAACAATGTAATTAATTTATCCAATAAAGAATTATCCTCAGATATGTTATCCCTTTTGAATAAAGGTCTTGGCTATTGTCCATCATCAAAGGGCGACATTTGTAATTCCAAAATAGATCTATACAAATTCATAAGAAAATTGAAATTGAAGAAATATTTTCATTCAAGAATTAGAGATGAGGAAGCAACTCAGAAAGCTGAGTTGTCTTATGGAGGTTTATCTATTCAGGACATTTATGACACGGTGACACTCATGTCAATCACTGATTATGAGGAATATCCCACTACCATTGCAAGTGTTTTACAGGATCTACATTTAGCATCGAACAAACATATCACAAGTGGTCTTAAACAGAAATCAACGTGGGTGCCTAGGTGCCAAGTTGATAGTAATCTTGAAACTTTTTACAAAATGGTATGGACAGATCTTAATAAAGAGGAGAAGAAGAGATCTTTTTCTAAAAAATCTAATCTTACAGCTTATGAATCTGTAGCATTGGAAGCTCTTAAACAAGACAAAGATATAGTTATAAAAAGAGCCGATAAAGGCGGGAACATAGTGGTCATGAACCGCAAGGATTATGAGCAAGAAATACATGTGCAACTGCATGATATCAAATGTTATGAGAAGGTGATACAGAACCCTATCTTGACTGTAACGAGAGAAATTAATAACATGTTGAAAGGTTATAGGGCCAGAGAGCTACTGGATTTGAATGAGTTTCTCTACTTACGTGTTCACCGTCCAAAATTTCCGTGTATTTATACTTTACCTAAAATTCATAAACAGTCGGTCTTCCCTCCAGGAAGACCGATTGTATCTGGTATGGGAGGTCCTACCGAAAAACTCTCAGAATTTGTTGATCTATTTTTACAACCATTTGTCTGTAATTTACCATCATATATACGAGACACGAAGCATATACTCAGCATACTTTCTGATATACAGTGGGAACCAGGCATGATTATGGTCACTCTAGATGTAGTGGCATTATACACATCTATACGTCATGATATTGGACTAAGAGCGGTTGAACACTTTCTAAATAAAAGAGCAGCTCAATATTTGGAACACACTAAGATGATTCTCAATATGATAGAATTCATTTTGAATAATAACTATTTTCTTTTTAAACATGAATGGTTTAAGCAAAAACAAGGGGTAGCAATGGGATCCAAATTTTCCCCCTCATACGCTAACCTATGTATGGGGTGGTTAGAAGAAACTTGGCTATGGGGTCCGGGTGCAGCAACCTGGCACACACATGTCCTATACTGGGGACGATATATTGATGACTGCTTCATGTTATGGACAGGGGATGAGTCTACACTACGGGAATTTTGGGTATATCTAAATGAGAATGAAGCAAATATTAAATTTACCTATAAGTATAGTACAACTCATTTGGAATTCCTGGATGTGGAACTCTATATAGAGGATGACAAAATAGAAAGCAGACTATATCGCAAACCCACTGCCTGTAATACGCTGCTACACGCCACCAGCTCCCACCCTCGACATCAAATTGAAGCCATTCCAATGGGTGAGATGACAAGAGCGAGGAGAAACTGTAGTAAGAATGAAGAATTTGAGAAACAAATTATAGATATGGGACATAGATTTATAACAAGAGGATATTCTGAGACACTCATATATAAAACCATTAACAAAGTGCGGAATATGTCCCGTAGGCACACTTTAGATCAAGGTATGCACAGAAAAAGTGAAAAACGTACTAGGGATTATAAAATCAGAATTATCTTGGACTTTACAGAAAACTCTCAAAAACTAATTAAAATTATGAATAAATACTGGTATTTATTATGCCAAGATGAAATACTTCATAAATACATAGGAAGAAGACCAGAAGTGGCGTATAGGAGAGGTAATACCCTCAACAACATATTATGTCCAAGTTATCTGGCAGAAAAAACTACAAAAGATTGGCTCACCAGACGAAATTTGGGTTTCTTTAAATGTGGGTCATGTTTGATGTGTAAGTGGGCATGGCAACCCAAAAAAGATGTGGAAGATCAAAGAGGTACTAAAATACTTATTAATTCTCACATAGATTGCAACACTAAATTTGTTGTATATATGCTTATTTGTGCTTGCGACAAAATATATATAGGTAGCACCATTAGGCCACTGAAAATTAGGATTTCAGAACATTGGAGAGCCATTAATCAAGGAGATGAACGCTATCCCATAGCGTCCCATATGAAAACTTGCACGGCACAAAGTGCTCATAAAACGTTTAAATTTATAGGTTTTGATCATTGTGCACTGAATCCACGCGGTGGAAATAGAGAGCTAGAGCTACGCAGAAGAGAATCAAAATGGATTATGAGAATGGGAGCAGTGGAACAGGGCTTAAATACGGACCATGAGATGGAATATTTTTTAGGAGATAATTGATTTATTATTAGGAGAAATATAGGTTCTTTAATACCAGATACATTTCTATCAACCTTTTATGATTTAATGCTGTCTGTAGACATGGTTCACCTATACATGATGCTATATGGATATTGATCTCGCAATAGTTAAAAAAGAAAAAACGTTTTTTGTATTATGTATTTAATGATTGTAGTAAAGTGTAATTAGAACAAGAAATGTAGCTCAAAATGTTATTCAGGGAAGGTTACCAAACAGTTGAACACTGAATCTTGATGTGTATTTTGCCAGGAGATGAAGAATAGGGCATATGAGATTAGTTCTAAGTATGGCTCCATGGATAAAATAACCAAGAATACAGTTTTGTAATAGAGTAGAATATGCTTTTCGGAACAGTATAGTGATAACAACGACAAAACGTTGTATAGTACGATAACTCGGACTAATATTTGAAACTTGGAGTAGTCCGCTCTTTATTTCTATCTTTACTTCCCCGGCATCGGGGAATACAGATAATGTAGTCCGTCCTTTATTTCTAGCTTCTGTGCGATCACGTAAATAGTCGGAAGCCATGACGGCTTCGGCTTAGATTATTTTACCGGCATAGCGTACTCGCTTCGGCACCACGAAGGAATTCTACAGCGTACACGCTTTTCAATTAAATAACCTGGTGAGTTCTAACCATTCGCTTTGACACAGTATAGAATCTGTAGATATAAGTATGATAAATTAGAAAATTAATGAGATATGTTAGCGTTTCTTCGATAAACGGTGCATAGTATTTCATGATTTATAACAATTGGATAAGGTGACTTATGGGAGAGATAATTTAATTTAAAGACGTATTCTTTCTTTATTTGCTTCATAATAACAGTATCCATAAGAAAATTGGAGTTTCTTTGTGACATGTATCTTTGTACTCAGTAATGGTATAATATGCTAGAAACAGTTGTAGGAACTTTGGAGCAAGTTTGTGTAATTACAAATTATTTGGGAGACCTGATCGGTCAGTGTTTAACTATGGGGTCATATTAATTAATGTTTTGTTAAACAATTTTTGTGACATTATACTGCAATGGTATGGGGTTAGGTCTATGAGGTGTACACAATTTTCTTAGAGATGAGGAAACAATTTTCTTTTGAGGATGAGATACATAGAGGTGTAGTCATGAGTTTCTAGTAACTATTGATTTTGTTTAATGTAATTGGCATGTAAAATGTGCATTGCGAATTGGGATATTATCGGATTTATGTTACTTCCATGCTTGCAAAAACCTAATTATTTTTCTAATATTAGGCCTACTTTGATTTGCATATCATCACAATGTGTAACGTTATATATACAATACAATTATAGGAAGTCCTGAGGAAATCCTGGGGGTACTCCCCGGATGAAACACGTGTTGACAGACTAAGGACGACTGATTATACTGATCAACCTTGGAACCAAATTTTGTGAGAGATGAATGGACACTAATGGGAAGATGACCAATTACACTGTTAATGTGGAAGTAAAGTCACATGAGGATACGAATTGAGAACTTTTGATTTAATTACGTATGGACTTTGGACACAATCACATATGGATACATGATTTGGAGTACTATATACCACCGGGGACTGTGAACCTGACACGGTTATGTTTTGTTTGATCTCTAGACGATTTAATTAATAAATTTCTGGATGGGAGACTTCAATACCTGATATTCATTGGCTTTTATATTCAATGCAATTATAAAAAGATCTTGACTTGATTTGATACATTGTATGGTTATTATGCCGTTTTGAGTAATTATTACGTGTGCATTTGATTTTGATTTTGAATATTGGACAACAACTGTTGTCACTTTGGGGAGTTAGAGGGTTTGACCCCAATCATTTGCACCGTTTGATTCAACACCTTAGGTCATTATAATAAGGAGAATCAGATGCGCCTTTCGCACCCGTCATTCACCCTCTTTTAAGTGTAATGTCTCCACGCCTTTGATCCTTGTGACATTCCTTCACTGCGCTGCTACATCGTTATTAATTTTGTTTACTTCTACTGATTTAATAATAAAAATTCTGTTCCTTTCGTTTCACTCGAGAGTTGGTTGCCATAGCAACGCTTGCCTCGAGCGCTTCCTTCAGTGTGACCGTGCCACGAATGAAAGCTTTCAAAATAAACACAAAACGCTTCCTTCAGCGTGACCGTGCCGCGAACTAAAGTGTTCTACATAAACACAAAACGCTTCCTTCAGCGTCTCGTAACAACTCCCTGAAGCTTTCTGACATCGTGCTAATTAAACAATTGTGTAACAGTGCTGCGAATGAAAGCATTCTATGTAAAAAAAAAATTTTGCTGGACACCGCGCGTGTGTCATGAATGAAGGCTCATTTTAGTTTCGTGGTGTAACAATATAATTCTTTTGTACTCGCGGTGAGTACATCTCATCGATATCTGTATCTCCATGCATTTTCAAGGTACAAAAAGCATTTTCGGACGCAGATAAAGTACCAGTTAAACTCATCAGGCTTAGTCTGGTAGCTCTTGTCTGAAAGAGTCCATCTTTCCGAATTTTTAGGAGTACACTGAAGAGTTCATCTATTTTCTTGGGAGGCACGCTATTTTTTTTCTTCCTTGTCAAAATGCAGAACATCTCGCCTCCTCCATTTTTTCTTTCCGTACCGGGTATCCATCTATTCCCTGGAGCAAATGGAAAAAAGTTTTTCTCACTTATATACGAGTTTGTGGAAGTAATTTATCAGCTGAGAGGAAAACTGCGCTTCTTCAGCATTGTTTGGGTGCGGAAGGACAGGAACTTTTAGAGACTTTGCCACATATTACACAACCTGATGGTGCTGATGGAGACTCTTCCTTAAATGAATTTGAGCTAATGTTACTTAAATTGGACAGACATTACTTACCAAAGATTTCAATTATTCTTCAACGATTTTATTTTGGAAAGTGTAAACAAGGTGATTCAGAATCTATTGAAGACTTTGTTACTAATCTACGGAAATTAGCGGCACAGTGTAAATTCGACAACAACTTGGACGAACGAATTCGAGATCAGTTCATGCTGGAGTGTAAGAGTGACAAAGTAAGAGAAGCTTTGTGGTCTAAAGGAGATCCTACGCTGGAAGAGGTCTTGTTGGTGGCTAAACAGATTGAACACTCTGAGTCTTGCATCGAAGATCTAAGGAAATCTAAGAAAACGGATTCCACAGTGCATAGTTTGGATGTTAAATCTAAAGTGAGACAAAATTCCTCGGTGAAAGAAAGATTACTTTGTTTCAGATGTAATTCACCTTCACATTTGGCTAACAACAAAATGTGTCCAGCTCTCAATGCTGTTTGCAACAAATGTGGGAAAAAAGGACATTTTTTTAAATGCTGTAGGGCCATGGGAAAGAAAAATGCTAAGGTCAATGAAATTGAATGTACGGACTGGGAGGAGGGAGAGCATAGCTTTGTTCTTCAAATAGTTAATGACGTCAATTGCATTTCTGATCATCATTGTGCTTATCCGTCAGATATTGTGGAGGTGGGTGGCTTTGACATTTCTATGATGATGGATTCTGGAGCGAAATTGACCCTTGTTTCACAATCTGATTATGATAAGTATTTCTTGGGAAAAGTTACATTACATGTTCCAGATGTTACACCTTTTGGTTATGGCGGCAAGCCCATTGAGCTCAAAGGTTATTTCAATGCGAACATTAACTTCAAAGGAAACAGGATTGTTGGCAAAGTTTATGTTCCAGTTGTAGGAGACACAATACTAAGCTGGCCCCATCAGAAGTTATTGGGAATCATATTGAATCCTAATTCGAATCCTCAGGTGCAGGTGCAGGAAATAACAAATGTTAGTGATGATTTCATGAAAGAATTTCCCTGTGTTTTCAACAACGAAGTTGGTTGCATCAAGGGGTATAAGCATCGTATTGTTTTGAAAGATAATGTCATTCCCAAAATTTGTAAAGTTAGAAATATTCCTTTTAGTATTCGTGATAAGGTTAAGGTGGAACTGCAGAGGTTGTTATCTCCAGGCATTATTGAGAAGGTGGAGGTGGCAGAATGGATTGCTCCCATTGTGGTTGCTATGAAGGGTTCAGGAGAAATCCGATTGTGTGTGGACTTGAGAAACCTTAATTTGGCTGTAGTTGAAGACAAATTTCCTCTGCCAAATATATCAGAGATGGTTGGTTCTCTTGGGAATGCTAAGTTTTTCACTACACTTGATCTCAGTTCGGCCTACCACCAAGTACAGTTGTGCGATGAGTCCAAACCTCTTACTTCCTTCATTACACCATTTGGAGTTTACATGTTCAATAGGATGCCATTTGGTTTGTGTTCTGCAGCTTCTGTTTTTCAGAGATTAATGGATGATATTTTGGGGGGCATTGAGGGCGTAAAAAATTTTCAAGATGATGTTTTGATTTTTTCAGAAACATTTGAATTGCACAAAGAGTTAGTCAGGAAAGTACTCAGAATATTTCAGTCACAAGGTATTACATTGAAAGGTAATAAGTGCAGATTTTTCAAAACAGAAATTTCATATTTGGGTCATGTCATTTCCAGGGATGGGGTTAAACCTAAACAGGAATTAGTGACTACTATTGTGAATCTAGTTGCTCCAGAATGTAAAGGTGATGTTCAAGCCTTTTTGGGAATGTCAGAGTTTTATGCTAAATTCATTCCTGATTTTGCCAGAAGAAGCTCTTCCATAAGGAACCTGCTCAAGAAAGGTGTTGACTTTGTCTGGGATGCTGATTGTCAAACGGAATTTGAAGACTTAAAACAAGCCTTATCTAGTGCTCAGTCTCTCAGCAGTTTCCGTCCTGGTTCACCTTGTTACCTTTCTACTGACGCCTCTGAGAAGGGTTTAGGATGTGTTTTGAAGCAGGTAGACAATGACAAGTTGAACAATATTGCTTTTGCTTCACGCAGTTTGCGTGGGGCGGAGAGCAAGTACTCCACTATTGAAAAGGAAGCTTTGGCAATATTTTGGGGCATCAGAAAATTCAAACAGTTTCTTTGGGGAACTAGGTTTGAAGTGCATACGGACCATAAGCCTTTATGTGAAGTGTTTGAGAAGAAAGGATTGGATAATATTTCATCTCGTATATGTAAATGGATTGTGGGTCTGCAGGATTTTCATTTCTCTGTTAAGTATGTGCCTGGGTGTGATAACAGGACTGCAGATTGTTTATCTAGGATGAGAGTAAGAAACTTAGATGAGAATGATTGTGAGGGGACTTGGTGGGTGGATGAGGAAGTGAAAGTTTGCAATATTACTGAGGGTTGTGTTTCTGAAGATGAGTGGAAATCAGAACTTGACAAGGATGAAGAGTTGAAAAACATCAAAAGTATGTTGTCTGGTGGTAAGACTTGGTGCAATAAAGACAGGTATGGTGAACAGTTTAAGAAAATTTGGCATGAACTTTCTGTTTGCAATGATCTGGTTATGAGGGGTAGTAGATTAATACCTCCTAAAAGTTTGCGTGGACGTTTGATGAATCTGGCTCATGAAGGTCATCAGGGAATTTGCAAAACGAAGGAAAGAATGAGATGTGTGTATTGATGGCCTGGAATGGATCTAGAGATTGAGAGGAGAGTTCGTGAGTGTGTTGAGTGCAGAGTTGCAGATAAAAGTCTGAAATTTAGGACTCAACCAATGTTTTTGAAAGAAATTCCTGAAGAAGTGTGGGAGGAAATCTCCATTGATATAATGGGTCCAATAGGTTCTGGTACATCTTCAAAATATGTTATAGTTGTTATGGATGTATTGTCACGGTGGCCAGAAGTATTGATCACGCATGAAGTTACCTCAACGATTGTTATCCGTTTCTTATCTGAAGTATTTGGTAGAGAAGGTAACCCGAAATGTATTGTTTCTGACAATGGGGTCCAATTCACGTCAAGGTTAATGTGTGATTTTTTAAACTCTAGAGGTATAGTACATAAGAGGTGTGCACTATATCATCCAGAAACTAATGGTATGGTAGAACGATTCAACCGAACTTTAAAAGAAACTGTTCAATTAGCCAGGCAATTGGGGGAAGATTGGGTGAGTATGGTTAGACGCAAAGTTGAGGATTATCGTTTTACTCCTCATTCAAGCACAGGCCAATCTCCGTTTGTTCTGTTCAAGAAACGTTTTCCTCATACCAGGTTGGATCCTCCTTGGATGAAAAAATATACTCAAAAGGAACTTGATTGTGAGTTGCAAAAGAAGATTGCTCTTGAGAAAAACGTGCACTGTCAAAAAGAGAGAAAACGCATTTATGACTTGCGAAAATCTGTGAAGAAGGTACTAGTTGATGTGGGGGATTCTGTTAAAATCAAACTACCTGGAAAAACAGGTGGTGGACAGTCTCATTATAGTAAAGTTTTTAAAGTTGTTAAAGTTTTCCGACGAGCGATAAAGGTTGATGATGGGCGCATTTGGAACTTAAATAGAGTTGTTAAGTTAAGATGAAATGTTATTTTTTATTTTTTTTTTGTGTGCTTTTCTTGTTTTGAAAAGGGAGGTAGTGTAGTATAGTTCATATTTTTTTAGTTAATATTTTTATCTTATTACATGACAATTGTCTATCGTTAAATTACTTTTATTGTTATATTATTATTTGGTTGTTGGTATGTTCCGCTTCCCCCATGCTGCTCCAGACATGAAAGATTCTGGAATTGGTAGTCGGCAGTTGGAGATTAGTGGAGCAGCTTGGAGGTGAGGCTGGAGTTCCTGTGTGGATATCTTGAAGAATAAACTCATCAACAAGATTTTATTGCTGTCTCCAGAGCTGTCTCTATTTTCTAAAGAATTCACTTCAGTTTCCCTTATGTATCCTTTCAGTTTCAGGCTATTCCTTAGCTCCACCTCTGTCAATTTTGCCTTTAACAGCCATTCTTGATATTAATTTCCATGGGCCGCTCTGCTTTTTCTGAGACACTGGATCTTCTATGGCATTTCTGTTCCTTGTCCAGTAGCAGGAAATGTGTGCCTGCGGTACTCTTCTATATCCAGTATAAACTCACCACCAGTAACTAAGGTTACACAATTCATTGGAGACCTTGACAGAAATTCCAGCCTCTGGATCCACCTTAGAATTTGTGTTTTTTATCTAAATTACCTCCCCTAAGCAGCTTGTTTTCTGTCAGTTCACATGTATATGTGCTCCTTAGTGCAGAATTACTACAGAATTGCTAGATGGCAATATGTGCTTAGGACAGTTACTCTTAGTCCTGAAGATGACCCTTCAAGTTCTTTAAGGATTGTAGCATTGTCAACAGCAACTCAACAACAAAGATTACATTTGGGATCTTACTTTGTCTGCTGTGTACATTTTACTAAGACAAATTATAAGGACTTAAGTTACTTTATGTACTTTGCTGAATAATAAATACAGTGTATCGCCATATATTACTTCTCCTTGATCACTTGTCGCACTGATTTCCTCACACGCAAGCACTGTGTTCACCCTCTCCTTTTACACTGAGCACATATGATATATTCTTTTATTTATCAATTGTATATTGGACATGTGCCAGACTTATTTAACATATTAAGGTCTCTTTCAGTTTACATGGTCCTTCATTTTTCTCAATTTTCTTTATTGAAGTTATGAGAAACATACGTACATCAGCATCGGGGGACAGAATAAATAGCAAATCCAACCACAAATTGAGAGCAACATTAAGAGCAAAATGCATCCTATGGGAGGCAACAAGATAAAATAATAAGTTATTCAGTGTAGGGGAGAGTAGCATGGTGAGGAGCAGGATTTAAAGACTTATCTCAGTGTCCTGACCAGAAAGTGCATCCGTCATCCAAAGCCGGATTGGATCCTATATATGCCTCAACCTCCATCTCTGTGGCACACTCTCTACAAGTATCATCTCTAACATGCTGATATTCAGAAATTTACGCCACCAGTTTCAAGGATTGCGGGTCACCCTAGAGAGCCAGAAGCGCGCCAGCACAAGTCTTGCCAGAGAGATTGCAAAAAAATGTAATCCTGTAAATGAAGAGGGATAGCTGGCAAATGTCTCAGGATGATCAGTTTTGGATCTATACATCTTACCAAAAACAAAGTCCCAGTATAAACACAGAACTGGACAAGAGGCAATGATATTAAACACATTAGCACCCTCGAAGCCACCCTGGAAACAGCAGTAGTCCGTCTGAAGCTTCATGACAAAGAGGCAGCACAGAGAATAATAAAAGTCATTGATACATCTAAAATGATGCACCTTGACACCTGACACAATAAGAACCGTCTGCACCAGGATATTACTATGCCTCAAATCTCCAGCCATCACCGCAGTATCCATTTATTGGCCCTGCCCTGGAACGGATCCTCCTTGTGGGCCCAAGAGTGCTGATAAATTAACTTATATGCCAAGCCGATATTTCTCTGTGCTGGAGCCTTCGGTACCACACTGAATCCCATCTTCATTAAGGCTAGGTATAAAATGACAAACTTGGAGATACCTGTAAAAAAAAGTATGGGGAAGAGAGTACAGCTACTGCAAATTCTTGCAGGAAAAATAACTCCACCCTCAAATAGTTGACCCAGGGAGAAGAGTCTTACCCTCTCCCAGTTCTCATAAAAGCTGTAATGCCCAAAGCAAGGTAAGTTGGGATTGTATCCAAGAGGATAGCTGATTGAGTGGGGTAAGATTGGAAAATATTTGCTTAAAGAATGCCAAATAAAATGAAAAACCTTTAAGGTTTTAAATAGAGTCCGCTTAAAATACATTGTATCCACGATCCCAACATCTGGCATGATTGGTACCTCCAACGTCATGAAGTCAGCAAACATACACTCTTGTAGCCACGTCCCCCATTTCCCATAACCAAGTTGTGAAAAAAACATGAGGCAACATAATAAAATTGCAATACCAAAAGAGAAACCTCGTCATCCGCTTTGGGCTGCTGAAGAAGCTGAATCTTAAATCGAGGTTTCCTATAACACCAGATAAACCTCTGCCATAAATCCTCCACCCTGTTAAAGAAGACCACCTGGAGAAAAAGCGGGTTACAATGGAACAGATAAAGTTACCCCTGGAGAATAATCATTTTGATGAGATTAGATTACAGCGTCCAATCAAACCTAGATGGAGACAATTCCATTTAGTAAAAATGTTGGTCGAGTACTTATAGTTTCCCATAATCATTCTCAATAATGTCAGCCATGTGAAGTGATAAGGTAACCCCTAAATAAACAACTGTCTGTAACCATCTTTTGTCGAAACCAGGAGGAGTAACATTGGACAACACCTGTGTTTTATCTGTGTTAAGCTTGTATCCAGAGACTTTCCCGAATGCTTGAGCCGCTGCCACCACCGACTCTAAACCACTGATCGGCGGTAGAGTTTAAAACAGCCCGATCATCTGCATCCTCCGCCAGATGGAGGTGATTGTTGTGTTGATATGAGATGTTGTGTTGCGGCCCGGAGTAAAGCCATGCTGGTTTGGATCTATCAAGCCCACGATAACTGCAGACAACTGGCTAGCGAGAATTAGTGTATAAGTCTTTGAATCCGCATTGATTAAAGAAATGTGGTGATATGTCCCAGAGAGCATAGGATCTTTTGCTTTTTTGGGGAAATAACGATGGTGGTCCCTCCCCAGGATCCAGGTACCTGACCAGCAACTTCAAAAGAGTTAAAATGGTCCTAAGGGTCGGACCCAAGATATGCATAAAGGTGGCATAAAATTCTAGCGGGATCTCATTGGGGTCGGAGGCCTTGCCTTTAGACAGGGAGAGCCAGGAGCAGTTTCCACTTCAGAAAGAGTCATATGTGCTTCAAGCCACAAACTTTCAGCATGGCTTACTTTATGGTGAAAATACGGCCCAGTAAATTGAAGAATTTTGCCAGTAGATGAAGAACAATTGCCTCAATAGAGGGCTTGATAGAACTGCCAAAAGACATCTCTAATGGCAGCTGGATCAATCACCAGCTGTCCTTTCTCACCCCTAATGTTATGAATGATGGTAGCGTTGGAGTTATCCTTTATTCTGAAGGAGAGGATCCACCCCATATCTTTGCTGTTTTCGAAGCTGGACAAGTGCCTGGTGCAACAATTTTTGACCTACGATCCCAGATTTTCTTCTTGACCGATATCCACAGAACCATGGACTGCTCCAGGATGGCCTCGAACCGGGACTCATCCCTGGCTACTATAATGCATCCCAAGTTGGACTCTAAAATATCGAGGGTCTGGCAACCTCTATCTCCACAACCATAATCGCTTTTCAATGGTAAGCAGTGATCTGAAGTGTTTGTCCCTTGCAAGAGGCTTTACACGCATCCCAGACAACATGCTGAACCAATATTAAACTCTAGGAACTCACATAAGTGAGAGGTCATCGTGTCGATACAGCCGACATCTAATAGAAGTTAAACTCAAATGTCCAACCCTAGATCCCTGATGCTTTTATAGGCCCAGTAGATTGCATGAACAGAGATAGAGAACTGTGGTCAAATATAACCTTAGGATTAATATACAACTTAGAAGATGAAACCAGTATGTTGCTAATCAGAAACATATTTAGCTGTGACAAGTATTTAGGAGGAGCAGAATAGAATGTGAAGCCCTTAGGTCGCTTGAAGCACCAAAGGTCAACCAACACATTTGAAGAGATGAACTGATGTAGAGGCCCCCTAAGTTTATACTTACCCCCAAGAGCCCCTCTAGAGTGAACCAGGTCAGAAGCTGGAATCTCAAACGAAGAGTCCTGTCATGGGCCGCGAGAATCTGAGTCGACCTGGAGGTACACTGGGGGTACCTCTCAACATGCCGGCACAGAGGTCAAACCTCTACGTCTAGCTGACTGCGGGGAGCAGGGGACGGGGTCCCAACAGGAAGAAAAACGCCAGCAGGAAGACGTAAGGGGTGAGCCTGAACACGATGGAGGTGTGCAGCGGGAGGAGCAGGCAAAAAACAGACTCGAGCAGGGGGACGAGCCCGGAGTCGAGGAGCCTGAGGAACACGGAGACACACAGCAGGAGGAACACAGCGAAGCACAGCGGAAGGAAAGCTGCGACGTGGACGAGGAGGTCGGAGACAGACCAACAGAGGAAACTGGAGTCGGGCAGCCAGGAACAGCAAATTGGAGCCCACACCCAGGAGACTGAGGGAGAGAAGAAGCGGAGGAACGTGGCCACACCAGGTACGGGGCACAAACTGAGAAAGGGAAGGGAGGGTCATAAAAGGGGCACCAATAAGGGGAGCACTACATTTTCTTTCTATTTCACGAGAAAGCCTGTGAGAAAAATAAAAAGCACTGAACAAACTAAAAATTAGACATAAAGGAAAGAAAGGCACTGGGTGAGAGGTCTCATGGTACTATTTTAAGAAAAAAGAGGAAATTAACAGAACGTATTTTAGAAGACAGTAAGTTAGAACAAAGGGAGCATCAGATAAAAGGAATAGCAGAAAACCATTAGTAGAAACTAACAGAAACACAGAGAAAAGGGCACAAGAAAAACAAAAGAAGGCAGAAAGAGAGGAAAATAAAAGCCAGACAGGAAAAGAGAAAATAACTACTATATAGGCCAACATACCTTTTAAAACAGGCTTGTTGTTTTTCCCTCCCCCTTCTGGTGGATGATCCTGTGGACCCCTGAGACGCCAACCTGCAACAAGAAAGAAAGGAAAATAAAGAAACCAGAAAGAACGGAAAGAAGAATTCCCAATAGACTTAATAATCAGTAGAGAGAAGACTAAGAGAAAAGAAGTAATAGTTATTTGAGAAACTAAATAAAGAAAAATAGACACCATAACTGCGTATTCACATATCCAATTGTACTTACCTGTCACAAGTCTCTATTGAGACATAGGCCCTCATTCTGACCTTGGCGGGCGGCGGAGGCCGCCCGCCAAAGTCCCGCCGTCAGGTTACCGTTCCGCGGTCGAAAGACCGCGGCGGTAATTCTGACTTTCCCGCTGGGCTGGCGGGCGGTCTCCTTCAGACCGCCAGCCAGCCCAGCGGGAAAGAGGCTTCCACGATGAAGCCGGCTCGGAATCGAGCCGGCGGAGTGGAAGCTGTGCGACGGGTGCAGTTGCACCCGTCGCGTATTTCACTGTCTGCTGCGCAGACAGTGAAATACATGTAGGGGCCCTCTTACGGGGGCCCCTGCAATGCCCATGCCAGTGGCATGGGCACTGCAGGGGCCCCCAGGGGCCCCGCGACCCCCCCTACCGCCATCCGGATCTCGGCGGTCCGACCGCCGGGATCTGGATGGCGGTAGGGGGGGTCGGAATCCCCGCGGCGGTGCAGCAAGCTGCGCCGCCGCGGAGGATTCAATGGGGCCGCGGTACACTGGCGGGACCCCGCCAGTGGTGCCGGTCCGACCGCGGCTTTACCGCCGCGGTCGGAATCCCCATTGGAGCACCGCCGGCTTGTCGGCGGTGCTCCCGCGGTCCTCCGCCCTGGCGGTCAAAGACCGCCAGGGTCAGAATGAGGGCCATAATGTCACATTGAAGTCACCACATACAATAAAGTATGGTGTCCAAAGATGGAGCTCAGTTAACAGGGCTTCAAAGGTCTTCGAATCATCGTATTTGGACATAAACTATACAGATGGTAAAGTGAACGCTGTCCTTCTGGATAGTCCCCATATCCACCCTCTTGGCGTTGCATCCCGTGCCAGTAATGCAACACCTCTCTGTGCAGGAGTAAAACATAAAATAGACTAAACTCTATAGGCAACATCCTTTAACAAGGAGCTGTCAGCCTGGGCAAGGTGTGTCTCCTGAATGCAAATAATTTGTGGCTTAAGGGTGTTTGACTCCTCCCTTACCAGCTTCCACTTGTGTGGCAACTTGACCCCATTAATATTCCATGACAAAATGTGCAGTTGCTGGCCAGGACACCTACTATCAACAGCGACTATCATTAAAACTAAGGGTCTGACTTAGAGTTTGGTGAATGGGTTACTCCGTCACAAACATGACGGATATCCCGTCTACCGTATTACGATCCCATGATATCCTATGGGAATCGTAGTATGGCGGATGAGATATATGTCACATTTGTGACAGACTAACCCATTTGCCAAACTCTAAATCAGGCCCTTAAATTCCTCAAGCAACCCCTCATAAATGAAATTTACTGAGACCTCACCCTATGAAGAAAGATGACCAGAGCCCCTTCGATTGGCCCTACAGCCTCGGGCCCTGCCCCCTGATGACACAGAGATCCTTTCGTGAATGATGGAATAGCATGCAGCCAATTATCTAGCAATGTAAGCAAGGCTGAGAGCCGTGAGCCTGGCCAGCCACTGCCTGATCTGGGTATCAACTTTGCAACAATGTAGTTAGGGAGGCGAGAAACAAGTTTTTCCTGCTTATGTTTTGGATGCATGTCCAATTTTGTGGGTTGACTTTCCTTTCGTGTCCCCGTCAGAGTGCAGTGTGTGCCAACCTAACCCTGGGCCCACAGAGGGAGTGCAGGCCACAGCATCTCAGTCCCGCTCCTAGGTTTCCCAGGGGGAGCTCCGCCTCACAGTCCCTAAGGGTTCCAGGCACAAGGGAGCCTTCCCTGTGTCCGCAGTGAGCGCAACAAATGCTGAGGCATGGAAAGTGAGATCTGGAGAGGTTGGAGGGGCTTGAGAGCAACGCTGGCAGCCCAAAGCCAGCAATCATGGAGACGCTGCCGGCTAGTGTCCCGCTCCCAAACTGGTACCACCAGGAGATCTCTGAACAGCTGCACATACGGGCTAGGGTCCCGAGATCTTGCGGTAGGAGTCGGTAGAGTCTGAAAATGAGTCCCAATCAGAGCCTGAGCTGGAGGGGGGGGGAGATAGGTCAATCCGTCATGCTGCAGGTTACTGAAGGAGCCAGACCTCCGACCGTGCTCAGCTGCACTCAGCCACTAACCACCATCTTCATCCTCATTTTTCTCCTAATTGTTTTGTATGTTTTTCCAATATATTGTGTTACTGTTACAGTGCATCATAACTCTGAGCTTCCTCCAGTGGCGATCTGCCATTACAACAGTGAAAAGTTATACATTACACAATTCTGTATAAACAATAAGGTAGTTTTGTGACCAAATGATCCTCTTTCAAAATGAGATATGTGGTTTCCATGTCAATATTTTAGGCCTCTAGCAATGTGAGCCACATAAACTGTGGCATAGACATTGGTACAGTGCTGTTTAAACAAGGTTGCTTTACGAGCAAATCACTCATTCTAAAGGAGATATTGGATTGACATGTAAATTAGTACCGCTTGCAACCTTTCCAAATGTAAGCAAATCTCTAGTGCACCCTGGCTATCCACCTGGACAGACCAAAAGGACATCCTAAGTATTTATTCTTGTTACCTAACTGTGCAGCCTCAGCAATGGCTAATTAGTTTATCGCTCAGTAGATTTTTTCATATTACAGTTTATTAACAGAGAACCGAAAAGTCCCTTCTGGGTAGGTCAATAGACAATTTTACCAAAATGTAAATGTTAAGATATCCCTCCTCAAGAAGGCCCTGTTTGCAAACTTTATACAGCAGACACCGGTAATTAATCCATAATTTTGCAAGACACTACATTGTGCTCTCTCCTTCTGTTCCGATTAGACCCGAAGGGGATCAGCTACTGCGCACAAATCCGTTTAGCTAATGTTCAGTTGACCTATGGCCAGTGCTTAATTTGTGCTTGTTGTTTCCGGTGCTGAGCCCTGGCACTTATTTTTGAGGGCCCGGGCTTATTCTTCTCCCTCAAGCATTTGCTGCGAGCAAAAGACACAGAAGGGAAAGACGGATGAAGGGAAAAAAACGAAAAAGCGCCACAAAGGGAGAAAGTAGAAAGCTGCAAGAGTGAGCTGAAGGGGCAGGGAGTGGCTTTTTATGGATTAAAGAGGGCCGAAATGGCTTCAGGATTACGCTTCCTGACTATTCCGTGTTCACACATTTAATTGAAGCAGCCGCGTGTTTGAGGAGGGCTTTGAGCACCGGCACCTTTTTATTTACAAATTAAGCACTGCCTATGGCCGACTTACCGATCTTATGGTTTCCACTCTCCCAAATGCAGAGGACACGTTAGCCCACA
This sequence comes from Pleurodeles waltl, assembly GCF_031143425.1. Taxonomy (NCBI): domain Eukaryota; kingdom Metazoa; phylum Chordata; class Amphibia; order Caudata; family Salamandridae; genus Pleurodeles; species Pleurodeles waltl. Next base: position 1,763,471,639 of record NC_090444.1, read on the forward strand.
ATCTAAGAGTTAACATATCTAGGAGTGTTAATGCATACTGCCATTGGAAGAAATAATAACAAGGTTCTGTTTTCCCCGGTGTGGTACTGCACAAAACATGAGTGAAACTTGAACACTTTTAATCACCTTCATTCAGGTACAAATAGTTTTCACAGCCCACAAATGATGTCCTCAGTGTTTATAGATACTAATGACTGGAAAAGTTATTTAACATGGATATCTTACTGAATTCACGAAGAACCTGCTTGTCTCCCTGTTAAATCCAATGAAAGAGATAGTCTACGATTCTACTGGATTCACTAAGCCGTTAAACAGAATTCTGACGTTCAACTGTCACTGTGTTGTATTCTTAAAGTGACAGTGCAGGTTTCTCTCTCAATGAGGCTGTCAATCCAGTTTTGTTTCCTATTCAGCAGGCTTGGGCCTTTGTAAGTTATCTTTTTTCAGAAGGAGATTTTTATCATGGTAAAGTGTTCCACAGTTTCACACATCAGCGTAAATATTATTTTTTTATTAGTTTAATAAAGATCTCCATGATGAATATCAGAGATCACTATTTTGTCTCTTGCCACTGTCCGTACTATTAACATTTCTTTTCTTAAATGCCTCCCTAATATGTTCCTACATAACAAGCTTAAGTCATGCTGATTCACCCTTTTTAACTTTTTCTTAGTGTCAAGAAGAATTGGTTATGTATAGCATGCTTTACAAATGATCATCTTCACTCTCTCAGAAACAGCAGAAGTTTTATTGAATTATTTATTGAATTTTTTGTAAATATCTTTATCATTATGCTGTTTTTATATTTCTACAAATTACAGCACACTGTATATTTCGCTTATTTAATTTCATTAAATTATACCCCAAGCATCCCTCTTCACTGCATATTGGGCCTGATTATGACCTTGACGGATGGGATACTCCACCACAAACGTGACAGATATCCCGTCTGCCGTATTACAAGTTCCATTATATCCTATGGAACTTATAAAATGATGGGCCGGATATCCGTCACGCTTGTGGCGGAGTATTGCATCTGCCAAGATCATAATCAGGCCCATTGCCTCTAAAAATACTTTACATAATGGTTGTTAACCTTTAATGGTGTCTGTTGCTTTCATTTGACCTCTGTCATTAACCAGTAGGATATCCCTTTGCTCTGGCTGCATATCTGTAGGTAGGGATCCAGAAACCCATATGCACAATATGTTTTTAATAAACTTTTTAATTCAGTGGTGCAGCGGACTATGTACGTGTGCACAAATGAACACGACAGAGTGAAGTAGAAACATAAGGAAGAAAAGCATCTCAAGGCGGATAGAAAGTATGTTGCATTCTGCAGTACTTAAACAAAGGAAAGACTGGCCAATTTAAAATATGAAATACGTCATAGTGGAGAATCACAAAGAGTCCAGCAGTTTCCAACTTGAAAATCTTGGTTGATCATCAAATGTCCTAGAAATCTTGAATGACTGAAAAATGTGTAACCACCACCTGAATAGAGCCAGAGGTTTCCCTATAAGCTTTCCTGCCTGAAAGACGTTAAGCGTCGCTATGTCAGAGCGATACATTTCAAGATACGGAATATGATGATACATATTGCAAAAGGAGAGGTAGAATTACAATAATAGCAATTGAACCATAGCATTGAAAATTACACCCAAGCAGAATCCTAAAATTATGCTTCAGTCTTTTTCCTAAGTCAAAAAGCTATGACTATGTGGTTGAAGAAGCAACATGAAAGAACTTATGCTCTGGAGTTAAGAACCTGCTACAGATCTGAAGATGTACATCTTCCGGCACCTATCCTTACCTTCGGTGCATTAAACCCTTCTTTTTTAAAACACACATCCACATGACACACCGACCACTCTCACTCAAGCATCCTGCCAATCGTTCAATTAAGAACACGCTCTGAAAAGATCATCCAATCACACAAGTTCTGATCCTTCCAATAAACATCATATTTATGCATTGGCTCCTTAACTTTACAAGAACTGGATTTCCACCTTATTTCTGATTACCAAAAGATTGAGGCTGGGAAGGATAACACAAGAAAGAAAAATCTGAATCAGATGAAAAAGCGAAGCATAGATTACTTGAAGAAAGCCTTACCTCCATCTCTGTGCCACATACGAAGGTTTTCATGGGACAAATACCTTGAAAACAGTCTGCTCCAAATTAAACTAACTCGAAACGTGAAGTGGAAATTAGTCCAATGATACCAAAATAGGATTGATGTAGTCAAACAATTTCCCACCCTTCACTAGTTGGACTGCAGAGTGCAGAACAGGTTTTAGATGAACTAAAGTGGATAGAAACAATAAGGGCCTAATTACGACCTTAGCAGGGGGGGTTATTCCGCCCCAAATATGGCGGATACCCCGTCCGCTGTGTTACAAGTTCCATAGGATATAATGGAACTTGTAAGACGGTGGGCGGGATATCTGTCTCATTTGGGGCAGATCAATCCCCTCCGCTAAGGTCGTAATTAGGCCCTAGGTGTACTGCCTCCACCCTGGGTGGAGGTTTTCAAACCTCGTGAGGATGGACCAAAAATCAGAAGCAGAGAGTTTATTTAAAAAAAATTGTTATATTTAAAAGCAATCATAGGCATTGTGGCCTGCTGGCCCGAGCAGATCACAATACCTGGAATGTGGCCAATCACACTGGGTTGCAGTTGGCAACCTACTTAGAGATATTGATGAGGTAAATTTATTGCAATCCACTACAATTCTGTATTTTGTGACCTACTAGTACATAGGTCAGTTTGCAAATTACTAATGCATTCAGTAGAAGTTGGGGCGCAAATTGCAACCACTTTTACAAAATCAATTTTAATACATTCAAAATGAGAAATTGCGAACTGCGAATCATTAATAGTCATAATTTATGAATTTTTATTTGAAATATTTGTACACAAGGCCCCACAGGCTTTGATTGATTTTGTTTGGTGGCAATGCAAACACGTTTTGAACCATTTCCCATTCACAAACCAGGGATGTGTAATTTGCATACCAACTGCTTTGTTAATGGGTGTGCAAATTGAAATGCAACCTATGTACTAATAGGTTGCATCACGATCTGTCCATTTAATGGGTTCGTAAAGTGACCTGCTTATTGGATATTAATTGGGGACGTTACAATGTGAAACTCCTTGAGGTTGGATCCAAAGGAGGAATAAGAGGCCTGCAAGGCACTACAGACCTCCGTCTCTGCATCTGGTTTCCAAAATGAGAATATATTTTTTTTAAAGCATCCTATGTCTAGCAAAGCACAGATGCTGCTTAAAAAGTATTTCCTGTTTTAGAAGACATCTGAGAAAACGACCTGCTTCTCCTATGGCCATTGACGTGATACACAATTAGGAACCACCCCCCTTGCAAATCAGTTGTCATCCCAAGTAAGGCTTTGGTAACTTATCAATGGTCTTCGCCTGCAATTGAAGTGACAAACCATTGGTACATTCATGTCCAAATCAGAAATAAGAGGGGGGACACCCCTTTCCTATCCCCTCCCATTTACAATTCAGAAGGAGTGCAAATTCCCTTTACATGTCTATAAGAATGCTGTAGTTCCTTAAAGGCTTTTGTACACTAAAGAAACTCCATTTGCAGTCACAGACCCTGTGATTTTTGAGCAAGTTCTCAAATATTCTGGCAGCGGATAGCAGTACACTGCCTCCCCCCTAACTTAAGGGAAAGCAGCAGGAGCGCACATCGCTGTATCCCACACCACGGGGGCACCAGAAAAGATGGATAGATAGTGAGAAAAACTGGTGCAGGAGTGGAAAGGAGACTGTAGAAGAGAGTACCCAGAAGGTGACTTCCCATGGACTCTAATGCACATCTGAAAATCAGTAGCCTATAACAAATAGCATCTTATAAGGTAATACATATATTTACCGGAATTGTTATTAGAGCAAGCGATATAGAGACAGACACCATTAATGACATAGAAGATGAATTAGCCCTAAGAGGCATGGAGGTTAGAGGCAATACTAACCAGGAAAGCCTGATTTCATCCTGAGGGGCAAAACACAGGAAAAAGTGCAGGTGAAGACAGGGGTTAAATAGCACAATAGTGAGGAAACTCACCAACAAGCACCATTGCCAGGCATAGACTTCTTGCGCCCACTGGCTTAAGTGTTGATCTTGGGGAGAATCACCTGGTAGAGGATATAAAGATTATCTGAGTGCCATCTCGAAACAGTCTTCCTCGAGAGGTTCCCTTTGGAGGCTTCCGTCTTCCCTTGGAAACAACGGCAATCAGGGCAATCATGAGGGTTGAACTGAAGCGCCCTGGGAATCCTAAGCCATCACTCACAACCCTTGCATGTGAAACTGGAGACGTGGTGGAACACTGAGGTGCAGAAGACCGCCCATGCACATGGCAACAGAGATGCACAGGTTCATCACCTGACCTGATGTAACTCCTTTAAGGAGGCAAAGACTGGTCATTCCTGCCTGTCATCAATTAACAACATCCAAAGACATTGTTGGGTGTTATCAGCTTACTGGTGGATTGAGACACCCTCACCAAACTTTTGGGGCCAGAGGCACGAAACTTTTAGCGAGTCGCAAACGGCAAAAATTGACGTTTGCGACTCGCTAAACGCATTTCCCTATGCAGAAATGCATATTGCGAGTCGGGACCGACTCGCAATATGCATTTCAGAATCGCAAATAGGAAGGGGTGTTCCCTTCCTATTTACGATTCGGAGTGGAATGCAATACCATTTGCAAAGGGTATCGCAGTTACCATCCACTTCAAGTGGATGGTAACCCACTCGCAAATTGGAAGGGGTCCCCATGGGACCCCTTCCACTTTGTGAATGGACCCAAAATTATTTTTTCAGGGCAGGTAGTGGTCCAAGGGACCACTACCTGCCCTGAAAAAATACCGAAACTAAAGGTTTCGTTTTTTTTTTTAAGTGCAGCTCGTTTTCCTTTAAGGAAAATGGGCTACACTTAAAAAAAAAAAACTGCTTTATTGATAAAGCAGTCACGAACATGGAGGTCTGCTGACGACAGCAGGCCTCCATGTTTGTGAGTGCCTAGACTCGCTATGGGGCCGCAATTTGCGACCCACCTCATTAATATTAATGAGGTGGATCATTGCGACCCCATAGCGAGTCGCAGACACCGTTCTGCATTGGAAATTGCGACTTGCAATTTGCGAGTCGCTCCGACTCGCAAATTGCAAGTCGCAATTTCCATATTTGCTACATCTGGCCCTATGTTCTCTACAGGCTCTAGGATGATATTAAAGAACGCGCAAGACACATTTGAGCTCTGTGGCACCCAGTATGGCGTAGAAATGGGTCCACATGTGTTGAAATGAGTGGCCTGTATGTGAATCATGGAGATCTAGAAGTCAGCAAAGAGGAAAACCAGTCTCCCAATCACAAATTGCATTGCCAAGACAGAAAGGTACTCACCACGTCAGAGGCCGCTGAGAGATCTAGGAGCAGCATGCATACTCCTCCCTCAACCAGTAAACATTGGTGACATAGGGGGTCATTCCAACCCTGGCGGTCGGTGTTAAAGCGGCGGCCAACCCGCCAACAGGCAGGCGGTCAAAAAAATGGAATTCTGACCCTGGCGGGAACCGCCAACACAGCCCGCCACTTTAACACTCCGACCGCCATGGCGGGGCAAACAAACAGCGCGGCGGTCACCGCCAACAGACAGGCGGCAGACAATGTACCGCCCACCCTATCAAGACCCACCGATCCGCCACCTTTTCCGGGGCGGGAGCCCCGCCGATAAAAACACGGCGGAAACAGACTACGAACGGGAAAACGCTCACCCTACACACTCCACGAGGAATCTGGACAGCATGGAACCAGAACTACACATCCTACCAGCAATTGTCTACCTGCTCCTCTACCAGGAGCACGAACGCCGGCGCAGAAGACAACGGTGAGTACTGCACCTATGACACAGGGGAGGGGGGAGGAGAAAAGAATACGGGCACACACATACGCGACACCCCCCCCCCCCACCCAACTACCTACACACCAATGCAGAGCAACAACTCAGAATGACACCCCCCAAACCCCCTGGAAGAATGCAAAGACAAAATAATATGTTATTGGAATTCAAATATATTGTAAGGCTAAGTAAATAAGTAAGTCGAATATCCAATAACTATATACACATATGTAAATTGTTCCGTCAAAATTGGCTTTCTGTCATTGTACGTGGGCCAATGGTCCTCAACACATGGGCAAAGCCCACACATGAGACCCGAATCCATTGGAGAGAACACTGCAGGGGCATCAGATAGGAAAACTACAGGCACCTGAGGGGGAATGGAAGGGGGGCACCTCAGCCACATGAGTCCACGACGCCAGATCCACGAGGGGCCTCCATGCCCACTGTTCAATCCTGGGGAGTGCAAAGCCACACCTTTTCCGATAAAAACACGGCGGAAACAGATCACGAACGGGAAAACGCTCACCTCTATACACTCCACGAGGAATCTGGACAGCATGGAACCCGAATTAAACATCCTACCAGCGATTGTCTACCTGCTCCTCTACCAGGAGCACGAACGCCGCCACAGGAGACAACGGTGAGTACTGCACCTACGACACAGGGGAGGGGGGAGGAGAAAAGATTACGGGCACACACATACGCGACACCTCCCCCCCCCCCCAAATCCCCACACACCAATGCAGAGCAACAAGTCAGATTTACACCCCCCAAACCCCCTGGAATAATTCAAAGACAAAATAAAATGATCATTAAAATAGAAGTATATTAAAGCATATTTGAACTTAAGTGAAATATTAGATTATTAAAACAAATAAATCACAACATGAAGAATATGAACATAGTCCAAAAGTCCAGCACATATTGGCTACATGCCATTGTCCGTGGGCCAATGTGCATAAACACATGGGCAAAGCCCACACACGAAACCCGATTCCATTGGAGAGAACACTGCTGGGGCATCAGATAATAAAACCACAGGCACCTCAGGGGGAAGGGAAGGGGGGGCACCTCAGCCACATGAGTCCACGACGCCAGATCCACGAGGGGCCTCCATGCCCACTGTACCATCCTGGGGAGTGCAAAGCCACAGTCTCACAAGTCTCTACAGTCGGTGGATTGCCCACTGTACCATCCTGGAGAGTGCAAAGCCACAGTCTCACAAGTCTCTACAGTGGGTGGATTGCCCACTGTACCATCCTGGGGAGTGCAAAGCCACAGTCTCACAAGTCTTTTCAGTGGGTGGATTGCCCACTGTACCATCCTGGGGAGTGCAAAGCCACAGTCCATCTGGTGGATTACAGACTCCACTGGTTATGGAGGAGGCATGGTGCCCAGAGTGCTTCGTGAAGCCCTGCCCGACACAGATCCGGCCCTGCCAATGGGCCAGCGGTGCTTGAGATGAAGGCCCCAGCGGAGCGGTGCTTGAGAGGAAGGGCCCAGCGGAGCGGTGCTTGAGAGGAAGGGCCCAGCGGAGCGGTGCTTGAGAGGAAGGGCCCAGCGGAGCGGTGCAGAGACGGCGGGGCCCAGCGAGCGGTGCTTGAGAGGAAGGGCCCAGCGGAGCGGTGCTTGAGAGGAAGGGCCCAGCGGAGCGGTGCTTGAGATGAAGGGCCCAGCGGAGCGTTGCTTGACAGGAAGGGCCCAGCGGAGCGGTGCTTGAGATGAAGGGCCCAGCGGAGCGGTGCTTGAGATGAAGGGCCCAGCGGAGCGGTGCAGAGACGTCGGGGCCCAGCGGAGCGGTGCTTGAGATGAAGGGCCCAGCGGAGCGGTGCTTGAGATGAAGGGCCCAGCGGAGCGGTGCAGAGACGGCGGGGCCCAGCGGAGCGGTGCTTGAGATGAAGGGCCCAGCGGAGCGGTGCTTGAGAGGAAGGGCCCAGCAGAGCGGTGCTTGACAGGAAGGGCCCAGCGGAGCGGTGCTTGAGATGAAGGGCCCAGCGGAGCGGTGCTTGAGAGGAAGGGCCCAGCGGAGCGGTGCTTTTGATGAAGGGCCCAGCGGAGCGGTGCCTGACAGGAGACGGCGGGGCCCAGCGGAGCGGTGCTTGAGATGAAGGGCCCAGCGGAGCGGTGCTTGAGAGGAAGGGCCCAGCGGAGCGGTGCTTGAGATGAAGGGCCCAGCGGAGCGGTGCTTGAGAGGAAGGGCCCAGCGGAGCGGTGCTTGAGATGAAGGGCCCAGCGGAGCGGTGCTTGAGATGAAGGACCCAGCGGAGCGGTGCTTGAGATGAAGGGCCCAGCGGAGCGGTGCAGAGACGGCGGGGCCCAGCGGAGCGGTGCTTGAGATGAAGTGCCCAGCGGAGCGGTGCTTGAGATGAAGGGCCCAGCGGAGCGGTGCAGAGACGGCGGGGCCCAGCGGAGCGGTGCTTGAGATGAAGGGCCCAGCGGAGCGGTGCTTGAGATGAAGGGCCCAGCGGTGCAGAGACGGCGGGGCCCAGCGGAGCGGTGCTTGAGATGAAGGGCCCAGCGGAGCGGTGCTTGAGATGAAGGGCCCAGCGGAGCGGTGCTTCAGATGAAGGACCCAGCGGAGCGGTGCAGAGACGGCGGGGCCCTGTTCAGCGGTTCTTCTCACGGCGGGGCCCTGTTCAGCGGTTCTTCTCACGGCGGGGCCCTGTTCAGCGGTTCTTCTCATGGCGGGGCCCAGCGGAGCGGTGCTTCTCACGGCGGGGCCCTGTTCAGCGGTTCTTCTCACGGCGGGGCCCAGCGGAGCGGTGCTTCTCACGGCGGGGCCCTGTTCAGCGGTTCTTCTCACGGCGGGGCCCTGTTCAGCGGTTCTTCTCACGGCGGGGCCCTGTTCAGCGGTTCTTCTCACGGCGGGGCCCTGTTCAGCGGTTCTTCTCACGGCGGGGCCCAGCGGAGCGGTGCTTCTCATGGCGGGGCCCTGTTCAGCGGTTCTGCTCACGGCGGGGCCCAGCGGAGCGGTGCTTCTCACGGCGGGGCCCTGTTCAGCGGTGCTTGTCTTGTGTTCCTAGGGAACCAGATCTGGGCAATCATTCCCGCTCAGTCGCCATCCGACCTATCGCTTGCGGGGCCCTCCTGTGCTGGACTCCTGGGCCCGTGGGTGTCCTCCGTCACACCCCAAATGGGGCTGGTGGGGCCCTCCTGGGCAGCTCGCCTGCTGCCGGACTTCTTCGCCCTGCTGCCCTTGCCCTCCTTGGACGAATCTCTGGGGCCCTTGCCTCCCTTGGAAGTATCTCTGGGGCCCTTGCCCTCCTTGGACGAATCTCTGGGGCCCTTGCCTCCCTTGGAAGTATCTCTGGGGCCTTTGCCCTCCTTGGAGGAATCTCTGGGGCCCTTGCCTCCCTTGGTGGATGGGCCAGGTGACGGTGCAAGGCTGGTGTCCTTGGGGGCAGCCGTCTAAGGCCTGTGGTGCCGGCCCTTCACTTTTTTGCTTCTTTTCCCAGGGGGTGGGCTGGCTGTCCCCTTGCTGCTGGCCGATGTTTCTGCCCTAGGAGCTGGTGGACTCCAATAGCCCTGAACGATGGTCCTAGTAGGTGCAGGGCTTGTGGTGGCTGAAGTGCTGGTTGGACTCTTACAAGATGGAGGGGGTGGGTCAGTTGTTGGAAAGAGGTCAAGGTTGGAAAGAAAAATCAATTTCGAAAGACAGGGACGGGTAGTTGTAGTGGGTATGGGAGTGGAGGAAGAGGATGTGGTTGTAGGAGAGTCAAGTGTGCTGTCTTTGGGTGCAGGTGCTTGTGACGGAGGCTGTCGTGAGGTGGATGGCTGTTGGGTGGGTGGCTGCCTGCATTTGTGTGGTTTGGAAGAGGGGGTGACAGACACACTGGGAGAGGACACAGGGGACGTGTAAATGGTAGTGGGGGTGGTGACTGCACGTGTGCGGACTGTTCTGGTGGGTGTGGTGGTGATAGACGTACTTGCTGATGGTGGTGTGCATGCAGGTGTGAGTGGAGACGTCACAGGGAGGGAGGAGGGAGACGAGGAGGAGGGGGACACAGTGGAGGCAGTGGGTGTTGCTGTGTCTGCATGTGGATGTTGCTTGGGTGAATGCTTGTGTGTTCTGTGGTGCTTATGTCTGGATGAGCTGCCCTTGGGTGTTGATGTGTGTGCAGGCTGGTCTGTAGGTGTGTCTGGGATAGGCAGAGGAACAGGGGAGTGGGACTGGGTTGAGGAAGTTGGAGGGGGGAGGCTAGACACAGGGACAATTGCTGCCGTCAGTGCTGAGGCCAGAGCGTTGAACGATCGCTGATGGGCAGCCTGACCCGAATGAATGCCCTCCAGGTATGCATTGCTCCGATGCACCTCCCTTTCCACCCCCTGGATGGCATTCAAAAGCGTAGACTGCCCAACAATGAGCGTCTGGAGGAGGTCAATGACCTCCTCACTGAGGGCAGCAGGGGTAACTGGGGCAGGACCTGAGGTGCCAGGGGTGAAGGAGATGGCCGGCTTCCTGGCCGAGCGGGCACGGGCGAAAGCTGAGGGGCTGCTGGGAGGGCGGAGCTGGTGCGCTTGGTGGCTGCTGTACCTGTTTTTGCGGTGGGCACGGATGGTGCCGCCACCACAAGGGAGCTCCCTTCCGAGGACGTGTCGGTGTCGCTGACGTCTCCACGGGTCCCCGTTGTGGAGCCCCCCTCGCCCTCCGTCTCACTGGTTAAGTCCGAGTCGGTTGCAGGGCCCTCCGGGCCCATGTGAGATGCAGCTCCCTCGTGCGCCGATGCCACTTCTCCTCCGCCTGATGATGCTAATGCACACATGAGCAGGAAAACCCAAAAATAAGGGGGGGAGAGAAGAAAGAAAGACATGTTGAGTGCATGCATTGGCGGCACCGTTGGCGGAGAGGACAGACACAGAAGCCCCCTGCACTACGCCGCACACTCAGGGTACACTACTCAATTATTGTGACTTGGCCTACAAGTCTATGGACGACAAATGCACACATAGGTGAGCCCGGGCCATGGATAGCTGTACTTAGCACCCTACAGAGTTGGGGGCCGGGGCACAGGGCCATGTCTAACGGAGGGGCCTAGCCTACAGAAACCGCCCTGGCCTAGAGATAGCCACAGCCCTCCTCCCCCACCCAGACGCCTCCACTGTGCGCTAATATAGCAGAATGTGCTGATACTCCCCCTTGTGTCTGCTGTGATGTCCTCACGCGCCCACCCAAATCGGGGTAGGCCACCGCCAGGATCCGGGACATCAGGGGGGTCAATTGACGACTGGCACCCCTCCTACGTTGGGAGGCCATCCCCAGCAGAGCCTCGGCGGTCTTTCTGCTCCCGCGGCGGATGTCCTCCCACCTCTTGCGGCAGTGGGTACCCCGTCTGTTGTGGACCCCCAGGGCCCGGACGTCCTTGGCGATGGCACGCCAAATGTCGATCTTCTGATGGGCGCTGACCTATGTGACATGGACAGGGTGGAAAAAGAAATATCATCACTTTTCTGCATGGTCGATGTGAGTGGCCCCCCCTCCCCAACCTTGCCATGTGGCACATGCTCTCATCTGTCGTGCGTTGCTATCCTCATACGCTCCCCTCCCCACCATCTTACATCCACCCCACTCAACACAAGCATAGCCCATACTACGTGCTCCTAGTGTACTTACCTGTTGGTCTGGAGGACCGTAGAGTAGCGCATACTGGGGGAGGACCCCATCAACGAGTTTATCCAATTCCTCAAATGTGAAGGCAGGGGCCCTTTCCCCAGTCGCAGCAGCCATTGTCTCTTCCGGACCGAGTTCACAGCAGCACTTGCAGTATAGGTCCTCTCCTGTGGATGATCAGGTCTTGAGTGATTAAGCAGTTAGAAAATGGCGGTCACGCCCGCGGCGGTGCGTACCGCGGCGGTGCGTACCGCGACCGCCGGCGCACATCGTCATTGGCTCCTGAGACCCATAGGGTTCTAGGTTAACCAATGCTGCTTTGCGCCGCGGTCTTCGACCGCCTACCGCCACGGTGTGCCACGCCAGCGCATTGACCTCACATCTCATTGTCACACTTCACAGGTCAGGCAGCCGCCATTTCAAGGGCCCACATGGCTGAATTTCTACGGCGTCACACAGGCCTAGGCCTTGCATTGCCACTCATACAAGCCATTCAATGCATAGCGAATCGTGTACTGTGCAAGCTGTGGTTACGTACCTGTGGGTTGCTTGACTCTGTGCTCCATGTTGTCCTTCCTAGGCACCGTCCGCTGGGACTTGCGAGGAGATGGAGGAATCCTCCCGTGTACAGACCGCTGGTGGACCTGTCGACAATGGAAGAAAGACATGTCCTACTTACATACAGACTTGACCGAGCCACTATACAGGAACTGTGTGCCCAGCTGGAGCCAGACCTGATGTCCCTCATTCGCCAACCCACAGGGATTCCCCCTCTGGTGCAGGTTCTGTCAGTACTCCATTTTTTGGCAAGTGGATCATTCCAAACAACAGTGGCCATATCATCAGGGATGTCTCAGCCTATGTTTTCTAAGGTTTTGTCCAGAGTGTTGTCTGCCCTGCTGAAACACATGCGGAGCTACATTGTTTTCCCTGAGGTGGCCGATTTGGCTACAGTGAAGGGTGATTTCTATGCCCTTGGACATATCCCCCACATCATTGGTGCCATTGATGGGACACATGTGGCCTTGGTTCCCCCCAGTGGCAGTGAGCAGGTGTACAGGAACAGAAAAAGTTATCATTCTATGAATGTCCAGGTGGTCTGTTTGGCTGACCAGTACATCTCCCATGTAAATGCCAAGTTCCCTGGGTCAGTGCATGACGCGTACATCATGCGAAATAGCAGCATCCCTTATGTGATGGAACAGCTACAGAGACACCGTGTGTGGCTAATAGGTGACTCTGGTTACCCCAACCTGTTGTGGCTACTTACCCCAGTGAGGAATCCCAGGACAAGGGCAGAGGAACACTACAATGAGGCCCATGGGCGAACTAGGAGGATTATAGAAAGAACCTTCGGCCTCCTGAAGGCCAGGTTTAGGTGCCTGCATATGACAGGGGGATCCCTAATGTACTCACCAAAGAAGGTGTGCCATATCATCGTGGCCTGCTGTATGCTTCACAACCTGGCTTTGCAACGCCAGGTGCCTTTCCTGCAGGAGGATGGTCCAGATGGTGGTGTTGTAGCAGCTGTGGAGCCTGTGGAGAGTGAAGAGGAGGAGGACGACGGGGACGACACAGACAACAGGGACACAGTGATACAACAGTATTTTCAGTAGCACACAGGTACGAATCAACCACGCCATTTTACATTTACTTAAAGTCTCCTGCCTCTCTACTGTCTGAGTTCCCCCCCAGTTCCTGTTAACTGAGTTGTGACTTTCCCTTCCGTTTTCAGAGCTGTGGGCCCCACTGCGTGACCTCTGCTTTGTTTGCCCATGGACTACAGCTGTGTGACAGTGGTATGTTGTCATCCCAATGTAACTGAACATTTTGGCACCGTTATGTCTAATACATTTGTTCAAATTACAAGCAGACTCCAGATTTTTTTAGTGCAAAAAGTGATTTAATTCAAGTGCTAAATTTATGGAACATGATTGTAAAACGGGGATGGGTGATGGTGGAGTAATGTCCATGGCAGAGTCCAGTTCTCAGTCGCACAGGTGCATTGTCCATATGCCTGTGGAAGGATGGAGCAGGGGCAGTTCAAGGATGGACAGGGTGACAATGTGGGACAGTGGGATGACATCAGGGGGTATCGTTTGCTGGCGGGGGTCTTGCAATCCTACTCTGTCTTCTTGTGAGATCTCAGGTTCCGCTTGCGGGGTGGTTCTTCTTCTGCAGGAGGTGGGGTTCTGGTGGCCTGTCGTTGTGTGGGGGCCTCCTGTCCACTAGCGCCGGCGGAGGTGGTAGGCTGTTCCTGGTCCAGGCTAGTGACAGGGGCCCTTTGTGGTGCCACATGGTCCCGCAATGTGGTGACTATCTGGGTTAGGGCCACGACGATGGTCCCCATTGTGGAACTAATGTTCCTCAGTTCCTCTCTGAACCCCATGTACTGTTGCTCCTGCATGACCTGGATCTCCTGGAACCTGGCCAGTACCGTAGCCATCGTCTCCTGGGAGCGGTGGTATGCTCCCCTGATGGAGGAGAGGGCCTCTTGGAGAGTCGGTTCCCTAGGCCTGTCCCCCCCCTGTCGCACAGCAGCCCTCCCAGTTCCCCTGTTTCCCTGGGCCTCTGTCCCCTGGATGGTGTGCCCACTCCCACTGCCCCCAGGTCCCTGTTGTTGTTGGGGTGGTGGGTCAACCTGGGTGCCCTGTAGTGGTGGACACACCGCTGATTGACGTGTCCTGGAGACAGAGGCATGGGCCCGCTGGGTGGGAGCTGTGCTGGTGTTCCCAGAGGGGGTTGGGTCTGGTGTAGCCTGTGGCTGTCTGTGGGGAACCGACTGTCCCGAGGTCCCTGATGGGCCGGGCTGGTCATCAGGGTCCAGGGAGACAGAGCTGCTGTCATCACTGGGGGCCTCTTCTGGGGGTGGGATGGACATCTCTGGACCCTCCGTGGCGGTGTGGTGGCGTTCGGGTCCTGCAGGGGTATAAGGGTATGGTTATTGCTTCTGTGTGTGGCATTTCGTGTAATGGGTGGGTGGCTGTGTCCCCCAGTGATGGCATTCCCTTGTGGGGGCTTTAGTGACGGTGGCTTGTGGGGGTGATGGGTGTGTGCAGTGGGCATGCTTTGGGGATGGGTGTCCATGCTTTGGGGAGGCATGCAGGGCTAGGTTTTGGGATGGGTGGGTTGTGATGGTGAGCCATTAGCAAGGAGTTGGTGTGATGGGGGTGGGGGTGAGGGTGGGAGTATGATTTGGCATGCAGGTGGGGTGGGGGGAATGAAGTAGTGAAGATTTGACTTACCAGAGTCCATTCCTCCGCCTACTCCTGCGAGGCCCTCAGGATGCAGGATGTGCAAGACTTCCTCCTCCCATGCTGTGAATTCTGGGGGAGTAGGTGGGGGTCCGCCGCCAGTCTTCTGCACCGCAATGTTGTGCCTTGATACCATGGAACGCACCTTCCCCCGTAGGTCGTTCCACTGCTTCCTGATGTCGTCCCGATTGCGTGGATGCTGTCCCACAGCGTTGACCCTGTCCACTATTCTGCTCCATAGCTCCATCTTCCTGGCAATGGTGGTGTGCTGCACCTGTGCCCTGAAGAGCTGGGGCTCTACACGAACTATTTCCTCCACCATGACCCTGAGTTCTGCGTCAGAGAACCTGGGGTGTCTTTGGGGTGCCATGGGGTGGGGTGGATGAGGTGAGGGGTGGTGTATGTGTTGTAGAGTGTGGTGAGTGTGGTGGTGTATGGTGTTTTGTGCGTGGAAAGTGTGTTGGTGATGTTGTGATTTGCCTCTGTGTGATGGTGTACTCTATGCTGTGCTCTCTCTCTCTGTCCTTCACTCGCAATTGTGGTCGTAGGGGTTTGTGGGTGATGTGGGTGTGTGTTTTATACTGGATTGGGTGTGTGGGAGTGGTGTGTGTATGTGTCTCAGGTGTGTGTATTTTGAATTATCCAATGTGGATGTGTTTTGTAAAGGTGTGTGTATTTTGACCGCGGCGGTGTGTACCGCCAATGGAATACCGCGGTTGAAAGACCGCTGCGGGGATTTGTGGGTCGGAATAGCATGGGCGTATTTCTGTTGGCCTGACGGTGGAGGTTTGGTCATCGCCAGTTTCCCCTGACCTTTGGTGTGGCGGATTATTGTGGATGTCGGGTTTTTGGCGGTTTGCCAGTTGCGGGTCAGAATGACCGTGGCGGTTTACCGCGGCGGTGTTATGGCGGCCTTCTGGCCGGCGGTAAGCGACTTTTACCGCCGAGGTCAGAATGACCCCCATAGTCCGTTACCTGAGTGGTACCTGACTCAGTGCCACACCTGGCCCAGGAACTGGACTGATACATCAGTGAAGGTTGTCAAAACAGATGTGAAAAATAACCTGCAAAACCTGCAATTTTCCACAGAGGGCAGCCTGCTGCTTCCTAGTTACTGATTTCACTAATCTCCCCGACCTGTGAACACTGTGGGAATAAGATTCCCCAGAGAACGCTCTTGGTGTGCTGCCGCAACCCGCCACTGGACACTTCTGATGCATGACTTTGTGGCTCCTTCTCTTGTGACAGACACAGTCTGCCCAGTTATTCCTGATCAGGAATATTTTTATTTGTCATAATAGCTCTGATCTTGCCATATGTTCTTCACTTCCTTGACCATCATTTTAGCTTAATTTGTACACACGGTACCTACATGCATATTAGGGGACCGCCTTGATACTCAGTCCAGACTACCTGAGGTAGGCCAAGGTTTCACCCATTAACACCTGTGTGACTCCAGAAAGTGCTCTGTTGAGCACCACAGGAGCAGCGTCACAGCGTGTACCGGGACTGTGGGATTTTCCCCGCAGAGCCTGACAGTGACGTTTCTAAACAACACCTTCTTTGAAACCTTATAGGAGAGCGAGTGCCGTGCCTTGCTGAGGAGAATCTGGTAAGAGCTTCTGTCCAACCTCAGAAGCTCTTGAAACCATGGGCCAGATGTAGCAAGCAGTTTTGCCCATTCTGTGTCTATGGGAAAATGTGTTTGTACATATGGCCCCATGTGCCTTACCTTCCCGACTGGATGAGTTTACATCTGTGATGATTTTCGCACTGGCACAGATCGGACTGACTACTTGGCCACTTGTACTGTGGAGTGGCACTTGCAGAAATGTTTTATTGTAAATGCACAAACGCAAAATAGATGTGATACACACCCTCGGGAAATCCTAGATTGCGTCCCATGTTGTAAATTAAAGCAAACCTGCACGAGTAAAATCTTGCAGGATAGCTTGTGTAAGTGAATTGCTGCTGCAGCGCTTTTTGGGTGACTGAGGTTTTCCAATTGCTGTCAGTGACAGTTCAGTTTGTTAACCTTCTAATATCAACGAAGTAATCAGTATCATTGGGATGGGTGAAATTAATAGGTCTTACTCATGCATTAGGAGACATTTCAGTTTTTGCTGGGTACTGTAACATTGCCTAATATCATCATAATTAGACATGATATGGTTTAGACAATTGGATTAATCGGTTTATGGTCAAAGAAGCTGAGCTACAGCATGCAATAACGTTTGATTTAGAAAGTATATTTTAATAAAAGTAAGTATAATTTTGCATCAAATGTGGAATCAAAAGTGCAACTTAGCGACATGAAACATTTGTATAAACTGAAGATTTCATGCACTGTTGGACCACTTCTTCAGAATTCCAAGAACTCTTTTAATCTGACAGCTTTAGCATTCCCAATATACAGCTCTCCTTTGGATGAAGTGACGCAGGCGCTATGCCGCCGTCGCACACTGCTGTTGCCACGGCTCCAGTCAGTTCTAGGCCTTTCCAGGTGGTTCCATGGTATAGGCGGCTACAAGTGGCTCCCGCTCGGTTTGGCTGGCTGCGGCTAGCCCCACGGCCCTGTGGCCCTGCGGTCCCACCTGCCGTCTCGCTGAACCCGCCGAACTCACCGAACCCACTGGTCTTACTATTTACTCTGGGTTTGCTGGCCAGCTTGTTGGGATTGCATTGGTCTCCTGATTGGCTGCCCTTTCCCTTAGTGCCTCCCTGGCACCACCCAGCACCCCTCCTCTGGCAAGCACTACATTTTGGTGGATATTGGATGACTTTGAGGATTCTGGAGAAGGGGGCACTCTACGAAAGGTGAGGTGAGGTAAATGAGGTGTGGTGAGGGCCAGGAGTGGACTTTTGTGGACCTTTGTGGCCTAGTTTGGGGCCTGAAATCCTGCTGTTGGAAGATTTCGACTCAGGTAGATGGGGGTACAGTAATAGTGCCTGAGGGTAATGGATACAACTACCTGGAAGTGCAGAGTTGGTTTTGAGTTGGATTGGATGACCTTTATCTTTGCTGTGCCTCAAATGGGTGGGCAAGGACTTACACTTAAGGCTGAGTGCATCAGGCTGCGGAAGCCGCTCATTTTTACGGGTGCGGCTTGCAGTCCCAGTGCATTCTTTCCATGATTATGAAATAAATTCTGGTACAAATATGGATCATATCTGCAATTATAGTAAGTAAAGGGACAAAGGAAGCATATGTAATATATGTAATAGTTTTGTCCTGCTGAATAGTGGAGACTGCTCGTGGCCCTCTGTTTTAATGAGGTGTGGTGGCGTGGTCAGGCTTTACCTATTATAGTTCTAAAAAGACTTTTATGATAATCTTGCAGACAATAAATAAAGGAGTTATAGTTCTAATCATTCCTCAGCAGAGAAGATGCACTCAGGGAAGGAAAGAGTGAAGCAGCCATTGATTAGGAAAAAACAAAAGTCACGGTCTCTGCTCTCAGCAAAGAACCGGAAATTAAAAATGAACCAGGAGCACCAGACACTAATTTCTCCCATCTCGTAAATGTTTGAGAAATCAATGAACGTTTCTCATAAATTTGACTTTTTGAAGGATCCTATAGGAGATATTTTTACGATTCCTGAAGGAACAGTGGACCTTCCACATCCAATTTCCTCAATAAAAAGTGAAGGTAGTCTTGTATGTGAGAAAGGGAAATAAATTGGGCTTGGAGTGGAGGGGGAGGTGGAGATTAATGCTCTGGGTAATAAGCTGGAAGTATTAGAGGAAAAAGAGAATGCCTGGGGTTCAATAAGTGATTTAGAATTACTCACCTTTAGATCATCCTATCCCTCTCCAGTAGCCCCGCGTTTCCACTAGGAACTATCTTAAGTAGGATTTTGGAAAATGGTGGTCCTGTCCCTCAGAGGTGAAAGTTATTGTTAAGAAGGGTATGGAAACCTCAACAATGCCATCGAGCTAAAGGACTCAGGAGGATGGACAAACATTTTGTGATAATAACGCCCTAAGTATATCTTATGCTCTTGATACTAAAGGTTATCCAACTGAAGTCCACTTAATCTGAGTTCCTCAGGCTTGTGCAGTGATAAGGGTGTGTCTATAAATACTGACCAAACAGATACTGAGGCTGAAAGGCAAGGAGTGCAGGCTACTGCTTCAGTTTTACAGGAGGAGGCAATATCTCACGGTCAGAGTATACCGAGCAGTTATAAAAGAGTGATAGAATACTCAGTTGTTGGATCACTACAAGATCAAATACCTGACTGTCCTGGTCCGGGGAGCAATAAGGATAGCCAACAATCAAAAAGTCCACTAGCCAAATTAGATCATGGGGCTGTGTGGGATATTTTCTTTAAAATTTCCCAACTAACTCTTGATGCTTTGTCCTACCAGTCCACAAAAAAGGATGTGCAGTTGGATTTGTTGAATATTATGGCTAAATCTGTGTCGGGATTGACCAGAAGCTGGCAAACTTAAAAGCTTTGATTAACCGAGCACAGAACTATTATGACAAAAGGAAGTTGGATTGTACCTGTGCTCCAATAATTAATAGGCTTGTTACACTCCCAGAGGTTTTAACCACATTAATGGATGATTTTAAGGTTAATCTTAAGATCAATAGAAGTGGCAGAAATATAGCCCTTTTGAATCAACAGCCGGAGGTTGGTGTCTGTATTAATGATGGAAGTGTTAGTGATGATGTCTGTTGTACTAAGGGAAGTGTTAGTGATGATGTCTGTTGTTCTGAGCCAGCGGAAAAAGGACACAACTTTAAAACTGTCATTTTAAACTGAAAACAAACTTTGTTTCGAAGAGGTAGCCCCGTTTTCCGATTTGTTTGGGCTTTCAACCCACTTCCAGTTTGTGGTGGAAACCAGTGTGAAACCTATGGGTGATTCAGGAAAGCAATAGATGTTTGAAATGCAGGCAACATTCTGCATTCAGCAAGGGGTCATATGTATAGATCCTTCAAGGTTTTCTCAAAGAAACTAACTGTTGAAATAAATAAATATTGAAAATCAGTAGGAAAAATGGCCATTTGGGATATGTTTTAATCTGCAACCTTTTGTCACAATGGCCGCTTCACAAAAGCCATATACCATTATGTCCACTAGACCCTTCTGGTTGTGGGGATACATAGGGTTTGTAGGTTCTCCAAGAAACTGAGGTGCCCAGAGTCACACAACTGAGCTGCACCATACAATGGTTTTTCATTGTGTGCGGAGTGAAAAACAAATCATATGGTGAAATATGTATAGTGAGAAACTGGGTTAATGGATGAGGGGGTGAAGCCCTACTCAAGCAGGAACCACAATCCTTGTCAGGGTGAGGTACAAGCAAGGCCCCTCTGGTAGCTTGGCACAGAGCAGTCAGGCTTAATTTAGAGGCAATGTATAAAGTATTTGTGAAGCATGTCAAACAGTAATAAAGTGAGAACATAACATTAGAAAAATCCCACACCAGTTTAGAAAATGAAAGTAAATTCTGATAAATAAAACACAACCAACACAACAAAACTCCAATCGGTAGAACTGGAGATATTCAAGTTTAAAGATTTCAGTGCAAATAGAGCCAAAAAGCACAATGCACCAACTCTGAATATCTGGACGTACTGGCCCGGAACAAAGTCACAAGGTCAGACCAACTGTGATGGAGCCTGGGCCAGCTACAGGAAACCAGGTAGGCCTGCTCATCAAGAGTACCTTAAATCCTGGTTGCAGGGCATTGAGAGGTCCAGTGACGAGTATGCATGACAACCGAGGAAATGCGTCCGTTCAGAGGAGCTGCAAAACTGCGATGCAAGGTCCTGTGTCATTGTTGACAATCCCATCAATGAGGGCTTGCGATGCAAAGTCTGGCGTCAAGGATGCAAAGTGCAGTTGAAGCAATTTGTCGGTTCTAAAGAACTGAAAGACGATGATGAGAGAACCTGCATTGTCGTCGAGGCTGCCATCGATGAGAGATTTGTGATGCGAGGGCCTGTATCAGTGAAGCTTCAAACAGTGGCAGTTCTGATGCGGGCTGTGAGGTCGATGTGCAGTCCTTGTGCTGGGAGAACCCTCACAGCAGAGGCGATGTCTCAGTTCTGCTTGGAATTGTGCTGCACAGCAGAGGTGATGCATCAGTTCTGCTGGATCCACAAATGGGCTGACAGAGCACTGTCAGGCCCACTTCCAAGGGCTGAGGACTGAGGTGGCACCACTTGACCGAGTAGGATTCACAGATGGCAGACTCCAGGTGCTGCGTTCAAGGTTGTTGGAAGCTTCTGTCCCTGTGGCTCTAGCCAGGAGGACAGCCAACTAGCCATTGAGTCACTTTAGGTTTCTAGGTTCAACAGATGCAGGTCAAGTTCTTTTCACCCAAGCAAGAGGATCCTCAGGCAGAAGGTCAGCATAGAGGGCAGTATTCCTTCAGAGCAGCAGCACAGCAGAGTAGCAGTCCTTTCAGCAGCACAATAGTCCTTCTTCTTGGCAAGGTATCTACAGGTCCCAAAGTGTACTGAAGAGTTGGTGCCTGGCATCCAATAGTCATACCTGGCCCTTCCTTTGAAGTGGAAGAAGCTTTTAGAGGTTTCTCTTTGAAGTCCCCAGGCATCCTGCCTTTCTTGTCCTGACTCCAGACTATCAACAGGGAATATGCAGCCCTTTGTGTGGAGTCATGGCACAGCCTATTGAAGTCTGAATAGGGCTGTGCCCAATATCCCCTCCCATCCTGCCAGTGATGGCCCTTCCAGACACACCTAAGCTCTCTGTTGTGTGAGGCTATCTAGGAGGAATACACAAAGCTCAACTACACCCTGTCATGTAACCCAGAGACAGGTTGCATGCACTAAATGGGTGTGCCAGGAAAATGCCAATTCTCCAGTATTGGGGTATCTTTCATAGATTCACATGCTTGAATCATTCCCCGTCGTCGAAGTGGGAGTCCCACGGTACATAAAAAGCAGTAAATAGAGAAAAAACATCTTTTTTTTTTTTTTTTACTGAAATCCATAGGAAAAAACACACTCAATTTTAGAACTATTAGCCTCTTTATAAAGAGCCCAAACTTCAACCAATCAGGTGTGACCACCCTCTTAGAACCCTCAGCACAGAGGCTCAGTCTGTCAGATTTTCTACCGCACGTCGTGTGTAAGGGAGTCTCCCTGAGCTCTGCTCAGTTTTCCATCTCTTCAAGAGAAATCCTTAGAAATTTTCACTTCATTTTTCCTTCAAGACTTTTTTCCATCATGTCTACAAGAAAAGGCCTTTTTAGACCTTGTGGGACCTGTGGCAAATTGAGACTTCACTGTGAGGACCCTCACAAAGAATGTATCTATTGCTTACATCCAGAGCATAAGGTCAAGGACTGTAAGATCTGCAGGACCTTTCCTAATAAGACTCTGAGGGACAGAGAAGCCAGGCTCCTACTTTGGCTCCAGAAAAAGAAGGCAAGAGAAGCTCTTTCTGAAGAGGAGAGTGACACTTCAGTGACCTCAAAGAAAAGAAAGAGGTCTGTGGAGAGCCTATCCCCTACAAGCACTAAGTCAGCCAAGAAGCTGCATGCTTTTAAGGACACCGGGGATCTACCTTCAACACCTAAGGTAGCAAGTGGCAGGGTTCACTCAGAACCATCAACACCTGCTTCTTCTTCAAAGAAGCTTAAAAAGCCTTCCAGTTCACTGCCTCCGTCGACGTCCAAAAAATCTACACCGTCGACGAGCGCTCCGTCGACGACAGTTCTACCTGTGATGACGACTACGATGACGGCTACGTTTACAGCTCCTCCGTCTCCGATGATAATGACTTTGTCTCCGCTTTCGTCTACGACGATAACATTGGTGAGTCTCAAGTATGGTCCGTCGTCGTCGCACACTTTGAAGATCATTAAGAAGCCGTCGACGGGTAAGAAGCTAAAATCTTTACCGTCGACACATTCATCGACGAAGAAATTCAGGAGGTCGCCGTCGGTTTCGCCGACGAAGATTCCATTGACGCGCCAGATAGCAAAAACTCCGTCGATGTCAACCCCGTCGACGGGTGGCGCAGTGGCATTGGCTTCGTCGACGGCTCCTTCGTCGACACTGGTACCACCAACTACACCGACGGCCCCGTCGACGCCTGCTCCGTCGACGCCTGCTCCGTCGACGCCTACACCGTCGACGCCTGCACCGCCGACGAGTGCTCCGTCGACGACAGTTCCGTCGACGGTTCATTTTCCTGAAGCATCTCCTTACCTACCGCAAAGAATTTTACCTGTACAGGGCAGGTCCTCTTTATTACTACCATCCCATACATCGCCCAGCAAGGTTGCACCCGTTCCTCCACAGCATCTTTTTGCTGATGATGATGATGATGGCGATGGGTACTCTGATGACAGATTTTTTCCGGTAGCGCGTAGTCCGTCCGAACTACGTATAAAATGCCAAGAGGAAGATGAAGAGGAGGATCTTCAGCCTTTTCCGCACCAACAGGATCAAGGGCATTTCGAACAACCAGAACAGACAGTACAAATGCCGGTATCATTGATTAACAACCTTCAGCAAATGATGCAGGACTCCTATGCGAGGTTTCCCCCGCCTGCTTCTTCTACACCGGTACAGCCTCAGCAGACACCACTGTCCACTCCAGCTAGGCCTTCCGCATTCCCAGACCCTACCACAGCACCTCCATCGGTTCAGAGTATTGCGTCACCGTCATCCGAGGAGGAACAGGAAGAAGGGGAGATACAAGACTCAGACTCTTTAATACCGGAATGGGATGAGTATCAGATTCAGACTCCATCTCCGTCTACACCACCGCCAGTAGACTCTCCACCTCAGGACATTGGGGGTTTCCATAGTGTCATGGAGAGAGCTGCTAAAAGATTCCAGCTACCGATTACGTCAAAACAATCAGATTGTTTTCTTTATGATTTTAAAGAGGACACTAGAAAATCGGTAAGGGCCATTCCTATTGTCGATTTCATCTGGGAAGAAGGCTTAAAAGTCATGCAGACTCCGTCCTCCATTCCTGCAGTCTTGCCCAGACTAGAAAAGAAATATAAAGCACCTGACAACTCCCCAGCATGTCTAATCAGCCATCCTAAGCCGGATTCGGTTATCTCCCAAGCAGCCCAGAGAAGATCCAGGAATCCGTCAGCTTCTCTGACTGCCCCTCCAGACAAGGAAGGACGGCGTCTGGACTCCATAGGTAAAAAAATGTCAACCATGGCTGCCACCACTGTTTGAGCAGCCAACTCTCTAGCAATACTGGGGAGATACGATCGTCAGATGTGGTCTGACATGTCACAATTCATTGACATGATACCTGAATCCAGTAGGGCAGAGGCACGCAGAATTCTTCAAGAAGGAGAAAAGATTTCGGCTGAAATCATAGACTCTGCCATTGATGTTTCCTCTACAGGTTTTTGACAATTGGCCGGTGCTGCGGTTCTCAGACGCCAAGGGTGGCTAAAGGCTACCTCTTTTAGGCCGGAAGTTCAGTTGAAAGTTTTAGACATGCCATATGATGGCGAGCTTTTATTTGGAAAACATGTCGACGATGCATTGCAGTCTATCAAAACAGACACTGAAACAGCCAGGCCACTTGCAACGCTTCAGTACAAAAGGCAACCCTTTCGAGGAGCGAGAGGGAGAGGTACTTTTTCACAAAGAGGAGGTTTTCAGCAATATCGACCTTACTCCTCTTACCAAGGGCAATATCGCTCAACTTATGCCCAGCAACAACAGCATTCCTTTCGCCAGCAATCATCAGCTCGCTTCAGACAGCAAACGAGAGGAAAGTCTGCTTTCAGAACCAAGGAAACAGCTAGAAAGCAGTGACCCTCATCAAGTGCCTGCACCCAGCCCCTACACCGACACTCGTATAGGGGGCACAATTTCCGGATTTCTACACCAATGGTCCAGAATAACAACAGACAGATGGGTTTTGGATATTATCAATCGGGGGCATACACTAGAATTCAACCAGCCTCCTCCTCAAGTACCACCAAGAGGCCCCCCGCCAGCCCATCTCAACAAGCTTATGGAACAGATTGCTATCTTAATGAGCAAGGGAGCAATAGAGATCGTGCCAAGGAACCAGAGGGGAACAGGTTTTTACTCCCGTTTTTTCCTTATCAGGAAGAAAAACGGAGACTGGAGACCTATTCTCGATCTTCGATCGCTCAACAAATACCTCAAGAAGCAATCTTTTCGCATGATCTCTCTTCAAGACGTTCTGAGCCTCCTCAACGAGGAGATTTTATGACCTCGTTAGGTCTTCAGGACGCATATTTCCACATTCCAATTCACCCCAATCATCGGAAATTCTTGCGGTTCAGGGTCGCAGGCATTCACTACCAGTTCAGAGTGCTTCCGTTTGGCCTCAAGTCAGCTCCAAGAGTGTTCACCAAGGTTTTGGCGCCAGTGGCAGCCCACCTCAGGCAATTAGGGGTACAGGTGTTCTCATACCTAGACGACTGGCTAATAAAAGCATGTACAGCGTCGAAGGCTGCCAGAGACACGGAAACATGTCTCTCCCTTTTCGGAGCTTTGGGTTTGACGGTCAATTACCCCAAGTCTCACACAGAGCCCACTCAGAACATCACGTTTCTAGGAGCCATCCTAGACACTTTACAAGCGAAAGCCTTTGCTTCACAGGACAGAAGACAGAAACTTCTAAACTTAGCAGCAAGGCTCAGCAAAAAAAGGTCAGTTTCAGTGCGGACTTACAAGTCTTTTCTAGGGATACTATCGTCTTGCATTCCATTGATAAAGAACTGTCGCCTCCACATGAGGACTCTTCAGCAACAACTAGACAACCAATGGAAACAGACCAGCTTTCGACCAGCTAGTACAAATCACCCCTGCAGCGAAACAGGCTTTCACGTGGTGGAAAGAAACTCCCCTAGTCTCAGACGGGCTGTCATTTCTGAAAGACAGGACCATGCATATAGTAACAACAGACGCATCCCTGGAGGGATGGGGTGCTCATTTACAGGATCTTTCTGTGAGGGGAAAATGGTCTACTCAAGAATCAACTCTCCACATAAATATATTAGAGTTAAGAGCGGTGGCTTTGGCACTCAAATCCTTCCTCACGAACATCAAAGGCTCTTCAGTGTTGATAAGGACAGACAACACCACGGTCATGCATTATATCAACAAGCAAGGAGGCACAAGATCTCGAGCATTATCCCTGGAGGCGCAGAAGCTGTGGCATTGGGTGATTCAGCATCGAATCACCATCCGAGCAGAACATCTCCCGGGGATCACCAACATCTGGGCAGATGCTTTGAGCAGGAACCGAACCAGCTGCCACGAGTGGGAACTCAATCAATCGGTTCTCGACAATCTCTTTCACCTTTGGGGCAAGCCCGCCCTAGATCTGTTCGCGACCAAGGACAACAAGAAATGCCGACACTTCGCAAGCTGGCGTCCGCAGAAGGGTTCGAGGGGGAATGCGTTTTTGATCAGATGGTCAGGGATTTATGCATACGCTTTTCCCCCGCTTCCACTCATCCCGAGACTTCTGCTAAAGATGAAGAGGGAACAATGCAGGATTCTTCTAATCGCTCCGAGATGGCCACGCCAGTTCTGGTTCACAGAACTTCTATTGCTATCGGAACAACCTCACATTCGGCTGAAGGCAATTCCGGATCTGCTGACAATGAGCCAGGGTGAGGTTCGTCATCCCAACCCAACATCTCTTCGTTTATCAGCCTGGCTCCTGAATTCTATGAATTTGATGGATTGAATATTCCTCCGGATTGTAGAGAGGTACTTGCCTGTGCCAGAGCCCAGTCTACAAATCGTACATACAAATTCAAGTGGAAGAGGTTTTGTTTGTGGTGCGCAGCTTCCAGCATCCATCCTCTAACATCATCCCCTGAACAAATGTTGCCATATTTACTACATTTGGCTAAATCCGGTCTTTCGCATTCATCGATTAAAGTGCATTTGGCTGCCATATCTCGTTACCGACGGACCTCTCAGTCACCTTCACTATGGTCCGCCAGAATAATAAAACAATTTCTTAAAGGTTTGTTCAGAAAGTATCCGCCAATTCATCGTCCTGCACCACAATGGCATCTGAACATTGTGCTCTCCCAATTAATTAAACATCCGTTCGAGCCTATTCATAGAGTGGATTTGAAGTTCGTTTCTTTTAAAACGGCCCTTCTTTTAGCCTTGACATCGGCAAGAAGAGTCAGTGATATCCAGGCCTTTACAATTTCTCCACCTTTCCTTCAATTCAAGCCAGAGGTGGTCATTTTGAGGACAAATCCAAGGTTTATACCTAAAGTTCCATCATCTTTTCATTTAAACGAACCAGTAGTTCTACGAACATTTTTTCCAAATCCTCAAACGGCAGCTGAACGAGCTCTGCATTCGTTAGACATTAAGCGCTGTTTAAAGTTCTATATAGAAAGAACAAGTGCTTTCCGTAAATCTGAACAGTTGTTTATCAGCTATGGAAAGGTCAATCGCGGTAGCGCAGTTACTAAACAAACTATAGCGCGCTGGATTTCTGCTGCCATTCAGTTGACCCACCAGTTGGCGGGGAAGCCATTATCATCTAAGGTCCGGGCGCATTCCACTAGAGCGGTATCCACTTCCACAGCTCTGTTCGCCGGAATACCTTTGGACCAGATCTGCAAGGCGGCGACATGGACACGTGCTCATACTTTCACCCAGCATTACTGCCTGGAAGCTACGGACAAGGTGGATGCTGCGGTAGGACAAGCAGTTTTGCGCAATTTGTTCACATAAGGTGAGCCTATAAGCTTTACCCTCCACCCTCTGTGTATTATTTGATGTATAATTTAAAGTATACGCTTGCATGTGTGCAGTTATGGATACACATATTTTTTACTACATAGAGGTGTATGTATTTATATGCAAGTGTTAATGTTTAATGTGTATATGTGTATATGTATATGTGTAGGTATATATATATATATATATATATATATATATATATATATATATATATATTTATATATATATATAATAGATGGATACTACATGTACTTAAAATGATTAGCACTTAATCTGCAGATGTTAATTGCTTATATACATTCAGTCAACATGCATTTTGTTTATGCATTCTGTTGGTACTACAAGGAAATAATAATTTATCCTTACTGCTGGCTATTCTGATTCAAGCATGTGAATCTATGAAAGATACCCCAATACTGGAGAAGAAAATAAGTTACTTACCTGTAACTGTAGTTCTCCAGTATTGGTATCTTTCATAGATTCACATGCGACCGACCCTCCTCCCCAGAGAGGCTCACCTTCTGAGATTTTTTCCTGTGTACACTAGTGCGGAGAAATCTGACAGACTGAGCCTCTGTGCTAAGGGTTCTAAGAGGGTGGTCACACCTGATTGGTTGAAGTTTGGGCTCTTTATAAAGAGGCTAATAGTTCTATAATTGAGTGTGTTTTTTCCTATGGATTTCAGTAAAAAAAAAAAAAAAAAGATGTTTTTTCTCTATTTACTGCTTTTTATGTACCGTGGTACTCCCACTTCGACGACGGGGAATGATTCAAGCATGTGAATCTATGAAAGATACCAATACTGGAGAACTACAGTTACAGGTAAGTAACTTATTTTCTTTTCTAAAAGTGTCATTTTCAATTGTAGTTTAAAATCCGAATTCGCCATTCATTACAATTCCAAAGACATGAAACATGAACTGATTACCTCTTCCCATTTGGAAATGATCAATTATTAAATGTATTAAGATAACTCCAATATTTGCCTATGGACGAGATAGGCCTCGCAGTAGTGAAAAGCTAACTTAGTAGTTTTTCACTACCAGGACATGTATAACGAATACACTGAATTCTGCTCTCTGAGCTGTCCAGGGCCTACCTTAGGGACGATTACATGTTTTAAAAAGGGAGGTTTAGGTCCGGCAAAAGGTTTATTTTGCCAGGTCGATATGGCAGTATAAAAACTGCACACACAGGCTGCAATGGCAGGCCTGAGACCTCCTTAAAGGGCAACTTATGTGGGTGGCACAATCAGAGAGTGCTGCAGTCCCACTAGTACCATTTAATTCACAGGCTCCCGGCACAGGTAGTTCCACTTTACAAGGAACTTACAAGTAAATTGAATATGCCAATTGGGTATACGCCAACTCTAGCAAGTTTGAGGGGGAGATCACAAACACTTTAGCACTGGTTAGCAGAGTTCCAAATCCAGCAAAAACAAAGCCAACAAAACAGGAGGGTTGAAAGCAAAAAAGTGAGGGAAAAGACCACACCAAGGATGCCAGGCCTAGCAGGTATCAAGAAAATCTATGTATTTCTGAAATGACAACAAAATGTGGAGTTTCAGGGCAGTGATTATTTGTATATCTCAGAATTTGTGGGTATCCATAGTAGCATGTGATTCAGAGGGCATTTTTCAAAATGTCTTCTTTCTTACACACTGGCTTATATTTGGAATGCACAAATGAGGAAATGCAACTGGTAATAACACATTGTCTGCTGTTCTGTGTCCCGACACATCTTCCAATAAAAATGATACCTCACTTGTGTGGGTGGCCTAGTGCCTGCGACAGGAAACAGGCTAAAAGGGTATATGGGTGCATCACATTTTTTAGTTGAAAATTGACTCTTTTTTCCCTATATGGGTAGCTGTGGATTTTGGGCACTAGCTTAGAAGGCACCTAGGGAAACCTAGCAAACCTGTACATTTTTTTAAACGAGACAACTAAGGAGATTCAGGGTACAGTGACTTGTGTGGGTCTCAAAATATTTCTTTACCCAGAATCCCTTGTAAATCTCAAACTTTGACTACAAAACATATTTTCCTCATATTTCTGTGATGTTAAGTTCTAGAATCTGTGGGGAGCCACAAACGTTCTTCCACCTAGCATTCCTCAACATCTCCCGATAAAAATGGTACCACACTTATGTGTGATTAGGCCAAGTGCCCACAACAGGAAATGGGCCAAAATGTAATATGGACACATCTCACTTCTCCACTGAAAAATGGCTGTTTTTTTGCAATGTTGGTAGCTTGGGATTCTGGGTACTAGCTCAGCCAGTAACTAGGAAATCCTAGCAATCCTGCACAATTTTGAAAAAAAAGACACCCGGAGACTCCAGGATAGGGTGACTTGAGTGGCTTTCACCAGGTTTTGTTTACCCAGAATCTTTTGCAAATCTTAAACTGTGTCTAAAAAAACACATTTCCTCACATTTCTGTAATGGAAAGTTCTGGAATCTGTGGAGAGCCAAAAACGTCCTTCCACACAGCATTTCACGAAGTCTCTGGATAAAGAGGGTACCTGCCCTTGACAGGTGACAGCATTGATACATCATATTTTTCACTCAGAACTGACCCTGTTTTTGCAGAGTGGGTAGCTGTGCATTTTGGGCCCTAGCTTAGCCTACAAAAAGCTAGCAAACCTACACATGTATGGAAACTAGACACCTAGGGAAGTCCAGGGTTTGCAGGCCATTGTGGGTAAGAAAGGTTTGTGGGATCCACATAGATCACACCACCCTGGACTCTCCCACGTGTCTAATGTTCAAAACTGCCTGGATCTGGTAGGTATTCCCAGGAGGCAGCCTATCTAAGCCCCAAAAAGTGCAGTCATTCACCATAACAAGTGGGACGATATTGAAAGTTAGCCACACTCTCCTGGCCCTTATGCAAAAATAACACCCAAAAAAATCACATGTCCTCTTGCTTGCCACTAGGATGGGATTCTTTAGTCAGCAGAGGAGAAGAAAGACTGTTGATGCTTTAGGGTTGAATGTGGGGCTTGATGTTAAGATGCATCAGACCCACCCCGTTATTTTATTGAACACATGTATTCCTGCCATGTAATGGGCTTTTGCTCCCCCCCAGCAGAAAATTGGAGGCAAACCTTCTGTCTGCCACTCGGGGGGGACAAAAAGACTGGTCTGTTCCCTTTTGAGGTGGGGGTATGGCCAATGCCAGAGTGCAACACCTGCCCCAAATGCAAAATCCCAGGTATCAGGTGGACTTACTCCCCCTACCCCCAGGGGGCAGATATGGGGCAACCTCTTCAATTTAGACAAACCTCCTAGGTTTGGAAGATAGATTTGCCCCTTCTGGGACAGAGGTATGGCTCGATGCCACGGTAAATGGTGCCATTTTGAAATCCCTGGGGTTCAGTGGGCTTACCCCTATCCACCCCACCCAGGGGGGCAGAAAGTCTATTGGGCGGGCCCATGCCCAGGGGGGTTGTCCCCACCCCAAACAAATACTGCAGAAATGCAGTACCTGGTGTTTAGTGGGCTTTCTGATCCCCATGTGGCAAATTGGGGGGAATTGCCCCATCCACTTCACAGGGGGCAGAAAGTCTGTTGACCCTTTTTCAGGGTGGGTGCATGGTCATGCTATGGTGGGCAGCCCGACCCCTGTCTTTTTTTCCCTGGCGTCTAGTGAGCTTTCTGCTCCCCCAAGGGGCCGGATTGTGGGTAATTAGCCCATCTGCCTCTTGAGGGTGCAGAAAGACTGTCCGTGCCCTTTCTGGGGTAGGGCTTGCCCAAGCTCATAGTGGGCAGCCAGTTTTCTACCCCTGGGGGGCAAGATTGGGGGTAATCATTCCCATCTACCCCCTAGGGGGAGCAAAAAGACTCTCAGCATATTTGTTGGGGGTGGGGGACATGCAACCCTCACCTTTATATGTTTTTATAATAATCCCTGTAGTCTAGTGGTATTTTGCCCCTGGGAGGGGCAGATTAGAGATTGTCATCACCCCATCCATCCCCCAAGGGGCAGAAAGACTGTTTGCCTTTTTCTTGGGGTGGCAATGCACATGATGGGTACGAGGCACCCCTATATTTTTGTTTTAAATATCGCAGGTGTCTAGTGGGCTTTCTGCCCTCCTGGGGGATAGATTGGGCGTAATCACCTCATCTGCCCCACATGGGGGCAGAAAGACTATCAGTATATTTTTCTGGGTGTGGGGCATGACTATGACCATTATGGGCCAGCTCCCACCCCTACGTTTTTTTTTATAATGATCCCTGGTATCTAGTGGGCTTTCTGCCCCTCTGGAGGCATAGTGGAAGTAATCAACCCATCCACACCCTGGGAGTGAGGGAAGCAGAAAGATTGTCTCCATCGTTGCAGGTGTAACCATACCCATGATGAGCAGCCCCCATCACTATATATATATATATATACATATATATATATTTCAATGTCCTTGGTGTCGAGTGGACTTAATGCCCTCCGGGAGGAAGACCATGGCAATTGCCCCATCCGTCCCCCAGGGTACAGAAAGACTGATATTGTACAGGGGTAGAGGAGTACAATCTTCTGCCCAAGGGGCTTTCCCCCCAAAATCCCTGATATTTATTTGCTGGATCCATGCTTGGGCATTAGTCTCCTATGGAGATCACAAAGCATGGATCCACGGGGCAGAGATATCACTGGTAAAGATTGTCCTCTTTCCATCGATACCTCTTCCAAGAGAATCAGTGCTCCGGGGGAGAGATATGACACCCCGAGCCTGATGCAGTGAAAGTAAAACAAGTCCATTGAGTTTCACTCTGCTGTAATGACGTCCACATGCCTTGAGCGCTGATTGTCATAACAGTTTAAAAAAAGACTCCAAGGGTAAAACAGAATAAATATGCCTTCCCAGCGTCTTGGCCAGTGGTTGACAGAGGTGCTGAGGATGTAGTGTTGGCTCAATTAAAAGGTTAAATGGATGCAATGTCTTTGTGCTCGGGTGGGCAAGAAACTATTGAGGCTTCTTTTCTGTTGTGCTTCTTTACAACAAAAGGAACATTACTGAGTGACAGATATTCTGAAGCAGCATTTGTGTGAATCTTGGCATGGTCAGGGTTACTTAACTAATCCCACCTCACCTGGAAGCATTCTGCAATTGTGCTTTGCCCAGCCCTGGATGAGACCGAGCCGAGTTGCATTTGCCCAGGGTGGCTTTTGACCTGCATCAAGTGTTTAATTTAAGCCAGTGGTTGCCGGTGAGACCCACTGGCACTCATTTCTGGGGATTGATATTTATTTTAACTTATCAAACGTTTACCAAGAGAGGGGAAGGCAACTAAGGAGGAAGAGAAAGGCAGAACACCGTCAGAAAGGGAGAAAACAGGAACCTGTAAGGGTGAGATCAAGGGCATGAAGTGTCTAGTAGTGGATTGCAGATGCATGAGGTGGATTCAAGACTACGCCGTCCTGGTATTCAACAAACCAACTTTTAATAGCACTGGCCATGGCTTCTGAGCAGAGCTATGTGCACCGGCACTCATTTTTTTTATAAACTAAGCACTACCTGCATCCAGCTTCCTGGGGGTTTGTCTTGTGGAATTGACTCCTCTTCCCTCCTGGCCAGGGAGTTTACAGTAAACATGCCACCTATCAGTGCCCCTACCTGGCCTTTGTGGTCATGTGTGCTTCCTTTTCCCCTTACATTCCTAAAAACAAGCATTGATGTCATGTAATCAATGTTCCCCTCCC
Organism: Pleurodeles waltl; assembly: GCF_031143425.1. Lineage (NCBI taxonomy): Eukaryota > Metazoa > Chordata > Amphibia > Caudata > Salamandridae > Pleurodeles > Pleurodeles waltl. Next base: position 1,763,504,860 of record NC_090444.1, read on the forward strand.
TTCCTGCCAGAGCTCTACCAGTGAGCCACCTACTCCCAGAGATTCCTTGGTCTTTCCTGAGAGTGGGTTCACACTTTATTCACAGATCTGGGAAGATCTAATTGCTGTCAGTGAAGTGGGAAGCTTGGCAGACTGGGTGCTGCCCAGACATCATACAGATATGAAAAACTGACCTGTACGGTTGTATGTCACAACAACACGTACAGAAAAATTGTCTACCATATATGATGTGGCCTAAATATTTTTTACAACATAATTATGCCAATGGGTGTAGATTTTATATTATTAACTCCAATCGGTGCTATGTTGCAAACAATAATTATGTGAGAAGAATTCTGACTACAATATTCTAATACTACGGTGGCTCTAAATGATCATATATTTAGCAAAAATCTATGTTTAGGAATTAATTTGATGTTTGATAAACATTGTAATGCTAGTGATGTCTGAAGCCTTATCATAGTCCTGCCTAAAGTCAGCCTTTGGCAATATGACTGTTAGTCTTGAGCAGGCCCTGGTAAACATAGAAAGGCTGCTCAGCCATTAGAAGTTAATAGCACTTCAAATTCGATTACTTCAACAGAGGAATGACAATTCTATATTTGCATGGCTCATGTTATGCATCCACAAACTGTGAACTACCAAGCACTCCCATGTGTGACTTTGCTGATGTTAAACGAAGGCTTTTCAACATGTCAAGATGGTTTACTCGACTATAGATTCCGTAGCTATAGAAGATTGATATACACGTACATGCCTACATACTCACACTCACCCATCTACAGCCACACTCTCTCACACCCATACATTAACAAACATGCACACACCCACTCGTATCACACGCACACTAATATCCATACATTTGTACATACACATATGCATGCATCAAACATTAGAAAAAAAAAAAAATACTGGCCTGCAGCAGTGATCTCGGAAGTTGTGAGGGAAGACTCCTGGAGGATTTGCTCTGTTGCCTCCTCTCACTGGCTCATCTTGGGAGTCCCTTACTCGCCAAAGAGTGGGATGGGGTCAGTGAGACCGCAGACACCACCCTACTGTATGACGAACTTCACTGACTGACACTCGATCCTGTGCACTTCAGTCTTAAAACTGAAGCACCCAGGTCCAACTCCATCACTAGTGATCCCCTTCGTCATAAGGGGAGGACCTCAAAGCACTTTGCTGTGTTGAGGGGGGTCACACCCACAGGGCTGTGAAATCCTAAGCCCTGCAAAGTTCAGCTCATGCAGCATGGCACCTGCGCATTTAACTAAGGTGAAGTGCTTGATTATCTAATCAGAACATGAAGAGTGTCTGTCAGGTTGACTTTTGCTCAGTCTGACAGACACTCCTTATGTTTGCAAAACGTTGGTGGAGTGGGATGGGCCTTTCCTCCCTTATGGATGGGCTGCATTTGAAGTACTGTATGCTGCATAAATAAATGCTTAAGCTCCTATTAGTATAGCCAGCATCAATATTTGTACAGCACACAAAGTGCCTCAATATCTGTCCCAAAGATTTTCAATGCCCAGAATTTTCAGCATTTCAAACAATTGGAGCTCTTGTCATCTTTTTCATCTGACTCCCGATGGAAGAACCGGCTGGTACGTGAGAGGGCTGCATATACACTCTAACAATAAAATAGAAATCACTATTCCTGTCTCATTGAAGCAGGATGCCCTGCTGAAAGTGAGCAAGAGAGACAAATCCCCTCCAATAAATAACATTTGTTATGCTGATAAACAATGCTGATAAACCATTATTATTTCTTCATTTTTGAGGATATCAAAAACCAAAAGTAACCTTTTTTGTCTTTTTGAGTGTTACTTTATTACATCATTTTTAGTTCTGTGCTATAAAGCATATTTAAATTAATTTTCAAATTGTAAACCAAACAATCCAAGCATTGCTGTGTAAGTTAATTAATGAATTGGAGAATTTCTGTTCTCAATTTACAAAGCTCCATGGCCTTTTATCAGTGCATTCAAAGACATTTTAACTCTTTTTCATGAGGTTGCCGCCCATATGTTTTTCATACTATTTCGATGAAATATTCAAAATCAGCTTTTCACCTCAACCAGAATAATTCAGTACCTTAAACAATTTCCCAACAACTTGTCAGTTTGTTAAAGGTGAAACAGAAGTTGTCACTACTGACAGAGAACATGCGAAGGCTATCTTGTTACTTATTTGAATCTCTTCAATAACCTAAATTTCCTCATGGTTTTATTTGTGATAGAAGACTATCAGTACAGCAAGGATTAAATACCTATCCATTTTTGTCAGATAATACATGCAATGGGAAATTGCTAGGTTTTGGTTGGTGGTAAAGCTATAATAAAATATAGTAATGCTTTACATAAACCTTCCAATAAATGTAGATGGCTGGTATATTATTGATTATAAAAACAAAATAAAAAAGTGTTACATTTCATATATAAATGGGATCCTGTTGTAAACAGCACATGTAAAGTTCATTATTATTTGTGTTCTGTAATAAATTATAATAAATTAAAGAGAAAAGTAAATAAATAATAAGTAAACTGAATTTTACAAACAGCTTATAAATATGAATTCCATATTAAATTTAGTAATATTGATCACTCACTGCATATTTGGAGATACCCATTGTTGAAACTGTCCATCTTCCTACAATGAATATTTTTTTACCTTTATTCACTCCCAGCGCTTATGCTGGCAAATTGTTCAACTAATCATATTCTAAAAGCACTGAATAAATATGTTTAAGCAAACCCAATTTGTTTCCTAGAAATTCTCTGCTTCGCTAGCTGAGAAACTGTGAAATCTTGACTGCATCTCTTTCACCAAAACACTGATCTCATTAAATAAAGTAAACAAATATAAATTAATGTTAATTAACTGAATTACTAACTGAAATAAAATTAAAACACACTAAAATATAAAACATGTGACATCAGGAGAAATACATTTGAGTTCTATAAACTAATCAGAACTCAAGAATGTTTATAGTAATTTTAATCTAAATCTTGAAATACTATTAGGATTACATTGTGAATAATAGTTCTCATGCTCATGCTCAGGTTATTCTCCCCATCTGATATGCACCTTGCTTGAGATTTTTCCAATGCAACAAAGCAACATGGATATTCAATCCTGCGGCCTCATTAGAGAAAATCAGAACATGTTAGAACTGGGATCTCTAGTTGGCAGTGGTTTGCACCCTGTCCGAGTAGGGACCATCACTCTAGTCAGGGTAAGGGAGCCACACAGCTAATATAACCCCTGCTCACACCCTTGGTAGTTTTGCACGAACAGTCAGGCTTATCTGAGAGGTAATGTGTAAAATATTTGTACACACACACACACACACACACACACACACAGTAACACAGTAAAAACACCATAAACGTACTCCACAACAGTTTAGAAAAATAGCCAATATGTATCTGAATAATACAAGACCGCAATGACAAAAATCCAACATACACAAGCAAAGATATCACTTTTAAAAAGTTGCAAAGAGTCTTAATTCAGAGGAATCAATGGTTGCCTCTTTTTAACACATAGTACCTGGGATGTGTCAAAGACAAAGACAATGCAGGCTGCATAGGAGGTGAGGTTCCAGAAATCAAAGCTATGTGTTGGTTCCTTACTGTGCAGGGGAGGTGATGCTTTGGTTCCTTATTGGCAGGGGAGGTGATGCATCGGTTCGTTACTGGCAGGGGAGGTGATGTGTCAGTTCTCTTCCTGCAGGAGAGGTGATGCGTTGGTTTCCGGTCACGCAGCCTTGTTTCCTTGCTGCGGTGTGGGGTCGAAAATGACACCTAGGGACGATGTTTGGTAAAATCCAGATACACTGTGACGATAGAGCCATGGTGGAGCAGGTGCTGTGTCGGTCCTACAGGCGATGCGTCGATTCTCCCACTGCAAGACAGGCGCTGCGTTGATTCTTGAGCCGCAAGCTAGGCTCTGTGTCAATTCTTCTGCCACAAGCCAGGCAATGCGTTGATTTTCAACCGTGGCGATCTGATGCACGGATCTTCTTCCTCAGGGCACCAGTTTCCACTTCCAAGGGCCGAGGGACTGGATTTGGCACCACTTGGCAAGTCAGGACTCTCAGCAGAAGAGTCCAGGCACTGACAGATGAAGTCTTTGATGTCCCTGAGACTTCTAACAGGATGCAAACTCAGTTCAATCCCATGGAGAACCTTGGAAATCAGGATGTAGAAAGAAAAGTCCAGTCCTTTCACTCCCAGGACAGAAGCATCAGGCCAGCACAACAAAGCAACAGGTAGAGTGGCAGTTCCTCATACAGCATCCAGCTCTTCTTCTTGGCAGAATATTCTCATTCCAGAAGTGTTCTGAAGTTGTGGTCTCAGAGGCCCAATACCAATACTAATTTCTGCCTCTCATGTAGGCAAACTTCAAAGGAAAGTCTTTGTAGTGCACAAGACCCTCCCTTTCTTGCCCTGCCCCAGACAGACCCCAGGGGGTTGAAGAATATTTTGTGTAAGGACAGGCACAGTCCTATTCAGGTGCAAGTGTCAGCTCCACCCGGAGTCGCTATAGTGCTGTCGGAAAGATGGCCACACATTGGTGCTGCTCTGCTCTCAGGGAGTAACAATCCAACATTTATTAGCTGAAATGGCAAGCATTCAGCCTGAAATGGGCAGCAGAAGCTTATCTGGTGATCGGATACGTGGCGGTGGAGAACTGTTCCCCAGTCGGAGCTGGTGGATCGGGACAGCTGGGAGGCCTGCTGGTGGTGGAGATGCCCCGGGAGAATAATGAGTGCTGACCTGGTGGCACTGCCTAGTCGCAGGGGAGGTGCTGGTGCTGTGGATGGCCTGGAGGGCTGGGGACGTGCAGAGATGGCAGCTGTGGGACCGAGCGATGGCTGACGGTGTACTGCTTCTGGCCGTGTCGGGCTGTGCTGGGAGTAGGAGCGGAGTGTGACCCTCCCCTGTCCCCTGTTGCTGCAGAACCTGGCTGGAGATGCAATGGAGGCCAGGAGACTGGTGATCATCGGCAAAGTATGGTCTCCCGCTGTGGCGGATGGAGCAGTGCTAAGCAGGCGGTGAGTAGTGGTGAGGGGGAGCCGCCTACAAAGGGAAGGCCCTGGGTGGAGGCGCCTGGGGGGACCGCCTCTACCACATGGATTGCCGCTTGGAATGTAGCGCTTCCGCAGCACCCGTGCGAGCAGTGCCAAAGCAGAGGAACCATGCAGGCAAACAAAAACTGAACTTGAGTCGTTAAGCCCCCAAAATAAATAACATGGACAGACCCTCTGATAAAGTGCGATTCATCAAGTACTATGGCACTGAGGAATACCCGCTAGGCAAGAGGTAGTGTGCAGCCACAACACCCTGAGAAACTACCTCTGCTACAGGCAGCTAACTTGGAGCCAAGAACATGCTTCCATGCAAAATATAATTGGGAGATAGAAATCAGCAAGCATGGCATGAACGTGATGGCCTGTAGATGCCTGGAGGACTAAGTGAAATTCATACAGGCCAAGAAGATAGTGTGCATTTCAGCAGGTCACCACACCTCTGGGGTGGGCCTGTTATTGACTCCCTGATTTGTGAAATATCAAGGCAGCAAAGGAACTGACGGTCCAGGAGGGTAATGTTAATACGACTTTTGATGACAGCATCCTCTGTTGTTCCCTGTGCTCGTTCGCTGCAGTGGTCACTGCCCGAAATATGGGTAAAACAGACAAGCATCAATCGCACCTCACTTTCGAAGTACAGAAATATGCCAATCCATCCCAACAAGTGGCCTCAGACTGGGAACAGGACGGGCCTGCCCAGCCCCCCCCATCCTTGGAGACTACTCTGTTGGCGATGCAGAAGAGTCTGCAATCTAGCAATAGTAAAATTGACACTCTTAATATGACAATGGACACAATTGCAAAGAAGCTTGACAAACATGCAGCGCGGCCTACTGCGGCAGAGCACTGTATCTCCACCACATGATCATGGAGGAGGTGGCATTCACCCCCCAAAATATGTCTGCTGGGGTTAGTGCAGCCACTACAGCCTGCCAGTCATAGATTAACTGCAATCGCTCTGTTACTGGCGAAGAGGAGGGTGGCCCTTCACTGGGGAGGGAAACAAGCTCCTGTTTTTGAACACTGGCTAAAAGACCTGACCTATTGTAAGGAGCAACTTGAACTGTATGCGCAGGAACTTCTGCAAATGTCTAGGCCTCAAACCATATGGGGCCACGAGTGTCATACTTACTTACTAATGCTTGAAAGAAGACATTGTCCTGTATTTGAATCATGTATCACTGTCTTTGTTTGTACTTTGTTTTTTGATTACTGCACTTAATAAAGGAAATAAAGTGTCAGTTCCTCCCACCACTCTAGCCCAGGAAGATCCATCAGCATATGCAGGGCACACCTACGCTCCCTTTGTGTGACTGTCTAGAGGAAATTCACAAACAGCCCAACTGTCATCCTGACCCAGACGTGTATTCCACAGCCAGAGAGAGGCACAGAATGGTTAAGCAAGAAAATGGCCACTTTCTAAAAGTGGCATTTTCAAGCTTACAATTTAAAAACCAACTTCACCAAAATATGTATTTTTCAATTGTGAGTTCAGAGACCCCAGACTCCATATTGCTCTGAATTGGAAATTACACTTAAAAGATATTTCAGTGCAACCCCCATGTTGCCCTTTGAGAGAGATATGCTTTGCAATATAGAAAACCACATTAGCAGTATTTTACTATTAGGATATGTAAAATACACCAGTACATGTCCTACCATTTAAATACAATGCACCCTGCCCATGGGGTTGCCTTGGGCCTACTCTAGGCGTGACTTACATGTAGTAAATGGAAGGTTTGGGCCTGGCAAGTATGTGCACTTGCCAGGTCGATCTGGAAGTGTAAACTGCACACACAGACACTGCAGTGGCAGGTCTGAGACATGTTTATAGGGCTACTCCTGTGGGTGATACAATCAGAGCTGCAGGCCCACTACTAGCATTTGATTTATAGGCCCTGGGCACACATGGTGCACTATACTAGGGATTTACTAGTGAATCAAATATGCCAGTCATGGATAAGCCAGTTACCAGTACCATTTTAGACAGAGAGTACTTGCATTTTAGCTCTGGTCAGCAGTGGTAGAGTGCCCAGAGTCCCAAAAGCCAGCAAAAACACAATTCAACACAAGATCAAAACAGGAGGTCAGAAGCCAAAAAGATAGGGGACACCACACCAAGAGATGACAAGTCTAACAGAGCACAACAGTGGAACTCTTTCTGCTCTAATATTGACTTCACCTCTGGACTCCTTTTACAAGCCAATGTTAGTTAACTGAAAACATGTCTGTAAGGACATCACTATGTGTTCCAGTGTCATAGTCATATTTTCTTACTTTAAGGGCTGACTGTGAAATTGTTTAAAACACATTTTCTAATTAGGATGCAACTGTGCATGTTTTACTATTTTATCCAGAATTTTATTTGTGGAATTCTGTAAGGCATTTGTCTAACTATTTTCTTTCTGATTTTGTACTTGAAATGTTTCACTTAATACATTTTATTTCGCCTATAATAATATTGCCTTATACAGTACTGGAGCAGATGACTGTCATGTAATTATTTAAGTGTACTTGTTATGTAAATACTCATAATAAATTAATTACTTAAGTAGTTTTTAACTAAATGCCTGTTACATATTATTTTTTTAATAAATCCTTTTATTGTTTTTCCTATGATAACAATACAACCAATGAGAGACGTTGCAATCAAGTGGTTAGTCACAGATATCAGAACTTCATACTGCTTATCAGAACCAGCGATCCCCACTAGTGTCTAAGACCTGAATCCACAGTCTTGTCAGATCAAGGAAATCATCTATTTGCCTTTTCCCCCTTTCACACCACCATGAGACTTGCACCAGGGCCCCCAGATTCTTGGTGCAACCCCGAGCTCTATACACAGCCTGTTTGACCATCGAGCAGTGATCAATTCCCCAAAGCCATTCAGCTTTTGTCAGAGCTTCCCTTTCCTTCCACCTTTTGGCAATGACCTGCGTGGATATTAAGAACACTACTTTCACCAGAGCATGGGCCACTGTTGGCCCTCCCCATTCCTACATACTGCCTAACAAAACCATCTTGGGGTCCAGTGTGATATGCTGACCAAGGACTTCTCCAAGGGACTAATGTATCTTTCCCTATACTGTGCATTTGCCAGATATTCCAGGATAGGGTAGGAGTATGCCTTCTGGTTGCCTTCATCTGAGTCCTCCCCATCCTCCAGAGGCAAGCAGGGTGGTAGGATATTTTGTGGAGGAACATGAAGTGAATAAGCTGGAGTCTGGCTAAAATTGTCAGTGTTGGTAATGGCCTTCTCTCAGAGACACCCCCAAACTTTTTCATTCATCATACTTTTTGGTGGATTTTTTCTTGTTGGCCTTAGGACTCTGTGCACTTTACCACTGCTAACCAGTGCTAAAAGTGTGTGTACTCTTTCCCTAAAACATGGTTTGATTGGCATATACCTGATTGGCATATTTAATTTACATGTAAATCCATTGTGGAGTGTTATACCGTATACCCACGGCCTGTAAATTAAATGATACCAGTGACCCTGCGTCACTTATTGTGCCACCCACTAAAGTAGCACCTTAAAACTTGTTCCAGATCTGCCATTGCAGCCTGAAGGCAGTGCCCCACGTGGCATTAAAAAACCCCTTGCCAAGCCTTAAACTCCCTTTTTATTACATATGCCACCCCCCTCAACAAGCGCATCACAAACAAACTCCTGATCCACACCTTCAAGGCACTGCACTACATAGGACTGGCATACCTCAACCACTGCCTCTCCTTCTACGTACCCATCAGACGTCTCCGTTCCTCCCAACATGCCCTTGCAGCCATCCCCAAGATCCAGAAAAGTACAGCAGGAGGAAGATCCTTCTCCTACCTAGCAGCCCGGCCATGGAACACACCACCCCTCAAGCTCAGGCAGACCGCATCACTAAAGCAGTTCAGGAAGAACATCAAGACCTAGCTCTTCGACTGAGCAGCACACCTACATTCAGCGCCCTGAGACCCTATGGGTGATTAGCCGCGGTTTACAAATCCACGATTGATTGATAAGTAGGCCGGGCTAGCCCTTAGTGCAGGGTGCTGTGTATTTAAAAGGTAGGACATATGCCTTTTAGTTTTACATGTCTTAGTAGTGAAAAACTCCCAAATCTGTTTCTTCACTACCGTGAGGCCTACTCTTTCCACAGGATAACATTGAGGATTCCTTATTATATTTAACTGCTAAATTCCTAAACCAGAGGAGGCAGATATATCATGTTTGGCATCTATGAACTTGTAATGATACACCCTCCTTATTGGTAAAGTCGGATTTATCTTTACAAGTTTGAAAATGTCACTTTTAGAAAGTTGGCATTTGCCTGCCCTTAGCTCTCTGTGCCTGTAGCCTGCCTTAGGTCACATGACTTGTTATAACTGACAGTTGAGACTCTGTGAATTCACCACAGACAGTCACACAATACTGGGATTAGCAGAGCCTGAATGGGCCATTCACTGACTTGATGGGGGGTGGAACTAAGCACAGTCCCTTTTACACCTGAATAGGCTGAGCTCTGCTGTCACACAATTGACTTAACAGCCCGGTATTGTCAGTGCAGCCAACTAGGAGCCAGGGGAGGCAGGAAAGTCCTGGAACTTCAGAGAACCCTTATGGAAACTTCGCCCAACCTCTAGAAGCAGGGAACCAGGGTATAAACATAGAGCTCTCAGACCTACTCCTCAGTTCTCTATTGGACCTGCAGAAGGACTCTCAGAGGAGTCCCTGCTGCAGTAACATGCTGTGCACTCTGCCAGACTGCTTCTGTAACTGGAAGGACTGCTTTGCTGCCTGGAGACTACCTTGAAACTTCAGAGGACAGCTCTGCATCTTCACTTGCACCCAGGACTTAAGAAGTGACTCCAAGGGCTAGTTTAGCTGGACTCTTGTTCACAGCCACAAGGAGATAACTGCCTCCCACCATCTTGAACTCACACCTGGACAGAGCCTGAGTGGGTCTTGAATCCCCAAGGTTTTGGTGCTAAAGGTGCCCAGGTGGCCATTTTCTAAAACTTCAGAAAATGGCCACTGGTTCTCCTAATTGGATTTTGATGGTTTTGGTGTCAAATAATGTATTGAAATTTCTCTATTTTTCTAAATTGGTTTGGGGTTTTTATTGTGTCGTGTTTTCACTGTTTTGCTGTTTGTGTTCTAAATAAATACTTAACACTTTGCCTCTAAGTTTAGCCTGACTGCTTTTTGTACCATGCTACCCAGGGTTAAGCACAGGTTACTTTAGTGACTTTTTGTGGTTCACCCTTAACCAGGGCTCACACCTGAGTCAACCAAAAACCCAATTTCTCACAGTCCGGGTCCGAGGGATCATTCAGACCGTCCTCCATTCTTCATCCTGTAGCTCTCCCACCTCGAGGTCCTGTGCCAGTCACAGTGTATCAAATACACCAGGCATATTCACTATCAGGGCTATGTATGTTTTTGAAAAGCCCCTCCTACCCAAGGGGTCAGTCGTTAGCTTAGCTTCAAGTTTTCAGGCACCTGTGCTAGCCTTTCTTTACATGTCCTAAGGGCATGACGAACATGCAAGTACCAGAAGAAATTAGACTTGGGGAGCTTACATTTGTTTTACAGTTGTTCAAAAGATTTATTATGAATTAGTGCTCGTATGTTTCCCAACGTTGCTATTCCTATATGGTCCCAGGCCTGGAATCCCTTCAGGGAGCAGTTTTATTTTGAAGGGACCTCAAGCATTTAGTGCACTGAAGTGCCTCTTGCCAGCACTGCAGACGAAAACCTGTAACTGAGAGGAGTACATTGGAAAGTGTGAACCCGTACATCGGGGAGTGTATTCTATAAGGTTCCTGAAGGTTCCATTCCAGAGCTGAATTGGACCTCTCCCTAAAAAGTCAATCATGAAGCAGAACCAGATATGAAGCCCAGTAGTAGGTCAGAATGTCCAGGGTCCCAAAACCCGCATCATACTGGTGTTGCATGTGTCTTATCAGGGAAACCCGCTGTGGATTCCCTCACCACAAATACTCAACAGCAGCAACTAGTTGCTGATAAAATTGTAGTTGTAGAGGAAAGGGGAAATTCTGCAACATGTAAAGAAACCTCTGCAGGGGCCTCGGCTTCTTGAAGAGGACACTGCAGCCCATGATTCTCAGTGGCAGGGTGGACCAGCCCTCTAACTCCTTGCTTGTTCACCTGATGAGCAGGGAAATGCTTAATTCTATAGCCCTATTTGGACCTCTTGTACCCACATCCCCAAGTACCTGAAATAGTCACCTGCTACTTTAAGCGGAAGATGCTGTAGTTCCCAGAGGACCAATGTTACAGGAAGATATACATTTTTGGCCCAATTCACCTGCAGTCCATAGGCCTTGCCATAGACCTTTAGGATCTCAGATATTCTAGGCAAATAGACACTAGGATGCTGGACATTTAACAGGAGGTCGGTGTACAGGCAGACATTGTCCTCCCGATCACCTCTCCAGCAGAAACCAGTCAACTGTGCATCACATCTAGTCCAGTGGGATTAAAGTTCCATTACTATGGCGAAGAGGAGGCAGGAGAGCAAGTACCCCTGGTGGGTGCCTTGCTGTATTACAAAGGATAGGGAGAGAACCACATTGACCCTAGCTATTGCATATATGCTTATATAAATGCCTGTACATATTTATCAAACTAAGGGCTCAAATGCATCCTCCACAGTAACAGGTGTAAGAAAGGCCAATGCACTGCATCCAAGGCTATTTCTAATGGTATCAAGGCTGCATCTCCTTTTAATTTGTATGAGTGAACCAGTGCAACATTCACTCTACAGAGACAGTGGTGAGTGTCAGGGGCTCCATGAAGCCATTCTTGTTTCCATGGATAAGCAACTGTATGACTTTAGATTATCTATTCACCAGAACCCAGGCCAGAATCTGCACATCTGTATTTATGAATGAATGAATGAGGTGAGGCGATAAGTGCTACACTCCTGCAGGGCCTTCCCCTCTTTGAATATCTCTGCTATGGTGGTAACCCTTAAGTCCTGCGGAAGTGAGCCCACCTGATGAGCCTCCTCAAAGGCGGAGAGCAGGTGTGGTAGGAGAAGGGAGGTACATTTCTAAAAAAATAAATAGTGGCCACCTATTTGGTCCAGGTGTTTTGCCTGGGGCATTTCTTAAAGTGCCTGCTGAAACTCTTCCTGGGTGACACAAAGAGCTGAACGGCCTGCTGCTGAGAGAAGGAAGTTGCCGGTTGTTCAATATTGGACAGCCTAGGTCTGCCTGCAGGGGGGAAGGGAATTGCTAGTGTATCGATTCCCTAAATGGTTAGTTACTAGGCCTCTGTATTTTGTCTTAGAGATGATATCATATGCACCTTCACCTCGCAGTTTGCCAGCTAGTATACAATTTTCCACGCTTTGTCCCCCATTTGTAAATTCTATGGTGTGTAAATAGACACATGCATGGGAAGAGTTCAGCAAGGTATGCCTCATTGCGGGTCTGACTTGCTTGAGTTGCTTGAGCACGTCTTCCAAGAGGAGTCAGTGAAATGTGACTCAAGGTTGCTGATTTCATTCTCCAGTGAAGTCACCACCTGATGCCTGTCTCTCTCATTAGCTCAAATGTATGATAGTGCCCTACCTCAGCTTGCCATCTTCAAGGCTTCCCATAAGGGCATAATGGAGGAGACCAAGGGTAAATTGAGCTCAAAATATTCTATAGTGGCTTCCCTAAGCAGGTCTTCAAAGTAGTAATCTTGGAGCCACCAAGCACCTCTGTTCCGCTGACCACCAGCATCACTGTGGAATGGTCTGACAGACTTCTGGGAGAATGTAGGTCTGCACTATCTCCCTATCATCTGCCATTTCTGAATATATAATCAATTCAGGTTGTGGAATGATGCTGCAAAGAATAATAAGTATACTGAGTCAGGTGTCTGTCAAGCCTGGCGCAGACACCCACTTGAGGAGGGCTCTTGGTCTAATGGTGGAGGTGATGCCAATCACATCTAACTTTGGGTCCATCACAGAGCTAAAGTTCCCCACTATCACCGTGAAGCCCTGAGGGGAGTCAGCTAATCTCCAGTGACCCAGATCAAGGTTACTTCAAGCAGACCTGTGGAGCTCAAACACCAACCAATATCCATTCCTGTCCCACTAAAATCCCAAATATCAACATGAACCAAGGAGTCGACCTGAGTTGCTGTGACTATGAGGGGGAACATTTTCTGTAGAAGTATAGCCACCCTCCTGGAACTGGTGGTGAACCCAGCATGGAAAACACTTGTATAGATGTATCACCCTAGGAACCCACATCTAGTGTCCATGAGGTGTTTCTCTTGGAGGAGGAGAACATCAGGTGCATGTCGGCTAACATATTACATCACTGCTCCTCACTTGATTTTATTATTTAGACCTTTAACATTCCAGGAGAGGATCTGACACTGCCACAAGCACTTACCATTGGTCTCACTAAGGCTATCCATAGTGAGGAACAATGATCTGCCTTCATGAGGGAGTGCAAAATCCCTTATCGTCTCATTTGTTGGGCACTAGAGTACCCACCCCTATAGGCCTCAGTCCTCACCTCTCTCTTTCGGCAAGGCATGGGCCCCTGCCGGGCTGCCTCCTTCTTGGTATTCCACTGCCCAGTGGTCGAAGGCCTGAGACTACTCTGCAATGCTGTCTAAATACATGCTAAACAAACACAAAACCTGTAAACCTTTACCTGCATTCCCAACTCCTCCACCCTATACTTGCACCCTCAAACCATCTGTCGCCCGACCCTCTGTAAGTTTCCTAATAGAACTAAACTTGAACTAAGGGGGCCATGGAGCTGTCTCCAATATGATCCACTGCATCTACAAACCAGACCATAATATTAATTGTTAAAGGGTAAACCACCAAACAAATGTTCGCTTTTTCTGGCTCCCCGCACACTATTGGTGTCCCTCACAGTGTCAGCCTCACAGTCACACATAGGAGCCGGGACGCAGCAAAACAGATCAGCCATGTATTTCAAGGGTTCAGAAAACTGCAAACAGGTCCAATAAGTTAGTATCACCACCAGGGAAGTCATAGATTCCCATGGTTGCTGGCTCAGGGGGGGTCCCTTTGTTATCTGTTCCTCCACCATCCTCCAGGGACTCAAAAAATGTATTTCCCTGGAATCCCATTGGGAGGTTTGCTTGGAAAATCAACTTATAGTTGAACTGCATAGCCCTCATTTTTAGCTTCACCACAAGGAAGGAGCAGCTTGGTTGCTGCCCCAAGCAGATGTAGTCTTGGAATAGAGGTGTTTTAATTGCCTGTAAAATCACTTCCCTGGTGACCCAGACTCGGCCATGGGTCAGGCACAGTCATCGCAGCCTCTCCTAAAATGTTAGTGTCTATATTGGCCTGAGATTGAAGAGCTGCTTTCAGGGGAAAGGTAGAACAGTGCCTCATGTGCTCTGCTATTTTCTTTTGCCTGTGGACTCCACCACAGTTAGTTTTGCCAGACATCAGTGGGGGAACTGAAGTCTCCCAGTCCACCAAAATCAAGACATTTCTGCCCCAGCAACATTCTCAGGGATGGGGTGGGACATGGAAAAGCCGAACCCAAGGCCTCTTTGCACTCTCGCCCCTTGTGTCTTGCCTCTCCAGCTCACCTTCTGGTGGTTATATTTCAGGCTTGTGGGCTGGAATAGATTCCTCATCCTCAGGGCAGGTCATCCAGGTGGTGAAAGCAGCACAGGACTCTGGAGCAGCTTGACACAGGCTCCTCAGGCAGCCCTGTATGGGAAGAATCTCTGCAAGTCCACTTTCAGCAGGCCCATGGGGGGAGCCCAAAAGGCTTTCCTGCTTTTTCTGATCTTCAATTTGGGTTGCCATCCCCCTCCTGTGACACCGCCCTTTTCAATGCCTACTGCTGCAGTCTAAACAAAGTGTATCCTTGCCATTTGTGCTCCCCCCACCTCATCTCCTAGTAGTTATATTTCAGGACTTTGGGTCAAGATGGATCCTACCTCAATGTAGACGGTAGTCCAGATAATGAAAGCCATCCCAAGACTCTGGAGTGCCTCTACATAGGTACCCCAGGCAGCCCTGTATGTAGGGAAATCTCTGCAAGGGAACTTTCGGGATGCCCAGAAGGGCACCTCCAGAGTTGCCCTCCTTCCTGGCTAGGGGGAAGGCCGTCCCCTGACTTGACTGCAGTGATGTGATGTGTTCGGTGCATTAAGCACCAGGATGGTTATGGATTGTGGAGAAGTGATGGAGATGCCAGATTATGTATCGACCATGTTGGCTGCCAGGCTTTGCCCCCATTACATATTTATTTAATTGAAATGTACATTTCCTTCAAGGTCATTTACTGTTGTGGTTGTTTGTCATTGCAGCTCATGGAGAGAATTCAATGCTTTAATAAAATTATGTAGTTTGATTTCAGTACCTTTCTATAAATATGTCACTAATACATGACAAACAAGAGATTGTGCATTAGAAATGGTTGTTAATCACTTTTAGTTCATAACTGTACCTAAATATGCCTGAATGATAGTACAGCCTGGGACTCACAAGAGTTTCAGATTATATGGAGATGTTGAAAAAAAAAACTTTTATTCACAGTTAGGTTCCCCCATTTCAGTTCTCTGAGTGACCAGAGCCACCACAGCATTGACCTTTGCAACACAAAGACAAGTAAGTACTGTACTCCTCCTCTGTGAGTGAATGTGTGAGTTCAGTTCAGTTTTCCAAGAGTTTAAAGATGCCTCTTTCACTGATATATTTTTAAGAATCTGGATTTAGTTTACATTTGCTTTATGGGTCTATTGGCTGAGCTGGATCATGCGAATACTGAGGCACTCCATGTCAAGTTGAGCCTCTTTTGTTGTATTCCTTTATCAGTTAAGCATTCTAACTCCCAAGTGCAGTACCCATAGTATAATGTAGTAAAGAGTGAAATAACATTAAGTAAATAAAAATGTAATGAATGATCTTGCACATAGTTGTCACATAATGTACCCTAACCATTTTCTTTCCTCTTCTTACATACACTTGTTCAAGCTAATAGATATACTACTGCACGAAGATGATGAACAAACAGTGAACTATGTTCAATATCTGCTTTTATGCATGCACTGGATTTCAGTTAGCAAGGATGAGAATCATCCTACGCAGTGTGTTCATTGATGGAAGTGGCACAACACAGTGTAAGAACACGGAATACAACACAGTATAGTACTAGTGTTACTATAATTTCACACTCAGTAATAGTCCACTATTTCTGCAACTAAAAATAAAATGCGTGGTGGAGAAACTGAGGACAAGCTTCCTGTTTTAGCACAGAGAAAGATGGCGACTGATCATTTAAGCCATATCAGTTGCAGATGCATAATTGTGTAACTCAGTGGTTCCCAACCTTTTGACTTCTGTGGACCCCCACTATATCAATACCGGGACCCGGGGACCCCCACTGAATCATTATTGGTATTCAGGGACCCCCATGGAATCATTACTCAAAGCTGGGGACCTAATCTGCTAAAAGTATTACATTTTCTTAACAGTCGCTGACTCCCTAGGGAGGCTTTGCAAAACCCATAGGTTGGGAACCACTGGTGTATCTAATAAAAACATAGGCCCTCATTCCAACCGAGGCGGGCAGCGGTCGCCGCCCGCCTGGCGGGAACCGCCATATGGCCGCTCCGCGGTCGGAAGACCGCTGGGGCCATTCCGACCTTCCTGCTGGGCCGGCGGGCGCTAACATTGTTAGCGCCCGCCGGCCCAGCGGGAAGGCTGCCTGCAACACAGAAGCCGGCTCCGAATGGAGCCGGCGGTGTTGCAGGTGTGCGACGGGTGCAGTTGCACCCGTCGCGCTTTTCACTGTCTGCTAAGCAGACAGTGAAAAGCTTCATGGGGCCATGTTAGGGGGCCCCTGCACTGCCCATGCCAGTGGCATGGGCAGTGCAGGGGCCCCCAGGGGCCCCAGGACACCCATTCCCGCCATCCTGTTCCTGGCGGTAAAAACCGCCAGAAACAGGCTGGCGGGAAGGGGGTCAGAATCCCCATGGCGGCGCTGATTGCAGCGCCGCCATGGCGGATTGGGCCAACCGGGGTTAATCCGGCGGGAAACCGCCGGACCCGGTTTTCTGACCGCGGCTTTACCGCCGCGGTCAGAATGGCCCAGGAAGCACCGCCAGCCTGTTGGCGGTGCTTTCCGTCGTTCGCGGCCCTGGCGGTTTTTACCACCAGGGTCGGAATGACCCCCATAATCACATTCCTTAAGTCAGAGTGCATCCTGGAAGAATTACTAATAAAATCGTTACAAATTGGCATCCTTAAGTCATACTAACAATAAACAGCTACTTTATCACAAACGCATTTTCTCAAATGGTACAATAATTATGTCATATTTTGTCAGCAAATTAGCTGGTAGGGATTTAGTAAAAAATTGCAAGTATCACTGCATGTCTGTCATTTATAATCTCCTTGGTTTGCATCTATACAAACAGAATATACATTGTCAACCCCTAAACTATCCAAAATAGAAATATTTATAACGCTATGCTTTACCAGTTAACACAAAGATGTTGCTGAGAAAAATATGGCTGAAAAAAATATCTAAATAGCAAATATTGCTCATACATGAAAACTAAGGAAACATAACAAAAATCATGAAAACCAAAATATCCAACACTGGAAAATTGACATAATCCTAAATAAAACACAGAAACATGAAAGTTATACACCATATGAAAATATGTAAAACTTAAATTAAGATAAATATAAATGTATCCCAAAAACAATATCTAGTGTTTACCATAAATGGTGTAAAAGAAAATTGAAACTAGTCTCCACCCAACCAATCAAATTAAATCAAACGTAAAAACATTTAAGAAATAGGAATGCTTTTGCAGTTAACAAACAGTATAAAAAGGTCACGAAAATGCACAAGAAAATGCTTCCTAAAAAAGAATTACAGCAGGACACTATACCAGACTGTACACCAACAAAGGAAGACTGCAACACTTCAACGCACCACTAAATAACACAAGTAAAGTAAGTTTGACAATCAGTAAAAGCTTACAAAATTATAAAAAACTAACATTATAGATAACAAATCATTAAAACTGTACTACATGTTTATTTCTTGAAATTACAGGTGCATCCTTTACAAAAAGAAAAAACGTTTCAAGGAAAAAAAATAAAGCCATAGTCATGGAATTGCTCGAATTTAAAAAACAGACCAACTCGAAAGTAAGTATACTAACCAATGCACAAAACTAAAACTAAAGTTACAATAATGTTTCAACAAATTAAAAAAGTAAAATAAAACAAACCCCTAAGGGTCTGATTTTGAACTTGGCGGCATCACACCATTGACGCCGGCTCGCATTCGAGCCGGTAGCAATGCTGCGCTTTTCAGGCAGTGAAAAGCACGACAGGGCTGGCCCTGGGGGGCTGCTATGCATGGGCAATGCAGGGGCCCCCATCGGGCCCCCGTATCTCCGTCTCCGCCAGCCGTTGCATGGCGGTGGAACCGTCATGCAACTGCTGGCAGAGAGGGGACTCGTAATCCAGAGGGCAGCGCTACTCTGGTGGATTATGATATCTGACACCGCCACACTGTCGGCTGGTGGCAACGTGGCAGTGCCGGTGGTCAGACGCAGTCCTAATATGGCAGTTGGACTGCCACATTGCCAGCGGTCTAGCTGCCATCCGTGGCCCTGGTGGTCTAATGACCGCCAGGTTCATAATGAGACCCTAATTGTCAGAAAAAGTACAACAGGCAGGGAAACACTAGTAGGACAACACATTTGAATATATAGACATACTGCAATACTTATCAACCACACAGAAAAAGGCACCTTTTTACTATATGACAACCACAATAACAATCATAAAAATAATCATTTATGTTACCAATAATAATTTACTAACCTTATCTCAACGTAATGTGTGGTGGACTGTTAATAAAACTTCAGTGAGTTCACTTCCAAGAGCGTCGGAGCCATTTTTTGTTTGAATAAGGACATTTGGAGATTACAGAACAGGCTGGTTCTCCTATTTTAAATCGAATACAAACAAAGAAGGGCTAATATGTCAGGAGTGTTTAGAGAAAAGTTGGTCCTGTGTACGGTACTCCCATCATAATACCAAAAAACCAAAAGTACACAGTTCCAGCCAATAGACTAGTACAAATGTATACAGTAAGTAATAGAGTCTATGAGTCTGCTCTTATCAGAACAAGAGCCTTCACTCACCAAATGGTGACATGCTTCATCATCGGGCTCTTTGCCGGAGATCTTTTAAGTGTAAAGAATGTCAGTATTTGAGTTCTAGTATGTGGGATTGGTATATGGGTATGTGAAAATAAAAATGGCTAGAGGTCTGGAAATATCGTATTTAATCAACCCAGACCCCTGTCATGATTAAAAACAGAGTGTGGGTAAGGATTAGAAGTAATGTCTAGTCCACCCTCAGAAACAAAAAAACTGTCAGTCCCTGAATTGGGGGAATGTGGAGAGTTACAGTACAGAACTAACTCTACTTCTATCTTCAGGGTCAACATGTTTCTCGCAAAAAATGTCTGTTAAGATCGGTCCGATTCGTCAGGACCAAAAAACGTACCTAATCCACATGTTATAACCCAATACAGGATTTCTTCATACCACAAAAACCCTCCTTGTATTAAAGGATGGGTCCCATCGGGATAGCGATAAGCATCAGTGGTCCACGCTTGTATAGTCAACCCGCTCGTGTGGCCACCGGGTGGATAACCTACCCCTGCTGCGCGTCCCAGAAAACGCGGAGCAGGGTGTAAGAGGCTGGACTGGCTTGTAGTGAGTACCAAGGGGTACTTACACCTTGCACCAGGCCCAGGTATCCCTTATTAGTGTATAGGGTGTCTAGCAGCTTAGGCTGATAGATAATGGTAGCTTAGCAGAGCAGCTTAGGCTGAACTAGGAGACGAGTGAAGCTCCTACAGTACCACTAGTGTCATATGCACAATATCATAAGAAAACACAATACACAGATATACTAAAAATAATAGTACTTTATTTTTATGACAATATGCCAAAAGTATCTCAGTGAGTACCCTCAGTATGAGGATAGCAAATATACACAAGATATATGTACACAATACCAAAAATATGCAGTATAGTATTAGAAAACAGTGCAAACAATGTATAGTTACAATAGGATGCAATGGGGGCACATAGGGATAGGGGCAACACAAACCATATACTCCAAAAGTGGAATGCGAACCACGAATGGACCCCAAACCTATGTAACCTTGTAGAGGGTCGCTGGGACTGTAAGAAAACAGTGAGGGTTAGAGAAATAGCCCACCCCAAGACCCTGAAAAGTGAGTGCAAAGTGCACTAAAGTTCCCCAAAGAGCACAGAAGTCGTGATAGGGGAATTCTGCAGGAAAGACCAAAACCAGCAATGCAACAACAATGGATTTCCAGACGAGAGTACCTGTGGAACAAGGGGACCAAGTCCAAAAGTCACGATCAAGTCGAGAGTGGGCAGATGCCCAGGAAATGTCAGCTGTGGGTGCAAAGAAGCTGCTACTGGACAGTAGATGCTGAGGATTCTGCAAGAACGACAAGGGCTAGAAACTTCCCATTTGGAGGATGGATGTCCCATGCCGTGGAGAGTTGTGCAGAAGTGTTTTCCTGCGGAAAGACCGTAAACAAGCCTTGCTAGCTGCAAAGCTCGCGGTTAGGGTTTTTGGGTGCTGCTGTGGCCCAGGAGGGACCAGGATGTTGCCAATTGCGTCAGGGGACAGAGGGGGCACCCAGCAAGACAAGGAGCCCTCACAAAAGCAGGCAGCACCCGCAGACGTGCCGGGACAGGCACTACAAAGTGGAGTGAAACGGTGCTCACCCGAAGTTGCACAAGAGAGTCCCACGCCGCCGGAGGACAACTCAGGAGGTCGTGCAATGCAGGTTAGAGTGCCGTGGACCCAGGCTTGGATGTGCACAAAGAAAATCTTCGTGAAGTGCACAGGAGCCGGAGTAGCTGCAAAACACGCGGTTCCCAGCAATGCAGTCTGGCGTGGGGAGGCAAGGACTTACTTCCACCAAACTTGGACTGAAGAGTCACTGGACTGTGGGAGTCACTTGGACAGAGTTGCTGAGTTCAAGGGACTTCGCTCGTCATGCTGAGAGGAGACCCAGAAGACCGGTGATGCAGTTCTTTGGTGCCTGCAGTTGCAGGGGGAAGATTCCGTCGACCCACGGGAGATTTCTTCGGAGTTTCTAGTGCAGAGAGGAGGCAGACTACCCCCACAGCATGCACCACCAGGAAAACAGTCGAGAAGGCGGCTGGATCAGCGTTACAGTGTCGCAGTAGTCGTCGTTGCTACTTTGTTGCAGTTTTGCAGGCTTCCAGCGCGGTCAGCAGTCGATTCCTTGGCAGAAGGTGAAGAGAGAGATGCAGAGGAACTCGGATGAGCTCTTGCATTCGTTATCTAAGGAAATCCCCAAAGCAGAGACCCTAAATAGACAAAAAAGAGGGTTTGACTACTTAGGAGAGAAGATAGGCTAGCAACACCTGAAGGAGCCTATCAGAAGGAGTCTCTGACGTCACCTGCTGGCCCTGGCCACTCAGAGCAGTCCAGTGTGCCAGCAGCACCTCTGTTTCCAAGATGGCAGAGGTCTGGAGCACACTGGAGGAGCTCTGGGCACCTCCCAGGGGAGGTGCAGGTCAGGGGAGTGGTCACTCCCCTTTCCTTTGTCCAGTTTCGCGCCAGAGCAGGGCTGAGGGGTCCCTGAACCGGTGTAGACTGGCTTATGCAGAAATGGGCACCATCTGTGCCCATGAAAGCATTTTCAGAGGCTGGGGGAGGCTACTCCTCCCCTTCCTTAACACCTTTTTCCAAAGGGAGAGGGTGTAACACCCTCTCTCTGAGGAAGTCCTTTGTTCTGCCTTCCTGGGCCAAGCCTGGCTGGACCCCAGGAGGGCAGAAACCTGTCTGAGGGGTTGGCAGCAGCAGCAGCTGCAGTGAAACCCCTGAAAAGGCAGTTTGGCAGTACCCGGGTCTGTGCTAGAGACCCGTGGGATCATGGGATTGTGCCAACAATGCCAGGATGGCATAGAGGGGGCAATTCCATGATCATAGACATGTTACGTTGCCATATTCGGAGTTACCATTGTGAAGCTACACATAGGTAGTGTACCTCAGTACCATATACTAGGGAATTATAAGGGTGTTCCAGTATGCCAATGTGAATTGGTAAAATTGGTCACTAGCCTGTTAGTGACAATTTAGAAAGAAGTGAGAGAGCATAACCACTGAGGTTCTGATTAGCAGAGCCTCAGTGAGACAGTTAGTCATAACACAGGTAACACATATAGGGCACACTTATGAGCACTGGGGCCCTGGCTGGCAGGGTCCCAGTGACACATACACTAAAACAACATATATACAGTGAAATATGGGGGTAACATGCCAGGCAAGATGGTACTTTCCTACACAGGGGTAGGTTATCCACCCGGTGACTCATAGACTCTATTACTTACTGTATACATTTGTACTAGTCTATTGGCTGGAACTGTGTACTTTTGGTTTTTTGGTCTCCTATTTTAAAAACCCCCATTGATTTGCCAGCTGCACAGTCACCAGCCCACCAGCCAGTGTATGGGGTATGTATATATCTGAATAACCAGTATAAAAACACAAACATCCCATTAGTGTGTGCATGTTTACCTAATAAACTAAGTGTAACCTACAATGAAATATTAACACATAAAATGACAAATAAACAACTATACTCCACCAAAACTCGGCTAGGTTTTAATCAGGCAATGATTTCACCCACACTCAAAATCTACCCACACACTGCAGCTCAGGAAATCAACTGTCGTGCTAACCAGATCATATGGAGGCAGCTACAAAAACCTGAAAACCGAACTTGAGCATAGCAGTCATTCTTAACCTTTTGACTTCTGAGGACCCCAATTTAATCATTACTGAAATCTGCGGACCCTCCATGGATCATTTTTGGAGTCTGGGGACCCTCACCGAGTCATCACTGGAAGATGTGGACCCCACCTTAAGCAATTTTGCTGATTTGAATTGCAAATCAATACACACAAATAGAGAAACGAGCATTTGTCAAACAAATAAATACATAAATGCTGAAATATTTTATTTAATTCACAAATATAAAATAATAAAAAATTTCATTTAAATGGAAACACCGGGCTACTCTAAATTCAACTGAGGCCACCCATCAGCCATATTACATTTAGTTTCATGCACTTGTACTGCTCCCACTGTTCATTCTGATGACACCAACTTACTTTTTAGCCTCCAATTGTAAATTCCTTCGCATTTACTTAGCTTTTTAAAATTTTATTTTTTACATTTTGCTTTTTATTTACATACACTTTAACAATCTATTATTAATTAAAATTTTCTAAGTAGCCACAGACCCCCTGAGAAGGTGTTGTGGCCCTCGAGGGTCAACAGACCACCGTTTAAGAATCACTGGAACACGCAACTAACCTAGAATTTGCACGTAAAATATAAAAGCTGATTATTTTGAAGATACTTGGGTTGGTCGCATGAACTAATCAAAGCCAACCCAAGTATAACATTCCATGGGGGAATCTCTATGACAGTACCATGTTCCAAGAAGCAAAGACGAATAATGCAGTGGAAGGGTTGCACAATTTCTTCCAGGGAACAGTTGGAAGAAACAACTCTACATTCTACCAGTTCCTAAAACTAAAAATGAACAAAGCTACCAGGAGCTTACAACAGAACAGGCCTTAACCCAACTCAAACCAAACATTTCCAAACAAGCTAAACAACTACATGAACTCCTAACACATTTTACTAACAAGTCAGACCTACCATATCTAGACTCAATGACAACTCTACTTTAGAACCCTACTTTCAAAAACACACACTATGGGGGTTATTCTAACCCTGGCAGTCGGTGATAAAGCGGCAGCCAACCCGCCAACAGGCCGGCGGTCCAAAAAATGGAATTCTGACCCTGGCGGGAACCGCCAACACAGCCCGCCACATTAACACTCCGACCGCCACGGCGGGACCGACAAACAGCGCGGCGGTCACCGCCAACAGCCAGGCGGCAGACAATGTTCCGCCCACACTATCATGACCGGCCAATCCGCCACCTTTTCCGGGGCGGGAGCACCGCCGATAAAAACACGGCGGAAACAGACTACGAACGGGAAAACGCGCACCTCTACGCACTCCACGAGGAAGGAGGACAGCATGGAACCTGAATTAAACATCCTACCTGCTCTCGTCTACCTGCTCATCTACCACGAGTACGAACGCCGGCGCAGACGACAACGGTGAGTACTGCACCTACGACACAGGGGAGGGGGGAGGACGAAAGGTCACGTGCACACACATACGCGATACACCCACCCCCCCAAACCATGTACACACCAATGCAGAGCAACAAGTCACAGTGAAACCACCCAAACCCCCGTAAAGAAAACAAGGACATAATTAAATAGTGACTCGAAATTTATGGGAAATAAAAACCACTGATAAGTCACGGTCAAATAGCAATAACAACTCAAAAATCCAAATTCAATATCCAGTGCATACGAAAAACCGAGGCAATAAGTCCTGCACAACTAACGAGATTCAAAGTGTCCGTGGGCCAAAGTGTAGCAACACAAGGGCAAAGCCCACACAGGAGACCTGAGTCCTTTGGAGAGAACACTGCAGGGGCATCTGATGAAAAAACGACAGGCACCTCAGGGGGAAGGGAAGGGGGGGGGCACCACAGCCACATGATTCCACGACGCCAGATCCACGAAGGGGCCACCATGCCCACTCGGCCATCCTGGGGAGTGCAAAGCCACAGTCTCTCAAGTCTCTACAGTGGGTGGGTTGCCCACTCGGCCATCCTGGGGAGTGCAAAGCCATAGTCTCTCAAGTCTCTACAGTGGGTGGGTTGCCCACTGATCAATCCTGGGGAGTGCAAAGCCACAGTCCATCAGGTGGATTACAGTCTCCACTGGTCAAGGAGGAGGCATGGTGGGCACAGTGAACCGTTAGCAGTGCTTGACAGGAAGGGCCCAGCGGAGTGGTGCTTGAGATGAAGGGCCCAGCGGAGCGGTGCTTGGGATGGAGGGCCCAGCGGAGCGGTGCTTGAGATGGCGGTGCCCAGCGGAGCGGTGCTTGAGACGGCGGGGCCCAGCGGAGCGGTGCTTGGGATGAAGGGCCCAGCGGAGCGGTGCTTGAGACGGCAGGGCCCAGCGGAGCGGTGCTTGGGATGAAGGGCCCAGCGGAGCGGTGCTTGGGATGAAGGGCCCAGCGGAGCGGTGCTTGAGACGGCGGGGCCCAGCGGAGCGGTGCTTGGGATGAAGGGCCCAGCGGAGCGGTGCTTGGGATGAAGGGCCCAGCGGAGCGGTGCTTGAGATGGCGGGGCCCAGCGGAGCGGTGCTTGAGACGGCGGGGCCCAGCGGAGCGGTGCTTGGGATGAAGGGCCCAACGGAGCGGTGCTTGGGATGAAGGGCCCAGCGGAGCAGTGCTTGAGATGGCGGGGCCCAGCGGAGCGGTGCTTGAGATGGCGGGGCTCAGCGGAGTGTTGCTTGAGACGGCGGGGCCCAGCGAAGCGGTGCTTGGGATGAAGGGCCGAGCGGAGCGGTGCTTGAGATGGCGGTGCCCAGCGGAGCGTTGCTTGAGACGGCGGGGCCCAGCGGAGCGGTGCTTGGGATGAAGGGCCCAGCGGAGCGGTGCTTGAGATGGCGGTGCCCAGCGGAGCGGTGCTTGAGACGGCGGGGCCCAGCGGAGCGGTGCTTGGGATGAAGGTCCCAGCGGAGCGGTGCTTGAGACGGCGGGGCCCAGCGGAGCGGTGCTTGGGATGAAGGGCCCAGCGGAGCGGTGCTTGGGATGAAGGGCCCAGCGGAGCAGTGCTTGAGATGGCGGGGCCCAGCGGAGTGGTGCTTGAGACGGCGGGGCCCAGCGGAGCGGTGCTTGGGATGAAGGGCCCAGCGGAGCGGTTCTTGAGATGGCGGGGCCCAGCGGAGCGGTGCTTGGGATGGAGGGCCCAGCGGAGCGGTGCTTGAGATGAAGGGCCCAGCGGAGCGGTGCTTGAGACGGCAGGGCCCAGCGGAGCGGTGCTTGAGATGGCGGTGCCCAGCGGAGCGGTGCTTGAGACGGCGGGGCCCAGCGGAGCGGTGCTTGGGATGAAGGGCCCAGCAGAGCGGTGCTTGAGATGGCGGTGCCCAGCGGAGCGGTGCTTGAGATGGCGGGCCCAGCGGAGCGGTGCTTGAGATGGCGGTGCCCAGCGGAGCGGTGCTTGGGATGAAGGGCCCAGCGGAGCGGTGCTTGAGATGGCGGTGCCCAGCGGAGCGGTGCTTGGGATGAAGGGCCCAGCGGAGCGGTGCTTGAGACGGCGGTGCCCAGCGGAGCGGTGCTTGGGATGAAGGGCCCAGCGGAGCGGTGCTTGAGATGGCGGGGCCCTGTTCAGCGGTGCTCTTCTGCACGGCGGGGCCCTCTTCAGCGGTGCTCTTCTGCACGGCGGGGCCCTGTTCCGCGGTGCTCTTCTGCACTGCAGGGCCCTCTTCAGCGGTGCTCTTCTGCACGGCGGGGGCCTCTTCAGCAGTGCTCTTCTGCACGGCGGGGCCCTCTTCAGCGGTGCTCTTCTGCACGGCGGGGCCCTCTTCAGCGGTGCTCTTCTGCACGGTGGGGCCCTCTTCAGTGGTGCTCTTCTGCACGGCGGGGCCCTCTTCAGCGGTGCTCTTCTGCACGGCGGGGCCCTCTTCAGCGGTGCTCTTCTGCGCGGCGGGGCCCTGTTCAGCGGTGCTCTTCTGCACGGCAGGGCCCTCTTCAGCGGTGCTCGTCCAGTAGATCAAGGGAGCCAGACCTGGCCTGGACTCCCTGCTCACTCGCCCTCCGACCGTGCTGTTGCTGGACCCTTCGGTGACGGAGTCCTGGGCCCTTTGGTGTCCTTCCTAACACCCGGGATGGGGCTTGTGGGCCCTTCCTGCTCCGCGCTCCTGCTGGCTGACTTTTCCGCCCTGCTGCCCTTTCGCTCCTTAGATGGGGCTCTCGGGCCCTTGCCTCCCCTAGATGTTGTGGCTGGTGAAGTGGGCGAACTTGGCTCCTTGGGGGCAGCCGTGTCAGTCCTCTCACGGCGGCCCTTTAGCTTCCTGGTCTTCTTGCCTGGTGGGGGGCTGGCTGTCCCCTTGCTGCTGATTGAGGTGTCACTGCTGGCAAAGGGTGGGCTCCAGAACCCATGCACCACAGTGACACTCGAAGCTGGGCTGGTGGTGGCTGAGGTGCTCTTGGGACTCTTTGCAGATGGAGGGGGTGGGTCAGTGGAGGGAAAGAGGTCAAGATTAGCAAGGAAAACTTTCTTAGGACCAAGGTAAAAGGTAGGAGAAGTGGAGATGGAAGTGGAGGAAGAGGATGTGGTTGTAGGAGAGTCAGGTGTGCTGTCTTTGGGTGCAGGTGCATGTGCTGGAGGCTGTAGTGAGGTGGATGGCTGTTGGGTGGGTGTCTGCCTGCGTTTGTGTGTCTTGGAAGAGGGGGTGACAGACACAGTGGGAGAGGACACAGGGGACGTGTAAATGGTAGTGGGGGTGGTGACTGCACGTGTGCGGACTGGACTGGAGGGTGTGCTGGTGATGGAAGCACTGGCTGATGGTGGTGTGCATGCAGGTGTGAGTGTAGACGTCACAGGGAGGGAGAAGGGAGGGAGGAGGGAGACGAGGAGGAGGGGGACACAGAGGTGGTAGTGACTGTTGGAATGTCTGCATCTGGGTGTTGCTTGCGTGAATGCTTGTGGGTTCTGTGGTGCTTGTGTCTGGATGAGCTGCCCTTGGGTGTTGAGGTGTGTGCAGGCTGGTCTGATGGTGTGGATGGGATAGGCTGAGGAACAGGAGACAGAGACAGGCTGGAGGCAGTCAGAAGAGGGAGGCTGGAAACAGGGACAATGGCTGCCGTCAGTGCTGAGGCCAGAGCATTGAACGATCGTTGATGGGCAGCCTGACCCGAATGAATGCCCTCCAGGTAGGCATTGCTCCGATGCACCTCCCTTTCTACCCCCTGGATGGCATTCAAAAGGGTAGTCTGCCCAACAATGAGTGTCCTGAGGAGATCAATGACCTCACTGAGGGCAGCAGGGGCAGGGGCTGAGGTGCCTGGGGCGAAGGAGACGCCCGCCTTCCTGGGCGAGCGGGCATGGAGCGTAGTCTGAGGGGCTGCTGGGAGGGCGGGGCTGGTGCGCTGGGTGGCGGCTGTACCTGTAGAGGCGGGGGGCCCGGATGTTGCCGCCACCGCTAGGGAGCTCCCATCCGAGGACGTGTCGCTGTCGCTGGTGTCACCACCGGTCCCCGTTGTGGTGCTCCCCTCGCCCTCCGGATCACTGGTGCCCTCGGTGTCTGTTCCTGGTCCCACTGGGGCCTTGTGACCTGCAGCTCCCTCGTGCTCCGATGCCAAATCTCCTCCGCCTGATGATGCTAAAGCACAGATGCACAAGAAGACGAAGAAGAAGGGTGGGGGGAGAAAAACGAAGACCAGGTTGAGTGCATGCAATGTCAACACCGTTGGCGGAGAGGACAGACACAGGAGCCTCATGCACTAAGCCGCGCATTCGGGGTACACTACTCAGTACTTCTGACTAGGACAACGACAAAGGCGCACATGTGTGATGCTGGACCATCGATAGCTGTACTTGTCACCCTACAGAGGTGGGGGCCGGGAGCACAGGGCCTTGCCTAAAGGAGAGGACTACACTACAGAAAGCGCCCTGGCCTAATGTCACCCCCAACCCTCCTCCCCCACCCAGACGCCTCCACTGCGCAGAGAGATAGCAGAATGTGCTGATACTCACCCCCTTGTGTCTGCTGTGATGTCCTCAAGCGCCCATCCAAATCAGGGTAGGCCACCGCCAGGATCCGGGACATCAGGGGGGTCAGGGTACGACTGGCACCCCTCCTAGGTTGGGAGGCCATCCCCAGCAGTGACTCGGCGGTCTTCCTGGTCCCGCGGCGGATGTCCTCCCACCTCTTGTGGCAGTGGGTGCCCCGTCTGACGTGGACCCCCAGGGCCCGGACTTCCTTGGCGATGGCACGCCATATGTCCACTTTCTGATGGGCGCTGACCTATTTGACATGTACAGGGTGGGAAGGAGAAATCATCATATTCCTGCATGTTAGATGCGATTGGCCCCCCTCCCCAACCTTGCCATATGGCACATGCTCTCATCTGTCGTGCGTTGCACTCCTCATTCGCCCCCCACCCCACCAACTTAGCATCCACCCCACTCCACACAGGCATAGCCCATTCAATGTGCACCCAGTGTACTTACCTGTTGGTCTGGAGGACCGTAGAGTAACGCATACTGGGGGAGGACCCCGTCCACAAGCTTCTCCAACTCTTCGGAACTGAAGGCGGGGGCCCTTTCCCCCGTCGCAGCAGCCATTGTCACTTCCAGACCGAGGTCACAGCAGCACTTGCAGTATAGGTCCTCTCCTGTGGAAGATCAGGTCTCGAGTGATTAAGCAGATAGAAAATGGCGGTCACGCCTGCGGCGGTGCGTACCGCGGCGGTGCGTACCGCGACCGCCGGCGCACCTCATTATTGGCTCCTGAAACCCATAGACTTCAATGTTAGCCAATGCGGCTTCGTATAGCGGTCTTCGACCGCCTACCGCCACGGTGTGCCATGCCAGCGCATTGACCTCACATCCCATTGTCCCACTTCACAGGTCAGGCAGCCGCCATTTCAAGGGCCCACATGGCATTATTTGTACTGCGTCACACGGGCCTAGGCCTTGCATTGCCACACATACACGCCTTTCAATACATAGATAATCGTGTGCTTTGCATGCAGTGGTGAACGTACCTGTGACTTGCTTGACTCTGTGCTCCATGTTGTCCTTCCTAGGCACCGTCCGCTGGGACTTGCGAGGAGAAGGATAAATCCTCGCGTGTACCGACCGCTGGTGGACCTGTCGACAATGGAAGAACGCCACATCATACTACGATACCGACTTGACCGAGCCACTATACATGAATTGTGTGCCCAGCTGGAGCCAGCCCTGATGTCCCCCATCCGCCAACCCACAGGAATTCCCCCTCTAGTGCAGGTTCTGTCAGTCCTCCATTTTCTGGCAAGTGGCTCATTCCAGACAACAGTGGCCATGTCATCTGGAATGTCTCAGCCTATGTTTTCAAAAATCTTGTCTAGAGTGTTGTCTGCCCTGACGAAACACATGCGGCGCTACATTGTATTCCCTGAGGAGGTAGATTTGGCCACTGTGAAGGGTGATTTTTATGCCCTTGGACATATCCCCAACATAATTGGTGCCATTGATGGGACCCATGTGGCTTTAGTACCCCCAAAAGACGATGAGCAGGTGTACAGAAACAGGAAAAGTTACCATTCGATGAACGTTCAGGTGGTCTGTTTGGCTGACCAGTACATCTCCCATGTGAATGCCATGTTCCCTGGGTCAGTGCATGACGCGTATGTGATGCGAAATAGCAGCATCCCTTATGTGATGGAACAGCTACAGAGACAACGTGTGTGGCTAATTGGTGACTCTGGTTACCCCAACCTGCCTTGGCTATTGACCCCAGTGAGGAATCCCCGGACCAGGGCATGGAACGGTACAATGAGGCCCATGGGCGAACTAGGAGGATCATTGAAAGAACCTTTAGCCTCCTGAAGGCCAGGTTTAGGTGCCTACATATGACAGGGGGATTCCTGATGTACTCACCAAAGAAGGTGTGCCAGATCATCGTGGCCTGCTGTATGCTTCACAATCTGGCATTGCGACGTCAGGTGCCCTTCCTGCAGGAGGATGGTCCAGATGGTGGGGTTGAAGCAGCTGTGGAGCCTGCGGAGAGTGAAGAGGAGGAAGACAAAGAGGACGACCCAGACAACAGGGACAGAGTTATCCAACAGTATTTTCAGTAGCACACAGGTAGGAATCACCCACGCCATTTAACATTTACTGAATGCCCCCTGCATCTTTACTTTGTGTATTTCCCCCCAGTTCTTTTAAACTGAAGTTTACTTTTCCCTTCCCTTTTCAGTGCTGTATGACCCACTGCGTGACTTCTGCTTGGTTAGCCCATGGACTAATGCTTATTGACATCGGTATGTTGTCCACACATAAATTACAGAACATTATTGATAAGTAATGTGTTATACATTTGTAATTAATACAGGCTGACTCCAGAATGATTTATGTGCAATGAGTGATTTATTTTTAGTGCTATATATTGGTACATGATATTAAAACGGTGAAGGGTGAGGGTGGAGTTATGTCCATGGCAGAGTCCAGTTCTCGGTCGCACAGGTGCATTGTTCATATGGCTGTGGAAGGATGGAGCAGGGGCAGTTCAAGGTTGGACAGGGTGACACTGTGGGACAGTGGAATGACATCCGGGGTGATATTAGGCTGGCGGGGGTCTTGGCATCCTACTCTGTCTTCCTTTGAGATCTCAGGTTCCTCTTGCGGGGTGGTTGTTCTTCAGCAGGAGGTGGGGTTCTGGTGGCCCGTCATTCTGTGGGGGCCTCCTGACCACTAGCGCCAGCGGAGGAGGTAGGCTGTTCCTGGCTAGTGACAGGGGCCCTTTGCGGTGCCACATGGTCCCGCAATGTGGTTTCTATCCGGTTGAGGGCCTGGACTATGGTCCCCATTGCGGTAGCGATGTCCCGGAGTTCATTGCTGAACCCCATGTACCGTTCCTCCTGCTGTGCCTGGATCTCGGTGAACCTGGCCAGTACCGTCGCCATCGTCTCCTGGGAGTGATGGTATGCTTCCATGATGGTGGTGAGGGCCTCTTGGAGAGTCGGTTCCCTGGGCCTGTCCTCCCCCCCTGTCGCACAGCAGCCCTCCCAGTTGCCCTGTTTCCCCAGGCCTCTGTCCCCTGGACGGTGTGCCCACTACCACTGCCCCCAGGTCCCTGTTGTTGTTGGGGTGTTGGGTCAGCCTGGGTGCCCTGTAGTGGCGGACACACCGCTGATTGACGCGTCCGTGAGACAGAGGCATGGGCCCGCTGGGTGGGAGCTGTGCTGGTGTTCCCAGAGGGGTTTGGGTCTGCTGTGGCCTGTGTCTGTGTGTGGGGAACCGACTGTCCAGAGGTCCCCGATGGTCCGGGCTGGTCGTCAGGTTCTAGGTCGACAGAGCTGCTGTCCTCGCTGGGGGCCTGTTCTGGGGGTGGGATGGACATCTCTGGACCCTCCGTGGCGGTGTGTTGGCGTTCGGGCCCTGCAGGGGTGAAGGAGTATGGTTATTGTTTCTGTGTGTGCCATGGCGTGCATTTTGAGTGCCCTTGTCCCCCAGTGCTGGCATTCCCTTGTGGGAGGTGTTGTGAGGGTTTTGGGGGGGTGTATGGGTATGTGCAATGGTCATGCTTTGGTGGTGGCTGTCTATGGTTTGTGTTGGCATTCAGGGGTTGGTGTTGTTTAGGGTGGGTTGTGCTGGTGAGACATTGGCAGGGAGGTTATGTGCTGGGGGGTGATATTGGGGGTGGGGGAGGGGGGGGGTTGGCATGCTGGTGGTTGGGGGGGGTGAAGTAGTTGAGATTCGACTTACCAGAGTCCATTCCTCCGTGTACTCCAGCGAGGCCATCAGGATGCAGGATGTTTACCACCTCTTGCTCCCATGCTGTGAATTGGGGTGGGGTGGGTGGGGGTCCGCCGCCAGTCTTCTGCACAGCGATGTTGTGCCTGGAGATCATCGAGCGCACCTTCCCCCGTAGGTCGTTCCATCGCTTTCTGATATCTTCCCGATTTCTGGGATGCTGTCCCACAGCGTTGACCCTGTCTACGATCCTTTGCCATAGCTCAGCCTTCCTTGCTATGGTGGTGTGCTGCACCTGTGTGCCGAAGAGCTGGGGCTCAACCCTCATGATTTCCTCCACCATGACCCGGAGTTCTTGGTCCGAAAACCTTGGGTGTCTTTGGGGTGCCATCGGGTGGTGTGGATGAGGTGTGGGGTGGTGTTTGTGGTGATGTGCGTGGTGATATGTGGTGATGTGTGCGTAGATGTGGTGTGGGTGATGAAGTTGGGTTCCTGTGTGTGTTGGGGTTTTCTATTGCTGTGCTCGCTATCTCTATCTCTCTCGCTCTCGCCTTCGCTCCGATTTCCAACTAGTGGGGGTTTGTGGGTGATGTGGGTGTGTGTTTTATAGTTGATTGGATGTGTGGGAGCGTTGTTTGTATGTGTCTCAGGTGTGCGTATTTCAAAATGTCCAATGTGGCAGTGTTTTGGAGCTGGGTGTGTATTTTGACCGCGGCGGTGTGTACCGCCAATGGAATACCGCGGTTGAAAGACCGCCGCGTGGATTCGTTGGTCAGAATGGCATGGGCTTGTTTGTGTTGGCGTGACGGTGGAGGTTTGTTCATCTCCAGTTTTCCGCGGCCCGCTGATGTGGCGGCCTTCCTTGGATGTCGGATTTTTGGCGGTTTCACAGTTGGTGGTCAGAATGACCGTGGCGGTCTACCGCGGCCGCGGCAGTAGAATGGCGGACTTCTGACCGGCGGTAAGGGCCTTTTACCGCCGAGGTCAGAATGACCCCCAATATAACAATACCATTTAACCTCTCTAAAACACCAACACTCATATTTTATGAATATTTCTCCTCTAAATATTATCGAAGCAAATTTAAAATACCAATCTGAATAAAAAGATAATTCACAGAAAGTCTAAAATCCAGATTAATAATGAATGTATATTAAAAATATATAAATAAATATACAATACAATCTACTGAACAATATTTTAAGAAAGACACACCTTTCCACCACCTATAAATATATGCACTATAAAAATCGTATATACAGGCAATAAAAAAAGAAATATAAAATAAAAAAAATTAACTCGGCCACCCAGTAACATAAATAAATAAAGTAAGATAACACTTTTGTATCTAACAATTTTGTAACTGAAGTCCTAGTAAGTGACATGAGTGGGCCTGGTGCTTCCGTTACATAGCCAAAGTTACTGTGCACTAGCCTAGGCTATGTCCCTGTGGGAAAACTGGGCTGATTGCAGAAGCCCCCTCACATTTGCCCCCATTTTTAACTGATATTGGTGTTTTCTGACTCTGACTGTACCCTGGACACTACTAATCAGTCCCAGGGCCAGTGCTTTATTTAAAATGATATATGCAAATTAGGCCTAATTATAATTGGCTCTAACAACCTACCTTTTCGTCCCTAGTACATGGTAGGGCATGTAGGTTTAGGGACCCCAGTATAGTTAGTGCACCCATAGGTTCACTGCTGTGGTGTCCAGTGTCATTGTAAAGGCAGACCTGTCTTGCTGGCTGCTTTTAAGTTAAAGTTAACCCCAACTTTGACTTTGGAATTAAAAGTACTTCCAAAGTCTTAAACTACCTTATTTTTGCATATAAGTCACTCCTAAGGACTGCCCTAAGTGTAGTGTAAATATAAGCAGGGACTTTATAAAAGATGCTTTATAAGCCCTGGTGAGGGGTAAACAGCCAAATTAATTTTCTCAAATGCAGTCACTGGGCTCCATAGGCTAATATTGGGAGACTTTGGGGGTTATTACAACTTTGGAGGAGGTGTTAATCCGTCCCAAAAGTGACGGTAAAGTGACCGATATACTACCAGCCGTATTACGAGTCCATTATATCCTATGGAACTCGTAATACGGCTGGTGGTATATCCGTCACTTTACCGTCACTTTTGGGACGGATTAACACCTCCTCCAAAGTTGTAATAACCCCCTTTGTTTTAAAATAATAAAGTCCCATTTCTGACAGAGAGGAGCTACCTATATCAAATTTGGCATCAAATGAAATGCTATAATAAATCCAACAACGTGTCAATGTTGAATTTAATATAACTAGCACAGGGAAAGAGTTTTAGAACTCTTTCTGAAAGTTACCAAATTCAGCCCTGTAGTGCCCTTCCCTGCTTGGTCGGTCTCTGGCAGCCTGAGCCAAGCTACCTTAACGAGGTGTTAAGTGGCCTGGGATGAGATAAAGGAAACATCTGGTGGGAGGAGAACTGCTGCAGCAGATGGCAGAGCAGGATGGGGGAAGAGTAGCCAAACTGATCTTCAAAGGAGGGATAGCCTCTTGGGACAGAAACTGGACCTCCTTCATTTCCTGCTCCCCCAGACAGATGGGAGCCCCACTGATTAGATTAGGAGAGGGGCTGGAAGGGATGTGTTAAGGGAGACTTAACCACAATAGTGGGTGGACTCAGACAGATCTAACCTCCAAGGATAAATTTTCTCCATCTTGGATTTTGAGAAAATGTTGCTTTCTGTGATTGATTTTTGCCACACTTCACAGGAAGTGGTCACCCAGAGGGTGATGGCATGCTCCCCATTGGACAGGAGCATCCCCCTGTTTCCCACCCCAGTAGCAGGAATAAATATGGCAGAGCTGCCCGATAATTCAGATCCCTGCAGGAAGAAGATACTGGAGAATAAGGACTGCCCTGCTGAACCCCTGGTCTGCACCTGAAGAACTGCACTCACAAGGACTGCACCAGCTGCTCACTTTGGGCTTCAGTAAGAAAAGCACTTTGCCTTGCTTCTGCAACTCCAGGAGCGGACTCCCCACAAGCTACAGGTACAAAGGAGCTGACCAGAGTTCCCTGCATTAAGTCCTGCAAGAAGAGCCCAGCTGACCAGCGTCCAGTGGCCATTTGAGGATTATGACCAGGTGCATTCTGGGAACTGTAGTCCCCACTTCCAAGGAGCAACTCAGAGCTTCTGGAACCTTGGATCAAGTTTGTGGACACTTCAAGGACCTAAAAAGGACCTCTGGAAGAAGAACCACAGACATTTGGAGACGTTTGGAGCAATGTTTGTAAAAAGCTCCATAGTTAAAGAGGTGCATTGTGGGAGTTGTAGCCCCAGGCCCCAAAAGGCAGACCAGAGTCTCTGAACCCTTGACTGGTGCTGTGGACCACTTTCCTTAATCAAGAAACTCTTCTAAAAGCAAGTGTAACAGTGTTATTTCACCGGGTGGCCTTAACTCTGGACTTTGTCTCTGTCCGGGGCAACCTTTTTTTTTTAACCCTTTGAGCGCTATTTGCTTCTAAGCACTAATTTTACTTTTAATCTTTAAAAAAAACATATCTTTGGTTCCCTACATTGGAATTGTGCCATTTGGTGTAATTTTAAACATAAAAATACTTCCTATTTTCATAAATTGGTGTTAGATTTTTATTGTGTGTTGTGGTTTACTTATTTACTGTTTTGTTGATATTAAATGCTTTGCACATCGGTCTCCTGATTGAAGCCTAACTGCTAGTGGGCCAAGCTACTAAGGGTTGAGCAAGGATTAACTTACTGAGACCTTGACTGGACCTGGTGGGGGGTTGTGGCCTATTGCTAAGTATAGGTACCTACCTACCCTTACCAATAACCCACTTTCCAGAAGTCCCATACTGTGAAAAGGCTTTGACAGGCCTTGCCCTCTGCAGGCTGAGCATGCAGAACCTACATGACCATCACATTTCCATCACTTCCTGGCATGACAGTACATCCTGTGGCCATCCTATATGTGAGTTGTGTGGCACTCTGAAGGGCTCCATGAGATTTACTCTGTTGTCACACCACAGTTGGCCAAGGCCAGATCTGGGCTGAGTGATCAATGGCACTTTACACATTGCTACCATCATCCTCAACTGACTCAAACAGTGTACATACACAGCTCATGCTGAAATGCCAATACATTTACTGTAATTTACCATCATCAGATCATCACATATAGCATTGTTTGTCTATAAAGTCCACTTGCATAGACGTATGAAGGCAAAACAAGGAGGATCTAGGGCTTATCACTCATCACAATGGTTATTTGAAATACAGAGAGTACAGGGCTCCACACTCCACAACCAGTACATCCTATGTATGGATCACAGACTGGGACAACAGGAACCCAAATAACTCACTGGGACTCTGGGGCACATTGTGGCCTGTAAGGAAGGAAAGGGTAGCATTGAGCAGAGTCAAATATGCCAATGAGATAGTTACCTGCTCCCTTGGTGAGCCATAGAGCTGGCCATACAGGGGAATAACCTCTTCCACTAACCTCTTCTGCTAACCTCTCCAGCTCCTGTGGAGAGAAGGCAGGGGCCCTTTCACCTGCTTGGCTGGGCATGATTGATCCCAGAGGTGCACACAGCAGCTGACGAGGTGGAAGTGTTGATGGCAGCAGTATCAGGAGGCAAGTGAGCAATTTTCCAAAATGCGACATGCATGTACCCCACGTACTTGGTCATCTCCATAGACAGCCACAGCCATTGGCCCGCAACGGTCACAGTCAACTACGTTAGCCAATGGCTGTGACCGCAGCCGTTGAAACCGCCCACCGTGCCTAAAGTCCTATGAGCAAGGTCAGGCATCTGCCATTTTGGTGGTTGAAATTCCAGTTTTGCAGACTGTAAAGTTTGTCACAAGATGTATAAATGTGCACACACATCTCAAAATATGTCAACATCCATTGATATGTAAATTCTCTACACAGTCATCAGTGTAGTGTGTTGCTGGTCACATATGCCATATTACTGCAGTGCACTGTAACCCGCCGGTCAGTGGTTAATTTGTAACCAAAAAGGTGCTGATACACAAAGCTCTTCTCTGAAACACGGGGCTGCCGCATTTTAAATGTGCGAGCACAGAATACTAAGACAGCCTAATCCTAAAGCCATCTGGGGCTTTCTAATCCATTTACAGTCACTCCCTGCCCCTTCAACTCACTCTTGCAGCTTTCAGCTTTCTCCCTTTGTGATGCTTTTCCATCTTCCTATCTTCTGTCTTTTTCATATGCGTCTTTTGCTCGCATTAATTTCCTGATGCAGAAAAAAAAGTGCCAACCCTCAAAAATAAGTGCCGGTGCCCGCACCAGAAACCATGGGCTCAAATTAAGCACTGCCGCCAGTGATGATATTTCTGGCAGTCGGAACATACTTTACAATATTAAAGGGCACAATAGGAGCAGATAGGTGTGTTATGTGCATATATATGTTGTAGAAACATGTCTAGACAACAATGAGGATCAGAGCTAAACCTTGAGTAGGAGAATATTTGGATGTGTAATGGGTCTAATGTGTATTTTGTCACATTACTTTTTTTGTCAGATATGTTGGTCTGGACACAATGTCTAATGCTCCAAATCATTTGATTCCACAATTAGGGAACTTGAGAGAGGGAGGATGCGACAACTTCCAGTCTACAGTCCATTCACACACCACCAGACCATGAAAAAACGTGACATAATAAAGCAGTTTCATCTGAATAGGCAAACAATCCAAGATCTTTGTCGTCAGTTGGAGCCAGATCTCATGCTTCAAAAGACTAATCAAATATGTATGCCACCCATTGCGAGACTCATGGCAGTATTACACTTCCTGGTCACAGGGTTATTTCAATATACAGTGGCTATATCTGGTGGTATGTCACAACCTATGTTCAGTGGTGTTTTAAACGACTGCGTTCAGTGGTGTTTTAAACGATATGCGTGAGTGTGATGAAACACTCTGACAGATAAATCAGGGTCCCCAGACGTGAGGAATTAGCTAATGTGAAGGTTGACTTCTAAGGATCTGGTCAGATCTCAAATGTCGTGGGAGCCATTAATGGCACCCAAATTGCATTGGTGCCAAACATGGCAGTGAACAAGTCTATTGCAACAGGAAGCACTTCCATTCGATCAACGTGGAAGTTGTCTGCTTGTCAGGTCTGTACATTTCAAACGTCTGTGCCCGGTTCCCAGGTTCAGCCCATGATTCCTTTGTTATGCAGACAGCACTATACCCCAGCTGATGTCCCAACTGCAATTAGAAAGGTCCTGGATTGGTGGTAAGTTACATCTATCATGATCTTGTGTGTGCAATGTCAGGTGCTACAATCAGGAAGTGTGTGACTCATTGTGGCACTTATGTCTCATTACAAAACAGAAGACTCTGCATGTTTCAACTGTCCTTGGTTGTTAACACCACTGAAGTTTAGAGGACTCCATTGAACTTCTTCCTTGTTGTGTGGTGGCCCTTATACATCATGTGTGTCATCATGTGGTCAGAAAAGATATGGTCCTAGGCCAAATTCATGTTAGTTTCTCTTCACATTGGCGAACATTCTTTTTATATTAACTATATGTAGCTGTTGATGTGTTTCATCATTGTAGGTCAAAGTGCCTGTGGTACATCACTGACATTTGTTTGTGTCATACCACCAGATGCAGTTTGTAATGAACCTGTGATCAGAAACTGTTGTACTGCCATCTGTCTGTTGCCTATTCTACAGGACAGTGTCTGATATATCCTTTCCTTCCATGGTCTGGAGGTCCATGCCTGGAAGTTTGATCATTTAGCCAGTATGATTTCATCATGTATGATTTGCTATGTTTCAGATGTATTGACTGCCTATGAGCTGAAAAATGTAATACAAATTACTTCTTTGACAAGATACTTGTATTATGTGTTTAAGTGGAATAGTTGTAATCCTGAGCTGGACACTGTACATGTAATGTCCCTTCTTTCACAAGTAGTTATTTTTTTCATTTTATGGTTCACATGTTCTTACATATCTATATTGCTAAAAGAAAAGTGAAGGGGTCAGTCATGGTGAGTAAAATCATGGGGGTAGATGCCACACCACTGGAAGTCCAAAGCCCAGAGTACTCCTACCATCAGAAATGGTATGGGCTTCAGGATCAGTCCACAGAGTGTATGTATGACACACAAAGGAGGACATTAAGGATGAGGTTTCTTGCTGGCAGTGGTGGGTGTCATGCAATCAGCACCTCCTGGGTTCTTACATGGATGTCCCCGCTGGCGAGGGGTGGGGGCTAGGCTGCTGCAGAGGCAGGGGTATCTGAGGGTGGTTGGTCCTCTGGCAGGGCCTCTCTTCCTGTGTCTGCCACAGATGTACTTGGGCTTGATGTAGCTGGCCCACAGGAAGGGGTAGAAGTTGGGGGGGGAGCCTTCCTTAGGTTTGTATGGATGTCTCTCAGCACCCCTGTTATGGTGCCCATGGTGGTGTTATGGGCCCCCATATGTTGGTTCATGCCCCTCTGCAGTTGCTTGATTTCCCAGAGTTCTGTTAGCCCCTGGCCCATCACCCCTTGGGACTCATGATAGCCCCCAAGACTTGGCTGATGGTATCTTGGTCGTGAATGGCCCCAGTGATCTCACTCCACTGGCCCACAGGATCTCTCCCATGGACCCTACTCCCACAAGCTTGTACCCTTGGCACACGGTTTCCTCTCCAACTGGGCCCTGGACCCTAACAGTCAGGATTGTTGGTTTGCACCTCAGGATCCAGGACTGGGGAGCACAAGGTGGTAGCCATTGTGCTAAGTGCACAGGTTGGGGGGCACGTTGTTGTCTGTGATGTTGAAACAACTGGGGTAGGAGGTGTTATTGTGGACTCGTTGTTGACATCTGACCAGGCTGCCCAGATGGGCCAGGACCATCATCCACGTCCACATACCCAAGAGTGTCTTCATCACTGAGGGCTTTATCCAGAGGTGGGTTGGAGGTCTGGTCGGTGGACAATGTCTGGCCAGGTGCTGTGCCAGCTCGACCTGTTGACCAATAGAGTACATTGTTATTGTTTGAAGTGTGGCATCCGTACCTAAAGGTTTTGTGTGACTGTAAGTAGAGACCTTAAACACTACACTGTTAAGTGGTAGGTTTGCTGATTGTGCTATGTTACAATGGTATTGAAGTTGTTGACATGGCATGTGAAGCTTGCATTAACTATTGGACTCAAGCAGCTCTTTAGATGTGGTGATCAGTTGCACTTTAGACGAGGGAATGAACATGACATCTTAGTAACCATTAAGCCAACATAGAGGAGAGGAGACGTGTATTTGACCATTCCAAGGCCTAGTTGTGTGGGATACAGGCAAACACACTACTTTGTTGGATATGTAGCTGTAGCCATCATATGAGCAGTGCTGAGTCAATGTGTTAACTGCCACTACCAATTTGATGTAGCAGCTTAATCCCTTAGGAACACTTGATGTACAAACTTGTTAAGGCGTCATTCCTGTCCTCAATAGTTTCATTTTGTGATACCAGGACAAATATCAGCTAGGTAGACAGACATGTCTCTGAGTTGAGCATGATATGTAGATTGCTCACTCCCAGGGAAGGGTACATCGTTTGAGAGATGACACGTGTATTTGGACACGTGCAGGAATGCCTGTTGGTTTGTGTTACAGAAAGAGGGCCTCCTGGTAGTTGTAGTCATGTCATTTGCTGACTCCCCAAACTACACAAATGCTAAACTCCCAGGGGAGGTTATATAATTTGAGAGATGAGACACAGGTGTATTTGGACAAATGCAGGAAGACCTGTTGGTATGTGTTACAGAAAGAGGGCCTCCTGGTAGTTGCAGTCATGTCACTCTCTGTACTTCCCAACACTTGACAAATGTTTAGTCTTCCATATCTGTTGCCACACTGCACTCATGCTGGCCCATACGTTTATATGTTGACACATAGCCTGGGTCCTGGGATGATCTTTTGAAATTGAAACACCTGAGACCCAAACACAATTGAGACCCCATTCCAACTTATGGAATGTTATGGGGATTGATACATGTGATGTTCTGTACGACAATGCACATTGACAAGCTTACATCTCTGCAACTCTGGGTATTGCATGTTGGGTAAGTAGATGACCAACAGTGGCAAGGAGTGAAATGTGAGCATGCAGGCCATTGAAGATTTGTGACAGTTTTGGTGTTGTAACTTACCAGACTCCACTCCCGAGCTATTCCTGTCAAGCTCTCAGGAAGACCAAGACCTTCTCCGCCTCGGGAAAGAGTTGTAACGGGGCACTGGCAGGACCAGCACCAGTCTTCAGGGACTCCATGTGTTGCTTGAAGGCCAGGGAATGTACCTTCCCCCTCGGGTCATTCCACCTCTTCCTAATGTCCTCCTTTGTGCTACAGCATTGACTCTGTAGACTATTCTTTGCCACATTTCCATTTTCCTACTGAGTGGAATGTGCTGGACTAGTGCTCCAAACAACTGTGGCTCTACTCTTATGATTTCATCCACCATGACTCTCAACTAGGCCCGCGTGGTGGTTGCGGAGTTCGCAGAACTCAGGAGAGTAACCAAAAAATTCTGTCGTGCGACGCAGAGTTCTGCGAAGCAGCACTGTGTGTTAGGTCACGCCATTCGCACTGATGTTTGGCCCACACTGTAAAATCAGAGCAAACGGCACCATGCACAGCTCAAGTTTTTCTGCTGCTCGAGTAGATTTTCTACTCAAGTGGCAGCTTCCTCAACACGAACGGAAGGTTTCTCAATGCAAGTGGTAGCAACCATCTGTGACTGCCCGCGTTGAGAAATCTTCCCGGGAGGTGGTTTGGAGTAAGATTTTCCTCACTCGCACTTGCAAACTTAATGCTGCCAAGCGCGAGTGAGGAAAAAGCGGTGCAGAGTTTTTCAGAAGTCGGCGCTCTAAGCAGAGTCGGAAAAACTCCACAAGCCCGGGGAGTGGAGCAGAGTTCACTGCCCACCCCTACTCTCAACTCATCCTCACCAGTGCTGGAAGACCCGAAAAAATGGTGCAGTTAAATTTACAAGGTTTCACTGTGCCATTTTTTGCATCATTTTTAACACCTGCTCAGAGCAGTCGTTAAAATGACACATCCATTATGTTTAATGGACCTCCCTATGCTTTGCTGCACTAGCATAACATTTTTTGACGCTAGTGTAGCAAAGTGCCACAATAGCATCAAAAATGTTGACGATATTGTGCCAATGACCGCTATGGTGTGCTGTATTGTAAATATGGAGCAACCATGGTGTTGTTAGGTGCCTGTAGCGGGGTGCAAGAAAAGTGGGGCAAAATCTATGATGTGCCACTTTCTTGTAAATGTGCCCTATTGTTTGTAGAAAGTAGGAGTATTAGAACTGACTAAAATAGTGAGCCACTTCTTGGCGACTTTTTGTTAACATCCCCCGGGATTCGATAGCTGTAGGAGTTCATTATTGAGTTGTTGATAACACAGCAAAATACTGCATTGTCAAAAATTATGATTCCAGGTTTTTAATCAATAGTTCAATATCTAAAGGCACATGTTTGCAAAAAAAAAGTAAAAAATTACTCATCTAAAAAACCTTTAAAAAAAACATGAAACGAAAGCAGAAATGAAAGCAGGGACTGGCCCCCTAGTCGTGGCACTAAAGTGGACTTAGTTTTACATGGATGTACACAACCAAAATGCCACATTCACAGTCATAATAGACAATGACAGAAGTGGGCTGACCGCTCCATGCTCTACGCTGTGATAAGTGGAAACAAATTTGAATAACAGTTTAACAGACCAGTGGATAAGGAGGACTGACCGAAAGCTGCTGTATGATTATATGTTCGTATTTATTTTTTAATAGTACTTTGTTTTTTGGAAACATGAGGCTCACGAAACAGTTAAAGGTGTCTCTAGTCAAGACCTGAAAATGTTGGGAAATTTGATGTACCAATTTTGCTTCAGAAAACTTTTTTTTTTTTCTGACATTGCTATTATTTATGTATTCAGGGTAATACAGGGAAAGAAGCATCCACACATTCAACGGAGGTGTTGATTAAGGAGTTTCTCCACAGGGACGAGTACTTTCCCTTTGCACAAGAAAGATGTTTTAGCAACCCTTCAATTGTAGATCCAGGCTTAGGAAAATTAGAGTTAGATGGGCCAAAATTGGCAACGCCGCGCTGTGTCACTTCTGAAACGCAGGGATGTGCCGTATTTATAAAAATACGGCCCACCCCTGTGTTTGGCACTAAATTGTGCTGCCAGTGCCAACGCAGGCATCCTTGCACCAAAGTGCAAGGGTGTCTGCGTTGGAGGGAATTGTTTATGTGCAGGAAGGTGTTCCTTCCTGCACATAAACAATCTAAAATGTCGATTTGGCACTTCAATTTGTGCTGCCGAATGCAGCATACATAGAAGTAGCAAATCGTCATTACTGAATGATTGTTTATGTGCAGGAAGGGGCACCTTCCTGCACATAAACAATCATTCATGGCCTTTTGCTCTTTCAATGTGTGCTGCAGAAAGCAGAATACACAGAAAAAAGCAAAAACAAAGTGAAATAAAAGTATGTCTCCTCGTTGCAACATGCGTTTTTGGTACTGCCTCAGATTTACAATTCCTTGTAAATCAGGGGCAGAGTCAATAGCAGTGGAATGCCCACAGCCACACCC
Organism: Pleurodeles waltl; assembly: GCF_031143425.1. NCBI lineage: Eukaryota > Metazoa > Chordata > Amphibia > Caudata > Salamandridae > Pleurodeles > Pleurodeles waltl. Next base: position 1,763,549,062 of record NC_090444.1, read on the forward strand.
ATTGCACGCCCCTTTGCCGCAGAAAACTGCATCGGAGGGGACCATATTTACAAGGTGGCGTTAAGCCACAAAGTGGTTTATTGGCGACTTGTAAATATGGCGCAGTGCACAACATCACCAAAGCGTCACAAAAAGTGATGCTCAGGTGGCACTAGGGCTTGTAAATATGCCCCATAGAGCTTTAAGGCTATAGGTCAGCAGCTGCTACCACTGGTTTGCCATTTCGTACACCCAACACAGCCCTCATAATTCCTAGTCTGAGAGGTAAAAAAACAAAAGGTCGACACTGTGATATTATTGAGAGTGTGATGTAATTTCCACTATCACTTGCATTTTGGCGAACTGACCTCCCCTCTAGGAGCTGATGCATCGAAAATCACCAAATGTAATCCTTTTTGAACTCCCAAAAATGTCAGCTCACTTAGAAGTACCGTCTTTGTGTATTAGCCCCTGTAAGCTCCTCCCCAAGGAAGGGCTCAGCATACAGTAGCAGAGAATGAACTTGCTGATCCACGAGAGTGCTTGGAATACCCACCCCTTGAGAGGGCATCAAAGGTCCCTAGAGGATGGGTACAGTTCAGAAGGCACTGACTTGTTTGGGGGCTCCATTTGGTTTCCTCTCAAGGGTTTTTAACACCTTTACTTATGTATTTTGTCATGGCTACATAGAAAAAACTTAAGTAGAAACAAAGTAAATAAATCTAAAACAAACCAGTTGCCCATACCACCCATCCTTAGTGCTATCCACAGCCTGGTATTATACAGGATCAGCATAAGTATAAGTACAGAAGAAAGTATACATTCAATACACTGTGAATCAGGATTAGAGGCCTGCACCCGTGACCCATGAGTGGCACCAACAGAACAAGTGGAGTCATTCCCAGGCTCAACAATCACAACAGTCTCATTATCCCTCATCTGTGTCAGTGGCCACATCTCAATCAGATCCATCATCTCTATCGTACAATTAAAACTGCTTCAACACCAGTACCCACGTTGCAATGACCTTCTGAGTTTTGTTGTCACACCTAGTCATTTTAATGTGTTGCTCTTCAGCAGTGCTTAATTTGTAAATAAAAACACACCGGTGCCCAAAGCTCTCCTTTGAAACACGCGGCTGCTGCAATTAAATGTGCGAGCACAGAATACTGAGGAATCATAATCCTAAACCCATCTCAGGTCTCTTTAATCCCAGGGGCATCTCCTACATGAGGGCGGAGGAGCATCGCCCCACCTCCAACAGCGACAGCTGCAAAACCTTTACAGGGAAACAATAACAAACAGTTTTTGTTATTGTTTCCTTGTAAAGGGGTAGGGCCATGGGGGTGACGTGCTCTGAGAGGGGTGCTTGAGGAGTGCTCAGCATTCCCTCAACACTCCCCCTCAGAGCGCATGTGTGTTTGGCCCGCCGTCTCGGCGGGCCAAACTGTTGCTGGGCTGGAGAGAGCCTGCACAGACTCCCAGTCTGCCTGGCAGCACCCTGACTGGACGCTCCCAGCCAATCCTGATGCTGCTTTGAGCATCATCAGGATTGGCCGCAGGGCAGGCTGGGATCCTGTGCCTGCCTCCAGCAGAAGAGTGGTGCACGGGCGCCAAGGTAAGGTTTTTTTTTTTTTTCATGTATTACTATCCCCCCGCCACACCCTGCCCCCCCCACCAGCACACGCCACCCCACCCCCTTTAACACCTGTGAGCCGCGACTGTTTAATCCATTTACAGCCACTCTTTGCCCCGGTCACTGTAGCAGCTTTCTGCTTTCTCCCTTTTTGATGCTTTTTCTAATTTTTCTTCCTCCGTCTTTCCCATATGAATCTTTTGCTCACAGTCTGCGGCGTCTCCTCCGCTATGGTGGAGAAGCGTCTCCCCCCCACGAGCAGCAGCCACTGAAAACCTTTAACAATAAAACAATAATAAACTGTGGAAACTGTGTTTATTATCATTTTATTGTTAAAGCGGCGGGGCCATGGGGGACGACAGGGACAAAGGGGGAGTGCACAGCACTCCCCCTCAGTGCGCATGTATGTTTGGCCAATCATCTCAGGCTGGCCAAACCCACATGTGCACTGTACTCTCTCCAACCCGGAACTGTGTTTCTGGGCTGGAAATAGTAGGCACAGGCTCCCAGTTTGCTTGGGAGCGCCCAACCAAGGAGCTCCAGCCAATCCTTACGCTGCTTTCATGCAGAGTTAGGATTGGCCGCAGGGCAGGCTTGGAGCAATGCCTCCATTGACTAGGAAAGAGGAGGGGCGAGGCAGGTAAAAAAAAAATGTCTGTAATTGAATGTTTATTTTGTCCCTCCCCTGCCGTGCACTGTCCCGCCCCTTCACCGTGCAGTGAGCCACGACTGCTCACAGTAAATGCAAATAAGTACCGGCTCTCAAAAATAAGTGCCAGTGCCCTCCACTGGAGACCACCGGCTCAAATTCAGCACCGCTCTTCAACTGTGCACCTTTCCAGGACATCCCAAGCCCAGCCTTCTTTTCACCAGAAGGAGAGCCAGCTGTAAGAACTTATCAGACATCTTTCTGCCCTAGGGATGTGCCAACATACCCAACAAACAGGCACAGGGTTAACCGGGAGCAGAACCCCTGAAGTGCCTCAAGCCACAATGCTATTCCTCTCCTATATGCCATGACCTCCCCCCATGACCAGGCTAGAGGCTAAAATGTAGCCCTTTCCTCCACTCATCCGGGACATTTGGCCATCCTAGCGGGGTAAATCTTACTAAGGGCATATGAAGTAATGTACGTGCGGTGAAGGTAATTGAAATGTATTAGCTTCAATCTACTGTACCATGATAATTTATGGACTAGTACACTAGCCCGATCCCAGTTCACACCTGGGAATGGTTCTGCCAGTTCTGTCTCCCATGCCTGCCGAGCGTGTAGAGGTGGCTTGGAAGATCTCCTCTGATGGCCCTTTTAAAAAGCATTGTCAAATGTTCACCCTCACCTGATCTAAGGAGCCCACCCAACACCTGTAAGGACTCCGTGTCAGGAAAACTATTGCCAGTGTTGTTAAGTTCTTCCCTCAGCAAAAATTATTCCCCTTTTCTTTGTACCCACATTGGTTGCACCGGCGTCCTCACTCCCGGTGGCTCTTGCGGAGGCTGTTCTTAGAACCAGCTTCTTCAGGTTTAACTGCCACTCAAGATGGTGGCCGCAAATCTTTGTGGGCGTTATCCACATACAGCATTATGAAATGTACAGTATTTCCCACCTGCAATGAATTAATTAATGAATGAGGGGTTTTGTAAAGTACAATAGATACTATAAGAGCGCTGAGGCAGATGACCCGTAGGGGCGCTTCTCCACCCTACTACCTAAACAGATAAGATTTCAAGAGCTTTTGAAACACTTTCTTTTCAGAAATGCCTCTAAGAGGGAGAGGAAGCTCATTCCACTATATGGCAGCAAGAACTAAGCTGGCAGACCAGACCCATTTATTTACCTTGGTGTGGGCGATCGTGAACAGCCTTGCTGACTGAGAACATAGGGTTCTTGTAGGACAGTATTCCACCGTCCTATTGGACAAATATTTGTGTCCGGTCTTGAAGTAAGAGACATGATCCATTATTAATGCTTTGAACATAATCCTTTTTTTTACTGGTTCCGGTATCGAGAGATAGAAGCATGCTTGGTAACTTGGGAAGCTTAAACAAGGCGAATTGCTATATTCTATACCAATTGTAATTGCTGAATTAAATAGTCAGGAGCCCCTGGGTACAGAATATTTGCATAATCCAATCTGTCATCAGGTGACTGAAGAACACAAGGCCCCATCCCTCCCAACAAAGAAAGTCCAGAGCTACAGCAATGATAAGATGCCCCTCACGGAGCCCCCTGCCACTCACATGCAAGTGCTGAATCTTCAGTCATGCCCCAGACCCAATGGGCACAGAAAGGGGCAGACAAATTCGACGGCAGTTCCGTTGCATCTCCTCACTTTCCAGGCTCACCCAGGGTTGACACATCCATTGCATCCTCAGCCCCATTGTCCACCCCCCGATTCCACAGGGACAGCGTCCATTGCCAGGGTGCTGTCATTTTGTATTACCACTCTCAATGTGTCCAGTCCTGCTGCGAGGCACAAGTTGACCCACCTGCTGGGCCCTCGGGCCCCCATCGGCATTGTGATGTCCCCTCTGCCGGCTCCTCCAAGAACCCATTGCGCCATGTGGTGCTTTATCCCACATTTCGAGCCATCACAAACATCATCAGGGCTATTGAAAAAGTGAGACTGACCATTTGAGATTAATCTCAGTCTGGCCTGGTACAATAGCATGTATTCAGGCCCATAGTTTTCAGCTGTCTCTTGACCTCCAGGAAGGTTTTACTGTTCTGCTGCACTTGTTGCATATAATCCGGGTATACGAATATTTTGCGATTGTCAAAGTGCGCAGTGTCCATTTTGCGAGCAGCCCACAGGATATTGTCTCCATCCTTATAGTTAAGAACACAAATCAATCAGTGCCCTATCTCCACGTTTAATGACAAAAACATTGGAAAGGTGTTTTGGCTGCAGCATATCTCACACCCATTACTCTATAAATTGCTCCGTTGATCTCCCTTCTGTGCGCTAGGAGAAGCCCAGAAGCCTGACATTATTGCAGCGTGAACGCCCCTCTGCATCCTCCGCTCTTGCTTCCAATGTCCTTGTTTTTGAGAGGATGGTAGCCATTTGCTTTTGGAGAGAGGCCACTTTTAGTTTGAAATTGTCGATGCTCCCCTCAGCTGTGTGCACCTTCTTGGTGACCTTGCGCAGGTTGGTACAGAGGAGATTGACTTCTAGGAACACTGTTTCTATCTTACTGTCTAGCACTACTCTGGAGCCTTGTGTTGCCACCATTAGTTCCACCCTGGATGCCTCCTCCGCAGCAGCCACAGGACTAGGATCGTACCAAGGGCCTCAATGACATGTCTGTCTGAGCATGCCCTTCTGGGGTGTCATGTATTGTTCAATAGTATTGCCCTGATAGGGGCAGTGGGGTTAAGTTCTTCCCCATGTGGCTTGGTGAGTGCAAGGGTAGTCCCAAGGGATGTCTCACTTTCAAAGGAACGAGATCCATGCCCCTAGTATGTGTAGGGGGGGCCCCATAAAAGCACGCACCGCAGAACACAGCAACACACCCCACACCCTTTCAGGGGCCAGTCTAGCAGAACCCTCCAGATGACAACCGGTTGCCTGGGCCCTACTGGATGTTGTGGGCCCTACTGGATGTCGTGCCCCACGAAGGCAGAAGTGACCTCTACTCCTGTGCCCAGATTTCAGCAGGCACTATGCGTGATGAATGGGGTTCGAAGTAGTGTCCAAGGTGCTCTCCCAAATGTCTCTGCAGGGCCCACCTGATGTCCTTTTGGTCTCCGTGCCCCACTGGAAGAGGCGCCGTGGTCCTTACACCAGAGGAGGTGACCAGTATCTGGGAGAGGAAGGAAACAGGCCCCACCGTGCACCTCTGATCCAGCGCCTCTTGCCAAAGTCCACTAGACCGCTCCCGCTCTCCCTCTCTGCAATCTGGCACTCGTGTGTCAGGCTCTCCTGGGGCCTACTTCAGCATTGTCTAGGCTCCCCCTGGTGCCCCGTGCTCTCTGCACCGATCCTATTGCCTCCCGTCTGTGCCAATGGCTCCTGGTTCTGATCTCTGGTGCTGCCACCCTCCACATGGTAGCGTCATACACAGAAGAAAGGACACCCATACGCAGGCAACGACTGAAGGGCTCACACCACTCCACACAGGCCCAGAGAGGATCCACAGGGCCCCCCACAACTCCTCTACCGGCCCCAAGAGCAGGCGAATACACCACAAAGGTCCAGGCACCAGTACAGCTGTCCCACCAAGGCTGCAGTCAAGACTTGTGATGCATTTCTTCCAGGCCAGGACTGCCTGAATCTCAACTTCACCGCTCGCAGGCATGGGATTGCAGCTACGATCTGACACAAGGGGAGGGGACTCTGTAGGTCGGCCAATATATCCAAACCAGGGAACCACAAACAGCAAATAGGATTACGGCAGGATGATGCAGGACATCAATGGAGCCATGAGGAGCTCCTCAAGGGTGGGTCCTGTCGGCCATCTTGTGTGACCACAAAACCGGCTACCCCTCAAGTGTTGGGTATGTGGTTCACATGTACAGATACTGATAATGTGGCTCGAACGCTATGACATTCTCTAGGAATATGTGCATAATCTGTGCTGTTCTCCATATTTAACTTCCACATAGTCATGGTACCATTTGTGCTCCTTTTATTTTTGAAAGTTTTATCTTCACAATTGAGTACAGAATTGACTGAAATCACCGAACTTTGAGTGCAGTAGACCTGCTTCTAGATGGCAGTAAAGAGCGCCCAATTTGCTCTGCTGCTTCTCGTCAGAGTGCGCATGTTATATGTCCTCTCTTCAGATCTTCCAATACACTGGTCCCTTCCCAAGCACACCAGAAGTACTAAATCACGCTCTAGAAATGACTTACGTACCAGGCGAATCTCAAATATGAATGCTCCAGCCTCTCTTTGCAAGGGGAGGAGACCGACAACCATCACAATGGAGCTGCGTGACCCTGAACCCACTGCCTCGTACCCCCCAGTGTTCCTGAGACTTCCTGTGCTCCCTCCGAAAAGATGACCTGGACTCGTCATGCAGACTGTCTACTGAGATTCTGCCTGTACTCCTGGATTTTTTACCCCTGTGGACATGCCTCAGAAATGCCAAAAGGCTCACAGATAACGGCTTGCCTAAGAGCACCCCCTTTGCATGGAAGATGCTTCACATGTGGGTTCTCAATCCATATTTCAGACAGGTCTACATTTAGGTATGTTGAGTCTGGACCCATGCAGCACAAAGAACTAAAGGGTAATTTGTGCCTGGAGTGTCAAATTCAGTAATACGGCCAAAGATGTTATATTTTAATGAATACAAAAACTTTGTGTTTGTAGGCTAGTTAATCGTAGAAAAAAAATGTGTCCTAAAATTAACGTGTTAACCCAGTGCACACGGTTTACTCTATTATTCCTTTTTTACATTTTTTACAAATACAAATATTGATAAGCACTTAATGTCTAACATTTTTACAATAATTGACAATACTACTCCTCCATTCTGGCTCAGGTATTAACTTCCTCGTGTAATATTGACTGGTCTGCTGCATTCACCTACTATGCAAGTTGCAAGAGTGGTGCAGAGAAGATTTGCTCTATCTGTTGTCCTGACTTGAATGCCATTAGTGAGGTGCGTCAAGTCGGTTGTCATGAGCCCCCCTACATGTGGCCAATATTGTTACTAGAAATGGAACAGCGTTATGGTCTATTAAACCATATTCAAGGGAGGTTTTTATACAGTACACATCCTGAGATGAATTATTTTATGATGCTCTAACTTGTGCTTAACACATTAACAAAACGAAGGTCTTGAACATCCGGCAGAGTACATGGTCATGATGACAAAACATTTTCGACTGGCGCCATTTCATGCCCTTGGTGGTAAGTTAATAAAGTGCTTGCTCCAAACACCTCTACCAGCATAATATGAAAACAGGATTCTAGAGGTGGTAATGTGTGGCAAGATTGTTTATGCACATTTGTTGTGCATTTTGTTGTGTTGGCGTTCAGTTGTTTTTTTGGGTCTTATTCCTGCAACATGATTTTGTTGTACTGCAGTTATGTTGCGTTTTGGTTTGACTCTTTTGTTGTGATGTGCCTTTTGTATCAGTATGTTGCTTTGTGAATGCTACTGTGTTCTGCTGCTACATTTCCACCCAAAAGCAGCACATGCCTTTAATGTTCCTATGACAAGTACTACTTTACCACTGTCCAGCTCTTCAACCACTGTAGACACCAGTCAGCCCCAGCCTGTGGCAGAGGATGTGTTTTCACTGTATGTGCTATGGCCCCAGGTCTTTCGGGTAGATCGCTTACAGTGTGCTATGGGTGGTGGTTGATGGGCTCCAGAAGAAGCGACTTCGTAGTGCAGTGGTCTGCTCAGATAGGGGCGTAATGCTGGTGATTTTTCAAAGCATCCATCGCATGACAGACTGAAAAATCATGTAGAGTCTAACATTTTTGGGATTCTCAAAGAATTTTAAGAATGTGTCATAGATTTCCTTTTGTGCTGGTATGTGTAAAATAGCTACATAAGAAATTGGTATCAGGTCTAAGACTTCTATTCAATGTGTGTTAATATAATACATAAGAGTAGATTGCATTTAACTTACCTTGTTTTTCTCCATGAGGAAAGTATTTTCCCTATGGAGAAATCCAATCCACCATGCTCCCTTCAATATAGGGATCATCCTAACCCATTGCTACTGTGGGACATGCATGGTGAATTAGAATTGAAGATATTCATCAAAGTGGTAATTGTGCGCACCTAACTCGCGCTTAGATGTGCAAAATACTCTAAGAATCCAGGTCTAAAAATGTTTCGAAATCAGAAGGCTTCTGAGTAAAACTTGTGCAATATCCTCTACTCTTTTACCTGCTTACACCGCCGAATCCCTCTGGTATTGCTGCATTTACTCGGTTCTAAAATACACAGAAACCTGGACCTAGGAACTGAATAAAACATGTATATACATTTTAATACACATCGTCTAACTGTTACCAATTTATCCGAAGCTTTAAATGGCAGTTTTTTCTCTTTTTTGTAGGTTGACAACATCCAGACTGTGTTGCAATCTTCCAATGTATTGGTAGGCGTGGGTCGGGAAGCCTTCAAGCCACTTCTGACAGAGAATCGGAGAAAAAGCTCCTCCGACCAGTTGCCGGGTCTGAGCTTGCGCTCCCATCCTAGCCAAGCGAGCAATTCAACAGACGGTAAGAAAAACGGTGAGTCCTCCTGAGACATCAGGCTGGGGGAATTGTATTTTGTAGCAGAACCAACCTACGTTGTAATAAGGTTCCTCTAATGTTTTCTTCAGTACTTGCATTGTTAGTCTGCCTCTAAACAAAATGGCCGCCAACTCACTAGAGTGATTCTAATCATAGTGTTCAATTTGTCAATTTTCCACTTTTGTCTGTGTTTTATACTTGGTACATTCTTTCTCACAGATAACACTTTATGTCATCATTTGTTATCACAGATCTCATGGATACAATCTTAGTTTCATATCTGCTCCAAGTGTCTAAAATAGGCTTATGGCCTTGTTTACAGTTTGGCTGACAGGCTACTCTGCCACGATGAAGTACCTTGACCGTAAACTTTCCGTAAGTGAATCTCCTGTTACTCTATAAATGGAAAACTTCCTCCAATAACCTGATGAATTAAGGGCCATTGGAAGAAGGGCATAACACTGCCCGCCCTATTTAGGGTGGATGGTGTAATGTCCTTTTTTTCTGTCCATCACTGCCAGATGAAACCTGTCAGTGAGAGACAGAAGAAATCAAACAATGTCCACCACACCCTATGAGAAATCTACCTGGATGAAGGTATCATTTTTTTTTTGTTTTTCAGAAGGAAATGCACGCCCTGGGAGTTTGTTTATGAAAAACAAAAAAAAGTTTAACAATTTGGTCAACTGTAGTCAAAACCGACAGTTCTCATCCATCAACTTTTTGTACATTGAAGGGAACCGCTGTGAAGATGATTCCTTTAATGGCATGGATATGACTGCTAGGCCGGCGGTCGTCACTAAAACTGGCGCACAGGCGCCTGTCAGGGGCGGAGGTAATGTCCTCAGCCACCCTGATGGAAAGAGTATCATCAGCCGAAGCCGGAATTAGGCCCTAAACTCCTAAATTACATTGTGCTGGAAAGCAAAGTTGTAAAAGACAATGAAAAGTGCACTCAGTGATTGACTTTTGTAAAATAGTTTCTGTATACTAATAATGGTTTATTTAAAGATGACTATGAAATAAATACAGTTTAAATTGAATCAACTTGCATTTCCCAAAAGCAAATGTTATATCCGGAGGAGAATCCACAAGCTGGGCCTCTTCAACTATATTAGTTTTAAGGCAGATGGAACTCCACTAGCAGATTCCTCTCCAGATTTTGCAATTCCACCACAAATCAGAGGTTTTCCTTTACCAACAATCCCTTAATTAGGCCATTATAGTCTAATTAAGAGTACAGCTGCATAGCTTCATTTTGGCATCTTTCCTTTTGATAAACCGTAAACTTCACACTTGTATAGCACACTACTCACCTGTTAGGGTCTCAAGGTACTGTACACATACCACTGAGGAACCCCTCCTGGCTTTTACCTGCAAGGCACCCACTCCTGGACAGCCCCAGGGTGAAGCCAGGCATCCAAGCGCTGTGAGAGCTGTCGTGGACATTAAGCAAGCTATTGGCCAGAGTTACAGAGTGGGACCCAAGTCAAGAATTATCTGGTCCAAGGGAATTGATCCCAAGACCTGCCGAGGTGAACGCTGGTCCCAGGCCAGATCTCTGCATCAGGGTCTGCTGCTCTAACCATTGTGCCACACTTCTCCACTTGACAGCATTCCTTTCAATGTAATTGAAGGAACCTCCTCGAACTGAAGTTTCAAAACAGTTGGCACTAGAAAAAATAAAATAAAAATAATAGCCAGAATTAGAGACATGGATGAAATATGAAATATTTTTCTGAAGGAAACAACTTAATAAATAAATCCTATTCCGACCACACCAACTGCACTATCTGTAATTGATAACTTTTTCATTTTTCAGTCCAAGATTCATATGTTCAGGAGTTTAAATTGAAATAGTATGTCAGGGCCTAAAGTAACTTGAAGGCCTTGCAATAATATTTCCATATCACACATTTTTTCTCAGTTGCTAAAGAAGGTTAATGAGGAAGAGGGCGAAAGTGCCTTTTTTGAAGCCATAGACGTAACATCTAAGGGGGAAACCCCATGTTCCTCACAACCTGGGTATATAGTCAATGTAAACACGTGGTTCTGTCGAAGTAATTTGAACAGCATGCACATAATCAGATGGAGTGCATTCATCTTTTCTCCAACCTGTTTTATACCCAATACATTGAATGATGACCACGGGGCTCAGTAATGTGTTGTCCAATTCATTTAAACAATATAAATTATTTGCCATATCATACAGAATGTTTCATGGAATACTTTTTAAAAAGAACAGGCTATGCATGTGTGACAGTGGTAAAGTGCTTGTGCAGTGCAGAACCAGTACTAATTAAAAAACATCCTCCAATGTAAAAGTTTTTATTTCTTCATCAATAGACTTGGCTACGAACCTTTTAACAACATTCATCTAATGTCCGGGCAATGACAAGAAGTGTATCCCGGCCAGATGCCAGGAGCTAAAGTGCTGGTTATAAAAGCGTTGACATTTCGACCCCTGGATCAACATGTGTTACTCATATCATCCAACCAGGGTCTTCCTCAGCACCGCACCTAAAGTGGAAGACATCCTGTGTAACAATACTCGAAAGACCATGAGCCATATTCAGTGGTCAATCAAAAATTACTTTTACAATAGGAGCAAATATTTACCAAGCCTCATACTGCTGGAGATCTCCTTGAGGTGCTCCTATATGATGCCTTGTTATTCATCTGCTAGAAAAGATCAAACAGAAAGCAGAGTAACAAACACGTGAAGCCGTTTCTGAGTTATCCTTCGAACTCATACAAGGCTCAAAACAGATGTGACCAGAACGTACCATGTGCTCCAGAATACTGACAAATAGATTGGACCAACACACAAAACAACGGGTCACAGCTGTGCCCTGTTATCAAGTATGTCTGGGAATATGGCATTGGATGTGAGAAGAAAAACTTGCTACTTCGTGAACATTCACCATAATGCACAAAGCGTGTTCTCAGAAAATTACAACATCTACCTATACCTATAAATATGTGCTTTAAGGAGGTGTAGAGAATGTAGAGAAGCGTTAAATGTCCTTGAGGGGGCAGGAAGACCTCCACGGGCCCCAAAACCCTACCTAGACACCTGAAGTTTGCTTTTTGGCGAGTGTAGAGAAGCACATGCAACTTCAAAGAGCTGTAGAAATTGAAGAGCTATTTACTTCTTCATTTGAAATGTGACCAGGTAGCAAAATAAGTCATTAATGGGGACATTTAAAACCACGAGGTAATAAAAGATGCAAAAACATGTTTTCTGAGCAAATACCATATGTGGTGGTTATTTGCCCTGCCACCAGATAAATCGCAAAGATTATATAGTATTTGGCTTGTGGCTGTGCAAATAGCAAAGACACTTTATTATTTACCCAGCTACTTGCTAAATAGTAGGTTTTATGTATTATTTGGATGGAGGCTGTGCAAATAGAGCCTCAACACCCAACCTAGATATCCTCATCGACATCCATCCCATTTTCACAACTCCTTCAAAACCTCCTCCAGACCCCCTTCCTTAAAACCCCAAACCCAACACTCCTATTTGCAGTCTATCTGAGTCCGTCTGTGAATCCTTACGACTCCACAAAGACTGTCTGCTGACTCATTAATCTCCCATTCTGGACCTCAGAGCATCCTTCCAGCCCTACAATTAACGCTGCCTGTGACAGCCCTCACAGGTCCTCTATCAGGCCTCAGAGCCCAGCCTACCCAAACCCTTCCAATGACCCTGAAGGCTCCCATCAACTTCAGAAATGCTCTCACCACCCCCTCCACTAGTGCCCATCAGCATCCACCTGATCTTCTTCTACCCTAGCGAGCCTAATTGACTATACTTCCTGCCACTACCTTCTGGTCGTTCTAAGACCCCTAAGTACATACTTGAAGACCTCTTCAAAAACCCTCAGCACAGGCTTCTGACCTGCCCCACTGTCTGCCTTTGCCACCCTCCCACTTCATTTAAGAGACTCTGACCCTCTATAAAGACCCTATCGGCCTTTGCCACCCTCCCACTTCATTTAAGAGACTCTGACCCTCTATAAAGACCCTATCAGCACCTAAAAGGCTTCTTCTGATGCTCACAGCACTACTCTCAATGCTCGGTGCCCACACCATCTCTCTGGCCATATCTACTAACTCTCAGAGCACCTAAGAAAACACCATTGGCTCTCACAAGGCCATTCCTGGTCCACATACCCTTCCACTGACCTTCGGAATCCATATTAACCTTCCCGCTTCAAGATTTAAGAGTTCACCAGACCCAACTGTTTCTCCCTGCCAACTTTTGAAGATGCCTGATGGCTCCTCAAAGATTTTCTGTACTTTCTGCAGGTACTCAGTTCAGTTCTGCTATCATCATCCCAAAGAACCTATCTGCTACCCTTATGAGAATGATGATTACACCTCTGTTGATATTAGAGCTCATCCACACTTCTCTGTCATTGTAAAAACCCTTTAGTTGGTCTCAAACCTGCAGGCATCCTACTTTTTCCAGCACTCAGTGCCCCTATTCCAGTGTTCAAACCACATCCTCACTACCTTTTGGCTCTTTAGAGATCATCCTTTGCTGGTCTTCATGCTCCTGAGAAGAAACTTAGCTTCCCTTAATCCTTTTTGATGATCTTGGCATTCAAACCACCCTCCAGCTCTACGTCAGCTTTCACATTGCTCTACTGGCCAAGTTCTCTCCTTTGCAAGATTTCACTCCCTAATATCTTCCATTACTGTAGCCATGTTGACCCATCTGTGGTCTGTGCAGCTCTCACAAACAACTTGAGCTGCTCTGTTACCCCCACAAAAATCACGCCTATACTGGATCTCACAGCCTCACTATTGGCTTCAAAATGTCTTGTTTAATTTTAGAATTATTTCTATTGGTACTTAGTACCCCCCCATCCCCGTTTGCTTCCAAACCACTGCTTCATAATCTATCATGGCCCTAAAGCCCTCCCTATTCTTTCTTCAGCCTTAAAAAACCCCTATCCATTTTCACATTTTACTGCTAAGATGTTTGCACACTACCTTGTCAGCTAAAAAACTCCTTTACTTCTAAACACTTCTGCCTCATAGGCAGCTTCAGCAGCTTCACAGGCCACCCTTCGGGTGCTAAGGCCTCCACTGCTGGACTCTTGTCTCATTGCAATACAGCTAACAGTCATCGACCCTATGTGGTCCATCTGAGCCCATTAAGCTGTTGCTTTACTACTGAGCCCCTTTTCTGGTCATCAGAGCCTTCTGATCCTGAACCCTTCTGAACTCCAAAGGTTCGTAAACATTTTTGCTCACTTGAGTCCTACAAGTTACTTTAGGCCATTTTTTACATACCACAACCCTTTTTGCCTATCCACCCTTTGACGTCTCTGCCATGTTTCACTACTCCTGCACCCAATCAGCCACCAGACAAATATGCCATCATGAGGCAGTGCCTGCTGTCCCTCAGTGCACCTTTGCCATCCCTCTGAATACTCTCACACATGCTGGCTCTTAGTGTACTTTGCTAGGCCACAGCCCTGTTGCCAAGTGGCCTATGTCATGTGTGCCAGTTGTGGCTTTTCACCAAATAGCAGGGTGACCACCTCCCTCCAGGTCACTGCAGAAACTGTTTCCAGTACTGGATGTTTGTGTCACAGGCATATACATTCTCGGGGCTGTAATCTTGTTTTGTGTTCAATTAACTAAAGAGACTACAACACTTAAATCATGATTTGTAAGTGAAAAGGTCAGGACTGGAGACAGTGTCCGTAATGACCTAGAATGAGGTGATCCCCCTACCCAACAGCCTTTTGCATGCTGTGATTTTTGAGCCCATACTTACCATAAGTGCTGAAGTGATGGGGTCTCTAAAGGTTGAACAATCTAAGCTGCATGGCCTATGTAATCAATATTATGTCCAAATATACATGGTCTAAAATCACAAAAACCTCCACCTATTCTTGTCCTCTTCTTTCTCCTCTTGGTTATTCTCTTTCTTATGTTCCTTTCACTGGTCCTGTTACTGGTTATCCTTTTCTGTGTTAATTAGGTCCTCCTGGCCGTAGGTGCCTTGCCCTAATAGATCTCCAGCTCAGAGCTCTGACTCACTGCTCCTGTGACTCTCCATCCTACATTGTACATGTCTTGGAGCAGTAGCACAATATCTACTCCTACTTTACAAATCTTCCTCTAAAGAAGCACAGAAACGTTGCTGGTGTTTTCAGTGATATGCAGGATTATTTTGAGGGAGGCATACAAGTCCTGGGGATCTAACCTTCATTCTCATGTGGATCTTAACCTTGGGTCTTGAGTTAGCCTAGCAAACTTGTCCACTTTCCTGTGGTTGAAAAGTGTCTCCTCTATTTTGCCGATTGTCTGCACCTGTCAGGGGACTAGCAAATGGTCTGTCAGGGGACTAGCTGGGTGAGATTGGGACAATGCTGGATAACTGAAATTTAATCTAAACAAGAGAGTACCTGAAGACTGGAAGGGAAACAGGGCAGAAGCTGAGAACTGAAGCAGGTTGGTTGGAACAGGCAGTGAACAGGGAACAGTAAGTCTGCAGGAAAGGTAAGGCAGGGAAACGCTAGACAGACTATCATAAATGATAAATGCCTGCTCCTCGGAAATTATCTCTCTGTGAATTGAAAAGATCTTATAGGAAAGCAGGGAGCAAGTTAATCTCAGGGTTCTTGGAGACACTCAGTAGCTCTTATGCAAAGGAGTGCAAGGTGGTGCTCTGTCCCTAAGGCACAACACTTGGAGTCTGACTGGCACCCTTGGAAGCTAAGACAATCAGAATTACAATATAACCACAAGACAGAACAACAGGGAACAGAATAAGGAACACGTAAACAGAAACTGGGCTCAGGGAAAAGCAACACTGGAATCAGGGTCAGGAACAGGACTGGAATGCACAGAGCTGAAATACTGAAAACAAGGCTAGGAAAGATCTACACTCAAACAAGGCAAGATAGAAATATGCAGAGAAACAGGAACACAGAACACAAGGCATGAAGCCTGCATATAACAGGGCAGATAAAGAAGAGTGCAGAGAGGAAACTATGATCAATGGCTAACACAGGAACAGAAATGCAGGAAAACATGGAACAGGAGCAGATACTACAAAAGAGCCAAAAACAGGAAAATGAGTACCCGGAATAAGGGACACAACATCAAAGAACATGTCTGTAATAACAGCTGCAGGAACAAAACAGAGCACAAGTAGACTCAACAGAAGTCAGTTGCGAGCTGCTGTACTTTGCTTTCATGGAGCTGCAATAGCTGGAGGCTTAGAGGAGGAACGCAGGTGCAGGGCAAAAGCCAGGGGAAAGGACTTAAGTTGCAGGGACTCGAGGAACCACCAATAAAGGGAAGGCAGAACTGGGCCCTGGAGAAGGGAAGGCCAGGGAAACCAGGAGTCACAAGATGCAATAGGAAAGCCTAGAACAGAGTATGGATCAACGCAAACATAAAGAAGGGTCCAAGATGCAAATATAAGGGGGTCAGAATAATCATCGGGTCCAGAACCAAATCTAGTGAACAATAAGCCATGACCAATCCATGATCTAGGAAGAGTCTGAAGAAAGAGAGAACTACAAGTACCATAATACAGCAGGGAAGTGAAACAGAGACCTGGACTTAAAGGTGAAGTGAAACTAAGTACGGTAAGTGTTGATGTGCATGTTGCCCAGTACCAATGTTAAGCCTGTTTCTCAAAGTGGCAGTATGGCAGCATCCTGATAGCCCCTCCAAAACACTGGTGAGCCTCAGTTTTGTTGCTGGGTAGAGCATTTTGCTGGCCAATACCTCACATTTAACCCCCACACCCTGACAAGGAGTGCAAAACCAGAGTGCCTTTAAATATATCACTTGGCACATCCCTTCTGTTCATGTCACCCTCACATTGCTGTTAAGATCACCGTATTAGCTGACAGCTTTGCTGCACTGTAGCCCACCTTGTCACCAATTACATAATGGAGCACACCAGAAGGACTCTGTGCAAATGTGCTGTTATAAGGTGGCCTCCGTGCCACCACAAGCACGACCCAATGACACTCAGGCCAGGGGCTTTGCCCTGTCTGGACAGTACACTCTCCTTGTTGCTTTTACTCTCCTCTACCCCTTTAGATCCTATCTTTGAGCCCAACATATCTGTCCCCATCCAATTAAGACAGTAGAAGAGGGAGTACATCTAAGCGCGCCACCTCTCCTGTGTACAGTCTGTCTGTAGTATTTTGCACTTATCAGTTCTCCATGGTAGGTGGAGAACTTTAAAAGTAAATAAGGCAGCTTATGGTCACATACACAAATAGTTACAGAGCATCATTTTGGAGGAATAAAATCAAATTAAATCAATGTTTATAAAGCGCAGCCACTCACCCTTAAGGGTCTCAAGGCGCTGAGGGGGTTTGTCCTCTGAGCTTCAGTGGAAGAGCCAGGTTTTAAGACCTTTCTGAATTGATGAAGTGATGGTGACTGCCTGAGGTGCAGGGGCAAGGTGTTCTAGCTCTTTGCCATGTGGAAGGCGAAGGATCTTCCACCAGCTGAGGTCTTCCGTATGCAGGGTACGGTGGCCAGTGCTTGTTGAGGTGAGCGGAGAGGTCTGGTAGGGGAATAGAAGGTGATGTAGTGGTTGAGGTACGCGGATCCTAGGACGTGGAGGGCCCTGTATGCGTGTATGAGGAGTTTGAAGTTAATCCTTTTCTTTTTAGGAAGCCAGTGGAGGTCTCTTAGGTGATTGGAGATGTGTTTGCATTGGGGAGTGTCCAGGATGATTCTGGCGGAGGCATTTTGAGTGTGCTGTAGTTTCTTCAGGTTCTTCTGGGTGATACCGGCATAAAGGGCATTGCCATAGTCGAGTCTGCTGGTAACCAGGGCGTGGGTCACGGTTCTGCAGCAGTTCTTTGAGATCCATTCGTAGATCTCCTGGAGCAGTCGGAGTGTGTGATAACAGGAGGATGTGACTGAGTTGACTTGGCGGGTCATGGTGAACAATGAGTCTAGGATGAAGCCGAGGTTGCGTGCGTGGTCTGTAGGGTGAGGTTGGATGGCCACCAGGAGTCATTCCAGGCTGATATGGAGGGTCCCAGGATGAGGATCTCGGTCTTGTCAGAGTTTAGCCTGAGACAGCTATCCTTCATCCAGGCAGTGACAGCTTCAATCCTATTGTAGAAATTCTTCTTGGCAGTTGTGGGGTTTTCGGTCAGAGAGATGATCAGCTAAGTGTTGTTGGTGTAGGAGATGATGTTCAGTCCGTGGTTCTTGACGATGGATGCGAGCAGGGCTATGTAGATGTTGTAGAGTGTGGGGCTCAGGGAGGAGCCCTGTGGAACTCCGCAGCTGATCTCCGTAGGTTCTGCCAGACAGGAAGGAACGCATCCGTTGTAGGGTCTTTCTGCGGATGCCGGCTGTGTGGAGTCTGGAGCAGAGGGTGAGGTGCGAAACCGTGTTGAAGGCCGACGATAAGTCCAGTACGATAAGGAATGCTGTATGGTTGTGGTTGAGGAGTGAGCGGATGTCATCTGTGGCGGCGAGGAGTGCGGTCTCCGTGCTGTGGTTGCTCCTGATTGGGAGATGTCCAGGATGTTGTTGTCCTCGATGTGCTTATGGAGCTGAGTGTTGATGGCCTTTTTGATGACATTGGCTGGGAAAGTCAGCAGAGAGATGGGGCAGTAATTCTTGAGGTCCAGAAGAATGGCTGTGGGTTTTTTCAGGAGCAGGCAGATCTTAGCGTACTTCCAGTCCTCTGGGAAAGTGGCTGTATCTATGGAACAGTTGAGAGTGTGGCAGAGCTCGGGTGCAATAGAGTTTTTGGCTTTGTTGAAAATGTGGTGAGGACAGGGGTCCGTAGGGGCTTCACAATGGATGCTACTCATGATGGTGTGGGTCTCGTCCGTGGGGAGGGTGGTCCAGCGGTGCAGGATCTGTGAAGGTTCGGGTGTTGGAACTGGGGGTTTGTAGGAGGGCTTGGAGGGTATTGGGGTCGGAAGCAATTGTATATGTCTTTGATTTTCCAGTGGAAGAAGGTGGCTAGTTTGTCGCAATGGTCTTTAGATGGAAGGACGTATGGTGTTTCCGATTTGGGTTTGGCAAACTCCTTGACCGTGGCGAAGAGCTCTTTCGTGTTGTGAACAGTGGCGCTAATACAGTCCTGCAGGGCGGCTTTCCTGGTGACTCTGATGAGGTGGTGGTGGGATTTGGTGGCAGCTCTGAAGGCCTCAAAGTCTTCATTGACCTTGCTGTTTGTCTATTTTTTCTCTAGCCATCTGCAGGTGCACATGGGGTCCTGGAAGGCGGGGGAGAACCAGCTGGCCTTCTTGAGGTGGTCTTTGGCTGAGGCCTTCCGGAGAGGTGCTAGAGTGTTGGTGCATCCAGAGATCCGTTGAAGGAAATTCTAAGCTGAGATGTTAGCTTCTGCGGTGAGGGGTGGGGGAGACTTGCTGAGGGTCTTGGTGACCTGTTTCTCAGTGATCTGGTTACATTTTTTGTTTGGGGCTCAGAGTGTGCAGAGGGGGACGGTCGGTGATGTGATGGGGAAATGGATGAAGTGGTGGTCAGTCCAGTGAAGCATGGAAGTGTTGTCAATGGTGATGTTGTTGCTGGTGGAAAAGATGGTTTTGAGTGTGTGTCCAGCGACATGTGTGGTTTGGCGAGGTAACCAGTTGCTTTAGTCCTGTTGTGACGAGGTTATTTAGCGGTGTTGGTGTCGTTTCCATTGTCTCCGAGTTGTAGCGATGGAATGTTGGAGGACCAGGGTTTGTGGCGCTGGGCGCAGTCCAGGTGCGGATGGGCGCAGACAGGCTTACCTTTGGCGTGCCAGTGGCATGCCCTCAGCACGGCTGCGCAGTGGCCGCCATCAAGAAGGGGAAGGAGGCAGGGGGTCCAGTCAGCTGGGAGATGGGAGGGTGGGAAAGCGTTTCACAGGAGGGAGGGAAGGTGGGGGCAGGGCCGCCGTGGGAGCAGCAGCAGGGAACAGAGCGCAGGGAGAGTAAAAGGCTGAAAGGAGAGAGAGACACAAATGAAAAGAAAGAAAAAATAAATAAAGATGGCAGAAAAAATAGCAAAAAGAAAAGAGACAGAAGATACTTATACTCAGATGGGCACCATGGATGAGGCACAGGCGGGAGCCTGCAGGTGGAGGTGGGCCTCGAACTGAGAGTCAGGCGAGCTCTCAGGTTGCTCGCAGCAGAGGCAGCAGCAGCAAACAAGTGGAGCTGCACAGAGGAGGGTGAACAGATGGAAGTCGATCTAAGGAAGAGACAATCTAAGCAGATTCTCGCTCTCCATGGGCCACTCTGAGCTGTTTCTCTCTCTGGCACTCTGTCAATCTTGTTTGTGCCACAGGACCCCGGCCACCTGACCATTACAGTGTCAACACACATTCCATATACACATGTAGGGCAGGCATTGAGGATAAAGAAGGCAGCCTAAGCACTCCAGCACCACCCACCGTTCCAGCACTTTTATGCTTCTGTGCATTATAGAGCCCTGTACTCCAAAGGAATCCATGTTGGTTTTTCTGCTGGTGCATTTTACCTCCACCTTTCCTGCAATGACAGCCAGGGCATTCCTCAAACAGCTAGTCAATTCCCTGTCCCTGCCTATTCATTACTGTCACTGGAGGAAGGGATGCTGCCACCGTCAAGAGCACAGGAATGCACGAGGGACTTATCACTGTTCTAGGCAGCTGTGGCTGCAGAACGAGCAAGCAGGAACCACAGTAATCCGGTATGTGTTATTTCATTTACCACTTGAAGCTCACTTGTTTCCGCACTGCACCCAAAACATCTGTCAAAATCATAGTGCACTAGTAGGTCTGTGACTGCCTTTTAAACCAAGACTTTCCAGCTGCATCAACCCACTGTGCCCATAGGGTCTTGGATCCCCAGACAAAGTGAAGTAGCACAGATGAGAGGTTTTCCAGTTTCTACTCAGTAATCACTGTTCCGCCTGTCTACAGAGCCTTCAGCACTTTCCAGTTTCAGAACTGAAACTCCATGGTCTAGGCAGGACCTGAACACTTCCCTTCTTTGACATCAGCAATAGGTTTCATTCACCTAACCATAAAACCACCCTTTTAGTATTAGTGATAGTCATTCAAGTCAGGTATGGAGATACAATCTTCCCACAATCCTCTGCCAGGCATATGGAAATACATCAAAGAGCAAGCCGGAAAATCTCCTCCTCTTGGAGACAGTGGTTTTGATTTGTTTGAAAATATTTTGGTTTTAGTAATGTGAATTTATGAATGAGTGTAAGGAAATGCCTCCTTGGCATGGTTACCCCCTGACTTTTTGCCTTTGCTGATGCCAAGTTATGATTTGAAAGTGTGCTGGGACCCTGCTAACCAGGCCCCAGCACCAGTGTTCTTTCCCTAAACTGTAACTTTGTCTCCACAATTGGCACAACCCTGGCACCCAGGTAAGTCCCTTGTAACTGTTGCCCCTGGTACCAAGGGTCCTGATGCCAGGGAAGGTCTCTAAGGGCTGCAGCATGTCTTATGCCACCCTAGGGACCCCTCACTCAGCACATACACACTGCTTGCCAGCTTGTGTGTGCTGGTGGGGAGAAAATGACTTAGTCGACATGGCACTCCCCTCAGAGTGCCATGCCAACCTCACACAGCCTGTGGCATAGGTAAGCCACCCCTCTAGCAGGCCTTACAGCCCTAAGGCAGGGTGCACTATACCACAGGTGAGGGCATATGTGCATGAGCACTATGCCCCTACAGTGTCTAAGCAAAACCTTAGACATTGTAAGTGCAGGGTAGCCATAAGAGTATATGGTCTGGGAGTCTGTCAAGCACGAACTCCACAGCACCATAATGGATACACTGAAAACTGGGAAGTTTGGTATCAAACTTCTCAGCACAATAAATGCACACTGATGCCAGTGTGCACTTTATTGTAAAAATACACCCAGAGGGCATCTTAGAGATGCCCCCTGAAAACATACCCGACTTCCAGTGTGGGCTGACTAGTTTTTGCCAGCCTGCCACACACCAGACATGTTGCTGGCCACATGGGGAGAGTGCCTTTGCCACTCTGTGGCCAGGAACAAAGCCTGTACTGGGTGGAGGTGATTCTCACCTCCCCCTGCAGGAACTGTAACACCCGGCGGTGAGCCTCAAAGGCTCACCCCCTTTGTTACAGCACCACAGAGCATCCCAGCTAGTGGAGATGCCCGCCCCTCCGGCCACTGCCCCCACTTTTGGCGGCAAGGCTGGAGGAGATAATGAGAAAAACAAGGAGGAGTCATCCCCCAGTCAGGACAGCCCCTAAGGTGTCCTGAGCTGAGGTGACTCTTACTTTTAGAAATCCTCCATCTTGTAGAAGGAGGATTCCCCCAATAGGATTAGGGATGTGCCCCCCTCCCCACAGGGAGGAGGCACAAAGAGGGTGTAGCCACCCTCAAGGACAGTAGCCATTGGCTACTGCCCTCCCAGACCTAAACACCCCCCTAAATTGAGTATTTAGGGGCTCCCAGAACCGAGGAAGATAGATTCCTGCAACCTAAAGAAGAAGAAGGACTGCTGACCTGAAGCCCTGCAGTGAAGACGGAGACGACAACTGATTTGGCCCCAGCCCCACCGGCCTGTCTCCCTACTTCGAAGAAAACTGCAACAGCGACACATCCAACAGGGTCCAGCAACCTCTGAAGCCTCAGAGGACTACCCTGCATATAAAGGACCAGGAAACTCCCGAGAACAGCGGCCCTGTTCAAGAAACTGCAACTCTTTGCAACAAAGAAGCAACTTTTAAAGACCACACGTTTCCCGCCGGAAGCGTGAGACTTTCCACTCTGCACCCGACGCCCCCGGCGCGACCTGTGGAAAACTAGCACTACAGGGAGGACTCCCCGGCGACTGCGAGCCCATGAGTAGCCAGAGTTGAGCCCCCACAGCAACACCTGCAGAGGAAATCCAGAGGCTCCCCCTGACTGCGACTGCCTGCTTCAAGGAACCCGATGCCTAGAAACCACACTGCACCCGCAGCCCCCAGGACCTGAAGGAACCAAACTCCAGTGCAGGAGTGACCCCCAGGTGACCCTCTGGCTAGCCCAGGTGGTGGCTGCCCCGAGGAGCCCCCCCCCCCTGTGCCTGCCTGCATCGTTGAAGAGACCCCCGGATCTCCCCATTGATTCCTATTAGAAACCCGGCACCTGTTTGCACTCTGCACCCGGCCACCCCTGTGCTCGTGAGGGTGTACTCTCTGTGCCTGCTTATGTCCCCCCCAGTGCCCTACAAAACCCCCCTGGTCTGCCCTCCAAAGACACGGGTACTTACCAGCTGGCAGACTGAAACCGGGGCACCCCTATTTCCATCAAAGCCTATGTGTTTTGGGCACCACTTTGACCTCTGCACCTGACCGGCCCTAAGCTGCTGGTGTGGTAACTTTGGGGTTGCCTTGAATCCCCAACGGTGGGCTACCTTGGTCCCAACTCTGAACCCTGTAAGTGTGTTACTTACCTGTGAACGTAACATTTACTTACCTCTCCCAGGAACTGTTGATTTTTGCAGTGTCCACTTTTAAATTAGCTTATTGCCATTTTTGTCAAAGCTGTACATGCTATTGTGATTATTCAAAGTTCCTAGAATACCTGAGTGAAATACCTTTCATTTAAAGTATTGTTTGTAAATCGTGAACCTGTGGTTCTTAAAATAAACTAAGAAAAGATATTTTTCTATATAAAAATCTATTGGCCTGGAATTTGTCTTTGAGTGTGTGTTCCTCATTTATTGCCTGTGTGTGTACAACAAATGCTTAACACTACCCTCTGATAAGCCTGCTGCTCGACCACACTCCCACAAAATAGAGCATTAGAATTATCTATTTTTGCCACTTTCTTACCTCCAAGGGGAACCCTTGGACTCTGTGCACACTATTTCTTACTTTGAAATAGTACATACAGAGCCAACTTCCTACACTGAGCTACTAATATGTGTCTGGCCAGAAAGAAATGGTGTGAAGTGCTAGCGGAATCCACCACTGGGAGCTGCACAGCATAAAGGAACACATTTATGAACCCAGTTGTGAGATTTTCTTCTAGAAAGTTTCCAGTTTTTTTAATTTTATGAGATACAATACTGATAGAGGGAGACAAATTTGATGACTGACACTGTTGGCATGCGAGTCTCAAATCTGATCCAATACCTAAATGCTACAGTGATCAATGCTTGGTCCAGGCCTGCAATATTTCTTCTTCCTTAGGAGATTCTGATCCATACTGCATATACAGTAAATACTAATTAGGCAGCATTGTCTTTGACATGAAAAACTACGCATGGCATGGTTTGCTTTAGAGAAAGCGTGCTGTCAAGTGACGTCAAGCGTATCTTATGCTGGATTGTGACAAAGTCTGTTGACAGATCCAACATAATGAGGATTGTCAGCAGGATTCAATCCAAACCTTAAGAGGGACAGATTGTACTTAGGTTTATATCCAGTCTAATGGATGGATGGCCAAGAGTTCATTGTCTTTAAACCAGATCTAAAGTTGAGCACCTGATACCTTTTCTATTATTTAACTTATCATAGAATATTGGCTAAATGTACAGACAGAGAGCTGGATTCTTCAGAATCAGCATGACCTCTCACATCTTGTAGGTTTGACAGAAAATACCCACTTGGAATTTGTTTACAGTGATAAATATATTGGAATTAAGACACGTGTGAGGATATTAGCAGCTATAGCTGAGCATGAAAGCAGAGCCAAGGTTGAATGGTTGGTAGTTTGTTGGGCCTGTACAAAGTCCTGCTTACTGAAAAGACCAATACAAGTGGGTATGTGGATAGTGTCCTCCTCCATTATTTTGTCTGGGTGGGTGAGCTGATGCCTCTTTCTGCTGTATGTCTTACTTGTACATCTACAGCTGTCTTCCAGTACATCCCGCTGTGAATAAGGGTTTGCTGGAACTCCACCCCTATCTGTACCTCTCCCATAATTATTCCAGTGGAATAAATTCTCTTTGTGAATCCAGATGATTTGTGCAACTTCATATCTAATTTACATTTATTATTCATTATGAAATGGAATAGTAAGTATGTAACAAAAGCAATTTTCAGGAAGATATTTTTATGAGGTCATGATTTTATTATATTTTGGATTTTGTCTTTTATAAACGTTTTAGTACTCGGTTTTCACATGGCATCCACTCTACCTTTGAGCTTTGCTGCCAGTGATAATGTGACACGATAGCTTATTGTATTGTAATTGCATTTATGTAGCACTTACTAACCCTGATGAGGCATTGAAACACTTTACTCTGAACAGCACACTACCTCAGAGCCCAAGGTTTAGGGGTTAATCCAGTGGTTATTGTTGGTAATTGTGCTTAGTCCTGTACTCTCAAGGAACCTATGCGGAATCGGAGAGGGCCCGTCAGCATGACGTTGCATAATGACTCAAGCCAATGGCTCTAGAGCCAGGGCAAATAGGATTGGTGACAGGGGACCCCCTTGGTGAGTACCCCTGCACACCGGAATGGGGTCCGAGGTGACTTCATTTACAGGCATCCTGGCTACCAGAACCAAATATAGTTGCTGGATCCACCTGATAAATCCGGAAGGGATAAACATTCTCAGCAATATAGTGAACAGGTAGGTCCAGGCAACAGAATCCAACACCTTAGTAGCATCAAGAAGGATCATCTCTGCCTTCATGAATGGATCAAGGTGATGGTCCAGGGCAAATAGAATACAGAGGTTCTGAGTGATACAGCAGGTGGATGAACCTAGCATGATCCGGCAGAACCCTATTGGGAAGTAATTGCTGGAGTCAAGTGAGTTTATAAGCCAAAGCATGTGCAGGCCTATCCCCCTCGCCATCGGCACGGGCAACATGTCTTCTTGACAAGTGCTTCACCTCCTGCTCTGCACTTTCGTTACAAGCAGTCACCTGGTCCTGAATACTCGCCAATGTGCCATGGGGAAGTCGGAAGGCATAGTTCATCCAGATCCTGAAGTGTGATTTCAATAGTCCGCAACCGGGACCTGATATCCTTTAGTATGCCAGCCTGCGCCCCAATGCATACCCCTCCAATAGTGGCCTTAAATCCCTCCCAGAGCGCACCTGCACTCTCCACTGAATCTTTGCTTAGAAGAAAGTATTGTACAATAGCCTTATTGACATCCCCTCGAAACACTGGATCTAGTAAAGCTGTATGGGATAAGTGCCAGTGAAACTGTGGAGGGACATATGTGGGGACATGCAGTGTCATGTGTACCAGAGCTTGATCTGATAAAGTGTGGGGAAAATGGCAAACTTTGGCCACCAAAGTCTGTACCTCCCTTGTAGTCAACAAGTAATCGATACATGACCAAGAACCAGGCACTGAGGAAATGTATGTGCCCTCCTTGACTCCCAGGTGATGGAGATGCCACTCATCTCTAGCCCCATATTCCGCCATACCTTCTCACATGACTCGTTCCGCACAGTTATCCTGTCTACCTGTAGAGGCCGACCGATCTAGCCCAGCATCCAGGCACAATTTAAGTCCCCCCCATCCACCACATCAAAGACATAGAGGGCAAGACACGCAGTCGTCTCCAAAGATGCATGAAGAAATCCGGGTCATCCACATTGGGGCCATAAGTGTTAACCATAGTGACAAAGAATAGTACCACATAGTTACCTTGTGCTAAAACATAATGTCCTTGAACATCTGCCTCTGCATGCACCAGCTCAAACTGCACCCCTTTCCAAATTAAGATGATTCCCCCCCATGAATGGAGTATGAGACTAAGCGATAAACTCGCCCATCTAGCACCCATCACCTCTGCCGCATGCTTCAACAAATGTGTTTCCTGCAGAAAAGCGACTTGCACGTGATTGCGATCTAAGGAAGCCAATACCTCTCTAATCTTTTTTGGGTTACTTAAACCCCATACATTCCAGGATAAGAAGTAGAGAGAGGCTGTGTTGGGACCACCGTTAATACTCATGTTTCCGGGGCATCAACATGTGCATGTAAGTAATATATGTACCAATACCAGGAAAGGCATCAGATAAACAGTTTGTCTAGGCAAAACATAAGCAACTAAACAGCCCATCCTCCCTCCCACTTCAGCAATCCCAGCCTGCTTAAGGCGCATTCCCACCCTCTCAAACACACCAACGCTAGTGGTATCCAGACATTACTCCACTGTTTACAACTAACCCAACAATCAAGTGCCATCAGGGGTACAAGGGGCGTTCCCACTAGGGAGAAAGCAGAGAGCCAAAAGCCTCCTGATGGATGAAGGTGACCAGGCTACCACAGCGATCAGTTGTAACCTGAGAGTGTATAAAAGAGTAAAATTACACTTTTGGTTTAAGTTTAGACTTTTGGTCTATGTTTAGACCAAAAGTGTAACCGTAGACCAAAAGTCTAGCTTTACTACTAGTAAAGTTAGACCTTTAGGGGCAGATTTAAGAGCCCCTAGCACCTCCTTGTGCCACATTAGCATAATTTTGTTTTATGTTAATGTGGCCCAACGGGGCCAAAATCGATGCACCAAATTTACAAAGTGGCGCAATGCATACATTGCGCCACTTTGTAACCCTTTGTTTACATTATGCCTGCGCCAGTCATAATGTATGCAAAGGGGATGTCACCCATTAGAGGTGGGGGGGCAAAAAATGGCACAAAGAAATCAAAGAGATTCTTTGCGTCATTTTTTTCATCACTTTTAACGTCTGCTCAGAGCAGATGTTAAAAGGGGGCAAACCATTGTTTACAATGGGCCTCAATGGATTTTGCTGGTTTAGCATCAAAATGTTTGATGCTAATTCTGCAAAGCTCCAAACTAGTGTAAAAAATTTTGATGCTAGTTCCCTAACTATCGCCATGGTGCGCTGTATCTTAGATATGGAGCACACATGGAGGCGTTAGTGGGGTGCTAAGAGATGCAAGGAAAGTGGCGCTGCACTGGGTGCAGCACCACTTTCCATAAATCCGGCCCTTAGTCTAAGTTTAGACTTTTGGTCTAAACTTAGACCAAAAGTCTAACTTTACTTGTAGTAAAGTTGCACTTTTGGTTTAAGTTTAGACTTCTGGTCTAAACTTAGGCTTTTGGTTTAAGTTTACCTTTGTGAATCGGGCCCTATCAGTTTGTGTTCACATGTGAATGGGATGTCTGTGACCTGTCACAACAGAAGAACCAGGTTTTGTCCGAGACTGACGCTTCCAGAGACCATTCTCACAAGGGTCAAGCTTTGTCTAATGTATTCAGCAGTGACGACAACATTCCACCATATAAAAATGATACCAAGCCCTTCCCCTCCTCCCTTTCGATATACTTCAGCAACATTTCAAGCACAACTGGAGGACTGGGAAAATAGCTGCATACATCCTGGATTTCGTCAGAACGTCTGGTATATGTAATTATTTCCAGTGCAGAGCAGCCTCCTTTCTCCTTGTTATCCAGTAGCATTAAGAATGAACCACGAGTGAACAGGTCAATCATCTTTCTACTCTCTTTATTACCTTTGTCCTTAGTTAGTGGCAGAAGTGCATTATCCACCAGAGGTGATAAGGTGGAGTAGAGAACCTTGTTAGGCCTTGTTAGGTGAAGGTTGAACAGCCTTCACCAGGAGTAGCTAGTACTTCTTACAGTATCTACATACATTGTCCATTCTAGGTTGTAAGGGATTCTTGACTCTGCCTACTAGTTGTTAAGTATGACTGATAGCACGCTTGACTTCAACATGTCTCAGTGAGGAAGTATGATTGATCCAGTATTTAGTATAGTGTGTCTGTGCAACCAGGTAGTTCAATGTAAAGTCAGGAACCACCAGGCCCCCGCCTCTTGTGATCTCATCGGGATCTCCCAGCGCACTTGAGGCTGTACATGAGCCCATATCAATTTAAGCAAGACCTGCCTAAGCATTTAAAGAAAGGTGGAAATAGCCTGACGGGAATGTTTAAGAACATATCTAAAAACTGTGGCAAAATTATCATTTTAATGATAAAGACCCTCCCATTCATTGGCAAAGGCAATTTCACCCACCTCAGCACTCTGGTTTTAAGGGATTCTAAAGCAACCCCAAAGTTGTGCGGACTAATTCTGTTGTGTCTCGAGTTAGGTGTATTCCTAAGTATTTCAGCCCATCTTCGCACCAAGACAAGGGCAACTCTACATTTGTGGCAACCATGTTGTCCACCATCGGGAACATCATTGATTCAGGCCAGTTTACTCTGAGCCCAGAGAATCCGCCCAATAACAGCACCTCACTGAGCATAGGGTTCAGATCAAGGGCTGGGTACTTTACATATAGCACAACATCATCTACATAAAGTTGCCGAGTGTGAACCTGTGCTGCCCATGACACTCTTGCATACAGCAAGCCAGTGGCTTTGTGGCCAAGGCAAATATTAACAGAGAGAGTGGGCAAACCTGTCTGGTTCACCTATTTATCTGGAATGGCTTAGAGTAATCATTGTCAATTCTAACTGTAGCCATTGGGGCAATATATAGCAGATTTAACATCTTCATAAAGTGC
Source organism: Pleurodeles waltl (assembly GCF_031143425.1). NCBI lineage: Eukaryota > Metazoa > Chordata > Amphibia > Caudata > Salamandridae > Pleurodeles > Pleurodeles waltl. The sequence goes on from NC_090444.1 coordinate 1,763,578,324, forward strand.
ATCCTGAGTCCCATTGATGACAACACTCTACCTATGTTTGGATAAACTATGGTGTTGAATGCCTTTTCTATATCTAGGCAAACCTCCAATGCTGAAAAATTGAGTTAGCTATTATGCAATACTGACATGAGGGTGTGAAGGTTAAAATCACTTGACCTCTGTGGGATAAACCTAAACTCTGAAAATACCAGAAAATGCATCAAAGGCAGCAGTCTCTGTGCTAGTATCTTGGCAAAAATGTTGTTATTCACTGTCAGTAACGACAGTAGCCTATAGGAAGACCATTTCTGGGAATCCCTCCCCTGCTTCAGTAAGACACGAGTACTGCCTCCCTCATAGATGGGGATAGGATTCCCTTTTCCAGTACCTCGCTATATACATCCAGCAGTCTAGGGGCTAGCAAGTCCACATATTGTTTATAAAAGATATAGTTAGTCTGGGACCTCTGGGAGAATTTACTACTGGATAACGCTATGATAGCTAGTTTGATGTCCTCCAATGTGAGCAGAGAGTTAAGTAGCTGCCTCAACACACCATCCACCCAGCCCAAGGTGATATCTCCAAAACATGCATCTATTTCCTCATCAGTTTTATCCAAGGACGAATGATAGAGCTTCACATGATAACTCTTAAATATATGAGGTATGCTGTTTGGTTCAGTTGTTAGATCACCGTCACTATTTTTAGTACAGTGTATCGGGCCCACTTCATTTTGAGTTTTGGTTGGCTCAGTGTGTCTCTTTCATCAAATACTCAAGCTCTTGTCTGTTTGTTCAGATAGTACTTCCCTGTCTGCAGCCTCCCGTAATTCTATCAGTTTTCATTCAGTCTTGATAAAACAGCATCATCTTTGGTGTTGCAGTATTCAGCATTAAGTAGCTGTCCCTCTAATTTAGCTAATTGTCCCCAAAGTGATTTCAGAATATCTTAGCTTTTTGTCATACAGACATCTCTGATGTAGGGCTTGAACGCTTCCCACAGGGTGCTCACCTCTGTAACCGAATTTTCATTTATCTTAAAAAAATCAATGGTGGCTTCCCATATGTAGGAAAGTACCATCTTGCCTGGCATGTTACCCCCATATTTCACTGTATGTATGTTGTTTTAGTGTATGTGTCACTGGGACCCTGCCAGCCAGGGCCCCAGTGCTCATAAGTGTGCCCTGTATGTGTTCCCTGTGTGATGACTAACTGTCTCACTGAGGCTCTGCTAACCAGAACCTCAGTGGTTATGCTCTCTCTGCTTTCTAAATTGTCACTAACAGGCTAGTGACCAATTTCACCAATTCACATTGGCATACTGCAACACCCTTATAATTCCCTAGTATATGGTACTAAGGTACCCAGGGTATTGGGGTTCCAGGAGATCCCTATGGGCTGCAGCATTTCTTTTGCCACCCATAGGGAGCTCTGACAATTCTTACACAGGCCAGCCACTGCAGCCTGAGTGAAATAATGACCACATTATTTCACAGCCATTTACCACTGCACTTAAATAACTTATAAGTCACCTATATGTCTAACCTTCACCTGGTGAAGGTTGGGTGCTAAGTTACTTAGTGTGTGGGCACCCTGGCACTAGCCAAGGTGCCCCCACATCGTTCAGGGCAAATTCCCCGGACTTTGTGAGTGCGGGGACACCATTACACGCGTGCACTGTACATAGGTCACTACCTATGTACAGCGTCACAATGGTAACTCCGAACATGGCCATGTAACATGTCTAAGATCATGGAATTGTCACCCCAATGCCATCCTGGCATTGGGGAGACAATTCCATGATCCCCCGAGTCTCTAGCACAGACCCGGGTACTGCCAAACTGCCTTTCCCGGGATTTCACTGCAGCTGCTGCTGCTGCCAACCCCTCAGACAGGTTTCTGCCCTCCTGGGGTCCAGCCAGGCTTGGCCCAGGAAGGCAGAACAAAGGACTTCCTCAGAGAGAGGGTGTTACACCCTCTCCCTTTGGAAAAATGTGTCAGGGCTGGGGAGGAGTAGCCTCCCCCAGCCTCTGGAAATGCTTTGATGGGCACAGATGGTGCCCATCTCTGCATAAGCCAGTCTACACCGGTTCAGGGATCCCCCAGCCCTGCTCTGGCGTGAAACTGGACAAAGGAAAGGGGAGTGACCTCTCCCCTGACCTGCACCTCCCAGGGGAGGTGCCCAGAGCTCCTCCAGTGTGCTCCAGACCTCTGCCATCTTGGAAACAGAGGTGCTGCTGGCACACTGGACTGCTCTGAGTGGCCAGTGCCAGCAGGTGACGTCAGAGACTCCTCCTGATAGGCTCTTGCCTGTGTTGCTAGCCTATCCTCCTTCCTAGGTAGCCAAACCTCCTTTTCTGGCTATTTAGGGTCTCTGCTTTGGGGAATTCTTTAGATAACGAATGCAAGAGCTCATCAGAGTTCCTCTGCATCTCTCTCTTCACCTTCTGCCAAAGGATCGACCGCTGACTGCTCAGGACGCCTGCAAAACCGCAACAAAGTAGCAAAGACGACTACTGCAACCTTGTATTGCTGATCCTGCCGCCTTCTCGACTGTTTTCCTGGTGGTGCATGCTGTGGGGGTAGCCTGCCTCCTCTCTGCACTAGGAGCTCTGAAGAAATCTCCCGTGGGTCGACGGAATCTTCCCCCTGCAACCGCAGGCAACAAAAGACTGCATCACCGGTCCTCTGGGTCCCCTCTCAGCACAACGAGCGTGGTCCCTGGAACTCAGCAACTCTGTCCAAGTGACTCCCACAGTCCAGTGACTCTTCAGTCCAAGTTTGGTGGAGGTAAGTCCTTGCCTCCCCACGCTAGACTGCATTGCTGGGTACCGCGTGATTTGCAGCTGCTCCGGCTCCTGTGCACTCTTCCAGGATTTCCTTTGTGCACAACCAAGCCTGGGGCCCCGACACTCTAACCTGCAGTGCACAACCTCCTGATTTGTCCTCCGGCGTCGTGGGACTCCCTTTTGTATCTTCGGGTGAGCTCCGGTTCACTCCTCTTCCAAGTGCCTGTTCCGGTACTTCTGCGGGCGCTGCCTGCTTCTGTGAGGGCTCCCTGACTTGCTGGGCGCCCCCTCTGTCTCCTCATCCAAGTGGCGACATCCTGGTCCCTCCTGGGCCACAGCAGCATCCAAAAACCCTAACCGCAACCCTTGCAGCTAGCAAGGCTTGTTTGCGGTCTTTCTGCGTGGGAACACCTCTGCAAGCTTCTTCACGACGTGGGACATCCATCCTCCCAAAGGGAAGTTTCTAGCCCTCTTCGTTCTTGCAGAATCCACAGCTTCTACCATCCGGTGGCAGCTTCTTTGCACCCTCAGCTGGCATTTCGTGGGCATCTGCCCACTCTCGACTTTGGCGCGACTCTTGGACTTGGTCCCCTTGTTCCACAGGTACTCTTGTCCGGAAATCCACTTTGGTTGCATTGCTGGTGTTGGTCTTCCTTGCAGAATTCCCCTATCACGACTTCTGTGCTCTCTGGGGAATATAGGTGCACTTTACACCTACTTTTCAGGGTCTTGGGGTGGGCTATTATTCTAACCCTCACTGTTTTCTTACAGTCCCAGCGACTCTCTACAAGCTCACATAGGTTTGGGGTCCATACGTTATTCGCATTCCACTTTTGGAGTATATGGTTTGTGTTGCCCCTATACCTATGTGCTCCTATTGCAATACATTGTAACTTTACACTGCTTGCATTACTTCCTTTTGCTATTACTGCATATTTTTGGTATTGTGTACATATATCTTGTGTATATTTGGCATTCTCATACTGAGGGAGATACTTTTGGCATATTGTCATAAAAACAAAGTACCTTTATTTTTAGTATATCTGTGTATTGTGTTTTCTTATGATATTGTGCATATGACACCAGTGGTATAGTAGGAGCTTTGCATGTCTCCTAGTTCAGCCTAAGCTGCTCTGCTATAGCTACCTTCTATCAGCCTAAGCTGCTAGAAACACCTCTTCTACACTAATAAGGGATAACTGGACCTGGTACAGAGTGTAAGTACCCCTTGGTACCCACTACAAGCCAGGCCAGCCTCCTACACCATATATCTGTCCTGAACACCTGACCTCTTAGTTCCATACCTCTAAGTCTCCATGTAAGCAGTTGTCTAGGACGCAGAGTACCGATATTAAGTACCATTCTGACAGAGGCATGGTCTGATATTCTACAAGGCAATATTTCTACGGCATGCAATAGGGATACCAAGCTACAAGACAGTAACCATATGTCTAAATTGAGTGTATGCCGTGCATGGGTGAGTAAAAAGTGTATTTGGTGTCAGCCGGTTGTAGTAGCCTCCAAATATCCACCAGTGTAACGATTTCCAATACATGCCAAGCTGGCCCTCTGAGGGGAACGGGTGGTCCTTAGATCTCGATCTTCTGTATCAGAAAGCGCAATGCTGTAATCCAATCCCCAAATTATAGGCTAGTCCGTATACTTATTGCATTGTTGTACTAGAGCGTCTAAATTTGGGCCATATAAATTCACAAAAAACAGTTTTTCCCCTCCAGTGCTAGGCACCACCATAGATCATTCTATATTGTCATTTAAGCATTCAACCAGTTGGAAGTGTAATAATCTGTGTATTAAAGTCACCACCACTCTGGAATATGTGGAGCATGATGAGAAGAATCTATGTGGACCCCACTTCAGCATGAATCTGGTTGAGAGCAGAGAGCAGCGTGTCTCCCGACGCATGGCAATATCGATACCGTGTCTATTTAAATAGGCCAGCACTCTTCTGGTTTTACTAGGGTCATTCACGCCTTACACATTACAAATAATAAAATTGATAATCCTCATTTGCATCCTACTATCCCTACGTCCCCCCCTTGTGTGCTATGGCAATGTCCATCAACAAGACCATGTCAGTTTTCCTTTCGATGATGCTTTTGTGCTTCAAAAACATAAAAAAACAGTACTTCCAAAGTTATCATTACCCCTTACACCCCCTACCCATGCCAACCCCAATTGTTAGCAGAAAACCAAAACCCAGAACAAAAAACAAAATTTCATAAACCAATGGGTATATACATATATGTATTTTCTTCTTACTTGTACGTTCCTCCTGTAACATCTAAATGACATTTTGTTTTAAGTATATATGTCTTGTCAGGTCTGGTTTGATGAGAATTTTCTGTTTCTTGCCTTAATATTTAAAGTAGTTTTGCTTAGCACAAGGTCCTTGTAGTGAGGGAAGGGACGTTAGAAATGCTAGTGTCCGCTCATGCACCTTGTGTAAGAAGGCCATGCGCACAGTTTGATTTTCAACGTGTAAGCTTCTCTATATAGCACCAGTATTTCAAAGGTAAGCACTTCTGTTTGGAGTTGTGAGAAACTCCTATTCTGAACCTGTAACTGCTGTTTTGGTAATAATGTGGAAACTTGATAGGAAGCGTAAGCATGTGTCTCCTTCCTCCTCCTTCAAATCTTCTGCCTCAAAATCCCCTTCACTTCCTCTGAAGAGGAGTAAGTCATCTCACAAAGAATCAGACGATGTCAGATTTTTAAAAAACTGATTATTGAAACACCAGCTGAATTGGGTAACAAGAAGGACTAAGTTATTGATAAAAGTGGATTAAATGCTGCAAGCTGTCATTCAGATTCTTCAGATGCTGAGAATGCGCAGGCGGGTGTTGCCCCAGAGGAACAATGTGGTAAAAAGGTGGAAAAGGATATGTAATTCAGGATTCTGGCTCACGTAAAAGAAAACACAAGTTTTTCCGCTCTGGAAGAACCTGGTTCTTTAACAGAGATATTAATATGTGAATTTGTTCATTCTCCCCAGTTGACTCTGCCCATATGTCCTCATATAAAGGAAATGGTTCTTTGTGATGGAAGGGTGTGGACAAGATTGTTCTTCCAAAGTTTATGCAGAGGTTATATGCATTGAATTAAATTAAGAAACCAGTGGATTCTTTGGTTGGACATTTAGTGGGGAAAACCTCAATGACTAAAGAGGTGCTTTTAAAGAACGGGTGAGAAAATAGCTTGTTTGCTGACAGAAGCCTATTCTGGATTCCAGTTGGCACTGGAACCTCTCAGTCTCTCATATCAGATTTCAAAAAGCTTTCCATGACTACGAAGAAAAGAGCAGAAAGCTGTTTGCTTCTGGAAGGATGGAAAGGTAGACTGAGAACATTTCTGACATTTGCTTTGACATTGTCAAAGCATCTTCCTGGGCTGGTTGAGGTTTGGTGGCTGCTAGATGCAATCTATACCTCAGGGGTCAGCATAGGACTCTTTCTTGGGGATTTTTGTTGTACCCAAAATATCAGGAGGGTACAGAATGGTAATCAACCTCAGACAATTGAACCAATGGGTAGAGGTGATTCACTTCAAAATGGGGAATTTGCAAAAAATGATCCTTCTAATCTCAACAGGAGACTTTATGAACACATTGGATTTGAGAGAGCATATTTTCACATTCCAATCCTGTAAGCGCATAAGAAATACTTCATAATTGTGTTCAAGGTAAACATTTTGAGTTTCAGTTGCTCCCCTTTGGACTGAAATACGCTTTCAGGGTGTTTACGAAAGTGATAGCATCCGTAGTAACACAATTGCATTTTCAGGGTTGGTCCTTATTACCACACCTGGATGACTATCTACTCAATAGTTCTGAAGGTGGAGGAAGGGCTACCGGACTTTTGCAACTGTCTGAAGACTCAGGGGTTTCTTCTGAATGGATCACTGACACAATATTGTGGTAAACAAAAAGACAAAAATATTGTAATAAATACTGTTTATCACAATATTGTGCTCCTATACTTATTATGGTAAATACAAAAGTATTCGATAAAAAAGCTATTGTTGACACTAATATCATCCAAACATAGACAGAAATATACATCTTATTATGTAGAAACTAAAGTAGTAAATATTCAATATGTTAATATATAAATTTAATATAATATAAATGAAATGTATTCCACTAATATTTAATACTATAAATAAATATATACGTATGTAAACACACAATATATTTTTTATTTGTGAATATATGTATATAAATATATAGTGTAACATAATAACACTGTCATTTCTTTTTCTTTTTTTAAATATTCTAATATGAAAATATATTTTGTAATACTAAATTGAAAAATGTATATTATAATGTAAAATAAATATTTTTATATTATATTATAAATAAATATGTATTTATTTATATATTTTCACACATACATATTATACATACACAGACAATACAACCATAAAAATATAACCAATTGTATAAGAAAAATATACTAAATAATGTAGACAGTAAATAAAATATTAAAAATTGCAAAATCCAAAAAACACACTTACAAAAAATACTATAAACATTAAAATAAAATTAAAAATAACAAATAATATACAATATTAAAAAAACAAAAAAAATATTACTATACAATTTATTTAACTAATATTTCTGAAAACTATTGGAACATTACATTTAATATTCCGACTCGAGTTTCTGCAACATTAGGGAAAGCAATGCACTTCGGAGAGGTAAGGTTTACTATTCCCACTCCAGTATTTGCAGTAGTAGGGAAAGTGTTGGACTTCGAAGGGTAAGATTTACTATTCCCACTCCAGCCTGTGCAACAGTAAGGAAAGGGGTGGACATCGGAGGGGTAAGATTTACTATTCCCACTCCAGGCTGTGCAACAGTAGGGAAAGTGGTGGACCTCAGAGGGGTACAATGTACTATTCCAATATTTGTAACAGTAGGAAAAAATTCAGACTTCAAAGGGATTCAGTTTACTATTGTTACTCCAGTCTGTGCAACAGTAGGAAAAGCATTGGACTTCCGATGGATTAAATATATTATTCCACACTCCAGTCTGTGCAACAGTAGGGAAAGTGTTGGACTTTGGAAGGATTACATTTACTGTTCCCACTCCAGTCTGTGCAACAGTAGGGAAAGTGTTGGACTCCGGAAGGGTTAAATTTACTATTCGGCTCCAGTCTGTGCAACAGTAGGGAAAGTGTTAGATTTCGGATTGGTAATATTTACTACTCCCCCTCCAGCCTGTGCAGCAGTAAGGAAAACTTTGTAGGGGTTCAATCAATCAATCCAAAAAATGTGTAGAGCGCGCTACTCACCCGTGAGGGTCTCAAGGCGCTGGGCGGGGGGAAACAGGGGGCAGGGGGTTAAATTTACTATTCTCACTTCAGTGTGTGCAACAGTAGGTAAGGTATTTCACTTCAAACACATAAAATATCTGAATAACCATATTAATTTACAACAAATATAAAACTCCTAATAGGAACATTATTAACTAACCAAAAAATATATACATATAAAAACAAAAATAAAACAATTTGCATGATTATTAAACAATTTAACAAGTATTTATCAATTAAAAATAATTGTTATTTGTTTTCTACTCGATATTTTAACTTCCCAGACTATACCCCCACAAACTTAACAGCCCGCACTTAAAATGTAACTAACATAAATAAGTATAACACAATTAACATAATTAATAATCAAATACATACTTATTATGAATTGACAATTATTTGTTAATTAATAATTATTATTTAACTTCCCATTGTATGCCCCAGAAGCCGGGCACTTATATATAACTCAAAAAATTTATTTATTTCAGTTTACATAATTGATAATCAAATAATTAAGAATAAATTAATAACTGTTAATTATTACTTAATTAACTTCCCACCCTACACCTCTACAAACGTATCAGCCCGCACCTAACATATAACTTAAACATTAGAAGTGTTATAGAATTTACATTAATCAATTAAATAATTAATACTAAATGGTTAATTGTTACATAATTAACTTGTCACTGTATACCCCGAGAAACCCAGCAGCCCGGACCTAATATACAACTTAAAAAATATAATTATTACACAATTTTCATAATGATTACTCAATTACATAATGGATAATACATGAATAATTAATAGTTAATTATTACTTAGTTAACTTCCCACCCTATGCCTTTACAAACCTAGCAGCCCATACCTAATATGTAGCTTGAAAATATAATTATTACACAATTTACATTATTATTAATCAATGAAATAATAATTATTAAATATGTGTTAATTCACTGTATTCAATTAACTTCTCACCCTACACCCTTGCAAAACTAGCAAGCCGCTGCAACACTATAAATAACTACCAGCAGTTAAGTTAAAAATTATAAATCACTTAAAATTACAAATTATAATTAAAAATATTATTAGCTATGATACAAACAGTAACACATAAAATTAAAATATTAACTAAAAACATAAAGGTAATTAAGAAACAAGATTTTTTACAACTATATTATTAAAAACAATATTACCAACAATATCCTTGACAACATTATTACTTTCCTAAAAAAATCTATATTTTTGAGAAAGATATTTCTGCACCTCAATATTTTTGTATCACAATATTTTGTCTGATATTTCTGTAACTCGATATTTAAAACTCAATATTTTGTCCTCATACCTTCTGAATAAATCAAAGTGTCGGATAATGCCATCTAAACAGGACATTTACCAGAGCAGGAGTAAGGACAGAGTTGAATCTAGTCCTTTTGCCAGCATTTCCAGCAGTCAAGATACTTCAGGTAATGGAGACATTGTTTGGGATGTCTCATGCTCTGTAAGGTTCTGACTGAAGATCCAGAGACACATGGGGCCTCATTACGAGTGTGACGGTCAGGACTGCCGCTGTTGCAGCGGTCTGACTGCCACATTAAAACCCTGGCGGTCAGACTGCTAGGGAACCGCCAGGATCCATGATCCTGGCGGCATGGCGGTATTGGAGATCATAATCCGCAGGGCAGCGCTGCATGCTGCGCTGCGGATTACGACCTTGTTCTCTGCCAGCCTTTTCATGGCGGTAGCACCGCCATGAAACGGCTGGCGGAGAACAGGTGCAGGGGGCCACAGGAGGGCCCCTGCAATTGGCATGGGCAGTACTGGGGCCCACTTCCCAGCACTGTTGCAATGTTCAATGTCTGCTTTGCAGACAGTGAATATTGCAAGGGTGCCGGTGCACGCTACAGCATTGCCACCGGCTCAATTACGAGCTGGAGACAATGCTGTAGCCTCTTTCCGCTATGCTGGCAGGCGGAAACTGAGGTTTCTGCCCACCCACCTAGCAGCAAACTCTTAATGACTCCGGCAGGGTGGTTGCCACGAAGGCAGTGGCCACCCTGTCGGGAGTTTGGTGGAATGGCTTTCCCACCCGCCAAACTCTTAACTAGGCCCCATGGCCTCTTGTATTTTCATGGGACCATGGGTCCTTGGTGTATCTTTATCCCACGGTGAAGCATGTGAAAAATATTTGTAAACCCAGTTCCTAATTTACAAGACATTTATCCCAGTATCTCAGGCTGTCAGAATACTATGAGATGATGGATTGGTCCAGAAAATCTCAGCAGGGGGTTCCGCCATATCCAGATCCTCCGAATGTGATAACTATGGATGCCAGTCTTCTAGGATAAGGTGGGACACAGACTGGGGCAGGTTTGGGTCCCCAGTTTCTACCTTTTTGTCAGTGTGAACATTGTACAAGTTCCAATCTTTTGCTCCAGGTTTCAGATGGGTGATTCATGGGTGTAGATGTTCTTTCAGTAGACTTGCCTCCAACTCTTCTTCATGTCTTCCCCCTTTTTCCCTAATTCTGAACATTGTGTCCAGAATACAGTTGGGGAAAAGGGACTTAATTTTAGTGGTTCCGTTTTGGCCCATGAAGCCTTGGTTCCCCTGCCGAAGTCACTGGGGATTCTAGAACTGTGGAGAATTCCTCATTTTTCTCCTACTCCCTAGGGCCTGAGGGGACAAGGCTGGGCAAAATAGCTCAGTCATTCTAGAAGTTAAGAGGGGTGGGTAGCAGCAGAGAGGTCTCATCCAGAAGAAGTAACTCAGAACTCTAGGAAGGCTTCCACTCTTAAATCTTACACTACACACTGGAAATCTTTTTTAATCTTGATGTGATACTATATAACAATCCTTTTGGATGGATGTAATATTAAATTGGCTTTTTCAGCTACATGGGCGACTCCTCGCCCTTTTGTTCGTCATAATAGACTTTGTAGTTTGCATAAAAGTGACAAGAAATTTGGAACTGGAGTATTAAGCTCTGTAATGTGATGAATATATGGGGTTCATTAAACCTCTGGGTCTGTATTGAAATTTAGCATGATATCTATTATTGATGATGTTTATTTTCTTTAGTAATGGCTCGTATGTGCAACATAGAGGTGATGGCCTTGTTATTAACTGGAAATCTTGATTACCTGTAGGTCTGCGCCCATCCATCCCAGTCGTTACAGACCCCAAACCCACCATCCGCGTTGTGGCCTTCATCAGGACTTAGGGCCTGATTTCCATCCTGACGGAGGGGAGTACTCCCACAAATGTGATGGATAGCCCGTCCGCCGTATTATGATCCCATTATATCCTATGGGGATCATAATACGGCGGATGGGATATCCGTCACGTTTGTGACCAAGCATTCCATCCACCGAGATCTAAATCAGCCCTTAGTATGCAGTGAGGATGCTGGGAAGGTGAGCCTTCGTCTGCCACCCACTTGGGGGCGGGATTTATTTCTCACCATTTCCTGTTTCTTGTCTCATGTAGGTGGGGTCATCTCATTAGCCGCTTTGACAGGCTTTGGCTTTTATAGTCAGTAATGTAAACAGTGCAGTGAGAAGGGAAAAAAACATTTTCTGGTATTTGGTGGCAACTTTGTACTGTCCAGGCAGATATGTTTCAATTAACAATGTGAAAACCCAACTGACACAATCCACACACGTTCTAGAGCTTTCGATTAGCCATTTTCACGTTCCATATTTAAATGCTGCCGAGTGTTTCATTGGGAAATTTGGCCTTTGGCTGTGAAACGAGTTTAGTTCAAGAACGTTGTTAACATTGCACTGCACATTCGTTAATGGGAAGAGCAAAATGTGCAAATTACCGAATTTATGAAAGGGTAATAATTTACAAGTTGAAGTATACAGTGTCCCAGCGGAAGGGAAAGAACAATCATTGGCAAAGCCAGTAGGCCTCGCCTTGCTGCCCTTTGGCTTTGACAATGCTTTTTTCCAATGTTGTGCATCATCGGGAGAAACGGCGAAAAGCTTTATCCTAATGCCTTGTAGTTTTGGCAAAAAAGGCACGATGAAGCATGTCAATTCACTGCAGTGTACATATGTGATGACTTACGCACTAGCATGCGTCAGCGCAAATGGACATGCCAGCAGAATTGCCTGGCTGCTATTTGCTTTGCTTTCTTTATCAGTTGAAGATGGTGCATGCTGCTTGGATGGTGGACACATCTTGAATGTGTAAATAGAAAAAATTGACTCTTTTTTAGTGAAAAAAAACAACATAAAGGACTGCTGGGGTGGGAGAGTGCAACAGCAAGTGGGTGGGAGAAGAGAGAAAAGCAACCTATGAGAGAGAGCAACAGAGAGCAAGGTGGGACCCGGGGAAGAAGCACATAATGGAGAGAACATGGAGCATGTGTGCAGGGAGTTTGGCGGGGGAGAAGTTCACGAGAGAGTGAGAGAGCAACACAGAGCATGGTGGGACTGGGGGAAGAAGCTCATGAGAAAGAGAACATGTAGCACAGAGGGAGGGAGTAACACGTTAGGGAAGAGTGGGTGTTTGGAGGGGGAGCAGAAGCACACAAGTGAGATTTGTGGAAAACACAAGCAATAGACTATGCTCCACGAAAGGGACAAACACAAGATGAGAAAGACACTAAACAATCAAGCAAATGAGAGTGACAGCAAAGCCAACCAATGGTAAGAAGTGGGTGGGCTGGAAGCCCCCAGTAGGTCTTTTGCAAGCCGCCTAATAGGTGGGACCAAAAATAGCTGAGAGCTTAAAAAAGGAAAAATAAATTCACACTCAAAGATACAGTCTTGCAAGACTTTGGGACCATCATATTGGGGTCGGCCTCTCCATATCTGTGAAAAGAAAAACATTTAGGAGGTTATTTTAGGGTCCCTCTCGCACTTTGGAATCCATGGGTGACAAAGGATTGACTGTGACAAAATGTGATAATTAACTGTAGTTTTGAGATTCCGCCACAAAACGACAAATAATGTGGTGAGAGATAAATACTTCTCAGAAGCTCCCTCTAAGTATAGTTTAAAAAAGTAACAACAATATGTCTGTCCAGACAGCACAAGCTGCCTGTTGCTAGGCCTAGCAAGCCTGGGGGCGCATACATTAGAATTGCAATATGATGTAAAAAGAACACTAAGGCCCTCGTTACAATTGGTCTAGAGCTGTATCTCCATGGGAGGGGGGTGGTGGAGGAGGGGCGGACATTCATCTTGCCCAGTTTCTCTGAACCCAGACTCAATAGCTCTGCAAATACCAGACTCTGTAATCCCAGGCCCAGGGACACCACACACTGAGCCTTATGTGGTGCTGCAGGCAGGTTCTGTGCATGGCCTCCACCCACCCACTTCCTGTACAAAAGAGGGAGGAGCAAACGCTCCCCCCAGCTCTCCCTTCACCTGCTGTGTCTTACAGACTGCCACCCTCATCCCACACCTCGAAATAACCCCGCTATCCACTTATCAACTGCTCCAAATGGTAAATAGATGCAGTATTGGGCCTGCTATGGTCCCCTAAACAGAGATGAGATCATGAAATTGGTCCGTGATTCCCAGATCTATGTCGTATACCTTATTTTGGCAAATATAACTTGAACGCTCAGTATTTTGGTGCAAGTATCCCAGCTGGAATAGATAACTCTGACCCCTCAGTGCACGTACCAAAATATGGGGAACTCATAATGAGGACCTAAAAGGCATGAAGAACATACACAATTTAAAATGGAACAAAGCATATGTAATTTAATTGCATGAAATATTTATGGGAGCAGTCTATTTAGTTTTGTGATTTTCATATTTAAATTGCATGCTCAAATAAATTCTAATTTTTTTTCTCTTTTTCCTATTTTATTTCTCATGCCCAAAATGACGCCGTGCCAGTGAGCTTTGGACTGAAAGCCAAAAAAAGTGTCATCCACCCACGATCTGCTTCAAGTAACAGAACAAGATTTTCCCTGTCGTCTGAAAAGTCATATGGCAATGGGTTCAATATGTCACCCATAGACAGCAGGCATGCATCCTTCTCAAAGCCAAAGGAGAGGGACTCGTCCCATTCCCTGGTGAATGATGATATTGAGAAGAGAGTTCACGTGAATAAGGACGGTAGCTTGTCAGTGGAGATGAAAGTTCGCTTCCGCTTATTAAACGATGAGACTCTCCAGTGGTCCACGCAGATCAAAAAGTCCAGGGCGCACAACAAGCAGAATGGTGAGGAACTATGTGTGTATGAAGAAGAAGAAGATAGGATGGAATGCAGGGAGGCCACAAACCCAGGGATGCTTTCAGAGACTGACGAGTCCTTCTACCCATGCGACGCTGACTCGTACAGTTCCAAACACAATGAGGCAGATGATGAAGAACTATACTGCCACAACTGTGGTAAACAGTGCCAGGATTATGACATTTGGAAGAATCCAATGATTTCATCATGCGAAGGTGAGGCCTGCATGAGGAACGCATGGCAAGCTCGGTCCTCAGGCTCCAGTATTTCATCACACCGAAGAATGATGTGCAAGCAGAAGACCTCCATAGACAGCATCCGCACCACTTCCAGTGAGGAGTACACAGGACACTTTGTGCAGGAGTCATCGTGTTACTCTGAGGTTGTAGAGAATGGTGACTCTAGAGCGGGACACTGCGCTGTCAGTCACTGCAGAAGCCAAAGTGGTTTATCCACAGCCACTTCTAGTGTTGGACCAACACATAGCAAGGTTAGAGTACATGGAGATAGAAGCAGACAGGGCTCTTCAGCAAGTATAACTTCAAAACTAGTCTCGAACAAGAGTCTAGATGCTCAAGTCTCTGTTGAATTAACCCACCAAAAGTCTGATTCAGATAACAATGCTACCAGTTATGAGCAGGTGGAGCCATCTTCAGCCCATCAATCACAAAAAAGAAAAAACATAACCAACCATGACAGACAAGACAGCAATATGTCTGAGTCATCTCAAAGTTCTCAAAACAATAATAGAAACATTTGTAAACATTATGGTGCTCATTCCAAAAGTCACTCTTCTATCCACAGCCTTGATAAAACAGGTATGGAGACCCCAAGGTCAGCAAACAGGCTCGGCAGTGCAGAAAGAGGTTGTTCTGATTACAACAAGCACTGCAGAATCAAAACAGAAAGGTCGTCCATGTC
Organism: Pleurodeles waltl; assembly: GCF_031143425.1. Taxonomy (NCBI): domain Eukaryota; kingdom Metazoa; phylum Chordata; class Amphibia; order Caudata; family Salamandridae; genus Pleurodeles; species Pleurodeles waltl. The sequence continues at coordinate 1,763,593,547 of NC_090444.1, forward strand.
TGTCCACTATTACAATGACATCAACAAGGCTGGAGATGGGGAGGAAAAGGGAAGCAGTAAAAGCATAATTACCTCAGTATCAGCAAGAACACTGCAGAGCAAAGCTAAGCAGTGGTCCTTAGAGAGACCCACCAATGCAAAGGATACAGACGTGCAGAAGAATGAGGGTGACAAAATATGCCCAGATGAATATTCTGAAGTACTTCAGAGACCATTGTGTCAGAACCAAAAACCACCTCCTGAATCAAACCAAAGGCTATCTCCTGATTCAAATAAGCAAGTATGTGAAAATAAAACATTTTCCAATTCTAGCTCACAACATTCAGAGGTAGAGGATGTGAGCAAAGCATCCTCACCTAACTTTAACATGGGCAACTGGAGTCCACAAAGTGAGAGTTCAAATAGTAAGCAACCTGGAAACAAAACCAACTTTTCATCTGGTTCAAATCTGTTTGTGTCAAACTTGAATGGTGGTGAAGACAACACAGATGTCAGTTTTGGATCCCTGGTGTCCAAGCTTTCCCATGAATCATTCTCTTCTAGCTCGAAATATAATTGTGTCAGCAATCCAGGTGTTGATAGGCTTGAAAGCACCAGCTCTGGGGTGTCTTCAAACTCTGAAATGAAGAATGAGGTTGTGAATGGAGATAGCATGAGTGAAGATACTTTGTCGAAATCCAGCATCGCCAACGCTTCAGATCAGAGAAAGGAAAAAAAGTTGTCCAGAGGGTGTGATGCTAAAAATTGTAAAAGAGGCTCTGGATCTGAGACTGCCTGCTCAACCAATTCACACTGCCCATCTCCACCAAAAGGAAAACCAAGTGGCAACAAACCAAGGCATTCAAAATTAAAGCTTTCTTCTTCTAGCAGCATAGACTTGGGGTCAGCACAGAACGCGGAAGACAGAAGAGAAACCCTTGAAAGCTCTATACCATCTACTTCGGCATCTAAGCCAATCATCTCAAAAGAGAAACCCCGAAGTGACCAAAACACAGCAACAACTGAAAAGGACGATATCAGCATTGATCAAGATGTGATCCGTAGCAGACGAAAAAGTAGTACAAGTTATTTTGAAAAGAAGGGTAATTTAGAGGTGGAGGACACTAGTGCTTTGATAGTAGAAGGCAGTGGGATGACACCTTCTGCACTTCCAAATATCACTTCAGAAGAAGTTGTTCATGAGTGGTTGAAAAACATCCCAGCAGAAACAATTGTTGTTGAATATGAGGCAGAGCAGCAACACATTGAAAAAACAGCCACCAAAACATTGAAAAATAGTCAAATAACTGTGTCAACAGAGGGAATACTTGGTGAAGAGGCTGAAAATAAAAACAGTGAGTTCATGAAAGAGACATTAAGCTTCGGAACCTCTGCAACTGATGCTGACACAGTGAAAACAGAAACAGTTAGAACTCAGGAAAATCATAGCAACGTTATGCTGGAAGGAGTGAAAAGGAACCAGGATGAGGCCAGTCTTACAGAATTTCCTACATGTAGAAATAGCAATGGAAAAGATTTGCCAAGCACTGTCCATGCTTCTGTACAGATAATGAAGGCATTGTTGAGGCCATCCACTGTACCAACAATTGACAGGTCACATAGTTTGCCTGAAGTATCACCTACTATAGGTAGAAAACTCAGTAACTCAGCCAAAGTTCTGATCAAATGTCTTGCTGGTCTTAAACTTCTTGATGAAGAGACAGAAGACCCCATTGGCAAGTCAGCAGGCCTGTGCAGCTCCCGATACATAGACCTAGTGAATATTTTCCAGGCACTCTGGGTAGATGGTTCCATTGATGTAGATGAGCAAAAACTAGATAGACGAACAAAGGAAAAGCCTAGTGTGTCCAGAGAATCACATCAGAACTGCTCACGAGATGCTGAGCCAACACCTGCGTCCTCTTCTGGAGTGGATGTCAACAGTGGGTCTGGAGGATCTGGCGATGGTAGTGTGTCTGGTACTGGAGATAACACAGTAACATCCGAGAAAACAGGTGAATGTAAAATGTTTTTTCTAGCCCCTAGTGTAGAGAATATGTTTACAACTCAGATGGAGCCTGTGTCAACTACCTTTGAGGCTCTTGGTGATAAAGAGCAGTGTGAGAGACCTTCATCTTCTTCCTCAATGGATAGTGAAAATGAAGAAAACCAATCTGTGGAAAACCGTTTCAGGGCTACATCACCAAACACTGAAGCAAATAAAATCCTCCAAAGTACGGAACAGTGCAGAGACTGTAATATAGATGCTAATGAGGTAGATGAATACATGAAAACAAGCAACCTGAAAGAGAGAAATATTGATCTTGATGAAGGAATTATTGAAAAAGACATCCCTTCTCCATTGGATGAAGAAGAGACTGTAGATTGTGAAAAAGAAGAACCAGTGTCTAAGGCCAAAAGTGGTGACAGCACTGTTGATCCTGTAAAACCTGGCAGCAGTGATGAGAAAGAATTTGATCCAAATGCACTGAGGTCACAGGGCACTACAGAGGCCAATTCTCAGAGTGACTGTGACTCTACAGTGTACTTCATTTCAGAATCTAATGAGAAAAATGAATCCTTTGTGAACAAGCAATCATTTGTCACTGACCCTGTGTGGGTACTAAAATTGTTAAAGAAAATTGAGAAAGAATTCATAACTCATTATGTTGATGCCATGAATGAATTCAAAATAAGATGGAACCTTGAGGACAATGAGAGCCTTGATGGAATGATTGCAGAGCTTAAAAGTGAGGTTGAAAAGAGAATCCAGAAAAGTGTTGAAATCGAAGTAGCCAAAATTCAAAGCAGAGCCGGGAATAAAGCCCCCAGACCCCCCAACGAAACATCCAAGAAGAGGCCTGCACAGCAAGTAGAGCAAAGGAGAAAGCGCTTGCAAACTATGCGCAAGAAATCTGCATTCAATGAGCTGATTATGGGACAAAACAAACAAGCAGTATCAAATGACATTTCTTTGGAAACTGATGAAGAAGATCTTACTTTCAGTGCATCAATGGCAGATGAGATAAGTGCGGATGATGAATACTGTCCATGTGAAACCTGCATACGGAAAAAGCTGGCTATGAGACCGCTTAAAGGCAATACAGTATCAGCCAGTGCTCCGATTGTTCGAGCATTTGACTTGCGAGAAATTCTGCGGATGAAAAAAGAGCACAATGAAACAAACCCAGCTTGTCCATGCAGTTCAGGAAAAGAGGTTCAAGAGAGCTCAGTAATCCAAAACGAACTTTTAGATGACACTGTGGTGGAACCTAATCCAGCTTTTTCAGTGACTTTGAGTAGCTCTGGAGACAACAAGAATATAACACAAGGGTCTTCTAAACAAGAGAATAATGATAACTCAGAACAAGATGGAACTAGTGAGCATGAAATTGAGAGGGCTTGTAACCTAAAAGAGGGTGGGAATAATGTTTGTTGCTCACACCTTAAAAACACAAAAGAGGATCAGGATAAACAGGAAGAAGAAAACACATTGATGGAAAACCACAAAGCTGAGGGAAACAATTCTGAACATGAAAGTATTTATGAACTTATTGATAATGCAGAGGCTGTGGATGAGTTCAACAAAGGTATGGATAATCCAAACACTCCTGACAATATTACAGATGAAGAGGTTCTAGAAGGTAGTGACTATACTGGCTCTCGTGTAGTTGATTATAGAGAAGAGAAAGAAAACAGCACAGGTGAACCAGGAGCATTAGGTGATGGATATTCAGAACTGTCTACAATAGAAGAGAGACACGAGGATGAAGAGATAGTGGAAAGTGAAGAGACAACACATCAAATTGAGAAGTGTGACTCAGAATCAGAGTATAACAGTGATGCTGACCATAACAAACGTGAAACAGCTGAACCTTTAGATGATGACCTGCTTGAAGATGACAGCAATAAGGAAAAAGCGATCTTAATAGAAACAGCTACTGTTGCTTTGGAGTGTTCCTCAATCAGTGACATGCATAATCCTGTTGACGGTAGGCAGGATGAAACAGATGGGGTTTCAGCAGATGATATGGATAGGGATAACACACATGAAATAGATGATGAACCAGTGCAGGAAAATGAAGATGGTGATGCCGAGGATGTAATTGAAGATCCAGCAAAGGACATGGAAACAGCTAGAAATTCTTCAGAAGAAGTGAACAGACATACAGTAGAAGACCTCAGTGATACTCTAGCATGGGATGTAGATGGAGTTCCAAAAGAGACAGAAGATAGTGATCTAGGAGAGGAAACTGATGATGATCCAGCTGCGGATGAGACTGGAGCAGAAGAAAAAGATGGATGTTTAGCAGAGGAGGCTGATGATGATCCCACTGGGGATACTGGTGGATGTTTGGTACAGAAAGTAGATCAAGAGCCAGTGGAAGAGAACAATGGCCCAGCAAAATGTGTTGATGCACATCTAGCAGAAGAAAATAATATTGGTGTAGTGGAAGAAACTGATGACGTTCCAGAGGAGGACATTGCTGAAAGTACCCCACAGGAAGAACATTGTGATCTAGCAATTGAAACTGCTGCTGATCCATTAGAGGATCTGGATGGAGGTTCGACAGAGGAAAAATATGAAGATCCAGCAAAAGAATATAATGCATGCCCTGCAAAGGACAAGGATGAAGGTCCAGCTGAGGAGGACATTGGGGATGAGGAAGAGGCAATTTGTGGAAGGCGCATAGAACATATCACTGAAATAGGAGAAGAAATAGATGAAATTCCATTAATCCAAAATAATGGGGGTATGCCAGAAGATGATAATGGAGATATATTAGAGGACATAGGTGAAAGTTCAACAGAGAATATGAACAGGGATACAGAAGAAGAACTGGATAGCAGGCCAGCAGATGAAATGAATATAGGTCCAGCCTCTAATGGACTGAGCGAGGACCTGGAGAATGGAAATGGCAAAGGTGGCCATGGTGACTCTGACAGCTCGGGCAGTAAACCTGCACAAATGTACCCTGACAGCTCCTCGGATGAGGAGGATAGAGGCTCAGCATGTGTCAGTCCTGTCTCTGCAAGCAATAGACCCCCTTCTCTAAAGAAGGCTAACAAACCTAATGATCAGAGCATTGAGCTAGATGATTTGGATTTCTAGAACTCTTAAATAAAGAATGCCATAATGACATTCACTTGACATAGAACAATATTATAATGCGTAATGTATAATAATGCAACTCAAGGTATTTTGTCTATAAGATAGAGACTGGACTGATTTTTGTGAATATTGAGTCATTGAAATAAAGAATATAAGAACACGTTCATTCTTATCACTGGGAGCGCTGGTAACTCTAACAAAGCTGGATGAACCATAAAAACAGATTTTCATGTATAAAGTTTTCACTGTAAAGCACTATGTAGATTCTCAGATATGAGAAACCAGGTTCCTCCTGAAGGTTGTTAAGGAGGTTTGTTAGCTGAGGTTAAGGGTGGGCATGGAAATGTGTTGGAAGGTTAGGGTGTATTGCTAGCTGAGGTTAAGAGTGGTAATTGAGTATATATCGCTGTGGTTAAAAATGGTGGCAGCTTTTGTTTGCTGCAGTTTAGGGTGGTTAAGGAGTTTTGCTGGCTGTAGTTAGAACGACAGAACAAGGCTAAGAGTCAGAATCACAACTGTTTAGCTAACAGAAATCTAGACATCATAGATGTCCTTGTACAATGTCCAAGTATTTGTGAATTTACAAACCTCTCTAAGGGTAAGAGTTAAATCTAAGCATGTTATAGCTATCCATGCAGACTCCTCTACTAAGCTTAAACCAGCACCGAGTGGGGAATCAACATTTTATTTATTTACTTGTGTATGTATTTATGTATGTATGTATGTATTTATGTATGTATGTATGTGTTTATTTACGTATTTATTTATTGATAGTATTTATGTAGTGAAGACCTAGCCACAAGGGTTTGAAGAGGCAGGTTTTTATGTTTTTGAGGACGAGCAGGAGACTCGGGTTTGGTCTATTGTGGCCAGGGATGGAAGTTCTCAGCCTGAGCGCGAGGCAGGAGAAAGCAAGTTTGGAAGTTTTGATCTTTTGAATGCTGGGATTTCCAGAATTAGCCTGCTCCTGATGTTTTGGTCATCTCTTCTGAGATTAAGTTTACTGTTCAAGTATATGGTTGGGCGTTATATAACTCTTTAAGATTTAAGCAGGCAATCTTGAAGTCAATTAGTTCTGAATAATACGTTTGATCGATTCGTGCAACTGTAAATATATGCAATCATATTTCTATATCTCTCCTCAGTGAAAAAATGTTCCCTTTACTCTCATGATTACCCTTCACTTTCTAATCTTGGAAACACACATACTTGTGCCTTTCATACGTGGGAAAAGTGCAGCAAAAAGTGCACGAAACTCCACAACCCCATAGGTTTGTGGATATTCACTAAAGTTTGCATGTCCACCCCAGACTCCTCCCACAGCCCTGCATGTAGTAATGCATTCCTATCAGCATATCCACAATGCCTGGGTGTAAATATCCCCAGGTCCTGCTTATGTGACTCAACAACACAACATTTTAACTACTCCGCATTTACACTACAGTGTCAGCCAGCCATTGCGCATTACTTTGTGCTGCATACCAATTATCAGGTACGGGGTTAGAGAGTAGGGGGCTTAGAACATTTTTGGGAATTTGTTGTTGTAGCTGTGAAATATTCATAATGTATTTGTAATGAGGGCAGCTAAATAAATGAACAATTATCATACTTTGCTTCAAGGGCCATATGTACGAACACATTTTCCTATAGACCCAGAATGGGTAAAACCCTTGATACATATAGCCCTAAGTGTTTTAATGCAATAGTCTGCTTTAAAGAAAACATTGTTACATTTCCAATCATGCCCAGGGGTGTAGCTTGGTCAGTAAGACTGGGGGGGGGGGTGAGGAGAGGTGGTGAGCTTCAGAGTTTCCGACAATCGCATTGGCATATCATGCTAATCAATGTATGTGAAGCTGCACATGAGGGTGGCTTAAGGGCCAGCGGAAAAGTAAAGGAGTGCGGATTGTGAAGGGATACTTTAAAAAACAGCATTTTGTAAAATAACCATGTATTGAGACCTTCAAAACAAAGATGAGAGTGTGTGTGTGCGTTTTTGTCTGAGTATTTAAAAATTCCAGATAAAATTTGGCAGACATCTTACCATACCCGACTGAAGGATCCTGTACCCAACTATTGATTAAATGATACATTTATTAGAGGGGGTGTAACACCCCAAACACCCCCCTTGTAGCTACGCCCCCTGATCATGACTTTGGTATCCGGGCGCGACATACACTATTGAGGAAGGAGCCGACAGAGGTTTAGCCGACCATCTTTCTCCAGTCCTCTCAGTCAGAGGAGGGATTTTGCTCAGTATGATGGGACTGGGCAGGCAGGACAACCTCATTTTCAAATAAGGTAGGCTTGGAACTTAGTTAACAATCGTTTCAATAAGTTATGCATTTTCATGAAAGTTTTTAGTGGAAAGAGGTGCTGCTGTAAACCAGCATAGACACAGAGAATTAAAATAATATGTTCTTCGTACAATTAAAATAAGACGATACTCACAAAACCAGAAGTCGCTGTGAAGGTTACTCGTCTCTGGCAAAGGTATTGCCAACTTAATAGAAAAATTGTGGAAAATTCTGAGGGGGCAATTATTATTTTTTTTTGCCCACTTGGGGGGCTCAGCATTAAAAAGTTTGAAAACCACTGGCCTAAACATGCACTTCACATCTTGCAATTGTTGTCAAACTCTTGTTTTGACTGATACTTGGTTACACTGTGACTCTGGGCATGACATTTTTTAAGCTGTTCCTTCAGGGTTTGTCATTCACCGAAAAGATCGGCTAAGTAAACAGGGAGGTTGAGTTGCTAATATAGTTCGGGCAGATTAGCAGTGCAGTATTTTTCAGATCAATAATTCAAGAGGAGCTAAAGATTGGGATTTTTGTATCTCTTTCTCCCCGAAACTTTCTTTCTCTTGAGTTCTGGTCTACTGGCCTCCCAGCCTGCTCTCAGAATTCCTGGAATCTTGGGATAAAGCAATTTGCCCAGTGGCACAAAAGTATTTGAACTTGACCATATTGGCATGGATGTCATTTAGAGGTCGCTAGGGCTCGCAGCTGCAACCCCCAGCTTGTCCCTTGCGACCCTTGGCACTGCCTCTGCAACTACCTGACATTAGAGGTGGCAAACGCAGTGCCAGGAACACAGTGACAGCTCACCCTTATTGATGCTGGTTGGGGCTTCACTTCCTTGTTTTCAAGATTATTCACTATTAGTGTATTAAAAAATTGGAGTGCAGTTAGCTGGAACAAGGGTGACTCCTCCTCAATGGCGGAAGGGTGTTGCCCCCTGGCTCAGAGCCAGCATGTGACAGATAAAACAATAGCTTAATATTGTTTTATTTTTCATCTGCTTGCTCAGCCAGCATTGCAGGGAGTGGCGGGACTGGGCCGGGCTACGGGGCAGGAAAGGGGGAAGAAGGAGGTGGCAGGAGTCGTCGGCGACGATGAGAACGGTCAGTGTTTTGTTTTGTTTTTTGTTTCCCCCATCCCCATTGTGGCCCCCACCCCCCTTTGACAATTGCGCGGCCACCGCTAAGCTGGAACATGACCCTACTTGGTGGCTGAAGTAAGTAAAAAACACTTTTAAATGTATGTTGTGTGCATGCTTGTGGGTGAGAGTGTGTTTATGTAAAAGAGAGTGTTTGTATGAGTGAATGAGTGTTTGTGTAAGCATGTGTGTGTGAGTGAAAGTAACGATGAAAGGTTGTATGTCAGAACCATGCATTCCGTTGCAACGCACGTTGTTACCACGAGTGCGTTACAACGAGAATACCATTACTTCGCATATCCCTTACCACGCATGCCTTTACAATGAATTATGTTGTAAAAGCACGTTTTTAAAGGCATATGCATGGCAAAGGTCCTAGTGCGACCCCCCAGTCAGTCTAAAAAATGCCCCCTCTCACCCTGAGCCCTAAATTTGTCCAAACCTATCCCCCACCCTGAGCCCCAAAATCGTCTTCCTGCCACAATCCTGAAAATTGACCGGCCCACCCTAAAACCTAACCCCCACCTCCAGCCCCTCCCTAAAACAGTTCCTCACCCCCAAGCCCAATTCCCCCCCAACCCTAGGCCCAAAAACCAACTCCCCCACCCTAAATCCTAACCCCACCCCCTCCCTCAAACAATACCCTCTCAGGCCCAGTATCCCCCTAAACCTGAAAGCCAACCCCGCCCTAGACCCAATACCCCACCCTAATCCTGAAAACCCACCCTCTGCCCGAAAACCTAACCCCCCCAAAAACAGTACCTCCCACCCCCCAAGCCCAATCCCCCTGCCCTAAACCCAAAAATCATCTCCCCCACTAAGTCCTAACCCCGACCTCCCTCCCTAAAACAGTACCCCCCAGGCCCAATATCCCGAAGCCCGAAAACCACCCCGCTCTAAAACCTAACCCTCCCACCCCACCCCTCCCTAAAACAGTTCCCCCACCCCAGACCCAATCCCCCACCCTAATCCCGAAAAAAACGACCCCTGCCCTAAAAACTAACTCCCCACCCCCTCCCTAAAACAGTACCCCCACCCCCAAGCCCAATCCTCCCCCCCGTCCTAAGCCTAAAAACCATCTCCTACCCTAAATCCTAACCCCCCACCCGCTCCCTCAAACAGTACCCCCTCCAGGCCGAATACACCCCTAAGCCCGAAAACCACCCATGCCCAAAAACCTAGCCCCCCACCCCCTCCTTAAAACAGTAGCACCCTCAGACCCAATCCCCCTTACATTACTCCTAAGGCACATTGCAGCTCGTTCTGAGGAAACAGAATGATCTTTCCGTTTCCTCTAATGACATTGATAGCCTTCACCATCCTTACCATGCACAGCCCTTACCATGCCAACCATTACAATCATTGTATTGGTATGCGTGGTAAAGGCTATTCGTTGTAATGACGCATGCGTTGTACATCATGCGCGGTAAAGACTAGTCAGGAAAGCAGCCACGTTGTAATGGCTGTTTCCCAGATGAAATGGCATGTGATGTCATTTCCGCCACCCTGGCATTTTGGTGAATTGGCTTCCATGGATACTGAGTGATTTTAATTGGTATTTGAATATGGAAACAGAGACCTCTGGGTGTGCTCTGGAAGAAGCGTGCCAAGCTCCTAGTCTGCACCAAGTTGTCACTCATGCTACGCATCAAAGTGGACATATGCTCGATCCTATGTTTTCTAATCTTGCTTTGTCTCTCGATTTACCTTTCACCCCCGCCCTTGGTCAGACAGTTACTTGGTTTCTTTCACATGGGAGATGGGTCCTATGAAGAGTTGCTCTGTTATTAAGTACTCGATGGAGGCGAGAGAGTGGAGGAAAACTAAAGCAGAAGACATGACTACCTTTTTTAATGACCTCGCAACCTATCTTCTCGGTCTCTATGGACACAGATGCTGAACTTTCAACCTACGCTCAAGTAACCAACTTAAGTGTAAGTGTGTCTGGACTGTAGTTATACTCACAAGGACTGTTATAAACTGGCTCTAAAAGAATATCATAAAAACTATTAGGAACACTCAATGTTCGTTCCTTCTATGCCTTTGGCATTAGTGAGGCAGAGAATTCCTCAAGATAGACTTTCAAAATGGTAAAATCATATTTGAACGAGATAGCGTGTAATTCGACAATCCCTGCTTCTGCAGATCTCTGTGAGAAACAAGTTTCATTTTGAGAAAATAGAAGGAATCATGAGAGCTTCATTTCATCAGCTTCTGTTGTAGGTTCCCTGGGAGCAGAAGTGACAGGTACCAAATCTATTACAACTTACTTTCTGAATAACTTGGGACCTATATTGCTGGTATAAACTCAGCAGGCTTTTCTACAACGCAAATCTGGTTTGACTAACGATCCAGGCCCTCCTGGTCTATTTATGTTAGCTACAGAATCTATTGCTCAAATTCTTAACCAGTTTTTTATCTGTTGGTTACAATGAGTTGAAGTTCCTGCTTGCGTCTTACAAAAAACGTACGCTAATCCTTCTATTGTGTCCAATTATTGTCCTATCTCTCTGTTGCCTGCTGTAACCATAATGAAGGAATCTACTTAGAAGCCAGGGGCTGGTGCAATTAAACATCGCCACACCGAATACTAAAAGAACAAGTCTTTAATCCACTACCAGACTCTCCCTGACCATTTTTCTTGCACTTGCAGGTTTCTGCTTTCTGTTTGTGACTGGTTTTGCAGTCTTCCTCCGTCTTTCCGATCTCTGTTTTTTTCTCTATCTTGCACTTGATAAATATCTGATATAGGAAAAATAAGTGCCGATCCCCAAAAATAAGTGCCGGTGCCCCCCACCGGCAACCACTAGTTTTCTTTAGGCACTGATATACATACATAGAGAGACAGCCCATGCTGATATCTAATTAGCTGCCAGCACTTCAACAAGGACGTTTTGGCAGCTATCTTGGGATCAGCCGAATCCCACACAAAAAAGGTTAAAAAAAAAAAGAAAAGGGTCCAGGGTAGGGTCAATCTACCCTTGGTCTAGGGGTCCCTCAGGGATACCGCCAAGGCTAAAAAGCATTTTAAAAAACAAATGTCGGGAAAATCAGTGGGTCCAGATCTGTGGATTTTTCCAATGTTTTTAAAAAACAGAGAGGCAGTTTCCTGCTCTTTTCTTTTAATTGGCCCCCAGGTGGGCCACATCCCAGGGCATTGGGGGCTTTAAAAAAGAGAAGGGTGCACAGGGCCCCCCTCCCAGGGCTTCTATTAGAACCTGGGACCACCACCTCCCTGAGGCAAAACAATACTTTGAGATAGGGAGGCCATATTGCCAGAGTCTGAGGGACCCCCCACCTCCCCAGAGCAAAGATTCAATTGTATGCTGGGGGCCACGCCCCCCCCCTCGCAGCCCTGGGGACCTCCAAATTCCTGGTGCTAAATACACTATGTAGGTCGGGCGCCCCTCCCCACAGCTCCAGGGACTGCCACCTCCCAGGGGCAAACATTAAATTCTATGTGGGGGGCCACACAGCCCCTGCAGTCCTGGGGACCACCAGCTCCCCGGGGCTAACATAAAAGAATGAAGGGGTCCATTGTGGACCCCTGGCCCGATGGACCACCACCTCCCTGGGGCCAATACAACATTGGAGCTGACAGTTCCCACTAAGCAAAAGCAAACAAACTCCGCTTTCTGCAAGTAGGAGCTGTCACGCAGCCCCTGCTTGCAGAAAGCAGAGTTTTCATCTGTTTCTCTGCGTGCAAATATGTGCAAATATTTATGATGTGTATCACTTAAGCCAAAAAAGGGTGTATGTATATATATATATATATATATACATATACATATATAAATATATATATAAAATACATATATATACATATATATATTTGTAAATTTACTGAAAAAATTGTTACAAGTACGTTATTGTGAGGAAATGGAATTACAAAAAAATTGGAAATTCACTCAAAAACACCAAAGCTTACAGGGACGTTATAGTTATGTTCTGAATTTACTCACACAAAACCAGAGAAATTCAGCAGTTATAGTTAGAGTTATTTCAAGTAACTATAACTCACAACCCAAGGTAACTATAACTAGCGCCCTCCAAATTACAGTACTCATGACATCTTTGATAGCATCATTGATAATGTGACTGTAACATCTACAGTAAAATTATTGATCAGGTAACTGCGTGGCATGGGCACAAGTTATAGTTACCTTAGGGAGCGAGTTATAGTTACTTGAGATAACTCTAACTGCTGAATTTCTCTGGTTTTGTGCGAGTAAAATCAGAACATAACGTCCCTGTAAGCTTTGGGTTTTTTTAAGTGAATTTCTATGGTTTTTTAAATTATGTTTCCTAACTATGACGTCCCTGTAACCTTTGTTTTTTCAGTGAATATACATATGTATATATATATATATATATATATATATATATATATATATATATATATATATACATATGTATATATTTTTTTTATATATATATATATATATTTTTTTTTTTACACTTTTTTGGTTTAAGTGATAGATTTAATAAATTTGAAAATATAATAACAAAACCTTGTTTAAGAAATATACATGTGTGTTGCAGCTAGCAGTGTGTGCTGGCATAATATATAGTAGCAAATGCATTAAAGAAATATCCATAACACTGCCAAAGGTGATAGCAGTGCCTTTGATATCAATAGATAACTATAGCAATCATTGCCCTATGCATATAATTGTACTACTGAATATCGACAGCAACAAAATAGTGGTCCAAGAATATCTGGGACAGAATATCAAGGGACAAAATATCTAAAGGTAAGCGCATATAGGGAAGTATAGATTTACTGTTCATAAATCCACATCTACATATCTTGATGATATATGTTACATGTAGATACATATATGTGGAGTAAAGTGGTATAGAAAATGTAGACTTACTTATCTGTTGATTTTTTTCTTCAATATTTTGTCCTCAATATTCTGTAACACTGATATATTGGGTTTGATATTCATGGTGCAAACTATGCGTGTTGGGTTGCAGGTAAAGGAAGCTAGCTATGAATGATGGATATGAGTTTAGCAGGCTTAGAGCCTGATTTAGAATTTGGCGGATAGGGATACTCTATCACAAAAGTTATAGATATCCCATCTGCCGTATTACGATTCCATTATTTCCTATGGACATCGTAATACGGGGAACGGGATATCCGTCACGTTTGTAATAGAGTAACCCATCCGCCAAACTGTAAATTAGGCCCTTAGTCTTGGAATGACTTTCATAACTCCTGACCTGACGTTTTCAACAATCTGCCATGTATTCTTATATAAACACAGGTCATGCAGTGACCTATGCGTTTTCCAAAGTGCTCTACTCTTAGCCCTACCTTATTTATAAGTTCAGCCCAAGCTGTTACCTACACCGACGTTTTACAGATTTTTCTGAGAATCAACTACTCCAACTCAATCACTGCTGACATATTAAACAAACATCATACTGCCATCCTTCCCTAGATGCAATTGAACTTAGTAAAACCTGAACCCTAACTCAACAAGTTTTTTAGCTTGGCCTTTAGCTGCTAGTGGTCCCATGTTCGAACCTCAGCCGATGGATCAGGCTCTGCCACAGCATCACCTGCACCAAACCAGATCTTCATAATACAAGAAATACATTCTGACGTCTCAAGGGATCTCAGTAATCTGGTCTGGCTCACTTACAGTGCATGCCGAGAGCACTGACGCAGCTACAAGGATGAGTGGTAGAAAAGAGAGTTTGTTTAAACACATATGCATGATGCCTTGTCCCAAAGAACTGTTGGCATTTGCTATGAGTTGGATTTCGCTGCACTTAAGAGGTTTGGTCCATTGGTTGTTGTACACGTTTAAATGTCCCTGAGATTGGTGTATTTTCATCAATAGTTACCACCCAGAAGTGAAACTGTAGATTGATTTAATGCTTCAAGTGCCTGCGCTACTCATTGCCCTAAGAGTTATTCTTCTACTGGAAGGGTAGACAGAGATGTGCTCATGCTGCTCCAGCTGCTTATCACTCTAGAAGTACTTCTGCTACTTGAAGGGCAGATCAACCTGTCCCCATGGTCCCCTCACTGGTTATTGCTCTTATAGTACTTCTAAGGATACTGAAAGAGTTGATAGAGATATGCCAAGGATTCTGGCGCTGCTCAGTGGTCTAAGAGTGGTTGTTCTGTACCAGGAGCGTAGAAAGTGCTATTCCCATGTTGTTCTTGCTGTTGCACATTTCTCTAAGGCACTGATTGAGAGGTGAGGATTAAAGTCTGAACTCTGTGCAAACAGGAGTTTACACAGGAATCAGAATTCTGAGTTTTGCAATAATTATTGCACCTCCACTGTTCACCCCAACAGATTTCGGGCAGATCTGGAAAGGGGGAAAAGGCTTGGAGTAAAAGACAAAAAATGAAGAACAGGGTCTGTCAAATACTAATTATTTAGGGTATACTTAATTTTCAAGTGAAAATCTTGAAATAGAAGATCTAAAGAGCCCCTCGCAAATACTTCACCCTTTTCTGACCTACTTGAATCAGGATCGTGGCATGCTTCCTCTCCTGCCAGAAGAGTAGAAGAGATCAGCAGCAGCTCCTCCGTTATGACGGAGGAGCTACGCCCTACCCCTCACCAGCAGCAGAAGCTGCAAAACCATTAACAAACAAAATGATAATAAACCGTGTTGTTTGTTAAAGGGGCGGGCCAAGGGGGTGATGAGCAGTGAGTGGAGTGCACTGTGCACTCCTCTCAGTGTGCATGTATGTTTGAACGGCTGTCTCGAGCTGGTCAAACACAAATGCGCAGAAGGCTCTCTCCAGCCCAGCAACACAGTTGCCGGGCTGGAGATACCATGCACAGGCTCCCAGTCTGCCTGGGAGCGCCCTGGCTGGGCGATCCTAGCCAATCTTGACGATGCTCTGAGCAGCGTCTGGATTCGCCACAGGGCAGGCTGGGAGCCCGTGCCTGCCTGCCTGCATCGATGGGAGAAAGAGGAGCAGCGCGGCGGATCAGGTAAGTTTTTATTTTTTATTTTTTTAATTACATTCTACACCCTCCTACCCACACCCCTTCCACCTCCACATGCCTCAGCTGCCCCACCCCGACCCTCCCCTAGTGAGCGAAGCGACCCGCGACTGGAAGAGATATACCCATGATACTCCACTTCTCATTGCTGTAGGGGTTTCTTCTCTTATAACTAAGATAGACAGAGATGTGCCTATGCGGCGGCCACAGCTTATTTCCTTTAGAATGCTGAGTGGGAAATCAGCAGGTATAGGGTTAGCATAAATTTACAAATACACATTTATTTTTGTTTCTTTCTTTTTCGCTCTATGTTGAAAAAATATTATCTGTGGAGAAAGTCCTTCCAGTTGAACTGAGATATAAATTTATTTTAGCTGCTTTGCGGACAATCCACAGTTTGCAAACAACCCATGTTTCCATCCCAAACACCGAATGGAAATTATGTCCACCTGGGACCATATATATAAAATGCACATTGTCCTGTCTGCGCTAAGTAGAAACTCATTTTGAGGTCAGCTGGTACAGAGGGGGACAATGTGCCATTACACTAAAAAAAAGTGTGCTTTTTTTGGGTAGGTGTGAACTCGCACTGCGCAAGGGACCGCACAGCATTGAAACGCAGACCAGTGGTTCGAAACCACCAGAAAGTCTTTCAATGAAGAGGATTGGCAGAACAAGGAGGGCAGTGATCTCTCTGCAGGTAGCATGTAACTGATGAATGGGGTCCCAGGAACACCTGGGCCGGCTACCACAGGGTGTTTTCAGGGGGAACATTGAATGTGTACAAACAGAGCATCTCCTGGAGGTCTGTTTGCCTCTGTGTCCGTATATGTAATATGGCACGAGTGCAGAGGCAAAGAAATGTTCTCATTTGCATAGTATCACAATCCTTGCAAATGAGAGAACACTCTCTTGGGATCAAACAGGAACAAAATATGTGCTGCCACAATTTATATTGCAGAGGGTGCCAAACAAGTGTCTAGGGCCCTTTTCTATGGTCAAAACGCTCACAGGGTGCAGAAAATGGGTACACATGCCCACTGCACCCCCAAGGCACTATCTGTAATACAGCCAGTGCTGGATTTTTCACTGTAGTAAGTATCGCCTGCACCAGTAAGAGTTGTTCACATGACACAGCGCTAAGTTTGACTTACCTATACAAAAAAACATTGAGAAGCAGCCCCTTAATGCTCAGGCGCTGCAGCTCACCTACAGGGCTGAAATGTGTCCTCTGCACGCTATGTTGGCTTCATTATCTCCCGCTACAGCAGCTTATGGTAAAGCTGATTGACTCAAATCCATATGACACAGTCTACCTGAAACAGCCAATCACTGCCAAGCCCTAAATAAGCCTCTTAGTGTTTCCTCCACGTGGCAGGCCTTCAGCAGTGAAAGTCAACTTCATGTCCCAGACAAGCTCCTTTTTGGAGAGACATGCAGAGGAGAGCAAGGAAGCAGAGCACCTTTATTGTCAGGTGATAGCTAAAGCAGGAAGCTGCTGGGATATATTTTGTGATCGGAAGTATATGAAACACAGTTTCGTCTTGGGAGAATAAGCCTTGGCAAATTCAACAGGTCTGGCTTTAATGTGCCAGCACATGTAAACATAGGCATTTACAAAGCAGTTTTGGCTTTGCCAATAGCAAAAGTAGCAAAATGGAGTGTTTTTTGTGTATGATGCGTATAGGAAATAAACATTTGAAAGTGACGAACAGTGTCATGGTTGACAGTACTGAGATGTAAAATAGTCTGGTATTTCAGTCAAAGCACTTCCTCTAAGAGGGAATGATATCTTAATTAGCCAAACGCATAGGGTAAGAGAGGAATATTCCTCTGGGTAAAGCCAAAGTCCACTCCAGGTATATTTTAGACAAATTGTAGCAACATGCACGGAACAGCTCCGCTGTTATGCCAGACCTGAAAATGTTCGCCAGCTTATTTTTATTTTAGAAGAAATTCAAGAACTAAAGGCCTGAGTTAGAGATTGGCAGAGGGGATTCCTTTGTCACAAACGTGACGGATATTCCGTCTCCCCGAATCCGATCTCATTAATGATATGGGAATCATAATACAGTGGACGGGAGTAACACCACCGCCAACTCTACACCAGGCCATTAGTTGTGCTCTGATTAGAGTCAATGCAGATACTGTGAACATAGAAAAATCAAAACTAATATTTGCATCAAAGAGACTCACTAATCTTTTATTACAATACGAGGTCACAGAAGAATAATATCACACGTGTTAAGGTGGCTATGTCAATCTCCTACTCTAAGGGTAGGTATTGTCCTTGAAAGTTTGCTAGGGTCTGTAAATCCTTGGCTGTCATTTTTCTGTGATTGATTTATTTTCAGGGCCTTATTACAAGTTGCCTCTCGTTTTATGTGCATATTACTCACTTGCCAAATAAATACTCTGATATCATGTGGTGCATTATTTAGTCGGCGGGTAAACTGCATGTCAGTTTGAATTAATAAAGAGAAAAGAGGCGTGGGGTGTATTTTTAGGCTTTGTGCACTGGAATATAGCATGTTTTACCTCTTTGGCACCATTTCACTTCAGACACACACACACTGGAACAGGCATTTCGTGGCAAAATGTCTCTGATAATAACTTCGACCCCTGGTTATGGGGCAAGCTCCCATTTTAAAGCAAAATGTAATTTGTGCGCACCTGTGGTAAGGTCCTAAGGGGCAGGTTTATCATACTTCCATGTAATACAACACATCAAGCCACCTTGGAGCGCTACGTGAAAGAGAGAGGACAGGAATGTGCCATGTTTAATGTTATATGGTGCAATCCTGTCCTCTCCCGGCGCTGGCGCACAATGTGCTGCGTTGCGCTAATGCATGCACGCTTGTGCCATGGTGAAAAAGGTGCCTGCATCGTAGGCAGGATTGTTTTTGTGCAGAAGAGGCACCTTCATGAACAAAAACATTCCTT
Organism: Pleurodeles waltl; assembly: GCF_031143425.1. Classification (NCBI taxonomy): domain Eukaryota; kingdom Metazoa; phylum Chordata; class Amphibia; order Caudata; family Salamandridae; genus Pleurodeles; species Pleurodeles waltl. The sequence continues at coordinate 1,763,612,006 of NC_090444.1, forward strand.
AGAGGCATTTTCCTCTCTCTATGTATCATTTTGACAAATTCTCAGGTTGACCCTGTTTTGGTAAACCTGGGAATAGACCAAAATCCAAGGCTGGATGCGTGGGAACACCCACGCTCCCCCCATGAAATGCCTCAGGGCAGAGTAACACAAGGCACCAACTTGCACTGCCTTGCGTTACTTCAGTTTTACGCAGCTACGCAAGGCCACGCAAGGTGGCCCTGCGTGGCTTGGTAAATCTCGTTCTAGGTTTTGCGTCGCCCACGTCACCTTGCATGGTGCCGGAGCGACGAACTTTGTGAATTTGGCCCTAAGTGTCTGTAAGTGACATCTTTGTGATTCACGTTTGTTAGTGTCTATCTGAGACTGTTTGTGGGTGTCTGTAAATAGTTGTGTTTTAAGTCTGAGAGTGTGTGATTGAGAATGTCTCTGAGTTTATGCCAGTGCCTCTCTGAGTGTCTGTGAGTCCTTGCCTAAGAAGGTGTGTGAGGTATACGCAGCCTGTTTTCAGAGACTCTATGACGACTTGCGTCAGTGTCACCATAGGCAGGGTCACTGTAATTACGCAACTGTGTGACCACTGCTTTCATTTTAGACGTACGTCATCTTTCATGTACACGAAGCCTGATGTATAACTTGCACATTTTAATAAAAATAAAATCCATCTTTCACCAACGCAGTGCAATAGCTGTTAAAGTTAACTGAGCAGCATTAAACAGGAGGTGGTGGTAAGGTTCATGATTTATAGAAGATGGTTTTGCCTGCAGCAGAAAATAAAAACGGTAAACACTTAAAAGTAATCCAGCCTGTGTGGATAGGGTGAATACTTCTTGCCTGTGGGAATAATTTATTTCAATATTCATTCAAATTAATGTTCACAACACAGACGCAGTGCTTAAAGCAACAGTTAGTTCAAGGGGACACTCAGAGATAAGAAGAACCTCCAAAAGGATAGCTGGTAAGTGCAGAATAAAAGATGCACCCTTTTTTTTATTTTTTACAAAAAGTGTTTGCAAGTAGACTTGCTTCTATTATGTACGAAACATGCCACAAAATGCTAACATACACTAACATACAGGTGGAGACATCCACTCCCCCTGTCTTTTCTATCTGGAGCGGACATATAAACACATGTACGCCTGTTTTTAGAAGTAAATGTACTCTATCCCAGCCTTGGAGTAAGTCAAACACCACACATGGACATTCACAGATACTGCAACACACTCTCATAGAAAATAAAGGCAAGGATTGGGATTTCAAATAATAATAATAATAATAATAATAAACAATGAATTAATGATATATAAATAAAAATATATCTATCTATATGTATGTATATATGTATATATATATATATATATATATATATATATATATATATATATATATATATATATATATATATGTCTATATATATATATATATATATATATATACACCCTTGACTCCTCACCATAAGGAACTCCCTTTGGAACGTATGTCAATGCAAATTCCTTAACTTACATAACTACGCTAACTGACATGATTATTTAAGTTGTATGTTTACTGTCGAAACACGTCATACTGCCGATGGTGCAGCAATAAAGGAATTTATATTGACACACGTTCCCGACTACCAGTACTTCCTTCTGGTAAGGAGTGGAGGGAATTCAACGGTTGTGAAGCAGCAAGACTCCTTAAACCGGCACCGCCAGGGGCTTGGTAGCGGACTGGCGCTGCTGCATTTTGGGGGTATATGTATAAATTTATATATTATATATATATATATATATATATATATATATATAATCTTGCTCTTATTCTTAAAAATCTAAAGGTTACAGGAATGTTATAATTAGGCTCACGTTGCAAACGTACAAACCCATAGAAAGGTGTCCCTTCCTGCACAAAAACAATCTTGTTCACAACGCAGACACCGCTGCACCATGCTGCAGGGGTGCCTGCGTTGACACTAGGTAGCAATTTTGGTGCCTGCGCGGGGGAAAGGACAGAACTGCACTGTATCTTGTAAATTCTGTGCATTTCTGCCCTTTCCCTGTGGCGGATGACAGCGCAGCAAGATCACGCGCTGCGCTGCCCAGCGCAGCGGGGCTTGTAAATATGCCCCTTGGTCTCTAAGTCTAAAATAGGCCACATCATTGTTGATGCGATGGCAGCCAATCAGACCTTATCCTGAGATCTGTTGGCTCTAAGATTGGCTACATGGATCTTCTGCAGTGTGAACTGTACAGCCATTTGAAACCGTAATTTCTCAAAAACTACTGAATGGATTTACACCAAATCACAAAAAGCATGCTTTCTGTACCCAGATCTAGCTTTCTCTCAAATTTGGTGTACTTCTGTTCAGCTGTTTTTGCAGTATCGCTGTTTGATTTTCCTATGGAAAACTACATTTGTAAAACACATTTTGGGACATGCCCCTCGATGTGTGTTTTATATTAGTGTGTGCCCCGCCCCCTGAAAATCCCTTTTTAAATTTCTCTAAACCCCTCCCATTCAGAACTAAGTATTCCTTATTTCCAGGCACTCTCAGCTGTCTCTCCCACGTCTACTACCAAAACATACCTACAAGTATGGATATCTGTACCCCTGTGCTTTCATGCAGAAAAGATAGGAACGGCAGAGACTAAAGTCTCTGGCTGTAGGTTTGTGAATAGAACTTTGTAGTACGTGAGTAATACTTTTGTACTGCTTTACACGCTAAAAATGCAGTTTGTGAATCGGGCTCTGTATGTCCGTGTTTGTCGTTGCTTGCGCCTCTGGCTGTTAGTACATGCTTGCTTGTTTGGTTCCTCTGTTTCAACCCTACCAAGTGTCCCAGGTCCATGCGTGATATGCTGTTCCATTCCAGGTTTTTTCTTTGAGTTCTGGTACTTGTGGTATTGTTTTTTTTATCCATTATAAAACAGAACTACAGTTCCCAGAATTCAAAGAAAAAAAACCTGGAGTGGAGCAGCATATCACTCATGGAGCTGTGAAACTTGGCAGCTTTGCTGTTCCTGCCAGGATAATGTCACTGATAGTTTCTCCCTGTGAGTCTTCACACTCAAAACCTAGTTAGTCCACATTCCACTGACCTGGAAGGAATGAGCTCTGTTAGCGCCTTACATAACACTTCATTCTAGATCATTTGTCACCTAAGCCCACTACTAGGTCACGCGGCAGTAAACACCGCACCTATTGGTCATCAGGTGGGAAACTGGTTCTATCCCCAGCCCGTGCCAGCTCCAGGAGCAGGGAGATTGTTCATCGAGGCATGTGTTCCTCAGGGCCGTGGCACGGCATTCACGGCTAGGCCTCAGCCTGCAGAAAAATGGCGCGAGGAAATAATTCACCATCATCAAAGGCCGCGGTAATTGTCTCCCGAGAGAGGGCGGCCGCGCGCCTGGAGGACTATTGTTGGAGTTGAACTTTGCCAGGCCACTCAGGAGGCCGCCGGTGCCACTCGGAAGAAATACCTTACTGCGTGAGAAATGCCTGACAACGGAAGGTCTTGAAAAAAGGGTTTCGACAGCTGGTGCGAAGGTCACTTTTCAGCAAAAGTATCCCAACAAAACAGAAATGAGATAATAATTCACTGCTCAGCGACAGCTCATCCTTTCTCCATCCAATGGGTTCATGGGCGGCCTCTGCTTCTTTTTCGTTTTAAGCACTAAGTCAGCCTGGTGTGTGCACAGTGCTAACCATCACCTCCCCTTTGTTGCACCGCTCCCTACTCCGTCCCGTGGGGCCTCCTCACGAGACGAGTCCTACTATAAAATTGTAACTATGAAAGCAAAAGGAATAGCCCAAAACGTACGCCCTCATTTCCTTCCATGACCAGGAAGGGACAATTAAGGGGGTTCTCACCTATACCGCATTCGCCTTACACAATCTACCGAACTCTTTCTTTTACAGCACCCTTCAAGCTCAACTGACTACTTCTCACCCTCTGCACCACTGCTCAGGCTCCCACCTTGATTCTAGGTCACGTCCCAGTTCGTTTTCCCTGAATACTAAGGCCCATATTAATACTTTTTTAGCGCCGCATTTGTGTCATTTTGTGATGCAAAAACGGCGCAAACTTGCAAAATACAATTGTATTTTGTAAGATTGCGCAGTTTTTGCGTCAAAAAAATATGCAAATGCGGCGCTAAAAGAGTATAAATATGGGCCTGAATGTGGATTCTGTCTGCCACACGGTGTATGTCACACTGCAAAACCTGAGACGCACAGTTAGGATTCAGTTTCATCCACAAATGTTTCTGGTTAGGCTTCACAACACCTCCTCAACTTTTTCCAAAATATCCTCTCCGCCTAGAGTCCTCCTATTCTTAAAAACTTGTCCTGTTGCAATTACCCACATATATCAACGGGATAGCCTACATATCCACCTAGCTTATTAGTAACCACACATAACTCCAGCATTCCTTGAAACAGCTCTTTAAAACCCTCCTCAGAAATTAGCATCAACTTTGCCCTGAGTCTGTCCTCACTTTACACTTCCTCCTAATATTATGTTCTGAATACAATCATCATCACCTCCTTCTATTTAATCCAAGTTAGCCTAACTCACCTGCTTGCTAATTCCCATAAACCAGTTATACTATTTCTTATGCTGTGCAGCGCATGTTGCTTTCTATTTCCAAAATGATGCCTCTGTCATCCTATCACCAAACTTTGAGCCTGATTTAAATCTTGGTGGACGGGTTACTCTGTCACAAACGTGACAGTTATTCCGTCCGCCATATTGGAATTTTCATAGGAGATATTGGAATGGTAATATAATGGACAGGATATCCCTCATGTTTGTGACAGAGTAACCCCGTCCAGCAAGCTCTAAATGAGGCCCTTCCTCTACATGTATATTTATCAAATGTACTTCTAATCTGCTGAATTAATTTTCATCTAGAATTTTCTGTTAAATTTATAAAAACAATCTGACTTTCTGGGTCAAGAAAAGGCAGAAGTAAAGCTTTTCTGTGCTCTGCCTTCACAATTTCCACACGATTTACAGTTATAGAATGTAAACTCGCCTTTCGTGCTTCTGCCATCCCTAGTGGCGGCTCATGGTGACCACAAAACATATGACGTGTCTGCTCATTCTGCCTAGTGACCACGTACACAGCATCCCTCACCACAACACACCGGACATCTGTGTCTGAACTGCTACACAAGACCAGATATCTTTGTTTTATCTGAGCCAGATCAAACATTTGAAATACCTGATGTCCAACGTGGCAGCCAGACTGTTTAAGTCACACATTGATATATTACTAGTCAAAATGGCCTTTACCTTCACCTTTTTTCCAAGCCATGTGCAATGTAACAAATAGTCACAGTACCTTAAATTTGCCAAATCAATGTACATAGATTACCCAGTTGCGAAAGCGACACCAGACTGCACTGTAGCACGCATGTTGAATTCCACGTCAACAGCAGTGTATTAATATGGGCAGGATATTTACATTTTCTGTCCTGTAGCATAAAGGAAACAGTAGCACTCCTTGTTGAATCTCGCTTCCGCGCACACAACATGCCTGCCACCATCTTCCTCCATGCCTGACCTGGGTCACCAAACACGCTGTAGATAAAGTCTCACTGTGCCAGCTACAGCAGTGGTTCCCAACCTGTGGTCGGAGGACCCCTGGGGGTCTGTGAAGCCTCCTCAGGGGTCCGCAACTGCTTAGAAAATTTGATAATTTTAACACATTAGGTCCCCAGCTTTCAGTAATGACTCAGTGGAGGGGTCCCCGTATTCCAATAATGATTCAGTGGGGGTCCCCAAGTTCTAGTAATAATAAGTGGGGGTCCACAAAAGTCAAAAGGTTGGGAACCACTGCAGCTACAGCACTGACAAGTTCTCTATAGCTGTTGCCTGGGCACACCAGTTTCACATACTCACATGGGTATGTCTAGTGGTTCCACTGTGGTGAGCTCCCACATGCAGCAGCACCGCCAGCTTCACATGTACTCTTGCGCTGCCCAGTTGCAGTAGCGTGGCTCCCCAAATGAGCTTAGAGTTAGGCCTCTCAACCTTGTCAGACCCAGTACATGCCTCATGGGTGTCAGGTGATCGACTTGCTTCATTTGACGGCTCTTCTGAAGGGATCCACTCCACGCAACTTCCTACCTGCTTCTTGCCATTGTTGAAAATAAAGATAAGCTGACAAAGTATAAACAGAACACGGATATATCTGTTACAGGGTAAGAAAACATGGATCCTCAAAGACTTAAAGGCAAGGGCTTCTGTCAAGGCTCTTATAGCTGTCAAATTTCAGAACCACCGACTGTTCACAGAACTGGTTTCATCTTTGCTCAGACTGAAACATCACTATCTGCCTTGTCTTAAAAATGAGGCATGATAGACACCGCAAATGCTACACTCCACTAACTGCCCTGTCTAGACCCTACAAACGCTACACTCTCCTAACTACCCTGTCTAGACACCGCAAATGCTACACTCTCTGCCCTGTCTAGGCACCACAAACACTATACTCTCCTAACTAATTGCCCTGTCTAGATACCACAAATGCTACACTCTCCTAACTGCCCTGTCTAGGCACCACAAATGCAATACTCACCTCATTGCTCGCCAATTCCCTCCCTCCCACTGAGGACGCCAACACAGCAGCACGCAATCTCAACCCATGGCTCACCGAATGTGCCGACACTCTAGCCCCTCACCGGCTGACATCGGCCAAACGCGTACCTAAGAAGGCCAGCTGGTTCATCACCAAACTCCAAGAATCAAAGTGTACCCGCAGACGTTTACATAAAAAATGGAGGAACAGACAATCTAGCGAAGACCTCACCTCATTCAGAGCTGCAACCGCCACCCACCAACGAAAAATCACGAACGCAAGGAAGGACGCAATCTAGGAGCGCATCAACTCCTCTGCACACAACTTGAAGGAACTCTTCTCAGTCATCAACAAGCTCACAGACTCCCCCCTCCAAAGCCACCAGCACCCCCCCACAGGACCTCTGCAACAAACTTGCCTTCTTTTTCCACCACAAGATCCAGGACATCTATGACAGCTTTCTGTCACCTAGCACCGGAACCTGCGACCGACCCACCCCTCCCAGAACCCGCTCAGACCATCCATGACTGGTCCACGCTAATCACAGAGGAAACAGTCAACATCACGAACAGCACCCACTCCGGAGCCCCCTCGGACCTCTGCCCGCACCACATATACATCAGAGCCAGCGCATCCATCGCCCCGAGCTTCATAACACAATCAACTGCTCCATCAGCAGGGGCACCTTCCCTGAGGAATGGCAACACGCCAAAAAATACACCCTTTCCTGAAGAAACCTTTGGCCGACCCATCAGAACTAAAGAAGTTCCAGCCCATCTTGCTACTACCCTACCCCGCCAAAGTACTAGAAAAAGCAATCGACACACAACTGCGGAATTTCATTGAGGCCAACAACTCCCTGGACAGCTCCCAGTATGGCTTCCGCAGCAATCACGGCACGGAGACAGCACTCCTGGCAGCCACTGACGACATCCGATTAATCCTAGACCGCGGCCATATCGCAGCACTCATACTCCTCCACCTCTCAGCAGCTTTTGACACAGTCTCCCACAGCACTCTGTACACCAGATTCCAAGACATAGAAATCCGCAGAAGAGCCCTGAAATGGATCCACTCCTTCCTCTACGGGAGGACGAAGACGGTCAGACTCCCGCCCTACACCTCCAGACCCAAAGGAGTCAAATGTGGAGTCCCCCAATGATCCTCACTGAGTGCCCCACTGTTCAACGTATACATGGCCCCTCTTGCTGCCATTGTCAGAAGCCATCGCCTCCTCCTGCTGGCACACACTCCGCAAACTTTGGAAGATCTTCAGATGGATCCCAGCAGCCTGTCGCAGGGCAGTCACCCACGCCTTAGTCATGAGCAAGCTCGAATACGGCAATGCCCTCTACACTAGCACCTCATCTAGGAACGTCAAAAAACTTCAACTCATCGAGAATGCCACCGGCCAGACTCATTCTGGACCTCCCTCGCCGAGAACACATCTCCAGACACCTGAGGACCCTCTACTGGCTACCAGTCGAGAAGCAAATCACCTTCAAGCTTCTCACCCATACGTACAAGGTCATACACAGTGCAGAACCAGCCTACTTGAACGACCGCATCTCCTTCCACACCCCCGCCAGATCCCTCCGCTCCACCCAGATGGCCTTGGCCACTGTCCCTCGCATCCGCAAAACCAGAGACGGAGGAAGATCTTTCACCTACAGTTCAGCAAAGAGCTGGAACAACCTCCCCCTGCATCTCAAACAAAGCCCATCGCTCACCATCTTCAGGAAGAACCTCAAGACATGGCTCTTCGGATGAGCCCCCCCCCAGTGCCTTGAGACCCTCACGGGTGAGTAGCCGTGCTGTACAAATACTGATTGATTGATTGAATTCTCCAGATCTGAATCTAGGAGCAGATTTCAAATCCAGCAGCAAGGGCTGTATGTAGTGGTGTAGCTGGGATAGTTAGGGCTGCTGTGCAAACAAGGAAAAACAGGCCCCTCATCTCTCAGGTATTTATTAGAACAAGGCAATAACCGAGCTACAGTGCCCCCATACACATCTAGGCGCTGCACCTACTGCTTTAATTATAGTTTTGCCACTAAGTATATGTCTCTGAGCTCCTGTTTCTAACTGTGTTTCCTCTGGCTCCCTGTATACATGACCCCTCTCTCTTCTCCTTCCTACCTCTCAGTTTTGTCTTACACACTCCCTCTCTTCCACCCTTCTCTCATCCTTCTACTCTTCCTCCCCTTTCACCACTTTTTTTTATCTCTTCCTTGCTCCCCTCCAGTCTCCCCTTTGCCACATTTTCCTCTCCCCTGCTTCTGCCTCCTCACCCGCTGTCCTGTCTGTCTACAACTTACCCTTCCTTCCCCAACCTCCTGTAATATTTCTCTCATCCAAACCCCTTCCTCCATCTCACATCTACATCTCGCTTTCACTTCTATCTATTTCTCCGTACTCTCGTCTCCTCTTTATTTGTGCAAGGTCTGTCTCTTCCATGTCCCCATTTTCCATCTTTTCTTCCTTCTCTTTCCTCCTTCCCTCTTCTTTCACTCCATCCTCTCCCTGTTACCTTTCACCATCTTTTACCTCCTTTTCCTGTTATTCATTTCTTCCTAATCCTCTGCTCTCCTTTTCGTCTTCCTTTCTCCCTTTTCTTATCTAAATAGCTGTTTCTACTTATCTTTCACTCCTTTTCCTCTTTTACCATTCACTTTCTGTCTCTACAGCCTCCCTATGCCCCTCTTTTCTCTATCCTCTGTCTTATATTCAATCACCTCTATCCTTTCCTCGTTATTTCTTCTCTTCTGCCAGCCCTTCCTTTCCATCCTTTCTCTACCCTCCCAACCTCCTTTCTCACTTCTACACTCAACCTTTCCTCTGCTGTCCCACCACCCCACAGAGCCCCGTTCACTTAGTAGGAAAGAGTACACACCCAACAAGCACAGGCACCTCCACACAGCAAATATTCCTCAACAAAATAAGCAAGATTTTAAATAAATTGTAGTAGGTGGAAGAAACGCTGGGGTCCAGGGCCCTGGTGCTACTGCTCCGGTTGCACCACTGATAACTAGACCTCTAGTTGTATATCAGAATATTGTTTGCACAAATATTGCCTCTCAAGATATAGTGTTCCAATTATCACTTACAATAATATTGCTCCATTAGGTTTTTTTGTATGAACTCAAAAGCGCTAACTTTTTTGTAAACAATATTTACTTTCCATATTTCTGGCCGATGATATTTTTGTTACGATCTTCAGGTAGCGTAGCTCGAGAGTGAGATCATAACGTTATTCAAAAGTGCCCGGGTGATGTGGAATATTTAAGGGTCATTTTCTAAACTCATAACCCAAAAGACAATAAAAAAGTGAAACAAAGAAAATTTAGCATTGAGGAGGCTGTTTTGAACGTTTGGCGTCTTCTTCCCGGTGTAGATTGCAAGTTATAGTAAATCCCTTCATTAGTGGCTGGATTTCGACAGCGCCATTAATACAGTGTTTCTTCCGATGATCAATCTTATTAGTAGCTTTGATTCAACCTTTTTTTATTGTGAAGGTTTTACCTAAAAGGTGCTTGGCCTCATTTCACCTGAACAGCAAAATAGGCAAACTGTTAAGTCTAGGATTTAACCACAATCATCATATCCCTTCATGGATTTTATAGGTAGGCTTTGGAGACTGTTGTGCCCTCTGAATTAGATTTACCTTTCATCCTATAGTTTGGAATCACCAGTTCCAAACACTGATGAGTGGCACGTGGCCATACAAATGGCAGGATGTGCTATACCAATGCTTGTTAAATAACATGATTTCTTTGAGTAAATAAGATTTGCTGAAAAGTAGCAAGCATTCTACCAAATGCTAGATTGGAATAAATGGGACACTCTACATGGTGGAGATCTTTGCTTTGCCTTTCCAGCAGGAAGACGCGGGTAGGAAAACTGCCACAATAGGCTTTGCCGCCCACCCTTTCTCCATAGAGACCAGCCCAAGGGACCGCAAGACAAGCTTAGGGCAAAGGGGCACTTTCATGTATGTCTGCTTTCCAAAGGAAATTAATGACCCCCGCCCACCACCACCGTCCTGCTGCCTTCCACTTCGAGCACCTAGTGTCATCAAATTAGGCTGAGAATAATTTAAAGGAAACAGTTTTACATTGGGGGTCCATGGGTTCCCACCGCCCACTCTTACCCATTTTCCTTCTGTAGGCCCCAACAGCAGGAGTGCTCTTTGGGTTGGGTTTGTAATTAAAGGCTGCAGACCAGGCAAATCAGAGGGGCGCGTACAAAGATTATTGCGCCTTTCATAGATCATGCATGCCGGGCTGTGACATAATAAATAATCCACCCAGAGTTTTAAAGGTAAAAATCTGCAAACCATTAATAATGCCTGCGGCGCCATCGATCAACTTGAAGCCTTGCCGTTACTGCAGATCCCCTGTTTCCCTGGCCTGCAACTTTGCCTTTTGTAGATTTTTTTAAAATATATTTTTCATAGTTCTTACTTTTTTATTCCATTCCCTTGCTTACAGTTCAATTGTCCCCCTACATATGCCATGCAATATGTATGTGTGTATGTATATATATATATATATATATATATATATATATATATATATATATATATGTAGCAGTTATATTAAGTGGTACATGTTTTCTATACATCACTTCCAGGAGTTGTGCTGATATAAACACACTTACGGCGACAAACTAGTAAGGCTTGTCATTCTGCATGTAGGGATTGCGATTTTATTTTCCTTCTGAAAAAACAAAGCAAAAAACACTACACTGGAAATTTGTTCAGGAAAAAATCACGAAAAATTAAGCAAAACGCGATCAAGTTGAAAATGGCACCAGCTGTGGGTTATTTGGTTTATTTTTTTCATGTATTTATTTAAGGTATTTATAGCGCGCCCAAACTTGAACGAACTATTTTTTTTTTGCAAACTGAAAATTGTTATGGGTAAATTATTAAAATGCATACTGCGCACAAAGCAGGGCTGACGGCCATCAAAACGCCCAACCATCAATATAATATTACAAAAACGGATTAAAATATAAAAGTATAAACATTTGGAAACACAACCCATTTAAAAGTTTGGAGATGAAAATGAACGAGAAACAATAACACAAAAACGTGTTAGTTAGGCGGGGGAAGGGGGGGAGAAAAGTTTCTAATAATTCAGCAGTGTCTACTCAAGGAAACTTCTGTCTCCTTCCCAAACAAGCAGAAAGCCCCTGCTAGCAAAGTGCGTTTGTTTCCTGTAGGAAGACAGAGCAACTCTTTGCATGCCTAGTGCTGAACTGGGGTGACACGTTTCTGGCCGAAGCAAGATGGCGGGTGCTCGAAAGCAGCCAAGTTTGGTGGTTTCAGAGTCAAACCAGGCTCCCCCGAAATGTCAGCCCTGGATCCAGAGGCGCCAACGGAGACTTCGCGAATGAGGCCCAAAGTCCTGGAGAAAATATTATTAATAACATGGAGCATTGCCTTGACAAAAGGATTTGGTTGTCACTTTTCTCAAAGGAAAATACCGGCCATTTCTTCATGTTTTAAGATCCTGCAAAGGCCCTGGCGTTTTACTCGAATATGACTTTATATAAATTCGCCCATGTTCTTTTATCACATGGCTTTGCTGTGTGTTTTTTAACTATCAGGCACGGATCACTGAGACAGCGCTAGAATAAAATTTAAAAGGCCGTCTTCATAAATGTCTCCTTTTAAGTATGTGCTTAGAAGAGGAAAAATACCAGCTTTAGGCCACTTTCTTTGTTTTCGTACTGACAGGACTTTAAAACGAGCCATGCCTGTAAATAACTGGCAAGCTGGCTACCATAAGCAGGAGAGAGATTTTTCTAATAATACAAACTACTTGGAGTACAGCATTTGCAAGCGAAATTTTGTAGTGTAATTAACGATGTCGAATTTAATTATTAGCAGTTAACTTTAGAAGGCAAATGGGATGAAATGGCACGAAAATGGTCAAACGTTTGACCTGTATTTTATCGACATAAGCTGCTATTTTTCTGCCAAGACAGTTAAAAAAGTAAAAAACATAAACATTCAGTATTTTCTTCTGCTTTGAAATATATATTGAACGTAACAAATATAAAGTCAAAATTATTTTAAAGCTGTTTGAACTATTCATATTTGACTTGTGAATAAATTAGAGGCTGAGTTGCCGTATGAATAAAGGATACAGAGGAATTTTCACAAACTATTGTTTAAGTATCATAGTCTGGCCCTCAAGAGCTTGAAAAAATGTACAAATGGCCGGTTTATTTCTCCGAGGAAGGTGGCAAACCTGCCTGCGGGTCACACACAGATACCAGCTATAAAAATCACAAGATGTGTTCATCAAAAACTGTAATAAAAACATATTGTGGCATTGTATACTGCTCATTAATAGAGTGCACAATTTATACACAAATATCCTCAGGCAAGTGTATGTTTTCATTTCCAAAGTATGATAAAATACCAACTGCAACTTTATTTTTTCTTAAACCAAAAATATCTACGGATGAATAGCGATAAAATGATTGCTCAAAGTTGTAAGGTACTTGTAGAGCTGAGAAACAATGGTCTTTTTTTACTTTCTGGAAGTGTTTTCTGTCATCTACAAGATGTTGTGATATCAAGCTGAGGCCTATTGGTCTAAAAGCTTTCATGCAAACTCTGCCTAGAATAAGAGCGGATACAGAGCCCTGCAGGACTTGGTGGACTTTGAGTCCTCAAATTTATGTATGGCTTTGCAGAAATCACAAGAACCAGTTAAGGATTCGAGGGTCTGGTGACAAAGCTGCTTGTCAGGATGCTGCAATGGGATGAGTCACTAGCTAGACAACTCATGCAAGACCAGGACCACTGTTGTCATTGATGCAGTCTGTTAGATACTGATGTTTCTGCGCAGACCCTGGTCTGAAACCAGTGTTTCCCTAGAACCTTATTTTCCATCACGTAAATTAATAATTGACTGTATGCATATATGACAGTTACCTTGGCTAAGAAAAACATGCTTGTGATGGTTCTAAAATGATGTATATCAGACATGTCCCTGGATTGTTTGGAGGGGAAATGTTACTTGTTTTACTTTGATGCCTGTGTGGAATTTACCTTGCGTCAATGATTTTATGTTATGTTATCTTAGGAAAAGTTATAGAGCACATGTACCCCTAAGGGTTTCTTGGTACCGTGATAACCAGGAGGGAAAGAAGAGAGGGCTCGTGCTAATCAAAATCTTGCTTAATTCGTAGGCTTCCTGAAGCTCACGAAGTTAGTGTCCAGCCTGACCAAGGAAGAAGAGAGTTCCATAAGATGGGGGCCAGGACAGAGAAGCTCCTGCCCTCTGTCACTTGAAACAAGGGATCCTCATCTGGATGGCAGGAGAGTATCTGTGGGCTTGAGTAGGAACATATATTTTAATTCTGCTTGCTACAAAGACTGGAGGTTGGCCATTGTTAGAAATGGGGTCTTTGGTTGACAGTCAGGTTACCCCCTGTTCAAGCAAGGACCCTCACTCTAGTCAGGGTAAAAGAGAATCACCCTCAGCTAACCCCTGCTTACCCCCTTGGTAGCTTGGCAGAGCAGTAGGCTTAACTTCAGAGTGCTAGGTGTAAAGTATTTGTACCAACACACACAGTAACTTAATGAAAACACTACAAAATGACACAACACCAGTTTAGAAAAATAGGAAATATTTATCTAAACAAAACAAGACCAAAACGACAAAAATCCAACATACACAAGTCAAATTATGAATTTTTAAAGATTAAACTAAAAAAATAGCGCTTAGAAACAAAAATGCTTCGATGAGGTGTTAACACGGCGTCGTGACGGAGTCGTTCCCAACAAGCCGACACCAGCGGCGCCGAACACAGAGTCACGTAGACCCCCAAGTACAGTACCTTTGGTGAAGAGTGAAAACATGCCAATGCGCGAAGTCGGGGATCGCTGCGTCTGTGCGAAACGTTGAATCTGCGCACTTTGAGCGGCGTCGATCACAATGTGGTGCAGCGACTTCCACGGAGTCGCGGACTTCAGCGAGGCTGCAGCGGCGTCGGGCCTGCGAAGAGCGTCGCGTTCCAGCAAAGGTGACGGCGTCGGGTGCAGGCGGTGTCACCGGATTCAGCAGCGGCGTCGGTCCGAAGTCGTCCGAAGTCGATTTCCTTGGATTACCACCAGCTTTCCTTTCAAGGGCCCAGGGACTGAATAGGGCACCACTTGTCAGAGCAGGAGTCTCTCCAGAGACTCCAGGTGCTGGCAGAGAGAAGTATTTGCTGTCCCTGAGACTTCAAACAACAGGAGGAAAGCTCTAAATCAAGCCCTTGGAGATTTCTTCACAAGATGGAAGGCACACAAAGTCCAGTCTAGGCCCTCTTACTCTGGCAGAAGCAGCACTGCAGGAAAGCTCCACAAAGCACAGTCACAGGCAGGGCAGCACTTCTCCTCAGCTCTTCAGCTCTCCTGCAGGCAGAGGTTCCTCTTGGTTCCAGAAGTGTTTCTCAAGTCTGTAGATTTGGGTGCCCTTCTTATACCCATTTTAGTCTTTGAAGTCACCTTTCTTCAAAGGGGACTCACACCTACTTGTGAGATCCTGCCTTGCCCAGGCAAGGCCTCAGACACACACCAGGGGTTGGAGTCTGCATTGTCAGAGGCAGGCACAGTCCTTTCAGAGGAGAGTGACCACTCCACCCCTCACTCCTAGCAGAGATGGCTAATCAGGAAATGCAGGTTACACCCCAGCTCCCTTTGTGTCACTGTCTAGTGTGAGGTGAAAAACAACCCAACTGTCAAACTGACCCAGACAGGGAATCCACAAACAGGCAGAGTCACAGAAATGGTATAAGCAAGAAAATGCTCACTTTCTAAAAGTGGCATTTTCAAACGCATAATCTTAAAATCAACTTTACTAAAAAGATGTATTTTTAAATTGTGAGTTCAGAGACCCCAAACTCCACATGTCCATCCGCTCCCAAAGGGAATCTACACTTTAATCAGATTTAAAGGTAGCCCCCATATTAACCTATGAGAGGGACAGGCCTTGCAACAGTGAAAAACGAATTTAGCAATATTTCACTGTCAGGACATATAAAACGCATTACTATATGTCCTACCTTAACCATACAATGCACCCTGCCCTTGGGGCTACCTAGGGCCTACCTTAGGGGTGTCTGACATGTATGAAAAGGGAAGTTTTAGGCCTGGCAAGTAGGTACACTTGCCAAGGCGAATTTACAGTTAAAACTGCACACACTGACACTGCAGTGGCAGGTCTGAGATGTGATTACAGAACTACTTATGTGGGTGGCACAACCAGTGCTGCAGGCCCACTAGTAGCATTTGATTTACAGGCCCTGGCACCTCTAGTGCACCTTACTAGGGACTTACTAGTAAATCAAATAGGCCAATCATGGATAAACCAATTACATACAATTTACACGGAGAGCATATGCACTTTAGCACTGGTTAGCAGTGGGAAAGTGCTCAGAGTTCGAAAGCCAACAGCGACAGGTCAGAAAAAAATAGGAGGCAGGAGGCAAAAAGATTCGGGATGACCCTGCATAAGCAAAAGTCCAACACGACCCCCTACCAGCCTAAAGCCAGGGGAGAACAATCAATACCTTGATTTACTTCCCTGATTGGGGCGATAGAACAAGGACCCAGGCCCACAACAGCAGGGGCATGTTCCAGTTCTATACCATCCTGACTCCAGTTGGATCCCTCTGTCCATACCCTCAGGGCCCACTGAGCTAACCCATGGGGAACCCTTCTCCATATCTGCAGACACCATCTGTGCAGCGCCTAACTTTACTTTGCTCACAGATGTATTGCAATGGGCAGATAGTACCACCAGGGCCAACACAGTGGTGTTGCCCACTCCACCCCTGGGGTGTGACTCTCGTCCCACCCCCAGGGGCAACTCTGTCCACCAGGACAGCAAGCCACAGAGACCCCTGATGACTGTCAGGGATGAGAGCCTGACCTCAGGCCTCTCCACCCACTGTGACTGTGGAGAGTGGGGGCGGTAGCCCCAGGTGCCTGACACCCTTTGACCACTCTCCCTTCCACCAGGTCAGAGAAGATAACCTGACCCTGGTCCTCCCCTCTGGGGCTCTGTACCCTCCCTCCAGGAGCGGCACCCCCAGAGTAAAAAATTGTCAGGGTGCTTGTAGAAGCAGTCCTGCACAATTCTTCCACCAGTGCAGGGATGTTAACCTGCAACTGGTCCTCCAACCTGGGGTCTGTACCTTCAGGTTGGACCAGGGCCAGGGGTGAGGCTTCCCTCCCCCTGCCCTCTCTTCTGGGGTCCTGAACCACCCAACTAGGAGTGGCCCCCCAAGAAGACAACATGGTAGGGGCACTGTTAGCAGTAGCCCCTTCCTTCAGGTCAGGGTTTATCCCCTGCACCTTATCCTCCAGTCCAGGGTCTGTACCCACAGACAGGACCGCCGCCTGACAACCCAGGACTTTCTGGGGGGCATACCTACCCCCCACCAGGTCAGAGTTTACCCTCTGAACCTGGTCATCCAACCCAGAGTCACCACCCTGCAGTTGACCACTGCCTGGCGCACCAGGACGTCCTTGGGAGCACACCTACCCCCCATCAGGTCAGAGTTTACCCCCTGAACCTGATCATTCAACCCAGAGTCACCACCCTGCAGTTGAACCATTGCCTGGCACACCAGGACTTCTAGGGGGGCACACTTACCCCCCTTAAGGGACACACCGTCCCCAAGGGCCACACAAGAGTCTGGCTGGCGCAGGTCTCCTGACCTCTGCCCATCTGACAGAGTCTGGATTCCCCCCAACCCAGAAATGGTCTCATCAAGGTCATTCATGGGGGGCTCTGCTCTCAGAGCTGACCCCTGACCCTCCAGGTTCTCCACTGAGGTCCGCAACCCCCTCTCAAACCTCTGTCTGGACTTCTGCACCCCCTCACTAGGAGTGGTACTGCCAGACACCTGAACTGGTGGGACACTGGCTACAGCCGCCCCCCCAAGTTCTCCTGACACTGTGGGGTCTCCCTCAACAGATGGCCCTTTGGTACAGGCTAGGCTCCCCTCCTGGTGTTCCCTCATGGAACCCTCCAGGACCTGGGACCGGATCTCGGGCACCTTGGGCCTCAACCCATTCCCATTCCCTCTCCTCTGAGACTGGACATGGGGTCCCTCACCCATCCCACTACACTGGGACCTACCTGGGACACTCCAATCCTTCCCTACCTCACCTGGTTGGGAACTACCTAGACCACTCCTCTCAGGAGCACCCCCAAATGCCTCTTCAGACTCTCTGGTACTCACCCAGAAGTCTGCCTCCATTGTAAGCTCCCTGGGGTCAGAGAACTCACACTCCACCTGGTGTTGGCATAGCTCTGGAAAATAAGGACTAGACATATGCTCTCCAGCAATTACATCACTCAGCCCCTCACATGAATTAACCAAAGTACCCTTCACCCAACCATCCAGTGACTCTGCTTTGAAAAAGCACCCCACATCACCCTCCTGAGACTGGTGAGACAGTACATGACTGTCCCTGACACTCAACCCACACTCTTCTGGGATGTCTTCACACTCCATAACCAGGACTTCTACCTGGGGGGAAGCCCTCTCCCTGTCACTCTCACCTAGAGTCAGTAGAGTGTCCCTCCCACCAGTAGGAATATGACTCCCCATGCCAGTTCCCCAATCCACCTCAGGGACCCTGTGCATCACTGGAGCTACCTCATACCCCTGAACCTCCTGGTGTGTGTTAACTCCCTCCTTCAAGTAGGGCACCACATCTCTGGGCATGTGCATTTCTTCAGCAGCACTAGATATAACATTGTTGCTGCCACCATTCCAGCTGGACTCAGCCCTTATGACTTCCAGCTCCTTCATTTTGAGCTCATAAGCCCAAATCCTCTTTTTGATCTCTAAGACCCTCCTCCTTTCTTCCAACTCCTTCTCCCTTTGCATCCTCAACTCCTTGAACTTCAACCCTATCTGCCTGTCTATCCTGTAACTCTTCAGGAGTCAGACCCTTGGATGACACCCTGCTACCCCTGCTGGGGACCCTCCCCCAAGGCGTAACAGGTACCTCCACTACACCACTGTGTATCCTCTGCACTTTCCCACCCACATTCTCCTCCTCTGTGTGCCCTCCCGCCTTCTTGACTATCACCCAGGCCCTCTGTGCCTTTTGCAGCGCTCCCTCCCTGGTGGAGCTCTAAGTGGGACAGTCAAGATCTTTAAGGAACTGTTTCAATTGAGCAACTGAGTACTCCTTCAGTTTCTCTATTTCAAACACAGCTCCAGCTGTTGCATCTCCAGATTGAGACATGATGGTCACAAGTGCAAAGTTCCAAAGGCAGAAAATAAGTTCCTAATGAAGTAAAAAGAATCAGTCGAGGGATCAGCAAAATCATGGAAGTAGAACAAAAAGGAGTCCTTAAGAGAAAAAGCAAAAGATCACCAAGCAAGTAGTATGTGGTCACGTAGTTGTCTGAACTCAAACAGTAGTGTACACTTAATCACTGTATGTCAAGTACAAATACAAGTCCAAATCCCAACCGCTGATCACCAAAGTTAGAAATGGGGTCTTTGGTTGACAGTCAGGTTACCCCCTGTTCAAGGAAGGACCCTCACTCTAGTCAGGGTAAAAGAGAATCACCCTCAGCTAACCCCTGCTTACCCCCTTGGTAGCTTGGCAGAGCAGTAGGCTTAACTCCAGAGTGCTAGGTGTAAAGTATTTGTACCAACACACACTGTAACTTAATGAAAACACTACAAAATGACACAACACCAGTTTAGAAAAACAGGAAATATTTATCTAAACAAAACAAGACCATAACGACAAAAATCCGACATACACAAGTCAAGTTATGAATTTTTAAAGATTAAACTCAAAAATAGCGATTAGAAACAAAAATGCTTCGATGAGACGTTAACACGGCGTCGTGACGGAGTCGTTCCCAACAAGCCGACACCAGCAGCGCCGGACACGGAGTCGTGTAGACCCCCAAGTACAGTACCTTTTGTGAAGAGTGAAAACAAGCCGATGCGCGAAGTCGGGGATTGCGGCGTCTGTGTGAAACGTTGAATCCACGCACTTCGAGCGGCGTCGGTTATGACGTGGTGCGGCGACTTCTACGGAGACGCGGACTTCAGTGGGGCTGCAGCGGCTTCGGGCCTGCGAAGAGCATCGCGTTCCAGCGAGGGCCACGGCGTCGGGTGCAGGCGGCGTTTACCGGATTCAGCAGCGGCGTCGGTCTGGAGTCGTCCGAAGTCGGTTTCCTTGGATTTCCACCAGCTTTCCTTCCAAGGGCTTGAGTTAGAGCTTGCCTCCTGTTGTTTGAAGTCTCAGGGACAGCAGAGACTTCTCTCTGCCAGCACCTGGAGTCTCTGGAGAGACTCCTGCTCTGACAAGTGGTGCCCTATCCAGTCCCTGGGCCCTTGAAAGGAAAGCTGGTGGAAATCCAAGGAAACCGACTTCGGACGAGTCGAGTGGTAACAGTTTTCACTCTGGCAAGCAGGAAGCTTCCAGGGCCACCACACTAACTAGATTGAGGTAATGTGTATATATGCCCCTTTGTTGTTTTTTTCAGGCAAACCTGACTGTAACTAGGCCAGTAAGGTCCTCAGACCCGTTCGGCACACAGCACTTGTGTGCGGACCTTGACTCTTTGCACTTACAGCTCATAGATTCCGTCTCGGCCCAGGGAGGCGGCTAAGAGTTGATTTCATGAATAGGTAAACTATGTGATGCATTGCGTTTCAGGAAATCTTTACACAGATTCAGGATAAAACGAACATTTTACGCTTCTATGCGGTATGGTATGTTTTATACTTAAGTCTTAAATGTTGGATGGTTGATATTTTAGCCTTAAATGGGTATTTTCTGGCAATGATTTTAAGTAACTATGCAAATAAAGATAAACTGAACTAACATTTTTATTTTTTGTTGTTGTTTTTTAACGTTCATGAACAGTAAATAATCAAGTTCAGTGTTTTTTTCAATAACAGATACCACGTGTCTATTAATTTCAGTTAATAGTGCAAACACCTGATTGAGGTCACACAACACATGACTGAAAAACATTTAATCACAAAATAGACACATGTTCAATAATTTGTTATTTTTAGATAGTGACATTGTATTTAGCCAGTCAGTAGTTGGCATTTCAGCTTCTGGGTGTTCATACTATTTAGCGGACATGTTTTTCAATGCATTTTGTTTCTGCAGCTGCTGTGTTCTCCTGAAGTGTGGTTTCTAGCAGATTCCTGAGCAATATGCAGTCGAGCATCCCTTGGCAACCATGGGTTGTGCAGGAGTTTTGATAAAGTGGGCTGAAGTTCCTGGTGTGAGATGGAACTGTTGTTCCTACATTACAGGAAATGTGGATTCTGCGTCATCCTCATGTAATTATTTGACGTTGGAGGTTCTGTTTTTGGACATAGTCCAGAGTCACACCTTTGTGTTGTAATGAAGGAAGATCTTACCTGTTTACGTTGCATGTATCACAATCCACGCTTTATTTTCCGCTCAATTCCCAGCATCGAAAATAAGCCTTCACTTCTGACTTCAACTGAAGGGTGGAGCATGCACGTCCCAGACTCACGACAGCATATTTTGGAGATGATCTGTTTGGCAATATTTCCCATGGCAGTGTAAGATGCAAAAAGCCAGTTTAGTTTTGCAGAGATGATATCTGTCTTACTGATATTGGTAATGCTGTTTAGCATAATGTTTAGCATAATTTGCAAAATGCTATGAGACATGCCACCTTGTCACGTCTACTTACATCTCTCCACCAAAAAGGGCTGCTCTTTGATTTATTTAGATTTGCATTATGTTCTTTGAACATATTTCTGAAGTTTTGTGCAGTGTTCTCAAGCATTTCAGAAATGTCTGTGAACAATGGACTCATTAACATTACAATGCAAGAAAAAGATTTTAATCTCCTTTTAAACCATTTGCTGCACAAGAGTAGGACTTACTAACGGGGAGGTAAAGAAAAGTTCAATGTATGTGGCAAAGGGAAAAATAATTAGACTGAATGCCAATTTTGTTATGTTCATGAATTACAAAAAAATATTCTTTACTGCTTTGGCTATCACAGTGTATGTATCGGACACATCAGTTAAAATGAAGAGAACAGAAATGTTAATAACTCTTTATGAAGGAACTGCCTTTAGGAACTGCATTATTGATGGTGAATCTGAAGTAGATTCACTGAAGACCAAAACTTCAACTCTGATTCTCGTGCAGTACATTCTGCTGTTAAGGTAAATCGACTCCTTTAGTATCCTCAGCGACTTGCAGTTGGCGGCAGAAGTATTCCATGTGTGATGCTCTCACAGTACAATGTCTGGACATGCCTCATCCTTGTAGTTTTGCCTAGATTGCACTAATGATATCCATTGCACCTTCATTAGCATTAGGGATCATGCAGTGTCAGACTCAAATCTACTTAAAAGTCAACTTTTCATCTCTCGCAAGAAGTTGTGATTGAAGCAAAGCTGTGCAGCTATGAGGGGGCAATAAAAAGTATTTGAAAAGATAAATGTCTTCTTTACAACATGAAGCTAATTGGTTGATACTATCGCCGGTGGCGGTGGTACTGAGGGGCAGATTTATGGAAAGTGGCGCTGCACCGAGTGCAGCTGCACTTTCCCTTCGCCCCTTAGTACCCCGTACCGCCACCATGTGTGTGCTGTATTTAAAATACGGTTCACCATGGCGCAGCGTACGGGGCAATAGCATAATTTCATATGACACTATGGCGCTACTCCTGCAGAGTACAAAGGTCCCCATTCTAAAAGAATGGAAGTCCCCTTTTAACGCCTGCTCTTCCGCAGCCGTTAAAAGTGCCGTAAAAGATGACGCAAGGAAATCTCATATTTACGCCTTTTTTCCGGCTTCCCTAGTTGGGGAACGCCCCCTTTGCATATATTATTCTTGGCGCAGGCATAACGTAGCGCAAAGGCTTACAGGGTGGTGCAATGCATGCATTGCGCCACCCTGTAAATACGGTACGGAGATTTCCGCCTCGTTGAGCCACATTAACGTAAAAAATAATGACGTCAATATGGCACCACGTACCGCTAGGGGACTATAAATATCCCCCTTTGTTTCTATGAAACTGGTATTTTTGTTTAGAAGATGGACCGGAGAGTATTCTTTGAAAGGGGATGTAAAAATTTATGTTTTTTAACCTTATGCAAACAAGCTTTTTCTTAATCACACTTAAAACACAGCCAACATTTAGCATATCTTAATGCATGATTTCAATGTGTGTCTTGCCTTTTTCCAAACATGTTTATTTCACTACCAGTAGGTACTAATTTCTCATAGAAGCTCTGCTAAGGAGAAAGTATTTATGATAATTCAGCTGCAGTGGCTGCTGCCTCCCCGACGTTTTCCATTCAGTTCACGCTCCAGAAACATGTTTTTAATCTTTTAATTGTTGAGTAATTTTAAAGTGGAGTGAAAGGTGTTTTTTATGTAATGTTTGGCACTGGAACTTCCATTTGTGCAGTTTTTAAAGTGGTGCACTTTTAACAAGGTGTTACTTATACTGAATGTCCGGAACCTTAGTTTTGGAAATCTTTGATGGCCATTCCTTGCACCGAGCAGGGTAACTTACACGGAGGAGCCATTCTATAGGGTTCTGTATGTGCCTTTCACAGTGACAAAGCTCACAGGACAAGGAACTGCTGGGAACAGGAGTGACAATACTGCTGGATCCAAAGCTCCCGTGGCTGGGGACAGAGGTACACAAGCTGCAGCAGATGTTGTTAGTGTCACCCTAGTTGGACGAAGAGGCCAACAAAACTATAGTTGTGGTCTCATTTTTACTATGTGCCAATCTGAAACACCACCTCTCAGAATACGCTGCTTGCAATGTATGTGATGATGTGTTATGGAATGTTAATGTGTCTAAGTACTGATTGTGTATGGAGACTGTGCTGTAACACATGCAGTCACAGTGCTGGCGGTGCATGCTGTGTACTGTTGTCAAGTACAGGATGCTGAGCCCCTTCTAGATTGCCCAAGCAGATGGCAGCTGGGACTGGAACTCTCCATCTCATACCACGAACTCTGCAACCCTTCACCTTAGCTCCTGCATAACCCAAATCTCTTGCCATTTATACTGCGGAGCATACTGCCCTTCCCTCTCCTGCCCTTTCCGGGACAGCCAGGGATTTCCTAGAAGCCAGATTACAGAAGAACTGTGCAAGCCATCATGGCAGCTGCAGTAAAAAAAGGTAAACGGACTGAAGCCGTGTCCTGGAAAGAGGTAAAACACCCAGAAGCAGAAACATTAACTACAGATTGGTTAAAAAATGCCACCGTCTAAAACTAACACATTATTGAACATCTGCTTAGTTTGCAACTAAACTTTTTCCAATCATTTATTGTGTGGCCATACTGCTATCCTGTACAGAGCAGTACACATGAAAGGTGTCAGATGTATTATTAAGAGGGGTCTACATTGGAGAGAAAAACCAGAAAGGAAAAATAAACATCCTGGCAATCACAAGAGTCTTGATTAAAGGTGAAAAGTATGGATGATGAGAAAGGCAAGTACCAAACTCCTCCTGATGGAACAGGAAGGGAAAAGGGTCAGGCCAACATCCCGATAAATATCCAATTCAAGTTACAGCCACAAGAAGCAAAAATCTGAGACAAACTAAACTTCCCTATATATGGTCTAAAAGGAATGAGATCAAAGGAAAGGAACCACACTTCATGTTGGATAGGGATTGCCAGGCCACTTCCTATGTACTGTCTATCACCCTGAACATCTCACTCTGAAAATCATAGCACTCATTTAGGAAGCGAAGAAGACCCTCAAGTTTTACGTATGTGTTCCAGTAAGCTTGCTGGTGGCTTTCAAGTTCTGAGCACAAAGCATCTTGTAGGATGCAATTCAAGATGTCTGCAAGCATTAAGACTCTATGACTAGTCTCGGCGGGCTACATGCTGAGCGCGGCATCTCAGTGCAGTCAATGCTTCTTCCTCTTTGGCGCATGGAGTGCCTCTGGTAAGATTTTAACTTATGCCTAGGCACAGATGTAAGAAGTGCATATCCACATTTGAAAAGTGGTGGATGGAGTGGTGGTGTTGGTTTCCATCCTGCAGCCCCTAGAGGTGCATTTGCTCAGATGATGAACTAGGAGGACAGAATTCTTCTGTGACAGCCATCAGGTGCTCAGACAACTTCAATGTCACTGAGTCAGGTGGCCTGCTATGCTCTGCTCTGGTACTGAAGTTGGCGATGAGTGGAAGAATATCATCTTGGACCTTTGTCTCTTATGTCTCAGTGATAAGTCCTTAGTACAGCTTTTACTTGATACCCAAAAACTCCAGGGTCATCCAGGACTACCAATCTGGTTCAAAAATAGATCATTTTGGTTTAAAGAATTTTTTTTTTGTGTGTTACTACTTGTGCGTTTTCATGTTCACAAAAATTGCATTGCACCTTTTGTATGTCTGTTGTTTGAGAGCACAAAAATGATTTTAAGTGGTTTGGTGCAAAGTAAAACACCATAGATGCCACTGAGGGGTTGTGTATGGTGGTAAATGTATCATTCTGCTTCTCCAACGCTTGGCCTTTGCCAGTGAAGTATAGAAGTAGTGGGGTGTATTCACATTGTTTCTGCTTTTCACCAAGCAAGCAAGCAAAGCGAAGGAGCTGGGCATTTCAAGTTATGGTCCGGGAAGGGGAGTCACTCTGACAAAACTTTGAAAATGAATCTGCAAAAAAACCCATTTTACAATGCACTTTGTCAAATAACTTGGATAAAAAGTCACTGGTTTAAATAAGAATTTGGAAGCAGTATCCTAGATATTTAAATATTTGAGAGTGTGCATGCATTTTGTAAGAGTAAATATAATCCTAGGGGCAGAAGGGTACATTTTGTCAAGTTTATAAGGTCCCCCTTTCGTCGTGCATCAGAGTAAAGCTAGAAACATATATGGAAAAAAAGGGCTCAGTGGGCCTTTCTGGCATCCCCATTGTGCGATTCGTGTGATAGCCTTAGCTGGTGTCTCCATCTACACTGATGTGAGAGGGCAAGTAAGAGTGTTAGGCGGATGTATGAGGGTCCGCATTATTTCTCAGGTTAATATTTGTATGTTTAGCAGTATTTAATTTGCTATGACTTAACCGTTTCACCGAGCCCTGGGATAGGTAGTTCATCCACTACATTGCTTGTCTGACAGAAATACATGTGCACTTATTTACACTCTTCATTTAAAAGGGTGAATATGACAATTTTAACTTCGGTGCTTTTACCTACACTGAGCTTTACTTAATGACCCTTCAATCTTAAAGATTTGAACTACTACCCAATGTGGTACACTGTCATGGATGGAAGCAGAGTGTCAATGACACTCAGACAGATCAGTGACAGCACATAGCTGTTCCAAAGCCCCTCTATGTATCCATATGGACGTCTATTTACATTTATGGATGTATATATTATTTAATACATTTTCTCATTACAAGATTCTTGGAGATAGTTAAAAATAGCAAGAATTATTACAGTGCAAATATTCTCCCCCGAGGGTTTGTCAGAGACAGTAAGGAACACCCAAATCCTTCCCTACAAAGGCACTCTGTGACATTTTATGTAACAAAATATCTATCTGTACGCTGTAATACAGAGGAATAAATATCCACCCTTAAATGCCTATTGACTTTACCATATGCTTTTCACAATCAATATATCGGGTGTAGACATTTATCAAAACTTTTCATATAAACAGATCAGACCTTTGGCACTGGAAATATTTTTTCTTAGTCAACCAATCAAGCATTTATTTATTATCATTGGCTTATTATCATACCAAATAAGGCCTTCTGTACTGATACTACGCTTTTCCACAAGGCAACCGTCAGGCAAACAGTCATAAAATTACATAGTATACAAATTTAGAGAAGGCAAAGCAAAATGCTGTCTCTCCTACTAGGGCCTAACAGGGATTCTGATAGTGCAAACCTTCTATGCCCACGGTTTGTCTGATAGGGCAACCAATGCCAAAACCCTGGCCTAGAATGGTAATCTGTGGGATTCCATGTAACACAATTATCTGTGGGCTTTAATACAGATTGATAACAATCTACCCTTAAATGCCTATAGACTTAAACATATGCTTTCCTCAATAAATATGTGAAGCCTACAGCCTTTATCATAATTTTTCATTATAAACAATCAGCCTATAATCTTTATCATTGGCCTTGCACCATAAACATCAGTCCTGCTGTAATGAGTATTTTTTGTCACAAGCCAATAAGTGAAATACAAGCTGTCTTTTTAGTGGAAGCACACAAATTCAGTCCAGTTACATTGTGTACTCAGGGAAACCAATGTGTGTGCGGAGTTTAAGCCAGTGTTTAATTTGTGCTTGTTGTTCCCGGTGCAGGCACCAGCACTTATTTTTGAGGGCTGGCACTTATTCTTCTGCCTCAAGCATTTCCTGCGAGCAAAAGACACATATGGGAAAGACGGAGGAAGCAAAAAATGAAAAAGCGTCACAAAGGGAGAAAACAGAAAGCTGCACAAGTGAGCTGAAAGGGGAGGGAGTGGCTGTAAATGGATTGAAGAGGCCCGAGATGTCTTCAGGATTATGCTGCCTCAGTATTCTGTGTTCGCACATGTAATTGCAGCAGCTGCGTGTTTAAGAGGAGGGCTTTGGGGACTGGCATGTTTTTATTTACAAATTAAGCACTGGTCTAAGCTCCTCTTTCAGTACTGAAAGCTCTTTTTTGTTAATCAAATAAGAGTCAGCAATGTTTAGACAGTCAGGCTAGACCTAAAGTTCTCGTAGATCAGTGTAGGACTGGGCATCCCAAACTGCTCTCAAACACAAAACTTCACTCTGATGTTTAAAGTTAAGATAGAAGGAGAGGGTGCAGGGAATGCAATACATTCCCCATGCCTGTCCTCCTCCAATCTGTGCCGCCACAGTAAAACAAACACTGTAAATTACCTAGTTATTTAAGACACTTTAAAAGCACTACAATGCCGTGTATGCCCCGGAAAGTTTAAGATCAGGCCACCATACTGCTGCTGGCTCAGGCAGATAGATAAACAAAATAATCACAGCTGTGTGGAGGGGAAGCACCATATTCTGTAGAAGTAAACAACTTCTGCTCAATCAGAACGTCTACTCCTGCCTACCAGCATGTGGGCAGAGCCAATACCCCTGTCTGGAGTACTCCTAAAAGCTCTTTTTTAGGTTAATCACATTAACATCTGGCAACATTGCGCTATCCCAGCCAGGCCTAAAAAGTCAAAGTGAAAGTTGGATAGGAAACCTACTTATCTGCAAAAGCACAGTAACCAAGGGCTGCAGGGAACTTCAATTTAAATAGTTCATAACAGTTGTGTATATACTGCTGTCACACAAACTCAAGTCTCCCTGAAGCCAAGGGAGTCTCCGATTGTAAAACACAATCTCAACCATTCCACTGAATTCAAGCTAACAGTACACTTCTCGCTGTCATACAATGAATGGCCACAAACCAATAAACCCGGTTCAGCCTACTGAAAAATACACACATGCGTAGACACACAAACACATGCTCTCTCACTCACTTACACACACAAACACATCATAGCATGCTCTAACACAAGCAGACACAGTTACACCAGAAATATATTCAACTTACTTCCTGAAATGTCGGGCCACTCTGCAGGTCAGGCAACTCCAGAAATTCAGTGTCGAGGTACAATGAAGGCAGGTAGATGAAAATGGGTGGGACTAAGAAAAAGGAGTTTCATCACAAACTCTCCCCCAGCTCTGATTGTGCTGGCACTTATAGCCTCATCACAAGCTGGGGCAGGCTGGGGATACCACTCCTGCTGTAGGATCACAAATTCATTTGGTCATAGGGATACAGATGGATTGATGAGCGCCCTGACAGTTCAGTTTTCGCAGATGTATTACACTACCTGAGGCATGTGCAGTACATTAGCTAAATAACCTGGAGTGTGACTATGTGAAAGGATGTTTGGGAAATATGTTCCTCACCCATGAGCAATCCAGACATCTTTCTGCACACTCCTGTATGCGTGGCAGCCTGAAGAAGGCGCATCATCACACCAGCTTGAGCACTCAATTCCTCCTTTCTCCTGTTAGCAATGCACATACCACGCATTCAGCTTGCATGAAAAGACTTAGGTGGTCATTATGCTTTTGGCAGTCACCTAAACGCCATGGTGGCGGTCGGTCCGCTGCCAGGCCAGCAGTGAAGACCGCCATATTACGACTTTGGTGGTTTGGCCGAAGTCAAACTGCTGAAATGCCACCCGTACCACCACGGCGGTCGGACCACTGGGCCGGAGGTGAGAGCTTGATATCTGATTACTACCGAATCTAAATTGTATGCTAAAATCCTTGCCGCTCGCTTGGGGAGGGTTGTGGCCCATCTGGTCTCTCTGTGGCAGCATGGGTTTATCCCATTCAGAGGCACTACAGACCATGTCAGACGGGCCATTACTTTTACTGGGGAGTGGATGGCAATACTCCTCCTCGATGCTGAAAAGGTGTTTGACTGAGTATCATGGGGGGTTTTGTGGTCAACGATGGAATGTAAGGGTTTCGGCCCATAGCTAATTAACGCAATTAGGGCACTATGGGGGTCATTCCAACTTTGGCGGGCGGTGGAGGCTGCCCGCCAAAGTTCCCCCGTCGAAAGACCGCTCTGCGGTCAAAAGACAGCGGGAGTCATTTCGACTTTCCCGCTGGGCCGGCGGGCGACCGCCAAAAGGGCGCCCGCTGGCCCAGCGGGAAAGACCCTGCAACAATGAAGCTGGCTCTGAATGGAGCCGGCGGAGTTGCAGGGGTGCGACGGGTGCAGTTGCACCCGTCGCGATTTTCACTGTCTGCAAAGCAGACAGTGAAAATCTTAATGGGGCCCTGTTAGGGGGCCCCTGCACTACCCATGCCAGTGGCATGGGCAGTGCAGGGGCCCCCAGGGGCCCCACGACACCCGTTCCCGCCATCCTGGTTCTGGCGGTGTAAACCGCCAGAAACAGGCTGGCGGGAAGGGGGTCGGAGTCCCCATGGCGGTGCTGCAAGCAGCGCCGCCATGGAGGATTCTCTGGGCCAGGGGAAATCCGGCGGTAAACCGCCGGATCCCATTTTCTGACCGCGGCTTTACCGCCGCGGTCAGAATGGCCCTGGAAGCACCGCCAGCCTGTTGGCGGTGCTTCCGTTGCCCTCCACCCTGGCGGTCAGAGACCGCCAGGGTTGGAATGAGGGCCTATATCTTACTACATTTGCTAAGCTTAAAATCATGGGCTGTGAATCGGGACTGATTACAATTATATGGCGTTCAAGACAAGGTTGTCCTTGCTCTCCAATCCTTTTTGCTTTCTATATCGATCTTTTATACAGCCAATTATTCAAATTCTGCTTATTAAGCCAGTATGTGTAAGAGAATGTAATACTGACATCGCAGTAATAACATCTGATCCTCAGGGTGCACTTCTCGAGATCGATAAGATGGCCATTGAATTTGGAGTTAAATCCTGTTATCTACTTACTCTCCAAAAAACTCATATAATAGGCACTGAAAACATCAATTTGGTGGACTCTCATAGAGTGGATGTGGCTACATATTTGGGTGTTAAAATATTACAGAAAGTTCAAAATATATCCCAGATTAATTTTGATCCCCTACTTAAGAAGATCAGCTTGGACCTCCGCAATATTCATGGTTTTCATCTTTCTCGGATTGGACGATATAATATTATTAAAATGACAGTTTTGCCCAAGGTGTTCTATTTATTTTGAACAATACCTCTGGAGCTAGATCAGATTTAGCTCAGGAAGCTTAACTTGATATCCACAAATTTCATCTGGCAATATAATAAAACTAGGCGGGCTGTCTTTGCTTTCCCCAGGAACATAGGGGTTGGGTGGTTCCAAACTTTCAATTTTATTACTGGGCAGCCTTGCTTCAGCATCTAGATATTTTATTTTATTTTTGGCAGCACAGGATCGTCGTACAGGGCCAGAGGAAAAAAATCCACCACCCCCACTATTTATGAACTAGCATTGGGCACTCAGGCACGTGGCTACTTCCATCAGATTGAGCCAAGTTATTATAGGAAGGTGAAATTCAAGGTTTGGGATCACAGCCTAGAATATTTGGCATAACATTTGTAAGCTGATTAATGTCAAACAATATAATGTATATACGACTCTCTGGTGGTCTCTGTTGTTTCCTATGATCTCGCACGATGTTATTGGTAGGCAATAGGAGCAATCCTCTCTGAATGGATTGGGGAATCTTTTCTCGATAGGTCAGCTTTGCTCATTTCGTGACCTTCAACAAGATTATGGTATAGCTCATCGTACATGTTTTAAATAATTGCAAGTAAGAGATTTTTTAGTAGACTCAATCAGGATTTAAGGCCATATGTACGAACACATTTTCCCATTGACACAGAATGGGAAAAACCCTTTGCTACATCTGGCCCTTAATTTCATTGGAGATAATTCCTCTTCTGGATGCTATTCTGCAGGTAGGTTGTAAAATCGGTCCTATTTATAAGATTAGAACGAATACTGCTACAGGTGATTTACAGCATCAGGAAGCTACTTGGGCCTGGAGGCTGGGGAAAGAAGATGTAGATATGCAAATGGCCTTGGCAATAGGAAGGAAAGTTCTTCTGTCGTCCAGTCTCCACGCGCGGCATTACAAAACTCTTTTTAGGCTTTATTTACACCAGTGAAACTTTTTGGTTGGGGAAAGAGAAAGGATGATGAATGCCCTAGGTGTGATGAGGGTCCAGCTGATAAGGTTCATATGTTTTATAGCCGTGACAAGCTTCAGCCATTACAGAAAGGAATTAAGTCATATTGGCAACAATTATTTGGAAAAGAGGTTCAAATCACCTCCTCTATGATGCTCCTTGGGTTCGATCAATCTTTCGAGGGTAGCTCTTGGAGGTGTATTTTATCTCTATTTCATTAGCTGTAGCGCGTCTTCTTATTGCAATGGCATGGATAGACTCTGATCCTCCACTGTTCATCGCTTGTTCGGGCGCTTATTGTGTGTTTATAACTTGGAAAGCTCTTCATATAATTGTAAAGGGAAACGAGCCAGGAAATGCTGGAGTGCTTTGATTAATTGGTTGTCTCGTCAGTCAGGGCTGGAAGGCGTGATCATGGATTAATCTGGATTAATATTACATCATGATGATTTGGTGTCTATGCAGTATTGTATGATTTTCTATGTACTGTATTGATATGGATTTTGTCTCTTTTGATTATTGGATTTCGCTTGTTGGTATATTATAATTGTGGGAAATTAACTAAAAAAATAATAAAAAGAAAAAAACATTAGCAATAGGCAAACATTCAAGAACTCTCTGTTTAGGGAAAGTAGAAAAGACTCTTGGAGAATTTCAGTGGTTTGTTAGTTTAAAGGTTATAATTTAACTAACATTTTCATCTAACTATAAAGTCCCTTTAACCTTTTTTAAAGTGAATTTCTATGGCTTTTTTTTTTAACCTAAAGCAAGATGAACATCACAGTACAAACCTTTTCAGGCACCCAATCACCTGTGGGTGCTCTATCCCCACCGCGCATGACCTTTGGCCTTGTGTGGCATAGGGCTGGGTGCCAGGCAGGACCGTGTGGGGTTGGGTGCCCAAATATGTAGAAATATGAAAGGCCTATTGACTATCAAGAGATGAGCACATCAAGCTATATAAAGCAGACCTATTGGCTTTGCCAAAAAATCCCCACAATAATTTATCAATAACCATATTCCAAAATAATTCTTGCAAATACATGCAGAAAAATGCATAATTGTTTTCACAAAGAACTGTAAAATAAAGCAGTTTTTGCTTCCAAGCAACTATGAAAGTGTGTGTGAGTTTTTCCTTGACATTCTTCAGGCCACAATATTCAGCCTTAGAACCAACTAAAGAGGGCCCTCGCACTCCAGCTGTATAGCATACAGCTCCAACTCAGAGTGCTTTAGAAAAAAATTGTAAGCTTTCCAAGGGTTATGCATTCAATGATCTTGGAGAATTACTTTTTTTTTAAACTTTCCTAGGGGGCTGCTGCACTTCTAGCAGTCCCCCAATGCTTTTTCAAATGTTTAGTTGATGCTCCTGCCTAATTGTTCTGAAGAAGTCCATGCAGGGCATTATGGGTCACAACAAGGAGTGAGCAGTGAATGTTTTATTAGCAGCCTTGCCGCAATTGTAATGAAGCAGCAAAGCCACTTTTCTTATTTTTTTAAACATTTACTTGGGTGCCTTGGTCTCATCTGGGCACCTACAGCCTACAATTTTCTTTTTACAAAAAGGGCAGTGTGGGGAGCACATTCTAGCATTGCCTGTGTGTGTGTTTTTTTTTAAATTGGGTGCCCTGGTCCCACCCGTGGCACTCACAATATAAATAAATGTTGAGGGCTGTGAGCGAAGGCCTATGTACCCCCGGCACAGTCAGCTCCTCAGTCAGCTCCCATCCCAATGCACCATTGGCTGGTGTCAATGGTTTACTCTCTCCCGGCAGAAGCAGCTCTTGTTTCTGCTTCTACCGGCTGGAGCAATCTAGAATTCCCTGCCCGCAAGAGTCCCCTGGACACTGTATGTCATCAGCCCCATCTGATGGGATGCCTGGGGCTTTATGATGATTTGGGGAGGGGGCCCCAGTCCCCCTTTCTAAATTACAAAATGCTTTTGCCCTGGAGGATGGGGTCCCTGGGGCCATGGGTAGGCTCAGGGAGTGGGGCCCCACTCTCCCCCAGGTAAAAAAAATGGTTTGGCTCTGCGGCCAAGTGGCTGGGGTGGGGGGCCACACGCCCCCTCCCCATAAAAAGCAAATCGGCCCTAAGGATAGGGTCCCCGGGGTCTTAAAGCGACTAAGGGAAGGTGTCATACCCTCCTCCCCTTTAAAATGAAAGTGGCTCAGGGGATGGGGTCCCAGTGGTACCTTAAAATGCTCAGGGTGTGGGAATGAACACCTCTCAACCCATAAATGGTTTTTGCACCGACCCCTCGGGCCCTGGCCCACACAGGCAGATTTTATTGCAGAAGTGCGAAAGCAAACCTTATTTTAATTTTACTGTTAAAACAATACACGTTTTTAGCACAAGGGTGGTTGTCCTATGGGACACCTCATTGGGCCTAGGGGGCCAGGGTATCCCTATCCTGCCCGCTAAATCGTCTGTTTTATTTTTTTGCAGGACAGTGGATAGAGTCCTGAATCCTAAAATGGCTGCAGTCACAACTTTGTTGATGTGGTGACAGACAATCTGATCTTATCTTTAGATCTGTTGGCTGTGTTGATCCTCCAGGGCACAAACGATGTCATTTTTTAACTTTAATTTCTCAAAAACTACTAAATGGATTTACACCAAATCACGAAAAGCACACATTCTGGATCCAGATCTAGCTTTCTGACAAATATGGTATAATTCCATTAAGCCATTTTGGCTGTAGCTGTATCTAATTTTCCCATGGAAAACTGGAATATTGTATGAGGAAAATACATTTTGCGACCCCTCCTTTTTCTCGCCCCCACTTGACTGATTGCCCCAAAACCTCCCAGGATGGAGCTGAGGTTGATGAGACTGTATGGTTGGAAAGTTTTGTGAAAGTTCATCAAACAGGGCCAACGTTATTAGCAAACCAAAAAACCCACTTCCTATGGAAACGTATTCCTAACTATAGCTACTCTGTGGTGACCGTCACTGGGTAATATACACACATACATGTTTGCGTCTGTGTCGATAGATAGATAGATAGATAGATAGATAGATAGATAGATAGATAGATAGATAGATAGATAGATAGATAGATAGATAGATATGGCATATGTTTACCAATCATTTCAAAGCTTGTATTTCTTTCAAAGCTTGTATTTCACAGAAAAGAGGTCCTCTCTGTGAATAATTTTCTGTAATTCACAGGACTGACTCAAACACACCAACTCTTTCCAAAAAGTTCTAAAATCAATTAACAAATCATGTAATATATAAAACACACAATGAGTAACGTGCAACATGGGCCAA
The DNA here is from genome assembly GCF_031143425.1 of Pleurodeles waltl. NCBI lineage: Eukaryota > Metazoa > Chordata > Amphibia > Caudata > Salamandridae > Pleurodeles > Pleurodeles waltl. The sequence continues at coordinate 1,763,646,550 of NC_090444.1, forward strand.
TGTTGAATGAAGAACTTCTTTCATTAATGTAGGAAAGTACCATCTTGCCTGGCATCTTACCCCCATATTTCACTGTATATATGTTGTTTTAGTGTATGTGTCACTGGGACCCTGCCAGCCAGGGCCCCAGTGCTCATAAGTGTGCCCTGTATGTGTTCCCTGTGTGATGACTAACTGTCTCACTGAGGCTCTGCTAACCAGAACCTCAGTGGTTATGCTCCCTCTGCTTTCTAAATTGTCACTAACAGGCTAGTGACTAATTTCACCAATTCCCATTGGCATACTGGAACACCCTTATAATTCCTTAGTATATGGTACTGAGGTACCCATGGTATTGGGGTTCCAGAAGATCCCTATGGGCTGCAGCATTTCTTTTGCCACCCATAGGGAGCTCTGACAATTCTTACACAGGCCTGCCAATGCAGCCTGAGTGAAATAACGTCCACGTTATTTCACAGCCATTTACTACTGCACTTAAGTAACTTATAAGTCACCTATATGTCTAACCTTCACCTGGTGAAGGTTGGGTGCTAAGTTACTTAGGCCTGGCCCAGGAAGGCAGAACAAAGGACTTCCTCAGAGAGAGGGTGTTACACCCTCTCCCTTTGGAAAAAGGTGTCAGGGCTGGGGAGGAGTAGCCTCCCCCAGCCTCTGGAAATGCTTTGATGGGCACAGATGGTGCCCATCTCTGCATAAGCCAGTCTACACCGGTTCAGGGATCCCCCAGCCCTGCTCTGGCACGAAACTGGTCAAAGGAAAGGGGAGTGACCACTCCCCTGACCTGCACCTCCCAGGGGAGGTGCCCAGAGCTCCTCCAGTGTGCTCCAGACCTCTGAAATCTTGGAAACAGAGTTGTTGCTGGCGCACTGGACTGCTCTGAGTGGCCAGTGCCATCAGGTGACGTCAGAGACTCCTTCTGATAGGCTCTTACCTGTGTTACTAGCCTATCATCCTTCCTAGGTAGCCAAACCTACTTTTCTGGCTATTTAGGGTCTCTGCTTTGGGGAATTCTTCAGATACCGAATGCAAGAGCTCGCCAGAGTTCCTCTGCACTTCTCTCTTCACCTTCTGCCAAAGGATCGACCGCTGACTGCTCAGGACGTCTGCAAAACCGCAACAAAGTAGCAAAGACGACTACTGCAACCTTGTATCGCTTCATCCTGCTGTCTTTCTTGCCTGTTTCCTGGTGGCGCATGCTCTGGGGGTAGCCTGCCTCCTTCTTGCACCAGGAGCTCTGAAGAAATCTCCTGTGGGTCGACGGAATCTTCCCCCTGCAATTGCAGGCAACAAAAGACTGCATCACCGGTCCTCTGGGTCCCCTCTCAGCATGACGAGCGTGGTCCCTGGAACTCAGCAACTCTGTCCAAGTGACTCCCACAGTCCAGTGACTCTTCAGTCCAAGTTTGGCGGAGGTAAGTCCTTGCCTCCCCACGCTAGACTGCATTGCTGGGTACCGCGTGATTTGCAGCTGCTCTGGCTCCTGTGCACTCTTCCAGGATTTCCTTCGTTCACAGCCAAGCCTGGGTCCCCGACACTCTAACCTGCAGTGCACAACTTCTGAGTTGTCCTCCGGCGTCGTGGGACTCCCTTTTGTGTCTTCGGGTGGACTCCAGTTCACTCCTCTTCCAAGTGCCTGTTCCGGTACTTCTGCGGGTGCTGCCTGCTTCTGTGAGGGCTCCCTGACTTGCTGGGCACCCCCTCTGTCTCCTCATCCAAGTGGCGACATCCTGGTCCCTCCTGGGCCACAGCAGCATCCAAAAACCCTAACTACGACCCTTACAGCTAGCAAGGCTTGTTTGCGGTCTTTCTGCGTGGGAACACCTCTGCAAGCTTCTTGGGACATCCATCCTCCAAAGGGGAAGTTTCTAGCCCTCTTCGTTCTTGCAGAATCCACAGCTTCTACCATCCGGTGGCAGCTTCTTTGCACCCTCAGCTGGCATTTCCTGGGCATCTGCCCACTCTCGACATTGTCGCGACTCTTGGACTTGGTCCCCTTGTTTCACAGGTACTCAGGTCCAGAAATCCACTGTTGTTGCTTTGCTGGTGTTGGTCTTCCTTGCAGAAACCCCCTATCACGACTTCTGTGCTCTCTGGGGGTTATAGGTGCACTTTACACCTACTTTTCAGGGTCTTGGGGTGGGCTATTTTTCTGACCCTCACTGTTTTCTTACAGTCCCAGCAACCCTCTACAAGCTCACATAGGTTTGGGTACCATTCGTGGTTCGCATTCCACTTTTGGAGTATATGGTTTGTGTTGCCCCTATACCTATGTGCTCCTATTGCAATCTCCTGTAACTTTACACTGCTTGCATTACTTCCTTTTGCTATTACTGCATATTTTTGGTATTGTGTACATATATCTTGTGTATATTTGGCATCCTCATACTGAGGGTACTCACTGAGATACTTTTGGCATATTGTCATAAAAATAAAGTACCTTTACTTTTAGTATATCTGTGTATTGTGTTTTCTTATGATATTGTGCATATGACACCAGTGGTATAGTAGGAGCTTTGCATGTCTCCTAGTTCAGCCTAAGCTGCTCTGCTATAGCTACCTTCTATCAGCCTAAGCTGCTAGACACCTCTTCTACACTAATAAGGGATAACCGGACCTGGTACAGAGTGTAAGTACCCCTTGGTACCCACTACAAGCCAGGCCAGCCTCCTACAATTAACACGAAGAAAATCAAGGGGCTGATTTAAGGAAAGTGGCACTGACCCAGTGCAGCGCCACTTTCCTTGCACCCCTTAGCGCCCCCCTACCGCCACCATGTTTGCGCCGTATTTAAAATACGGTGCACTGTGTTGCAGGGTAGGGGACAATGGTGTCATTATTTTTTACGCTATTGATGTACTCTGCAGGAGTAGTGACAAAATGTTGGCACTACACCTGCAGAGTACATAGAGGGCCATTATATTCAATGGCAAGCCCCCTTTGAATTCCTGCTCTGGGTAGGCATTAAAAGTGCAGAAAGAAATGACGCAAAGAAATCTTAGATTTCTTTGCAACATTTTTTCGGCCCCCCTAATGGTGGAATGCTCCCTTTGCATATATTATGCCTGACGCCATCATAGTGCCTGCTGCCATCATAGTGTCTGGTACTGCCCAGTCGACAAGTAATAATTAAAAACTTTCACTGGTGGGGTAGCCAGGAGAGAAGCGTATGCTTTCTAAAAAGTGTCCATAAAGCTGTCTGGGCTTGGGGACTTGCGCACGGGGAGACATTTAATCAAATCAAGTACCTCTGTTGTAGAGATATTGGCCCTCATTATGATATTGGCGGTAAAAACCGCCTACCACCGCGGCGACGGCCGCCAAAAGACCGTTGCTGCGGCTCCCAGCCGTATTATGACCACAGCCGGATTTCCACCAGAAAAATGGCAGAAATCCGGCTGTGGCCATGCCGGTGGATGGCTGTAAGGTGCCAGTAGACCACCGCCAGCCATATTATGACCCATAATACGGCCTGGCGGTGTTCTGCTGGTGGACGCTGCTGCTGGCAGCAGTGCCCCATCCCGTCTCCTGCCAGAGGACCCCCTGAACACAGGTAAGTGGGTGCTCCGACACGGGAGGGGGGTGTTATGTGTGTGTGAGGGGGTGTAAATGTTTGTGCGTGCGTGTATGTGGGTGTGTGTTTTGTGTTGAATGTGTGTGCATGTATGGAGGTGTGAGTGCATATATGTTGTGTTCTGTGAATGCGTGTCTGCATGTATGTATGAAAGTGTGTGCGGCTGTGTGTGTGTATGGATGTATGCATGCGTGGATGCATGTGGGAATGGGTGTGTGTATATGTGTGTGTGTGTGTGTGTGTGTGTGTGTGAAGGGGGTGTGAATGTAGGAGGGGTTTGGAGAGGAAGGGCGGGTTGGGGGGTATCTGGAGAGGGAGGTGGGGGTGGGGAAGACCTCTATCAGTGACAGGGAATGGATTCCCTGTCACTGATAGTGCCTACCGCCATGGCTTTCATGGCAGTAGGGAAGCCACGGAAACCATGGTGGTAGGCAGGGTCATTATCCCGCAGGTGGTACAGTGACGGCCGCCGGGCTGGAGATTGATATCTCCAGCCCGGCGGCTGTTCCCGCCGTGGCGGTCGGTGTGGTACATTGGCGGTTTGGCTTCAGCCAAACTGCCAATGTCATAATATGGTGGAAAGTACCGCCAGCCTGTTGACAGTACTTTCCACCATATTACCGCCGACCGCCAGGGTCATAATGAGGGGCATTGTCTTCTAAGTAGCACAAGTCAATTTCCAGGTCTGGAGGAGAGTAGTCCCCACGGTAGTTGTCTTGGAATTCAGGGTCAAGCCCCTGACTATGAAACAGCGATGAGTACTAATTATAAAAAATGTACTTAACCTACTCTGTGTGGGTTGCTGTTTGGATACGTGAGTTTTGAGTGCCTGTATTTGGGTATGTGTCGCTTCCTGTTGGAGTTTATAGGTAAATAGCCTGGTCACCTTATTACCCTTTTCATAAAAGTTTGGCCTATATACAAGAGCTTCTTGGCCGAATCCGGTGGTGTTCTAATTCATACCTTATTCTGTGCATGTCTCCCATGGCTCTGAAGGAACCCCCTGGTTTTTGCCTCTGCTCAGCTTGGGTGAGCTGGAGCTCCAGGTCAGCTCTAGACTGCTTGGCCAAGCGTTCGAATGTCGCTGTGTGGGAGATCAGGTCTCCTCAAAACACCACTTTGGGAGTATCCCATAGGATAGAGGGATTAATCTCTCTGTTGTCATTTTCAGTGAAGTAGTGCTCTATAGTGCCTTTAATACTGGCACTGGGAGTTGGATCCCTCAATGCTGCTTCATTATTAAACCAGGGTTTCAGATATAGTATCTGTGGTGGGAGGACATATATTGTGAGCCAAACAGGTGCATGGTCTGAAAGAGATGTGACATCTATAGTAACGTCTACCAAAGCAGATAAGAGGGCCCGGAGTTCAAACAATTGTCTATCTGGGAGTAGGATTTGTGGATGTGGGAATAGAACGTGCAGTCCCTCTTGCCTGAATGAAGGTGCCACCAAAAGTCCGCAAAATTAAGGTCCGTAATTCCCTGAACCTGTGAAAGAGAGCAATCTGCGTGTCTGGCACGGGACCAGTTCAGCCGAGGATCTAGTGGCGCATAGAAATCCCATCCATCCCTTGTTAAGGGTTGAGTGATATGATGATAAGGAGAAGTTTAATCTAGTTTACCTCAGATGGTCTTCTCAATCCCTATAGGTGACGTCAATGTGGAAGGTATGGTTTCTACATATGAGGATAGCTACCCTTCTGGTCTTGCGTGTGTGGGAGGAGTGGAATTGTGAGGGACACCAATTTTATGAACGGCTTCTGGTGTCCTCCTTGATTAGGCGGGTCTCTTGGAGTAGCACCATGTCAACCTCCTTGTTTAAGCCATTGAAGTAGCGCTCATCATTTCATTGGTGAATTGAGGCCTTGACCATTTAGTGAGATGATTTTCAGGGGTGGCATCACATTTGTGACGGGACTTCAAGCAGAAGAGTGTGATTATCAACCTGTGGGGTGAGTAGGGAGAAGGCGGCAAGAACTGCCAATGAGGGGGGCCACCAGGAATGAAGCTGTGTTGAGAATGCCTGAAGGGGGCCTGACGTTTTATGGTAAATGGAATCAGATTTGGTCTCATGTGTAATGTAGACTAGTGAAACAAGTCAGTACTTAGTTGATTGTACTGGAAAAGGAGAGTGGGGGGGAGGGAACTCAGGGCCCAATGAGGGGCATTGGGTGTGAACAAAATGTCAAACTCCTTGGGTTTGAGCTTCACTGAGTTACTCTACAAAAGTGGGTCTGGCTCCACTGAAATTGTCGATCGCCTGCCTGTCCCCCTTTGATACGAGGATGCATGTAACATTAACACCAGCACAAAATGGTTATCAGCCAGAGTCAGTCAATACATTGGATGCTACGAGTTCATGGTTTCTCCTCTCTGGGCAGACTGTCAGCCTCCGAGGAAGACGGATGGCGTTCTTTATTTTTCTGGTGTTGTTGTTTCCGTGGTGATGTTTGGGGGGCCCTCGGAGGCTGGACATGCCATCCGCATCCCTTATCCATCAGATTCATGGGTGCCTGGTCATGGTTTAGATGCTGTGGAATGGGGGAAGGGAGGCCCAAGACCACCCTCGCCTCCTGGAGGTCTTTCTACATGTGGCACTTGTTCTTGTAGGTGAAAAGCAGTTGAAAGGGGAAGCTTCAGCAATACTATATCTTGCTGTGTTGGAGCCACTGGGTGATTTGTCTTGGAATACTGATATGGTATCACCTTGAAATATTAGTGACTCCTGTTGGCAGGCTGCCATTAGGATCTTCTCTTTCACATGAAAATAGTAGAGTCGGGTGAGCAGGTCTGGGGAGAGGTTCCATTGTTGTTGGTAGATCGAGTACACCCTGTGCATATAATCCAAGAGAACAGGGACATTCCTTAGAAGTTCGAGCAAATGAGTGAAAAAGGCCTGAAAGTGGGCCTCCAAGTGCGATGTCAACACTGTTGGAGATATACTGTGGATCTGGATATTGTTACGGCTGGAACAATTTTCCAGGGCATCATTCATATCCTGCAGCATGCGCTGTTGGAGTTCCAGTAAATCCATCTGGGACGAGTGGTTGTTGTTCTCCAGGGTATGTTCAGCTATAGTTGTCTTAATACTATCCAGGAACATTTCTGCGTGGTGCAGAATTGATTCAAATCTGGCAGGACTCTGGCAAAGTCTGGTCTGAGAGATGTCCTTATGGAACTCTCAGAGCAATGTATGAATGTCCTCTTTGGGTGCTGGTGCCTGGGAGTCCGGGACTGTGGTTGACTTTGCTATGGGAGGATGGGGACCTTCAACATGGAGCTGGAGCGAGTCCAGTTTTCTGCAAAAGGTACCATATGGTAGAGGTTTTGGTGTCCTTCAATTTTGAGGTTGCCATTACCAGGAGGCCGATAAGGGGCCCTCTACCCCAGCCCAACAGAGTTGCAGGGTGGGAATATCACTGAGTGCAGGGCACTTCACATCTTTTTTCTGGTTGATTATGCACCCATGTTCTTTGTCTGTGCCTCGTCATCCAAGAGAGCAGCAAAAGATGGCGACAATACACTTTCAGAGGGGAAGCTGGCTACTAGGGTCCTGAATCCTGCATTGCAGAGGGGTTCACACCCTGTAGCACTGTTCAACGGGCCTCCACGGTACTCACATCGCACGAACCAGGCCTCTGGCCTCTCAGCCTCGGGAGCCACTCTGCAACTCGTGGCCAAGTCTATTGTAACCTGTCCACTGGACCCAACCTGTGCGCCTGGCTTAAGGGTAGTCCTCGTCTTCCTCTATAGGCCTATTGTGAAAGGCCTCCCCTGAACACTCCAGGTGTATCGCTGCCCCAGCATCAGTCGCCGCTCCCCCCTTTGCCTCTCGCTGGGTACCAGCGCAGCACCTCTCTGTATTCCTCCTTGACCAAGGCACCAGGTCACAGAGGACCCAGTCCATTAACTAGTCAATGGCGTACCCCCGCCGCTGGGCACATTTTGGGGGCCCTCCATGCTCCCAACCCCAGTCGATCACTTTGCTCGTGCCAAACAACAGCAGTGCTGGTTTGGTGCTGCAACCAGGCTCCTTGCTGCACCGCTTGGCCGGGGGTGATATGCCGGTGACCGTCATCTTGGAAGTCCCGCTGGACAGTCAGAGGCCCTGGGACAAGGAATGCGTACTACAAAGGGTCCTGGTGTCAATGAGCTCCCCAATCATTCTGCAGGAGCTCCGAGGCCCACTGGAGCTCACAGACATTATATGGCCCTGGTTTTAACCATGGTGGGAGAGAGTTACAGGGCCCGACATGCAGAGTTCAGAGACACGTCTTGTCTGGTCTCCTTCCAGGCCAAGCCCAACCAGAAATCATCTTAAGATATAAAGGGTAGTACAACTTCTGGCTTCATGATTTTGGTAAAGCACCAAGGTGCTGATGATTTACAGAATGGACGTAAACCAGTATGTTTAATCTTTCCTTCGAAATTGAAGATAATTTCTGAGCTGTGGGCGAATTGGAATAGCTAGTCAGACATCCTGGAGATCTATTTGGATAATCCTATCCCCTTGCAATACGGAGTCCCTTAGATGAGTTATAGTCTCTATTTTGAAATGATAATAGACCACAAATTGGTTGAAATATTCATTAGAAATATAGTACTTAGAAACTAGAGGGAGGAGGATAGATTTCTTTAATTGCCTGTTTGTGAAGGAGAGCTTGAACCTCTTGAAATATTATAGATTCCAAGTCTTTGGCGACTTTTAGAGGAAGAAGATGATAATCTTGAACAGCAGTTGTTTAAAGTTCTATGAAATAACCCTGAACCTTGGAAAACACCCAAGATGCTGCAGTAATAGTTTGCCATTTTTGGAAGGAAATGTCTTAAACAGGTCCCTAAAACGATTGTACGACGAAACAACGACTTCAAAAACAACTACTGCCTTAACAACGAGGTCGGAACACCGACCTCGTTGCTACTACTAATGATTTTACCACGAATGCCTTAACAACGATATTTCGTTGTAAAGGCATTCCTGAGAAAATCATTAGCAATAGGCACCATTCACCCTACATCCCTCACCCCACCCCCCCAACCCCACCCCAAAACCTAAAACCCCCTGACCCCCACCCACTCCCCAAAACCAAAAACGCCTCACCCCCCCAACCCCACCCCAAAACCTAAAACCCCCTGACCCCCCACCCACTCCCCAAAACCAAAAACACCCCAACCCCCAAACCCACCCCAAAACCTAAAACCCCCTGACCCCCACCCACTCCCCAAAACCAAAAACGCCCACCCCCCAACCTAAAACCCCTGACTCCCCACCCACTCCCCAAAACCAAAAACGCCCCACCCCCCCAACCCCACCCTAAAACCTAAAACCTCCTGACCCCCCACCCACTCCCCAAAACCAAAAACGCCCCACCCCCCCAACCCCACCCTAAAACCTAAAACCCCCTAATCCCCCACCCACTCCCCAAAACCAAAAACGCCCCACCCCCCCAACCCCACCCTAAAACCTAAAAACCCCTGACCCCCCCACCCACTCCCCAAAACCAAAAACGCCCTACCCCCCAACCCCACCCTAAAACCTAAAACCCCCTGACCCCCACCCAGTCCCCAAAACCAAAAACGCCCCACCCCCCCAACCCCACCCTAAAACCTAAAACCCCTGACCCTCCACCCACTCCCCAAAACCAAAAACGCCCCACCCCCCAACCCCACCCCAAAACCTAAACCCCCTGACCCCCTACCCCCTCCCCAAAACCTAAACCCACCACTTACCTTCGCCAACTCCCTTCTTTGTACCTTAACCACGCATGTTCGTTGTTCAGAACATATGTAGTTAAGGCACAAAAAAACGGAGTCGTGGTTAAAAAAAGCGTTGTTGCGCTTTCGTTAACCACGACTTTCGGAAAAAAAAGTCATAAAAAAGGATGTTTCCCCCCTAAAATATGAAGGCCACAACTTTTACTTATCAGTTGGGATGGTACCTCTGTGTACTTTTGCTCAGCAATTTCAGGCATTTTGGTTTCTTTGTTAGGAGGAATTGGGGTTTCAAGTCTTGCAGGTAGTAATAGAACCTCAGTAGTTTTGATAGTTTTTGAAGTGGCCAGCAAAGTGACTCAGTGTTCTTATGATAAATATCATTGTCTGTATCTTGCACATCTCTAAATATTATTTGTGCAAAATTCTGTTTATTAGCAAACAAAATGCCCTTCTTTAAATGAGGGCTGGAATTCTCATGGCTCTCATTTGTTTTCGAGGTGCACTCACAACCGACTGCGCTCTACTTGTGGATGATTTTTATTAGATAAATCACCTATGTTAACAGTTGCATTGTCTCTTACGGTAGATAATTTGGTTGATATATTTTGCGCCTAGCACTTTCTGCAGTCCCCTGCAAGAAGGATCAAAGTATTTTTAGTCATGATATTTTGCTTAGTATTTTCAATATTTTTTGTTATTCCAGTCATAGATGAGGACACAGCTTGATGGACAGACAACTGAATAAAATTGTTTGAATTATTTCTAAAATCCCCACTGTCGCCATCACAGAAAAAAAGTTGAGGAAAATCAGAAGTCATTGTTAACTAAAATGAACAACTATAACATGCAGACTAAAATAAAGCACACCTTTTAGGAGACAGTTAAGATATACAGAAGAACGCCCTAGCAGAATATAAATATAGTGGTACACAACCCAGTAAGGTTTTATACACTGGGATGACTTTGGTTCCTGATGTGGGCTGGTCACACCCATTGGGGAGAGGCTGAAACAAAGGTAAGCAGCCCAGAGAAGCTGATGTGGACCATGGGAGGCTGGTGACAAGGCCATGCCCCTGGACTCCAGGTAAGGAGTGACACTGGCCTGGCTTCTTGGGAGGGAGCGTTGCTGTGAAATGATAACAACTGGTCTGTGGTGACCAAGAAGCAGCCAAACTCCACGCTTCGGTCGAGCAGTGGGACGACTTGCCGCCTTAGGACAATGACCGGTTGGGAGATGTGGTGGTGAGGAAACACAAGGTCGCAAGAAGTGACCGCACTATCATTAAATATTGCAAAGAAAATGATATTACTACAAGTATCTTAAATATGCATACATACAAATATATTCATAACCTTGTTAGTTGACCACCTTCGAAGATAATGTAGACCTCTAGCAAAGGAAAGGAGGGCTGATTGCAGTCAAGATGGATATTATTCCTGATTGGTGTTTTTATTGAACTACTGTTATTCACCCATTGGCTTGATGGCTCTAAGCCTTGCTGGAAATGCCTTTTTCTTGTTGTTCTGGACTGCTACGTTTGAAATTAAAGGAAGTTAAAAGCCTAATATGAGCCTCTGGTCTTGCCATAAAATTCAGCTTCTGTGCAGCAAGAAGCCCTGCTGATTTGGCAGGAGCAAGTCTGGATACAGAGTCATGGGAAATGCAGCTTTCCAGCAGCATGTAATGTTTGCAGTGTAATTAAGCTTTCCTGATTCTGCTTCAAGCCACAAATGGCTGATTCAATCTCCTGAAATAAAATGTACATTTTAGGTTTAAAATGAAAACAGCTGTTATTTGTGAGACCGAACCATTGCAGGAGGCCTGGTCAATGGATGGACTGTGAGCGGGAGGAGGCGATCCCCAGAGAAGGGGTGCGGGGATTTATACTCATAAACTAATTAACTCATTTAATACATTGTTTGTACACTGAGAAATTAAGTCAGATCTATTTTGATCAGAAAAACGCTGCTTTGTTTTCAGTAAACGAGATCAAATTTCTGGTGATGGTGTGCCCACATTGTGGTGTCACTAGCCTGAGCTCTACTTATTCACTTTAATATTTATCTCTAGTATGGGTTGTTGGCTTATATGGATATTGTATCATCAAACTAAACTAGTTGCATCATCATACTGAACTGAATACTTTATGCAGGACAATCAAAGTATTTGTTTTCCTTGATTGAGCTGCAACTTTAAATATGGCTTGGTCATGCAGTTGGTAACAGGGCGTAGAGACAGGTGCTGACAATATAGGCCACTACATCTTGTGGGCCCGCAACAACATGTCCATCCTTGTGCAAGGCAATGTGGAAAGCATTGTCCCCATCATTAGCCGTGGTGGTGGGGAAGGGGCATACATAATCCATGCCCTTGAGCAAGATGGGGTGTAGATAAAGATGTACACCCTCACAACTAGTCAAGGAGAGAGAGCAGACACTCGTACATAATTTGAGATCCAGTCACACCATCACACATCATCATACATCAACAGACACACCAATAGAAGGCTCCATAGGAAGCCCCTACACCCGCTACCAGATATCTATACAGCTTCCATCAGACACCTCCACTCACCAGACACCCACACACACTCATACACACGATCAACCAAATGCAGATCATCAGACCCACAAGTTCATGGTCTATCACCCCTTTACTGCAGGCGTAAACCACACTGTGTAAGCCACTGGAGAACACTTGTTTAAATGCCCAACAAATGGAAGGGCATAGGAGCGGGGTCGGCCAACAACTTAACCAGCTGCTATAGTGAATGGCATAGGAGCAGGAGGCAGCTCCTCCTTGGCCCCCAACAAGATGTCAGCTGTCCATGTGCCCTGTTTGCAATTACCTCAAAAACATGAGGATGAAGGACACCAGGAAAGCTGATAGGTGGCTTGCGATAGTGGACAGGTTTCCATGGCAGGTGTAAGCTTCCCCAGTCCTCGGTGGCCACCAACATTTTGCAGCCCAACAAGGCCCACGAAAGATGAAACACCTTGTGCCTTGCTCGCGACTGAGGTGAAAAATGCTTGAGCAGTTGGCGCAGCTCACTGTTTGCAAGAGCAAACAGGCCATTGTGGAAGTTCAGAGCTCAGAAAGCTGTAGATCTATAAATCCAATGCATTTCCCTAAAACCCATAATGCTAAATAGAGGTTAAGATTGATGAGGGGTCAAATCAATAGTATCTAAAGAGCAAATCCTAAAAATACCTAAAATGTGCGTGTTAAGGCACTGGCTCCATCTACTCTCACCCCCACTGCATTACCTGCCACCTGAGCACACACTCTTAGGAACTTCAAAGAAATTGTCACACACAAACAGTGCAGTACACAATGTACACTATCATGAATTACATCGAAAATAATTACACATGGGTGGAACTCAGATTTTGAAAGAGAACAACATGAAACACCACAATACAATACTAAAAGTACTATCACGCACTGGCATTTAAGCCGATAACTCCCACCCCATGCGCTACACTCTTAACAACATCAGGCATGTTTTCACACACAGCATATCTCATTGGAAAATCTACAATTTTAGCAATTTAATCTGTACTTTTTACATATGGACGGAAACCAAGTTTTGAATCACAAAAGTGTTATGCCAACATTTAATAAAAAAGAGCTATTATTCACTCACATGTAAGAAGTAAATTATAAAGTACGATTACACATTGACCAATGTTGCCATCAATTCTAGACATTTTAACACCATGCCAATGCATTCCCCGCATAAAAATGTGGACATTTCTGGGGGTTGATTTCGAGTTTTGGCAGACATCACAGGGTATCCTCTCCGCCAAACTGACAATCTGCCCGCTTCATTTGGAGACAGGTGGACCATCAGCTTTCCGTTAATGAAGCCCCAATTGGCTCTGTTGACAGAGAACAACATCTAACAGCCTGGTGGATAAGGGGCCTTTAGAGTAAAGTAATCAAACAGCCATGTCTGTTTAGAGTAGACTATCTGATTTGTTTTTAGGGTCGAGCCTGCGTTGCATGCGCTCGCGCATGCGTATCGCAGCGAGACGCTTTAGTGTTTAGAAAAGGGCTCGGATCCCTGTCAACGTCAGGTCAGTGTTTTTTATTGGTTCGTGGGCTTGCCTAATAAAATCTGCTTGCTTTCATTAGTCGAAAGCATGCATACGTCATGCCTTTTCCGGTGGCTAGCCCTCCTCGAGCGCAGCGACCAAGTACAGAAAACATGCGAGGCTCGCTGTTTTCCATCGGGCTCGTGGACTTCTTTTTCTCTAATTTATGAGCGCGATCTCACTTGGCAGAAGTCGAGCGCTTTACATAGTTAATTACACTTTTTTGGGTTATGTACATAAATGCACTTTTGCCCGATAGATGAAAAGTCGTGTTAGGAGTTTACAACGCTCTAACATGAGCAAACGCGAGACCCGTTGCATTGCAAATGCGTGTTCTGTCTGTCACCACCAGGAAAAACTTGGCGGTGAGCAACAGAAAAAAAATAATGAACCCAGGGAATGGGTGCTGTTAGTTTTCTGTTTCTCAATAACAATCTCCCTCTTTGGCAGTTTGTTTTTGAAAATCAAAAATTGTTAGAAGTGTTTGCATAGTAAACAGCCATCAAAACGACAGCAGCCGTCCACCAGACGTTGTGTACCTTGACAGGAACTGCCATGGCAACAGTTCCTACAAAGTACAGACATCACTGGTGTGCCAGTGGTGATTTCTAAATGTGGCAGACAGTAGGCCATCAAGGTGGCAGACCTAGTATGTCCACCCCCCTAGTTCAAAAGCAGTTGGACCGTCAGCTTTCTTTTGATGGAGCCACCATGGGCTCCTTCAACTGGAAGCTTCTTCTGATGGCATGACGGAGTATGGGCTGTCAAAGGCCTTCACACTTCCCACTCTATTTAGAATTGATGATCTGATGTTTTTCCGATCCATCACCACCAGGAAAAACCTGGTGGGGCCGAGGAACAGAAAATAAAATTATCACTACACCTTGAGAGAAAACTCCGAGTTTGGGGAGGTGTGGGGAGTCATTATTTTTTGTTTTTCAATAACAAACACCCACTTGGGGAATTTGTTTTTGAAAAGGAAAAAAAATGTTACAGGTTTGGTGGATGGCTATCAAAACCAATGGCGGCCCCCAACCAAACCTTTGTATCTCAAAGGAAAACCCCATGAGGGTGGTTCCAACCAGATCACACATAGCGTGAGCCCCTAGTGCCTGCAAGGTAACTGCGCTTGTGACTGCTTGTGTAGTTGTAACATATACCAGTAATCGGTGTTCAGTGGGTTTCCTACAGAGATCACTGCTGGGCCACCAGTTATCTTTATATTTGTTAGATGGATAATCCATCAGGGTGGCAGAGCTAATGTCCTCTGCTACCCTCATGGACAGAGTACTCTCTGTAAAACTTTAAATCTGGCCCCAGTCACTCATTCTATGTAGGCATGCAGCCATACAAACTCTTCCACACTCATAAATACTCTGGCTCTCATTGAATTTCATTTACATCTGTCACAAGTGATGGAGGTGGTGAGAGCAAAGGAAAAGTTAGCATGGCTAGGGTGAGAGGTTAGGTGAACTTTTAACTTCTGAATTTCTAGCCTTTTTGTTTTTTTGATGAGCCACCTTTGACCCGCCTAAACCTTTAACTTCCCTTCAATTTGAGGTAGTATATGAGCAAAACCTCTGCAGTGGTCATGCACTCACAATATTTGAACCAAAAAGTGACAACACATGAAAGCACAATTTTGGTAAATAATGAAAGATTCAACCCAATAAATAATACTGTACCCATAGTCATCTTACTGAAAGTACAAATGGCAATATGACATGGAATCTACCCTATACCCTCACATGACCAGGGACCAGCAATCATCAACCACCGCAAAAACTTCCACCAGCCCCCAGACACCCGCGTTTCACCTCGCCCTCGCACACACTCCCCCTGTACATTCGTCGCAGCCGCAGTGGAGGGCGCTCCTGCTCCTTTCTCGTGCCAAGGTCTGGAACATACATCGCCCTCCATGGCGCATTTCAGGAGGGGACTCAAGACTTGACTTTTCGACTGAGACCAACGAAACCTTGGCGCCCAGATACCCTCAGGGTGCATGAGCAGCACTTTACAAATACTGATTGATTGATAAGTTCATTTAGGGATTTATTATGCCTTTTGTAGTGAGGTCATGAGCGTTGCATTTGGTGTGCCACTTATGGTTTGCAGGGCTGTTTTGGGAGACATGGATTGTGAAACAAACCATAAGTGCTGAATTTCAGCATTTTTTAAGTACATTTCAGAACAATAACTGCACTTTAACTGTGCCTTTTAGTACATACATATACATGTTTCTTCTTTATCACCCCCGAAGCTCAAATCAGATGATATGAATCTCTTTGTAGGAGAGTCTCCCTTGGGATGCCACGGTCGCTCAATAAGCTCTTGAGGCGGCTGGGCCCAGTGCCTCGTGATGGATGGTCTTTGCACTGGCTCTCATGCACCGCCCACTTCCGGAGGGGGTGACACATATAATTGGTGTCACCTCCGCTGATCATGTGCCAAATGCTCGCAGGGCCTGGACTGCTGCCAAGCCACCCCATGCAGGAGGCGCTTCTCATTACAGCAAGCCCAGACCTGCAGTGCAGTCTTAAATTAGGTGGCAAAACGAGAAATAATTGCATGTTACCTCTAGTACTCGGAGTCTCCCTCGTCACAGACTTTACTGACTGACGTCAGGCTCCACGTCAGAGACAGTAGATACTACCTTAAAACCTAAAAATATTTGGATCTGATTGTATTAAAAATGAAAATCTGCCCCCAGAGGCTTGTTACCTTGCACTTTTGCGGATTTCAGAATTTTTAGAACTCCCAATCCTTTCCATACGTTCTCCTAAAAATATTTATAGTTGTAGATTTTGAAGGAGTGCTCCAGGGAAGGTTCTGTGAATATCTACCTATGCGAATGCTAGGGATTTCCACCTGTGAAACTACACGAAGAGTACTATTGTACTTAACAAAATGCTTTGTATGTGTGCAACTTCACCTCTTCCTTACACCCACATCTATTATGGCGGTGTTCCCCGCCCAGTTCCACTATGAAAGGGATTTACTCTGCCTTGAAATTAGTAAATATCCCACCACTTATAGGAATTGAATGGGACTAGAATGGGTAGGAAAACAGTTGTGAATTCCTACAAATATGTACATTTGTGGAAGTACAGAAACGTTCATTCTTCCCACCTTGGAATCCATACTGCCTGCCCCTAGGGTACATTTATACACATAAACGTTTTTGTGTGAGTAAATTGTTCTAGCAAACACTCAATAATAGCAATATATATATATATATATATATATATACCCATATATTTATATATAGTTAGGCTCTAGTTACTATAGAAAAAGCTGTTTTTTGCTCGCCTATATCTTTGCTGCCGCTTGACGAATCTTCACGAAATTTTCTAAAAAAATTAGATAGTCATGTGAGCTGATGTCTGGAAAATTTTGGGGTGATCCATGAAGCGGGGGCAGAGATATAGGGGGGTTGAAATTTAGAGCTTTTCCAATGTTAATTCCCATAGGAAAAATTGAACAGCGATAGCGCAAAAACCAATGGACGGAATTACACCAAATCTGGCAAAACGCTAGCTCTTGGTCCAGAAAGAGCCCTTTTTGTTATTTGCTGTAAATCTGTTCAGTAGTTTTCGAGAAATTTAAGAAAATCCAAATTTGTGTATATAGGTATGCAAAGGATTTGCGACCCCTCCCGATATTGTGCAGAGATCTGATTGGCTGATAACACTTCAACAACAGAAGTGTTGTCAGCCATCTTGGGACTCAGCTGAAGGTGAAGGTGAGTCCCATAAAAAAATATTAAAAAATACAAAAGGGGCCAGGGTATGAACATGCAATCCCTCCCGATCTCGTGCAGAGATCTGATTGGCTGATAACACTTCAACAACAGAAGTGTTGTCAGCCATCTTGGGACTCAGCTGAAGGTGAGTCCCCCCAAAAATTATTATAAAGTACAACAGGGGCCAGGGTATGAACAGCCTGACCCCTTAGCTCGGGTGGTGGGGTCCCAAAGGGAACCCCAGGACTAAAAAGCATTGTTTTTTTATTTTACGGAAGTCCCAGCGGCATTTGTTTAGAAATGTGGGGGGTTTAAGAAACAATAGGCAGGGGGCCTGTGCCCCCCGTGCCCTGGGGACCACCACTCCCAGGGTTGAATATTTAAAAAAAAAGTAAAGGGGGTCCCTTTGGGACCCCCATTAGCCCCGGGGACCACCACCCGCCAGGGCTACAGTGAATTTTCAGCAGGGGGTGTGTGCAGCGCCCCTCACCCTGGGGACCACCATTCCCTGGGGCTTCTACATAGATATATGCATGGGGCGTGTGGCCCCCCATGCCCCGGACAACCACCCCCAGGGCAAACAGAAAACAATGGAAAGGGGTCCCGTTTCAAACCCGTTTAAACCATTAGCCCTGGGGACCATCAGCCCCGGGGGCTATCTTCATGTTCGAGGTACCACCTCATTGAGCCACAGATGGCCCTGGGGACCGCCACCCCCCAGGGCCAGCTCCCGCTATGCCCCGGGGGTGCCCACCCCGGGACATAGCTGTTTGCTGTGGCTTGGCTGCAGCTCTGCAGCTGCAGCCAAGCCACAGAAAATACTTTGGGTTTGAGGTCCCCCTGTCAAAATCCAAAGTTTTATCTCTCTCCCCTGTACAAGTGCAGGGGACAAAGATGAAATGCTTCAGCAAGCAGGGAGCTGCTGTCAAAGCAGTTCCCTGCTTCCTGAAGCATTGTCACTGTGAGGGAAGCCTTAAGGCTTCCTCTGCAGTGTCAGGTAGCCCGAAAGGGCTTTTTAAAAAAAAAAAAAAAAAGTAGGGACTGCGGGGCAGCCCTTGAGGGCTCCCTGCGGTCACAGATTGCCTGTAAAGGGCTTGTTTTGAAATAATTGCCCTAAGGTAACTATAACTCGCACCCTCGCCATGCACTAATAATTATCCCACAAATTTGCCGGAAAAGTGTGCATGCGGGGGCGCGAGTTATAGTTACCTTAGGGCACGAATTATAGTTACTTGAGGTAACTTTAACTATAACTGGTGAATTTCTATGGTTTTGTATGTTTAAAATGTGAGCCTAACTATAACGTCCCTGTAACCTTTGGTTTTTTAAGTGAATTTCTATGTTTTTAAAAACTTCTATTTCCTAACTATAACGTCCCTGTAACCTTTGTTTTTTTCAGTGAATATACATATATATATATGTCGCTAGTAGGTAGTTATAGTTAGGACCTGCTGATCTAGTGCAGTGGATCCAGAGATCCAGAAAAAAAAAGAATAAAAAACACCCACTGCATACAACCCTATGCTGCGCATGGCCAAAAGCTCTGCGCAGCTTGGGTTTTGGTGCGTGCAGGAGAGTTAGACGCCAGGCTGGGCCTGGCTATAGGCCTGGCCCTGTGGCCAACCCCCGCTACAAACGGCTGAAGGCCATGCACAGTGCTGGTTATATGTATGTGTGTGCATGCTAAAAAAAACAGAAATTCACTGGTTACAAAGGTTACAGGGGCGTTATAGTTAGGTTCTAAATTCAGTTGCAAAAATCCATAGAAATTCAGCAGTTATGGTTAACTCAAGTAACTATAACTCACGTCCAAAGGTAACCATAACTCCTATGCTTGCCATGCACAGCTAATTACTCCACATATTACATCATTAATGACACCTTCTATGACATCATTGATATTATCACTGCAACATTTGCAATAAAATTATTGATCAGAAAACTTTGCATGGTGGGGGAGTGAGTTATAGTTACCTTAGAGCGTGAGTTAAAGTTACTTGAGTTAACCATAACTATAACTGCTGAATTTCTATGGTTTTGTCGAGTAAATTCAGAGCCTAACTACCTAACTATAACATTCCTAAAACCTTTGGTTTTGTCAGTGAATATATATATAAATATACATATATTCACTGACAAAACCAAAGGTTACAGGGTTAAGGTTACATCACTGTAACCTTTGTTTTCTCAGTGAATTTCTATGTTTTTTAACGTAAAGTAATATGTAATTGCCGTACATTAATACAACCACCGCCAAAGGCCATGCATGGCGAGGATTGGGCCAAGCCCTGAGGGTAACCCCTCTGTGTGCACCTAAGTCCACGCTGCGCATGGCCATGTTTTTTTAAGTCTGCTTCGGATTCGTTGATCCATCGCAGATTGACACTGGGGGTCGTGCTGAGTCCAGTGATGAATTCACGGTGGATCTGCCGATCCGACTTTTGGCCGAAAAAAAAATTGGGCAATTTTTTGCCCATGAGGGGTCCTTGAGGGACTCTTCCACAAGGGTCAGGATACCTGTATCCTGACCCCTTATATGTTTTCCCCTTTTTTCTCTCTTCCCCAAGCGAGAAAGAAAATGGCAGCCACAACTTTCCTGTTAGGTTGCGGCCAGCCAATCAGAGCCTTACTTTTCCCTGCGGTCTCCGGGAAGGATTCGCATCCCTAGATATCTATATTTCTTTTTCCTTTAATAACTCTGAAACTACTAAACAGACTTACACCAATTTACAACAGGCATTGCCAAATCCAGTAGGTCTTGCCTATGTGAGATTTATTGGTTTTTCTATTGGGTTTGAGCTATGTTGCAAATGGCTGAAAGTCTTGTATCCCAGATCTGTGACTGGGGGTGAGTGTTTGCATTGTTCAGCACTCCGTCCATCATCCTTTTGTGTTGCTAATGTTGCCCTAAGTGGGAAGGGTATGTCCAGACGTGGGTCCCTTACTCACTGTGCCACTGGATTCAAGCTAGCCTGGCTAATGATGAAGCCCTGAAACCGGTCCCAGGAGGCTTGTTTCCGGTCCAGTGAGGACCTGGCTTGGCAGTTCGGGCTGGACTATTCCCATGAGGAACAGGATCAAGACTGATTTGCATATGGCTGGGTGTGGCATTCTGTATGTAGAACCTGCACTGGAACCTGGTTACGGAACCTGGCAACTGTGACTAAGGGAACCTGGTGACAGTAACCAGGGGATCTGACAGTTGGTGGAGAAGAGCAGGAAGAAGGCTTGTGTTGTCTGGGGTGTTTTATATGACTCTTAACATAAATAAATGATAACGGATTTCATCGTAAATGGTGTCACTCCTCATCATTTCACTGGGTCCAAACTGGGGTGGCATGGTGAGCAAAAGAACGATGGATTACACCCAGATCTGTGACTGGGGGTGAGTGATTGCATTGTTCAGCACTCCGTCCATCATCCTTTTGTGTTGCTAACATATAGCAATAATCAGTGCTCGGTGGGTTTCCTAGAGCTTTGGGCCCCTGTGCCACTGCACCTGCTGCACCATCCAAATCATGGCCCTAGTGCCTGCAAGGTAACATGAGGGGATCGTTTATATCCAGTAATGTGTGTGTTCCGAAAAAGACACATTTGTAGATGGAATACATAATTATTTTGTAGGTAAACAAACACAAAAGTTTTCATAAAACATGCCTTTAAACTTATCCAACTCTCCCAAACGAGTTGCCACATGTCATAAATAAAGGATTTGCTTTACACATGAAAGTGAAAACCAAGCATTGTTAGATTGTGTTACAATGTTGGTGACCCTTTTCTGTGAAAACATCTTATCCTGTGCTTGACAGTGAATGAGCCATAAACAGTATAAATTGCCCACTATCACTATATGTTAGGCTGACACTGAGAATGAAATGTGGTTTTGTACTTTGTTTCTAAAAAGGCAGTTTTACAAATTAAATGAACTCAAAGAAGAAGAATTTTGCAAAAAACGTGCAAATGTTTTGTGCAGATAAAGAACAAGATACCCTTTGAGATGGTGATGTCTAAAATAAAATAAAAAAAGGGCACAAGCAGGGTCCACGGAGAAAGGCTGCATTCCTCTTTCCTTTAAAGGTTGTCACTTTGAAGTCAGCAGAAAGCAAGACAAAATAATCAGGGTGCTGCAAAAACACAGCTTGACATTAGACCGTGTCTTTGAATGCCCAGCAAAGTGACAGATAGGAACAAGGGGCCATATTTACAAGGCCTATGGTGCAGTGCTGTGCAGCAAATGCTTTGCTGCGCAGCCGTGCGCCATTGGGAAAGGGCAGAAGTGCACCATATCTACAAGATACAGTGCATTTCTGTCTTCACCCCCTGCGCTGGCGCACAAATTGCTGCCATGTACCAATGCAGGCACCCTTGCACCATGGTGCAAGGGTGCCTGTGTTTTGGGGGGTGATTATTTTTGTGCAGGAAGGGACACTTTCCTGCACAAAAACAATCAATGGAGGTTATTACCTCCTTCTATGTGTGCTGCATAATGCAGCACACATTGAAAGAGGAAAAAACAGGGAAAAATAAACATATTTCTCCCCGTTGCATCACTCTTATGCCACCCCTGGGGTGGGGTAGACTTTTGACGCATTCCCAGGTTTACAAAACCTTGTAAATCTGGGAATGCATCAAAATCCATGGATGTTGCATGGGAACACCCACGCAACACCCATGGAAGCGCCTCCCTGACGCAAAGTAAGGCAACTCAGTGACTTGAGCTGCGTTGCCTTACTCCATATCTAGAAGGCCACATAAAGCCACGCAAAGTGCCCTGGTAGATATGGGTGCGCAGTCTGTGCCGCCGGTGCATCACAAAAAGTAATGCACTGGTGGCTCAGGCTGCTCGTAAATGTAGGCCAAGATTTAAAGGCCTGTTGACAAAAAAATGAGTTTGTGGAAGTATTTAGTGAACACAGCTTTCTCTTCGGGTGGGACGAACTGAACCTAGACAGCCTAAAGCAAATAAACCCAGCAAATGGGAAGCAAGAAAACAAGAGTTACAAACCACAAAGCCAATGGCACGAGAAAGGCAGAATGCACCCCCAGGTCCACTTCTGAAACTCCCCAAGATGTCTTTAGCATACCTAGACAGC
Organism: Pleurodeles waltl; assembly: GCF_031143425.1. Lineage (NCBI taxonomy): Eukaryota > Metazoa > Chordata > Amphibia > Caudata > Salamandridae > Pleurodeles > Pleurodeles waltl. The sequence goes on from NC_090444.1 coordinate 1,763,668,770, forward strand.
TGCTCTGTCTGGTAGGCTGCGACCTAAAAAGCACGCTTTCCGTACCAAGATCTAGCTTTCTGCCAAATTTGGTGTAATTCAGTCTAGCGGTTCGGGCTATAGTTGTATCTAAAATCCCCATGGGAATTTGCATGGGGAAAACAAGTTTTGGAACCTCTTTTTCTTTAGGCCCCCACTTAACAAATCGCCCCAAAACTTTCCAAACAGCAGCAAAAGTGAGGGGCAAACTAGTTTTGAAAATTTCGTGACGATTCGTCAGACAGCTCCAAACTTATAGGCTAAACAAAAAATATTTTCCTACGGAAACTAGGTGCTAACTATAACTACCTGCTGGCTATTGCCATAAGGTAATATATATGGAGAGAGTGAGTGACAGCGGGAGAAAGAGAGAGAGAGAGTTGGCCTTAAAATCATGAAGGGCAGCTGTAATTGGCCTATGACAGACTTATCCATCTTCCTTGCAAGACTCATAACAACAATAATAATATTAGTAATGTCAGTAATAATAGCGTGCCTTTGAAAACTCAATAGGTCTCAGCCATGAAATCTATTGGCGTGGCTTTGCCAATGCTTTTTTTCTTCATCCATGGTTTCCTAAACGTGCACACTTAGTGAATTGTCAGCAAAGTGTGCAATGTGCCTTCAAATGCCCATATGCTAATAGCAGCTGCGAGCGTTGCCATGGAGATTGGCTGTTATGTTTCATAATTGCCACGTACCATCCATGTTACCTTGAAGGGTTGCCAGGGGCACCGCCGGGCAATCTCTCAGTAACGCAGAGTAGTTTGTTTCGGAAGTACAAAAACTCACTCAACGAGATGCAGCGCCCTTGGCCCTCACATGGGGACAGGTCGCAGCAAACGGGCCTGACATGCACCGAGCACAACTGCCAGTCGTGAGAAAAGTAATCCCTGTTTTTGCTGCAAATACACCGTCACTTAAGTCAGTGGTGTAACAAAGGCTCCTACGGCCCCCGCGATGCCGGGGGGCCTCGAGCTCCGGGGGGTCCCCTTGGCACTGTACCCTAGCCTGGTAGCCCCTGAGTGAGTCCGGAGGGGACCCCCTCTATGTGTTTTGCAGGGGGCCCCCTCAAGTTTCGTTACGCCATGGGTAAAGGGGGCACTAGCAAAGGGCCCCCACCTTCCCAGGGGCCCACTAACAAAGCGAGTGAGAGTAGAACTTCTTGCCATAATAACATAGCTTATAGAAACAGGCTTTTTTAATAACTTGACAGACACGCATGTTTAACCGAGGCTGAGGCCCACATTTAGCAAGGGTTTGCACGAGGGCGAAGTCATACCAAGTGATGCAAAGCAGGGCTAACTCTTGCAAGGGTGTTTCACATTCCAGCACCAAAATGTGTTCTGGCAAGTTGCCTTTTTCTCAGCGCAAATTGCCCTTTGCGCTGCTTTACACCACTTCATGTCACTTTGGGCCTCATTTACTAGAAAGCGGTGCAGTGCTGCGCTGTGCCAAATTTGTCAGCGCCATGCTGCATCACTTCAGAAATGCAGGGACGCGCCGTATTTAAGACAATATGGTGCACCCCTGTGTTTTCCCTAGCACTGGCTCTAAATGTAGCTGCCTAGCGCCAACGTAGGCACACTAGTGCAAGGGTGCCTGCGTTGCAGGGAATGATTGTTTATGTGCAGGAAGGTGTCCCTTCCTGCACATTAACAATTATTCATGGGATTTTGCTCTTTCTGTGTGTGCTGCAGAATGCAGCACACATACAAAAAGCAAAAACGAGGATAGATAAAAGTATTTCTCCTTGTTGCGCCATGCTAACGCTACCCTTGGGGTGGCGTTAGTTTTTGGTGCTGCCTAAGGTTTACAATTTATCCCACATCTAGGGCAGCATCAAAATGGGTGTTGCGGTAGAACACCCATAGCAACATTTGTTGCACGCCCCTTTTACACTAAGTGATGCGTGTAAAGGGGTGAAATTCACAAGGCGGCGTTACGCCACAAAAGTGGCTTAACGCCACCTTGAAAATATGGCACAGGGCATTGCGCCACCAGAGCGTTGCTAATAGTGACACTCCGGTGGTGCAAGGGCCTCGTAAATGAGGCCCTTTCTGTCAATGTGGCGTTACTTCTAATTTGGTCCCATTAGCCAAGCACCCATTGTTTTTGATGCATAGCCCAATCAACTAAGATAGTCAGACTGGGCTTTGTCAAAGAAAAAATAACACCTCCTTGAATAATGCACTAACATGGAGAAATATTTTAATTTCTACAGACATTCCATATATTGTGTGTTTCCTTCACTGTACATCACATATACAATGTGTGGAATGTTTAAGAATAAAATTTAGGCATAGGATTTTGTACTGGAAGGGGACGCTTCTATTACAAATTCAATGCTAGACAACACACACACACACTTCTGCACCATGGTACAAGCATTGTGTGTGGTGCCAGGCACCTGTTTGTACGCCAGGGCAAGGGTAGTGAGCAACAGCAGGCCATTTATAGTAAATATGGCTCTATGCTGGTTTCTTTCCCTTGGATGACTCAGTTCAGCAGCTCTGGCTGTTTCACTGCCGTGTGCTATAAAAAAATTATATCCCCCATTGTGCATGCCAGGCCTGCCCAGCCTTAACCTTCGAACTCTCTGGCAGTCGGTGGCAAATAAATGAAAAATTATGGGGCAGATTTGAGAGCCCCTAGCCCCTCCTTGCACTATATTAGCGTCATTTTTGTTATGCCAATGTGTCCTAACAATGCCAAAATCGCTGTGCCAAATTTACAAAGTGGTGCAATGCATGCATTGTGCCACTTGGTAACCCTGTGCCAGGCATAATGTACGCAAAGGTAGTGTTGCCCCATTAGGGGGGGCCGAAAAAATGGTGCAAAGAAATGTAAGAGATATCTTTGCGTCATTTTTTTCGGCACTTTTAACGCCTGCTCAGGGCAGGCGTTAAAAGGAGGCACACCATTGTTTACAATGGGGGCTCAATGGGGTTTGCAGGATGAGCGTCAACATTTTTTATGCTAATCCCGCAAAGCTCTGAACTAGCATCAAAAACGTTGACGCTAGTTCCCTAACTACCTCCATGGTGCGCCGTATCTTAGATACAGTACAGACACGGTGGGGTTGGGGGGGGCTATGGGGCGAAAGAAAAGTGGCGCTGCACTGGGTGCAGCGCCACTTTTCTTAAATTTGGCCCTATATTTCTCTGTCATTTCTCTCTCCATAATTCACCTCCCCTCTTTTACTTTAACCCTTTCTCTTATCCCTCTCTCCATCTCAACTTCCTTCATGTACCTTCATCCGCACTCCCTAGCTCAGCTCTCTCTGCCTCACCTTTATCTATCGCTCTCTCCATATGCCTCACTTGACTTCATCTCTCTCCATCCCTCTCGTGACTTTGCCCCTCTCTCTATTACTCTCGGTGCATACATCTAAATCTATCAGTCTTGATACCCTCTCTGCCTCAACTCTCCACCTCATTCCCTCACTGCACCTCACTGAGCTTTTTCCATACGATCTCTCTGTAGCTCTCCCCTTCTAACTTACCTCACGCAACATCATCTCTATCAGTACCTTCCCTTTCTATCTCTATCTCCATGTTTCTACCATACCCTCTCTCAATTATTTCTCTACCTTACCACTCCCCCTCATCTATCTCCTTTCTCTCTCTACCTCGCATCTCCCTCACATCTACATACCCCACTACTCTCTCTTCTATAACCCAACCTCATGGCGTAGGGCAGGGCCATATTTAGCGCTGGTGGAGCCCTGTGTGACAGTGTTTTTTGGCACCCACCGTATGACCACCTCCTTGGATTTACTCACTACTGCCCGGCAAATGTGCCCCTCAACTCTCCATAGTCCGGTGGCATAACAAAGGCCCCTGTAGCTACCATGATGCTCGGGCCCTCAGCACACTACACAGTGCAAGGGCGGCAGAGCCCCCTACAGGTACTTTGCTGGGGGCCCCCTTCAGTTTCGTTACACCACTGCCATAGCCCCCCTTTCACATACTTTCATTTGCTTTAAAGCGCTTGTAGAGGCTGGCTTTACTAATTCACTCAGCTATCCACATAAAATATAGTTATTTTCTTTGCAGCAGGCATATTAACCCTCTACGCTACTTTATGGCGAGTCAAAGCTGCTGCTAGACAAAACTCCCATCTGTCTCCCTAGAAGGAACATTAATCACAAGACGCATCTTGACATTTTCACTGTTTCTTGAAGGCTGAACGCACATGGAACTTTTCAGCAGGTGCTTTTAAATCGCAAGGTCGTAAGTTATTGCTAAACACAGCACCTCCCTGAGGTCAGCGCTCCCCAAATCCAGGTCAGGACCCAGTGCGTCCGCACCACGCGCCCACCGCTCTAAAGCCGGCTCTGGCATAGGGAGCAGTGCAAAATGTACAAGGGGGAAGTGGGAACAAACAGATGCTACAAGGGGTACAAGAAGGGGGACTAAAGAGAGTGGGATTGGGAAGGCGAGAGACAGGAAGAGCCCCTTACATTCCATTGTGGGGCCTCGTCAAACCACTATAAGACTGAAAAGCTCCTGGGCGGGGCAAATGTAAGAATAGAGAGGAGCGTCACTGAATCAGGAGCAGGGAACTGAGATAGACAACCAAGTCATCCAGTCCCGAGGAATGGACTGACCCAATAGCCTATTCTATTTATATGAAATGTATTGCAAACAGGAGGTCAAAATTATTTTCAAATGAAGAGGGGCAGGGCTCGAAGGAACACTTGGTTAGGCGACTACATAACCCATCGACAACTTCAAACAACCAGAAGGAGAGACTCTGAAGGAAAGATGGCAGAAAGTTGACCGACCACCAAATCTCTAGAATTGCTATAGAACCCAGATCAAAAGGATATCCCGGCATGGCATCTCCCAACCAATCTCCACAGCCAGAGATCAAGGGTGCCTACCTCCAGCCAGAAGAACAAAAAGAGTAAAGGGTGGAGCTTCCTTAGTTTGAGTTATGACTTACATATCTACCATCCTGCTACTCCAGAAAGTTGTCAAAGTTCTTCTGGCCATGACTTCTCTCTCAGTCAGTTGGAGCTGGGACAAAGAAGTCTCAAGACTTCAATCACTGCTAAGCTTCTCTTGTTCATCATGTCCTTCCCGGAGGAGTGGTTATGTCACTATCCTCGCTAAAGAGATCACATATCTGGAAACATTTTCAGGTGAGTAAGGATTTTAGGTCTATCCGCAAGAGTGCCTGTATCTGAGGCAAGGCCTTACCTTAGTAAGGACTGTGCAAGGAAGATGGATGGGGGGTACAAGAAGGGGTGACTGAAAGGGCATACATTGTAAATTATCTTACCTTATTGTAATATGTAATAATATCATTTGTTACATGATCTTTCCTATTCACTTAGCAGCATATAAACATCTCCACTTTAAATGAAGGCAGGAAAAATATAAAAACAAGACAAATGCGGATTTTTGCACTTTATCAAGGCCCCTTTTCGTGGTTGTTCATGTATGTATGTTTTAGCTCTAGAACAGTGGTCTCCAAACCTTTTAATGCTGCGCCCCCCCAGTTGCACAATAAATATCCTTGGGCCCCCCTCAGAATTTTTCACAATTATTTTATAAAGATGGCAATGTTTAAATATGTCTAGCCCTATTTAAAAATTGCAGTTAAGTACTGTTACCTTTTTTTAAATGCAATAACATGATTCTGCTTAAAACAAAGGCCTGTTATCTGTATAATGCTTCTTTTGGCCAGAGTCTGGCACCCCCCCCCCTAGGATCACTTGGGCCCCCCCTAGGTGGGCCTGCCCCCCAGTTTAAAGACCTCTGCTCTAGAAGGTAGATTACATGCAACCACTCACGAAGAAAATTAAATTCAAGATAAAAAAAATGAACATTTTTAAAAACACATCTTGAAAGGCTTATGAACACACACTATGCAATAAACAGTGCAACAGAAAAGCGAGGCACTGATCCACTGGAACGTCATTTACCAAAGTGTAAGTATCTATAGCATGGAATAGTGTGTCCTGCCCTTCTGACTACTGTCGGCTGAGTCATGGGGGGTAGACAGGGAAAGCACCGATGCCTGACAATGCACATCATCTTGTTCTGTGAGTCAGAAAGCAAATAGCAGCAGATGGACGCAACTGAATTATTGGAATTTTTTAAATTGTGAATTTCTGGCTGTAACATCGTTGGTGCCGAGTCACTGCGGCTCAGGTGTTGCCTGGCTACCAGGACTCTGGATGCAGGAACCTACAAGGCAACAAAGGCAAAGAGTTATCAATGAAACATTCTAGACTGGATGAAGGAGTTTTACAGCAGCATGCACTGGACGCGTGGCCTTGTGAGAGCAGTGATGTCTTTCTTGTGGATTCTAATTTTGCAGTGTGTCATGCATTCTTAATTCTGTATTGTGGTGTCGTCACCAACACGGGACTGCACCAGCAGAGGAGTCACGGAGGGGGAAGAAGTGATCACCCCTCTTCAAAGAGACAGGATGGGCTGGACGGCGAGGGGAGGTGACAAGGGAGGGGGAGAAAGGGCGCGAAGGCAGTTACGGAGCAGGAGTGAAATAAAGAATACGTGTTAAACGTTCCCTGGTGTCCTGTGGTAATTCAGGCCCTTTGAGGACTGATTACTACATGCAGTAATGCTGAAGTAAGTAACAGGGCATGCTTTTATAGCATGCCAAAACAACACAGCCCATGATCAGACAGTGACACTCTACAAAAGCACAGTGGAAGCGGAATTCACTTTCTGTTTTTGTTAAGCAACCTCATTCCATTATTCTCTTAATGAGTCCGGGATCAGTGTCTTGATGAAAGATTGATGAAGACTGGTGATTTATACTTCCAGATCACTAAGTGCTGCGCTCTGAGTTCCTGTTGACTGGTGTATTAGAACCACCACATGTATATGAAATGTCTATTGAAGGCAGCATAGCCAAAATGTCCTGAAGAGGTCCATAAATACTCAAAAGAGACTGAAACATGGTGTACTCATTGACAACCTATGTAGCTACTTTTATGACACTGATGGTACATCGGTGCCGTGATATCTTACATTATTTGCAAGGCTAGTTCCTCAAAATCAGGTGTCCTGCAAGGAAGTGCTAGCTGGCATCATTGGATGGGGAAGGAATGTGACCACTGCACGTTTTATACAAGGACAGAGCTGCAGGGGCCCAGCACACCTTGGATTGTGCAGATACTCCCTGCACAGACTGACTCCCTGGCCCCTTTCTAAAGCGCGCCTCGGTGTAGAACAGCAGGTGAAGAGCCGAATCAGGATGTTATACGTATTGACCCTGTGAATGCTGCACGGATGGGTGCCTGGTTACACCCTAGATGTCTGCGCGCATTAATGCTTAGAACAACCCTTCCATTACAGGCACCTGAAGACGATGCTCTGTTGACCACCTGCTCTTAGAGGTGTTTGCGCGCCAAGCCGAGCTGCAGAACCGGGAAGAGGAGGCGGAACTGGAGAGGCGTTAATCCTGCCTCACCGAGGACGCGTAATCCCGCGAACATCCTGCGGGGTGTGCCGCCCTGCAGCAGGGAGCCTGACATTTGCTTTGCACGTGCAATGACAGGAGCTGTCGCCGCCAGCCTTTCGCAGGCGAGCTTCTAAGTCGGGGGCTCCTGCTAAGCCGTCTTCACAGCTCTCCCTCGGAGGAAGGTTTACCTAGAAACAGCTTGCTAAACTGTGAAAGTGGCTGCAGGCTGTGTTAAGACAACACGAGTCCTCATTGTAAATAAGGAAGTCCCTTGAGCTGCTATGCTTTACACATGGACAGGCTCGCGGCCAGGAGGATGTGTCTGGGGCACAGGGGATGGCCCCATCAGGTGTAGCCATCAATAGTGGAGCAGGTACAGTGGCACCGGGAGCGGAATGCCCTTGGTAGTCCTCTGAAACCCAGAGTGACTGAATTATACTACCCACCCACAGGGCAGGGACCCCTGGTACCCTCGCTAGTCACTGATGGCCACATTAGAGTGAAACTGTAAGGTGGGTTCTACTTCCGGTAAGCATTTTTGGGAAAATGATGCAATATTCTTAGGTGTTAAAATGATGAAATTTTGTGTTTGAGTTTTTTTTCATTGTTGGTACTGGCTTACTCCACGGAACACTGGGAGATTTGTGGCAAATAACACAACATTAAGTATACTCAACGAATAATTTTGTGCAACATATAATTAGATTTGAAGACATGTTTACAGGGGATTTGGAGAGCACCCACCAAATGCAACATATACCATCTGGGCACATGTGGGTGGGAGACGCGGGTGGACGGCGTCTACCCACTGTTTTCACAGGGGTGGACGCTGTCCACCCTGCCAAGAAGAAGTTGGGCCGTACTGTAAAATTGCTGAACGTGTCCCGTGTAATTTTCAGACACTGGAACACATTCGGCAGCGCCTGCGCGTTGTCTGCTTTCGATCCGAACAACAATGTGCAGGGCGAGGGGTTTTCATAATTCAAGCTCCATCTAGTCCCCTAACAAAGGGCAAATTTAAGGGGCCATCAGGCCTCCTTTTGTTGGAGTATTCTGCCTTGGACCTATCTAGAGCCTAACATCTAGATGTAAATGCAGTGGAGGGAAAACAAAGGCTCACAGTTTGTTAGCACTTTACAAGTTCTTAAGAGAGGCACATGTTTGACTTTGTTCACTTCCTGGGTATGAGAGATGCATGCCCTGTAAGAATGTCAGATGTATTGATCTGTCCTAGTAGTTAAACAAAAATATGGAAATACTGCTATTTTCTTTTTGTTTTAACGCTGCTCATCAAAATGCAGGGTGTCAGAGCGCTTTAAATTGCACATACTCATTACATTGACAATAAATCATACAAGTTTGTACATCAATGTTCAGGATATGTTACATAAGGCAGTGAGGGTTACAAGGTGTAGGAGTCACATATCGTCCTTCATAGCTCACTGCGCTATATTAGAAGGACTACAACTTATGAACTGCAAGTAACACAAGTATCTCCGTGTTAAAAGCAGTAACCCACTTACCTATCTACATAAAATAAAAATGAGTTACTTGATGTGCTTTGCAGGAGGCACATTAACCCTGTATGCTACTTTGAGTCAAAATGGGCACTAGACAAAACTAGATCTTTTCAGCAAGTGGGTTAATCGCCAAAATTATTTCACCATTATTATTATTCTCTCAGATTTACTGGGAACCCAAAGATCTCTGCACCAGGTGCCTTAACCCCATACGATATTTTGAAAATCAGACTTTGCAACCAATTAAACAGAGCAGATTTACTGTCCTGTTTCACGTTGCTGCCAATTTCTTTGTGACAGAGCTTTTAAAAACAAATGCATAAGTTGAGACACAGGTTTTGCATTAGGGTTGTGTCACTTTTCTGGCGCAACCCTGATGCAAAATCTATTTTGGGATTTATAGTGTCACACAAATTCCTGTTGTGTTGACTTGTTACAAAACATACACGAACGCAAGGCAGCACATTGCTCCGCTTTGTGTCACCTTGCGTCAGGTAGGCGTTACATGCGCAGGTAGCTAAAGCAATTTCATCAACATGGAAATGTGCTGCTTATGGACTGTTATGCCTGATGGAGATAGTGTGTTCTGTCCTTGGGAAAAGGAAGCTATACGCTGACAAAAGGCAACATTGTTTTATGTGCAGCTTCTGTCTAAATCAGGAGTGTTTGCATGTGTACTCATAAAGCGCTCAAATGTTCTCATGATAGACCTGCTAAACACATGTGTGAGGTCATAAGATCTGATGTCACTTCTCGTGATGTCACTTCCTGTACAGTCATGGGTTGTGATGCCAATTCCTGTGATTTCACTTCCTGTAAAGCTGCGTGCGATGTCACGAGCTGTGATGTCACTTGAATACTATCTAACTTGGTTAGTCCCCTCACTTCTTTTTTTAGGACTTGTGCCCTGTATACCATGCCTAATTGGGTGTCCCAACTTACAATCAGGTTTGGCTGTGACTTTTTGATGACATACTGAGTGTCGGTCATGCGCAAACACGGTTGTCTGACGAAATATCATGGGCAAAAATACCATAAAAAAATATTGTCAAGAAAATATCGAGAACAGAAATATAAACTTTATACACTTTGCACACAAAGTCAAAAATATCAACAAAAACATAGAGATCCTCAAAAAATGGCAAGTCTATTGCATTTTATCTATCATACACTATTTTAGCTTTAAACCATATTTAAACTTTAAAAACATTATTAGATTTTTAAAACAATATATGTAATGTATAAAATATAAAAATGTATGAATTACAAACATGAAATACAAGTATGCACTTTAAAATAATTGCAAAATAAAAATACAATTAAATATTAAAAATATTGTGCAAAACATGTTATATGTCATTAAAGACTACACATAAAGAAAAAAATAAACCCAAAAATTAAAAATGAATATAAAAACGATTTACATTGTGCCAACAATTAAAAGTAAAACACAAATGCACATACTAAAGGTCTTCTAAAAACATTAAAGAAAAACATTAGATTTAGAGATGTAAAACACTCGAACCTGAGCATGAGTAGAGGAAAGTGTTAGACTTAGGACGGTTCAAATTTAGTATTCCCGCTCCAGCATTAGCAAAGGTAGGGTATATGTTGAACTTTGAAAGGGTTAGATTCACTATCCCCACTCCAGTATTAACAAAAATAGAGAGAGTGTTGTACCTTGGAGGGGTTAAATTTACTATTCCCACTCTAATCTAACAGAAGGGAAAGTGTTAGACTTTAGATTGGTCAGATTTACTATACCCATCCCAGTTTAAGCAACAGTAAAGTGTTGGACTTTGAAGGGGTCATATTTACTATTCCAACATTGGCAAAAGTAGGGAATGAGTTGGAATCTGGAGGGGTCAGATTTACTATACCCACTCCAATTTAAGCAACAGAAGGAAAAATGTTGGACTTTGGAGGAGTCAGATTTACTATTCCCACTCCTAGTTTATTCAACTAAAACACTTCAATCTAAACTATAAACTAAGCAAATTAATCAGAAATTTAACAATTCATAAAAAATCAACAACTATTAAAAGAACAGCTAATGAATTAATTTACAGAATTAATTATCAATTAAATATGTAATTGCATAAAACAAGTATAAATTAAAAACAATTTTTTTTTTTAAAAAAAAAGCTTCACGCCCTAGTCTTTTACACACCCAACAACCCACTACTGCATTCACAACTTCGAAATAAATAAAAAAAAATCATATAAAAACTCACAAACTATAACAAAACAAATTAAAAACAAATAATAAGTAATATTTGTCAAACTAATAAGAAATATGTTATATAAAACAATATTATATATAATTATACTTTGAAAAACAGTAACAAAGAACCAACAAAAAGATGATATTTTTACCTTCTATATTCTGTCCCATTATATTTGTGAACCACAATATTTTGTTGGGATACCTCAACCACTGTGCAAAATTCACTAACACTAAAGTGACAGGTAAATTCAGTTAAAGACATGAAAAATATGACTTGCATTCTTTACTGCAGAATGTCTACTAGAAACAGTAACTAAAACATTATAACAATGATGGTAAGCACGTTCCACAGTAAAACCCTAATGATGAATTCCAGTATTACTTTAATGATGATGTCATACACGGTCCACCAATAAATATGGAGGCCCCCATGTCATACGCTTTGGCCTGAGATCATTCCTTCTCTTCTTTGCAGAGAAAACACAGCAGATCGCAGACCAACTTCCTGAACAGACAACTAGAAATCTTCATGTGTAACCAGAAACTGAGCTGTTCTAAGAACTATATACTCCATTCTTGTCCCTGTAAGATTAAAGTACAAACACAATGTTAAGAAAGTAGTCAGGAAGCATAATCTTAATCTCTGAATCTTTAATAGAGTCTAACTTTCCCTTCATGTTATGACAAGCCTCGAAGATCAATAATGACAGGTTTAAAGCGTGTCAATCATATTCTGTGATACATGAGCCACCATATTCTAAAACAGATTTATAAAACTAGCCTGTGGTGCTCATATTATCTTGCAAACTTTGGAAAGACAAGTGGCCTTTAGACACCATAGTCCCCTTGGTAAAACAAGCCGTACAGGCAGAAGCCTCAACAGAAACAACAATAGCTACCTCTGTCATTAACCGTCTAATTCACTTTTCCGATGTGGCAAAGAAACAGGAGCAAAAGGCTTCTTGAATGAAATTAAAAGCTAAAAGACTGCAAGAAGTCTGACAGCAGAAGTCTGTGCTACATACCATCTGAGAGATTCCACAACACATTGGGGGTCATTCCGACCCTGGCGGTCATGGGAGGGCAGCGGAAGCACCGCCAACAGGCTGGCGGTGCTTCCTGGGCGATTCTGACCGCGGCAGTAAAGCCGCGGTCAGAAAAGGGGAACCAGCGGTTTCCCCCCGGTTTTCCCCTGGCCCAGGGAATCCTCCATGGCGGCGCTGCTTGCAGCGCCGCCATGGGGATTCCGACCCCCTTCCCGCCACCCTGTTTCTGGCGGATTTTACCACCAGGAACAGGATGGCGGGAACGGGTGTCGTGGGGCCCCTGGGGGCCCCTGCACTGCCCATGCCACTGGCATGGGCAGTGCAGGGGCCCCCTAACAGGGCCCCACAAAGATTTTCACTGTCTGCTATGCAGACAGTGAAAATCGCGACAGGTGCCACTGCACCCGTCGCACCCCTACAACTCCGCCGGCTCCATTCGGAGCCGGCTTCATTGTTGCAGGGGGTTTCCCGCTGGGCCGGCAGGCGGCCTTTTGGCGGTCACCCGCCGGCCCAGCGGGAAAGCCAGAACGGCCACCGCGGTCTTTTGACCGCGGAGCGGTCATTCGGCGGTAACCGCATGGCGGGCGGCGACGGCCGCCCGCCGCGGTTAGAATGACCGCCATTATCTGCCTTTAATATAAACATGGGTAAAATATTTAGTAGAAAAGGCCTCAGGATGCCTAATGACATATCGAGAAACTCGTTCTGGGTGGAAAACTGCTATGTATAACCAAACCCTGATACGGATACCCTTTTAAAAGAGCTCAGGCATAAAATCATAGTTGAGATGGAAGAAAATCATGATGGAAGTTCATCATCAGGCCATTGCAAAATGAAATGTAAAACCACTCTAACATCCCACAACATAGAATTTTATGCAAATAGAGGGTGCAGTTGTACTTCAAGTGAATGTTGACCCATAAGTAAAATATGACTAGTGCGTATAACACAACTATAATCCTCAACACTGCAGTAGGCTTTATCGTTTAGCAGAACTAAAAAGGTCACCAACTCTTCTGAAAGAGCACAAATGAGAGGATTAATATGTCATTCCACACATCAACCAACCCTGACTGACTAGTCATATCTGTAAGTTGCCAGACCCCAAGAATGCCTAATAGAGATTTCTGTGAAAGGCCAGGGACATCTCATGTAAACATTTCAAAAGTCTGGAATTGATTACAGGGTGGAAACCCCTCTGTCCTTTTATCATCTGAAAGAGGTAGCTATTAAATCTCTGGGTGTGTACTGGCAGTGTCTACTTCTCACTGATATGCTTGAGAACATAATTATTTCTTGTAACGCTGTACAGCCTGAAGACTCCAAGGATCGGACATCAGACACTCCCGCTGATAAAGAAAAAGGATGAGTCTGCCACCAAACCTCACGAACAAAGATTTACTTGAGATTGATAGAGCATAGCAAGACCTTTTTCAACCCCTCTGACACCCACCTCTCCAATAACCAACATTCAGGGATACAAAGGGACTTGTGATGATGGGGTGATAATTATTACATCACTAATATTAGTAGCTCAGGATGCTTTTCATTGAACATAAGTAACTCTTGGAGACCCCTGATTTCAAGAAACACCATTCTTGACTTCATGGATAAGGGCGGAAGATTGCCCACAAACCTGGGCAACACTCTTTCACATTACCAGACAGTTTCTTTCTAGTTTTGCTGCCCAGGTTTGTTGTTCTCATGGGCAAACACATTGTTTGTCACGTTGGTTGTAGTAGCAATATTTTGGCCACTTTGTCTCTGGAACAGGCCCTCACTGCAACCCTAAACGCTCATGGACTGTCCATATGTGCTGGTATCGCCCCATTTGCTCATGTTTGTCCAAACATGGTCAGTCCAGCCCTGTGTGTGCGTGCATAACCCATTTTCCTGAGTGAAATCTCATAAGTGCATATATTGGTTGACATGCACATGTACAGTCCCAAATAATGAATGCAGCCACTCTGGTGTTGCTCCATGCAAACAGGTGTACACTTATATGTTCTTTTTCATATGCTTGGTGCAGCCTGAATACCTGCAGGTGTGGCTCTATATGCAAACTTATACAGCTATAGGTTGATGTGCACTTGCATATGCTCAGTGCAACCCTTATGCCCTGGTGCAGCTCCATATTCACAGGTGTAAGATGGCAGAACTATGTGCCTGCAACTAGCATGCATACTGTAGAGCTGAGCCAGACAGGAGGACAACAACTCAGATACCTGAAACGACTCAGATACCTGATACAACCAGATACCTAAAACAGCAAGCAGCATGCTTACTGGAGAGCTCAGCTAGCCAGGAAGACAAACACTCAGATACCTGAAACACTCAGGTACCTGAAACAACTCAGATACCTGATACAATCAGATACCTAAAACAGCAAGAAGCATACTTACTGGAGAGCTCAGCTAGCCAGGAAGACAAACACTCAGATACCTGAAACAATCAGATACCTGAAATAACTCAGATACCCGATACAATCAGATACCTAAAACAGCAAGGTAGCCAGGAAGACAAACACTCAGATACCTGAAACAACTCAGATACCTGATACAACCAGATACCTAAAACAGCAAGCAGCATGCTTACTGGAGAGCTCAGCTAGCCAGGAAGACAAACACTCAGATACCTGAAACACTCAGGTACCTGAAACAACTCAGATACCTGATACAATCAGATACCTAAAACAGCAAGAAGCATACTTACTGGAGAGCTCAGCTAGCCAGGAAGACAAACACTCAGATACCTGAAACAATCAGATACCTGAAACAACTCAGATACCTGATACAATCAGATACCTAAAACAGCAAGGTAGCCAGGAAGACAAACACTCAGATACCTGAAACAACTCAGATACCTGATACAACCAGATACCTAAAACAGCAAGCAGCATGCTTACTGGAGAGCTCAGCTAGCCAGGAAGACAAACACTCAGATACATGAAACAATCAGAAACCCGAAACAGCAAACAAAATGCCTACTGTGGAGCTCAACCAGAAAGGAAGAGAAACACTAGGATACCTGAAGCAATCAGGTACCCAAAACAGCAAGCAGCATGCTTACTGCAGAGACAGACAGACAGGAAGACAAACCCTCAGATACTGGAAATGAAGCAGACATGAGGACATGTCTACAACATGGAGTCAGACTGGATGAATGTGGTTTGGCAGGAAGAGGCAGCCTCGCCCCTACAACACCCAGGATGTCTTTTTCCTAAAACAATCTGTGGCAATTTTCCCACACTGCAGAGAGTTCAAGAGTATGCCTGTTTAAAGTGTTGTAATCTGCATTAAAAAGCAACATGGGCGTGGTAGAGTCAGCTTAAGTACCACTGTAGTTATGGTTAATTTGCACCTTATTACAAGACAACTTTTGGGATCGCTAGTAAATTTGTCCTGTTTTGAAGAATCTGCAAGATACTTTGCCAAAAAGGTGTGGTTTACGAAATCTTGAAAATATTTTGCCGAGCGATCCTGGTTGGAGATTTAGAAGGGGTTCCAAAGTTGTAATTCGCATTCTGAGTAGATTTTTTGGTCCCCACTGCAGTGAAGATTGCTGAATCCAAGTCTGGTATTAAGATAGAAGTTGGTCCAGAGCAAATCCATTCATTAGTTCTTGTCAAACTAGGAAACAACCTACAAGTGAAACATGTATTAATATCTGTACTTCTAGAGTTCACAGAGCAGTTGGTGAAACTCACCTAAGCAAAACATTAATGGGAGCTGTTGGGGAGGTTTGAGGTTGCAAATTGGATCTACTAGTGTACAACCCTTTGAATCTGATTGATACAGAAGAGATGAAAACGGAAGCAGGGCCAGGATGGACCTTATTAAATGGTGATAAGTGCACAGCTATGCACTCCAAGCAACCAACGGTATTACATATGCATCCAAAACCGAGAATTCCATCAATAGCTTGTCTGAAGGTTTCCCATCCTGATGGATTGATTGACTGGTAGATTGATTGCTTTGTGGGTGTCTTGGCGCTATATACTAACTTACAGGATGGCTGATTAAGAAAGAGATGATGAAACAAAAATATGATACATGTTTCCTAAAACATAGATATGAAGTTAGGGTGTGGAAAGCACTCTGCAGTCTGTTCTATAGAGTGGTGGTTAGAAATTGGAAGGGTTCACCTCCCTCGAGTTATCTTCCTTATTTGAACAACATTAGCAAGATTGGTATTGGCCGATTTGAGATTGTGATAGGGTGCACAGGTAAAGAACATGTGCCTCCTGGTAGCAAAAGCACAAAGCTGTAAGGATATTTCTTTTCTCTGCTGGGAGACAGTGCAGAGTGCAAAGAGGTTCGGAAATTGAGTCACCCGGTGCAAGATCTGCTTCCAAAGGACAAGGTAAGGCAGCAGCCTCTGGGTGCAGCCACTAAAGGACACCAAAATAACACTTTTTATTGTATACCAAGCCCACCAAGGTATAAAATTACATTTATAACTGAAAGTTCATGAATGGTTCCTGCAGACTTCAGCATCAGATGTATTCTGATTAATATTCTGATGTAATTAGATACATTTGAAATAATTGCTGACAACCACTCCAGTACATGTGGGCCACCTTCCAGTATCCCATCAGAATGTTCACTATTGCTAGTGTACTCCCACCCATCACTACAGACCTCTGCACATGGGAGCTATATCAAACGCTAGCCTGTGTCTCCTTCAGGGAGGAAATCCAATGCAATAGGTGCTGTTCTGAGGTGTCGATTTTTTTAAAACTATGGGCCTCATCGCGACTTTAGCGGAGCCACCTTGGGACCGCCAAAGCAGCAGGGAGGACACCACCGCCATGCCGGTGTTGTTCCCCCCGTCATATTACAATATTCCAGCTGGGCAGCCCAGCGGGAACATTGTACTACGAGTTCCCGCCGAGCTGACCGGCAGGAACAGTGTTACAGTATTGGCCTCGGCATCCTTACTGCTAGACCCAGAATGACCCCCTATGTGTCCAAAGGACAAATGTCTACATAAATCCTCATGTTCTGCAAAGAAATCCACGTATCCCACCTGCTTCCTAATTACATTATTTGGCCTGGCACAGGAAAAGGTTTCTGATTTCTCAAGATAGTAGAGCAACGCCCACTGCCCTGTGTGGGTAGCAGTGATCTGACACCATTCCTGGAAGGATGCCAGGGCTCCAGCCTGAAAGGAAGGTTAAGATCCAAGGAGATGCTGGCAGCAAACATCCAGTCACTAAGGCAAACTGAGCCACCACTGAGTAGAGTCATCAAGATTTGTGTCTCCAGCATCCTGTCTTCATGAGATGCAAGCATGAGAAAAGAGTTGCTGGACCAGGAACTGTCAATGCTTTTCATGGGCAGTAAGTGGTAACGTGTGTCACATAGAAAGGCAATCAATATGGTGGATGAGTTGCAGTGTACTAGGGGAATACTTATAGTCCCAAGTGGGAGCTTTTTCTCAAGGATAATTAGCCCTCATTCATTGTCACCCCCACAACTTATTGTAGGTCATTGGGGTGCACGATAGACAATGTACTCAGTCCATAACCAAAATGTAGGCTCTTGGATAGTGTATTGAATATATGATGTGCCCTTTTTGTACATCCAGCATGTGGATGTGGACTACACCCAGCACTGTACCAGCCCACAGCAACAAACCACCCATCATCAACCGAACAGGCGTGGAATAACTGAAGAGAGCTGTGGTACCACCACTGCAGCCTCCCTACTAACTACATACTATGACTGCTTCTTGACAACCCATAAAGACGATCATATAAGGGATGACTGTAACGCAGTCCACCCAGGCAGAGCTCCCCACCATCTCTCCCGCCATCCAACACCTGCTCGGGACCATAAACATTCATAGAAATCTCAGACTGGACAGCCATGCACGGCAACCAGTTTAGTGGACTCTGTTCATAATAAATACCATAAAGGGACCTGCAAAGGTGATTAAAACTGCCAGCTTACTGAAAAACATAATCTGCAGCCTTGCCAAGTTCCCCAGGTCCATGTGTGATGTGCTGCTCCAGTACATTTTTTTCTTTGAACTCCGGGACTTATAGTCTTGTTCATTCCATTATAAAAGAGGACTACAAGTCCCAGAATTCAAAGGAAAAAATCTGGACTGGAGCACCACATCAGGTATGGACCTAGGAAGCTTGGCAGCTATGAATCTGTATTTCTGTCTCTCACACTTCTTTATTCGTCGTCATGCAAAGTGCTGAGTTCTGTAACAAGATAACTGCACCTTGGTGCGCCGAGAACACATCTCCCATCACTTGAGGACCCTCCACTGGCTACTGGTCGAGAGGCGAATCACCTTCAACCTTCTCACCCACACATACAAGGCCATACACAACACAGAACCAGCCTACCTGATCCACTGCGTCTCCTTCCACACCCCTGCCAGATCCCTCCGCTCTTCCCAGATGGCCATGGCCACCATCCCTTGCATCTACAAAACCACCGCTGGAGGACGATCCTTCACCTACACTGCAGCAAAGAGCTGGAACAACCTCCCCCTGCACCTCAGACAAAGCCCATCGCTCACCATCTTCAGGAAGAACCTCAAGACGTGGTTCTTCGGATGAGGCTCCACCCCTCCCCCCGCCAGCGCCTTGAGACCCTCGTGGGTGAGTAGCCGCGCTTTACAAATACTGATTGATTGATTGGTGGGTCGTCACGCACGACATGTAAACTCTTCCCGCATAGAAGCCAAAAAAACATAACACCCTTCGAACCACATACCCTTCATGGTCAAGCATGCTACCCATGTAGGCAAGTGCTTAAGCGCCTTACGAAGAAGTAGTAAGCGCTATATAAATGTTACAATATACCTTCAAAGGTCTCCCTCTATCATCTGTGGTCTTCTGTAATCTATTTATTTATCTAGTGCCTTTTCTGTGAGACAAAACTGTGCTGCAAAAGCATACTCGTGGTTTCACATTGACTCTCCATGAGAAGCACGCGTTGCCTCGCCTCTCTCCTAAGTGGCACAAACACGAGCGCCGTGGTAGTCTCAGTCTCAGACTACAGTGACCTTGTTTCCAGGTTCTGCTAATATTGTATAAACTAGCCTTTTCCAGGAGCTTTTGTTCAAGACCTGCTTTTTATCAACTGATGGGACATCAGACGGCAGTGCTATATATAAATTAACACTGAAAATAATTCGGAACCAAGTTAATCATGTCATAAGGGCGCAGGCGAGGAACCTTTTGTTGGGCTTTGCTTCCCTCTGCTGGACATTTGATGGAGGTCACGTTTTTGCTCTATAAAGAATAAATTGCATTTAGTTTTGAAGACTTTGAAATTAAGAACAGCGTAGGGTGCGTTTAAAACGTAAATAGAGATTATGCTCTATTGAAAAGATACACAACTGACTTGTACATGGGGTTCAAATGAGGACCCATCACTGTGGAGAAGACGGTGTTAAGCCACAATAGAAAAGTATCTTTAGACCGCCCAAAAAGACCCCTAATCACTGAAACTGTGATGAAGATCTGAGTGACGTAAACAGAATTACAGACACACAGACTGCGAACAAACACAAGCACACAGACACACCACGCGGACACTCACAGCACACACATGTGGACCAGCAAGCAAGGCCCCTGACTTCAGAGAAGGGATGAAAGTAAGAGATGACTTCTAATAGACGCACAGAGGCCAAGAATACGAGGGCTGATCTGGTGTTCACCCCCACAGTTCAACAAAACTGACAAGGCAGCACTAAATCACCCTGAATTGTGGGCAGGTGTTCGGTATGAGAAATGAATTCTGACATAAATAAGTTAAAATATTCACAAAAGCGTACAAATGCAACTTTCTTTGGTGAGTTGAAGCTGAGGCTGTAACCTTGAACTTTGCAAATTGAGCACATTTAGCACAGGGAGGTCTCTGGCACAAAGGGGCTTTGCTGCAGCTGAACAGCATACTCTGTGGCTTCTCGATTCACCGACGCCCCAAGGGTCTAGGCAGCAGGTTGCTTTGTTATTTTATTTAATGTTGACCCTTCCCCTGCATTCCTTATCCATCAGCACTGCTGCTTCACTGGGCAACGGGGTCTTTAATGGAAGGGCACCAATAGCCAGGTGTAAATAAATCAAGAACACAAGGTAGCATCAACTATTCAAAGGATGCTCTTGTGTAAGACGTCTTGTTCACCTTCTATATGCAGAACCTTTCCCGTTTAAAAGCACGTGAACATTTTATTGATGGTCTTTGGCTTCCCTGCAGACGTTCCTGCAGTCTGCAGGAGGGTTCAGATAAAGTTACTCATTCTTTTTAGGAGCCAAGCTTGTAGGTTCAGAGATGGGTGGCTATGGCGGTTCGTGCAGCCATTCATCCTGCAACCATGTTCTGTCTGAATGTCTCCTTTTGAGAGAAAGGCAAGGGTGGCTCCTCTGCAATGGCGGAGGAGCATCGCCTCCCTGGCTAAGAGCTAGCTGCAGAAAAATAAAACACTACATCATTATTGTTTTTATTTTTCTGCTGCTGGCTCAGTCAGCATGTGAAGGGAGGGGCGGGGCCATGGGAGGGAAGAGGGAGGAGGAGTGGAGTGCACTAAGTGCCCATGTGTGTTTGGCCGGCCGTCTTAGGCCGGCCAAACACACATGCACACTTAGGTTTCTCCAACATGGCTGTGTTGAGCAGCCGGGCTGGAGAAACTGTACAGACCCCAGGGCAGGGTCCGAGCAGCAGTCCAAGGTTACTCAGACCAATCCTGACGCTGCTTTCATGCTAGGTTTAGCATGAGAGCAGCACCAGGATTGCTGGGGAGCTTGTGCTGGTGTCCCAGTGACTTCCAGAACAGCAGAGGAGTGAGGCAGCAGGAGACGGCGGTAGGGAAAGAAAGTGTTTTTTTCAAATTTAAATTATTTGTTCCCCCCATTCCCGCTGTCCCCTGCTCCTCCCTTGACATTTGCAGCGGCTGCCGCTGGAAGTCACTCAGAAACCACTACTGCCAGGACCAAGGTAATCCTGGCTCTAAATTCCTTCAAATTGTCCTAGGTTAGACAGCCAGTGACAAGCACACAGAACATCACCCAAGTAGCTCATCAAATGTGTATGTTCTTTAGAGTTGAGCTCCAGACACCTGGATGTTATGTCTCTGAACTTTGCAGTTCTGGCTGTTATGCACGGTCTAACTATGGAATGGCCCTGTCAACTTAGTGGTTATTCCTGTTTCATGATATTCTAAAAACACCAACAATAATGCGTCTGCGTTGACATTTTGCACACCTGGTAAGTGGATTGGTGTCAGCCAAAGACTGTGATCCAGAGGCATGTGCTAGATTACTTGAATCTCCTTCCCTAGTGTCTCCTGGGCTTTGACTTGCTGCCCCAGGGAGCAGACTGGGGATGTTTACCACAAATCTTCTCAAAGGTGGCAGAAACGCTTTTAGTTGGGGATGGGGCTGCATGCTCATGGTTTTAGAAAACAACCAAGGTACTAGTTAGAATCCTATTTTACTGACATTTGTAAGTATCTGGCTTAATTTGTCTACTTTAACAAATGATTACGCCTATATATTTGTTCAAAGTCATCAGGAGCAGAGCAGGTGGTGTGTTGGAAGATAATTATCTTTTCATTACTATAATCTTTTGTTTAATGGCTTAGAAAACACAAAATGATATGTGTATTTGTCAACAGCACGTTAACTCCTTGCCGGCCTCTTGACATCTATGACAGAGGTTTATCTTCACCCAGCTCACTGGTACTCATTTTATGGATCATGGGAACATGAAAGGCTGAGTGGACATGTCAGGATTTGAACTTGTGACAATGGGGTCCAGTATGTTTGAATTAAGAGCAGGTCAGCAGTTTGGCAGCTTTGTTTTAATGCTAATTTAAGAGAACCCTCACATTATTTACTGTCACCTGTGTTTCTAACTGAATAAGAATTTTAATTGATGAAGTATTAATAGGGAACTTTATATCGGGAAACACTGGTTTAAAGATACATGGAACTGTAGATGAGTGACAGTGAAGACCGGGGATGCTTTTCACAAAGGGTTATGAGTGACACCTCACAAACCATCAAAGGGACGTTTATGTCACTTAAATCCCTGAGGTGAAAAAACACTTTATTGACTTTTTACCAATCTATAATTTTACATTATGTATGGCCCTCAAAATCATCTGCCCCTACTTTCAAATGCTGGAAAGGGGCCGAGGAGTAGTGGGGGAGTCACATACACATGGCCTCTCCTCCCAGTCCCAAATGTTAAAAAACATAAATAAATAGCTGGCCTCTTGCTACCCAACATCCTCTGTGCTTTGCTTTTACCCCTACCCCTGAAGCTGTGCTCTCGGCTCTCCAGCGCTACATTGGCAGGCTCTCACAGAGCAGTAGGAATCATCTATGCCAGTGGTTTCCAAACTTTTTGAACCGTGGCTGCCTTGACCTATTGGCGGATTTGCTGAGGCTCCCCATTATGACACTTTTTTAGAGGGTGGGGGATGTAAGCCCGGTCTCGGGAGAGCTTTAATTTTTCCCCCTTAAAATAATTGGTATGAAGCAGATGAAGGCATTTTAATCATAGATGTAATCCCACCCTATTGACAGCGGAACCCCATGCAGGGTCAACAACTGATTGAAGGGACACAGGGTTCTGGGAGAAGTGAACTGTTACTGCGTTGTGATGTAGTGCTCTTTGAAGAGGTGTGTCTCATTTCGGAGCAGGGTTTGTGAGGCCCTGATAGATACAGGAATGTTGTTTCAGATCTTGAGTGCATTGATAAAGTAGGCCTGCATCTACCGTCTAGTCTAACCAATGCCATTTGCTTTTGGTCTTCAGCTTCCGATCCATGAGAGTTGCTTACAGATATTTTCATTAAATGAAACACACGGTCCGGGAATAGACTATGGGTATCAAAGAGTTCTACCCATTATGTGTCTATGGGAAAATGTGTTCTTGCTTATGGCCCTATGTTTCAAAACATTTAGCCAGAAACCTAGGGAAGATTCCTAAAAGTATCATAATTTGTTTCTATTTGAGAACAGTTTCAATTCTAAGCTTCATTCATAACACGCTTCTGCTCGAGGAATAAGAACATTCCATATAAAGCACAAATTAATTACCACAGAAAATTAATTAATTGAGAGAAAAATAAATGTCTCTCCCACATGGAAAGGGTAAGTATCAGAGCAGTTTCTACAGCACCTAATCTAAGATAGAAAAAAACAATTATAAAGTTTATTTTGACAAATGTGCAAAATGTACAACATGCTATACAATTGTTTATACAGCACCTATAGATCTCATCTTAGGTACTATGCTATTGTAGCAGGAATCTAGTATTCACAATTGAGGTGCTCACTGAGAACCATACATAACATTAGCATTAATGCTGTTAAAGTTTCTTTCGATGATTCAGCGTTGATTAATTTTGCCAAAAATAAATGGTTGCCTCATCTTCACCTCTTATAACTATCCGTTCAATACAGTTTTGCAATAAGGCAACATGCCCAATTCTAATAAAGACACCACTTCTCCTGGGAAGATTTAATTTTACACTTGTGGAGCTGCTTTTCCTAGAATGGGGGAGAAGGTTCAACCAAGTGATTACAAGGGTGTGCATTTGACTTAACAAAGTAGCAAACTCTACATCTGATATGCATATCTGATTAATCTTGACTGTACATCTTTATGTTGTCACATTTGTTTTTGCACAAGTTACTGGCAGTTATCCAGATTTACTTTTGTTCTGTGGTTAAAGTAGTGGTAACTACGACAGTTCCACATATTTCAACCAATAAATGTACACTCACGCCCTCATTATGAGTCTGGCGGTTGTTGGACCGCCAGACAAGACCGCCACCGGGCTGGCGGTAAAGACTGCCATATTACGACTTCGGCGGTTTGGCCAAACCCAAACCACTGAAACGTCGCCCGTACTGCCAGGGCGGTCGGTCCACAGAGCCAGAGGTGAGCACCTCCGGCCCGGCAGTAGCTGTAATACTGTCATCAGTATTACGACTCAGCAGACTGCCAGCATTTTTGTGGCGGTCGCACCGTCACGAAAATGCTGGTGGTCATGCACCTGATGGCAGACACACCCCCACAAGACCACACACCTACAGTCACACACCCCCACTCACCCTCGCATTCGCCTACATACACCCCCACACATGCATACCCAAACACGAACCCAGATACACCCATTTACTCGCGCACACGTACTCAGACAGACACATACACTGGCATGCACTCACTCAGACACATACACTCACATGCACGCACTCAAACGGGCACATGCACTCGCATTCACACACTCAAGCTGACACTTCCTTCCCCCCTCCGCATTCACACAAACATACATGCACTCACACACACACACACAACACCCCCCCTCGGCATACACGCACTCACAAATGCACACACAGACACCCACCCCCGCATTCATACACACACGCAGACACCACACACATTCACACAACCCCCCCCCTTCAGTCGATCAACTTACCTGCTTCGGTGAGTTGGCTGCCTGGGAGGGGATGGGTCGGGACACTCTCCACCACCGGCACCGCACCGCCGTGCAGGAAACCGCAGCGCCGTATTACGGATCATAATATGGCAGGTGGTGTCCTGTTGGCGGGTGGTGCCGGCGGTGGAAAGCGCCTCTATTAGGACGTCAACCAGGTCAACGGTGTTGGATTTCCACACAAAATCAGGCAGAAATGGGCACGACGTCGTAAAAGGGCGGTCTTCAAACCGCCAGCACTGACGGTCTTTTGATGCTTGCAGCGTCAGGGGTTTTCGAAAAGACCACCAAAGTTGTAATGAACACCTGGTTCTTTGATGCCTGTTGGGATTTAGGGCAATAATTAGCCATAAGCAATAATGTGCACCTCACATGACATGAGTAGCATTTTTGTACTCTCAAGTGTACACATCTTAAGCCCTTTAAGGCCCACCATGCTGTCAATCTATCCAGCTAATCGGATTGCAGTAATGATTTGTAGCATGGAATTGGCATTTTGGAGGAAGATCTCATTTCTGGGTTTTCAAACTGGGAGCCTTACTCGTGATACTCGTAGACCAATGGCACTGAAATCTGATTAAATTCTAAGCCAGGTAGCAAGATAGCTCAAAGTGTGAAAGGCATAATGGTGTCATGTTATGTGCAGCAGCGCAAATCTCAAGGGGAGGGACGGGCGGGGGTCAATGGGACATGGGAATAAAATAAAAAAGTAATAATTTTTTTTAAAGTACCTTTCTGACGCCTGCTACCTCGCTCCTGTTCCCTCTCAAGGGTGATGGTGTCCCAGCAGTCCCTGGAACACCAACACAGGCTCCCCATACAATCCTGACACTGCTCTCATGCTAAACCTAGCATGAGAGCAGCACCAGGATTGGTCTGAGTGGCTTGGTCTGCTACTCAGACACTGCATGGGAGGCTGTGCAGTCTCTGCAACCCAGTTGTGTAACGCAGCCAGATTGAAGAAACCTAAGAGCGCATGTGTGTTTGGCCAGCCTAAGACAGTTGGCCAAACACACATGCGCACTGAAGTGCACGCTACTCCTCCTCCCCTCTCCCCTTCTTAAGGCCCAGCCCGCTCCTCCCTACACATGCTGCTGACTGAGCCAGCAGCTGAAAAAAAAATGTTAGTAAACTATTGTTTAATTTTCAGCTGCTGGCTTAGCCAGGGGGGCGACGCTCATTCACCATTGCGAAGGAGCAGCCCTTGGTTATACGATCTGAGGGTCCTGAGTCTGAATCCCAGCAGTTCATACTTAGCCTTTCACCAGTCCAAGTTTGATGAAATACCTACAACTCAATAGGGTGGGATCTGGTGTTTATGGTGCTTCGAAGTGGCAAAACTGTAGGTGAAGATGAAGCACTATAAAAAACAAGTTACTTCCCAGCCAGGTGTGCAAACAAGGGGGAAATCATTATGCACATAATAAAGCATCTATTGTATGCAGCAGTGATAGTCTCATATTGACAAGGAATCAAAAGGGTGCACAAACAAGCTAGGAGTGGGGCCAGGTCCAGGCGCTTTCAAAATTATTTTATGACCTAAGATGACAAATTGCTTTAGTTGCACTCCTACCGCATGTCTGCATTCTGGGCCTGACATTCACAATCATCTTCAAACCCTCAGAATGCAAAGTTTTCTGAGTAATGTAAGCGACTTATGTAGGGGGAAACCTGTATGTCCACTATTCAAGATGTCCAAGAGGCAGACCCGGCATATGTGTCGGGCGATAAGGACTCCAGTAAATGATGGTAGGAGTCAAAGGGTGTGAGCATGACCATCACATTGTTTATCCTGGCTGGACCTGGCTCAGGCTGACAGAGGAAGCATGGTTGTCCTTCTGTAACAGTGAGCGCAAGAGGAGTGGAAGGAGCAGATGAGCAAGACAAGGAGAACTCCAGACACCAACCTGTTCTTCATCTCTGAAAAAAACTCTCTTGAATCAGATGATCCAGCACATTATAGACCATTCTCTCTTCTTAACCTGATGGAGAAAGCAACAACAAAACAACTGCAGGCTATGGCAGGAAACCTTGCTTCATCGACTTCAGTTAGACTTTCACCCAGGTGATGGGACAGAAACGACAGTGACATCTGGTTGGATCATGATGAGACTCGCGGACAATGGCAAAGTGGGAGCTGCATTAGATCCATCTGATGTCTTCAATACCGACCATTGCCAGATTCTCCTGGAACATCTTGGGACGCTTTGTATTTGAGAAGAAGCGTTGGAAGGGATTGTGTCTTTTCTAACACACATCAGTGGGTTCACCTGGGTTCCTTCACCTCTTCCCATCAGCCAATCCCTGGGTTTATTCCAGAGAGTACAGCCTTTTCTTCATACCTCTAGCTCATGTGAGGTATAGATTAGATATTGTAATCTGCATGTGTGCAGGTGACACTCACATGGTACCCTCTTGCTGTACCGTACATATAAAACCACGGCACATCCTGATTTTCATATTGGTGTCTTTTAATTCTCCATGGTGAGTCAATATACACGATCAAAGAGATGTAGCATCAGCAAGTTTATTGTCGGGAAAGACGTCGCCAAGTTGAGACCATTCGTAGCATTAAAACATCGACAGCCGACATGTGTTTCGTAATTACATGACTTTTTCAAGGCTAAAACGTGTTGCTTGTACAAGTGAGCCGTAGAAATATAAAAGTTAGACCCAAAGTGTCCAATTGCATGATGAGCAGTTTCCTTACTGTCGTATAGTATCTCACTATTGTGCAACTCGAAATACGAATGGGTGTGGTCAGGTATTAGTCAGAAAGTTTCTCTCCGACCCTGATAAGTAAGTGAAACCATGCGTAGAGTCTTTGTTGACTAGGTAAGAAATGCATCAATTCATTCCACACAGGGAAGGGATGCATCAGTTTCCAGGCAGGCAGCCTCAGGTCTTTGCATTGATTTTTGAGTTTTGATCCCCTTAGGAGTCTCTGGATGAGGTGCAGTGGTGGATGAATGCAAACTGTCTTGAACTCAGTCCTTCCAAATCTGAGATTCTTGCAGTAAATCCTCAGTGTCTCAAGTCTCTGCCCTATCTCTTAGGGCCCTTGCCTTCCTCCCAGCGACGGCTGCTACAGATATCAAAGGGGGGGCGGGAGGGACGACAGGGATGGGGGGTAAAAAATAAATGTTTAAAAAAAACTTACCGTTCATTGCCCCCAGCGTCCTCTTCTGCCACCTCGCTCATCCTCATTCTGTGCTGGGACACCAGAAGAGGCTCCCCAGTAATCCTGGCGCTGATTACATGCTAAACATAGCATGTAAGCAGCTGGGGCTTGTGCAGTTTCTCCAGCCCAGCTGTGTACACAGCCGGGCTGGAGAAACCTAAGTGTGCATGTGTGTTTGGACGGCCATCTTAGGCCATCCAAAAACATGCGCACATAGTGCACACAATTCCTCATCCTCCCTCCCACCTCCCGAGGCCCAGCCCCTCCATGCACCTGCTGGCTGAGCCAGCGGCAGAAAAATAACCTGATATTCAAATATTGTATTATTTTTCTGCTGTTGGCTCTTAGCCAGTGGGGCAACGCTCCTCCGGCATTCCGGAGGAGCCGCCCCTGCTACCTTCACCATAGACAGTCAGAAATCTTACAACCCTGACTGATTCTGACACAAGACTG
Source organism: Pleurodeles waltl (assembly GCF_031143425.1). Lineage (NCBI taxonomy): Eukaryota > Metazoa > Chordata > Amphibia > Caudata > Salamandridae > Pleurodeles > Pleurodeles waltl. The sequence goes on from NC_090444.1 coordinate 1,763,697,132, forward strand.
TCCTCTCAGGTTTTGTCAGTTTCCAGAATTTAGTGTTATCATCCCAGAGTTCTCATACCAGTCACAGAAGGGTTGTGGCATAGACACTTTTCCTATCTTGCTGGGACTTATGCATTCCCATCTATGCCGATCCACCAGAAAATCTATTAAAAGACTTTTGTTTATTCAGAACTCAGCAGTCATCTTTGCACCACTGTAGTTGTGCCTGGGTTACACACACCACAATTAGCAGTACACAAACATATATAACAAGCTACATGTGGAGCAATGGGTGGTTGACAGAAGACTCTAGGAAAGAGGTCTCCAAACTTTTTAATGCCACGCCCCCCCAGTTGAAAAATAAAAATCATTGGGCCCCCCTCAGAATTTTTCACAATTATTTTTATAAACAAGCCAATGTTTAAATATGTCTAAACCTATTTAAACATTGCAGTTAAGTACTGTTACCTTTTTTAAACTGCAATAACATGTTTCTGCTTAAAACAAAAGCCTGTTATCTGTATAATATTTATTTTGGCCAGAGTCTGGGGCCCCCCCTGGGATCACTTGAGGCCCCCCTAGGGGGGCCCACCCCCCAGTTTGAAGACCTCTGCTCTAGGACATCTCCCAAATCCAGTACCATGCAAAGCATTCACCATCATGCAACCAGTGCTATGTGCGGCTTGGTGAAAGTGCCCAGGGATGTGGAATTCGAACCCACTGTTTTGGGATGAGTTATGCCTCGTGCCATCTGAAAAGGGCACACACACTCTACATACAGTTGCCATTTTGCACTATGCCTGAAGTTCATTGTGCAAGCCCTCCTCAAAAATGGACCGGATGTTATCAATACAATGGTCATCCTTCCCAGAGTTAGCAGTCATTTCAGCCATTATTATTAAGTCTGAAATTGGCCAAACAGCTTCAGAGAGCCAACAGTCTTGCCCTCCGTGGCCCCCAATAGGTTTGCAGGTCTCCACGTGGTTCAATGACTGTTTGAAAAATACAAAGACACCCAGAAATATGTAATTGTAGGGCGAGGCGCAGTAATCCATGTCTTGGACGCCTCAGAAAAGTGGGCCAATGAAGAAAGACTTCCAGATTCTCAGACTTTTGTAGTGAGCTACTCAGGCAGGGAACAATGAAAACACATGGTTTCTCCGAGACAACTCCTGCATGAGCAGATGCTGAATATGAGAGAATTCAGAAGGAGCGGAGATCACAAAGCCGTGTTTCTGGCCAAGAAACTATATGATGCTAAAACAGGTGCAAATGTTCTCTGCACCCGGCTTAGCACTTACTCAATGATCTAAGCAACACTGGGGGTAGAGTTGTATCACTTACAGGGGATGCCTCACAAATCTGTCTGGGTGCTGTAAAAGAGTACCACAGGAGTACCTCATTAGGTACTCCAAACGCCTTTGTGGCTAGCCCTCTCTATCAATGCCTGCTTTAGACTTAGCTCAGTCTAATCTCTGGGAGAATACTCCGAGGAGTTACTACATCTCAGCACAGCAAGGGCCGGGGGAGTGAGAAGGGTCGGAAACTCAGTTTTTGTGGTAATAGAAACCTAACGTCCAATTCAGAAAAAAACCTGCTTTTGTCGCTTTCATTGTAGTGTTTGTTTGGCAAGCTTTACCTCTTAGAAAAAATGCATTCATTTGTAAATTTGTTATAAATACTTTTATTGGCAAGGGCTTCTGTAAACTCCAGTCATAATCCCTGGCATATCTTTCCTAAAGACAATACCGTCCTTGTTATGAATGACCGTGAAGTACCAGAGAAGGAAAGAGGAAACCCCTAATGCAGTTCTGAATAGACCTATGAAAAGGGATAATAAAAGTTCTCCTGGATTTCCTTCAAGCGGCAGGTGCTTCCTTCCTCATTTCCATCCATTCATGGCGCGGGCCGGACAAGGCTGCCAACTTCTGGGTAACTGTACGTCTCAGCACGCGCTCTACGCGCCCCATTAGGTGATCGCCCATAGGGGTGCAAGCAACTGGCATATGGACCCAACACCAACAGAGACCTGAAAAATTGTCCTTGGTTGTGTGCAATCTCTGTGCGCTCAACAGACTACAGCAAATGATGGCCCATATTTAAGAAAAGTGGCGCTACATTACATGTACCGTCATTTTTCTCACAGCCCCTTGTGCCCCCCTACTACACCATGTGTGCGCTGTATTTAATATACGGCACACCATGGGGCAGGGTAGGGGCAATAGCATCTACATTTTTGACGCTATAAACGTACTGTGCAGGGTTAGCGCCAATATTTTGGCGCTAATCCTGCAGAGTACATAGGGGCCCATTGAAAACAATGGTATGCCCTCTTTTAACTCCTGCTCTGTGTAGGCGTTAAAAATAGCCACACAAAATGGCGCAGTGGAAGCTCTCCGATTGCACTATGCCATTTTTGCGTTCCCCCTAATGTGGCGCTTAGGGTTACAAAGTGGCACAATGCATGCATTTGTAAATTTGGTGCTGCAAATTTGGCCTCATTGGGCCACATTAGAGTCATGCAAAATGGTGCCAATGGGGCACACGGAGGCACTAGGCCCTCTCAAATCTGGGCCTATAATTGGCAGGGCAGGTCTGGTAAGGCAGCAGCATATTGACGTTGTGTTCTCAAGAGGGCAAATGAAAAATCCTCTCATCAAAATCTATCTGCTACTGAAAAAATACAATGATCCACAAACTACGTTTGGCAGTGCCAACGGGTAGTAGTGCCAAGGCAGGATGTCTGCAGTGTCAGTCTTTAACAGATGTGGGCATTTCCTCTCTTTCCAGGAACTCAGTCTTAAAAACACGTTTACGTGGCCAGCAATAGCAAACCTGCCTTTGTCAGAAAATGTGCTTATAGCCCAAACTTTTAGCTTTAAGTGCATTGCATTACCTTTGTTTTATGTTACTTACTATGTGATGTGCAGGGTAGGGTGTTCAGAAGCCAGCATCTAGTTAGAAAACACCTATGGATCTAAAGAATAGGATGGTAATGTTATAAGTAAATGAGTTTGAGGTGAGCGGGTGGGAAAGTCTTGAAAAAACAATACAATTCAAAAACACAGAAGATGAAGATTTTTCACACTTTTTCATTTCCACCTCATAGAAAAAAATTTGATGCTAGGAGGGGTCGCTGGACTGACTTCTAAAAAGTGATTTCATGTTTATTTCCTTCTCGACAGGTGAGTATGAGTGCAGAGCAGTTACTGTGTGATACTGCCCATTATCCAAAAAGTCTGTGTAGTATCAGGAGCAGAACTGTGAGTGAGTCTGGCTAAGATCAGTAGCAGAGCTCCTAGGTCTGATCAGCACACAACTATGAGTGAGTTTGGGCATTATGAAGACCACAGCTAGGACTTACTTGTTTATCATCCTCATCATAAATGTTTATTTTGGAATATCAAAATCATTAAAACATCATGCATTAAAATGCAAATATAAAAATAAGCACAGTGTAAAATCATTAAAATAAAACTAAGAAACAAGCAGCTGACCACGGCTCATACTGTGTCGTACAATAGCATTAATTGATGCATACAAAAACAAGACACAGATCATAAAACTAGCTCTAAAGTAAACAGGCAGCGCCTTTAAAAAGACGAATAAAAGGTACTATAAAAACAAGGCAGCAACGGCCATGGCGAAGACGTTAATGCTGAATTCCACGTTTGCGGAGGAGCCAGGCAGCGTGCAGAAAGTTGGTCATTGCGGCCACAATCAGGGACGGCTTTAGCGCTGGTGGCGCCCCGTGCGACAGTCTTTTTTGGCACCCCTGACCCCATGACCACTTCCTCGGATTCACTCACTCACTGCCCCTCATCTCTCTCCATAGCCCCCCCTTCACATACATTCATTTGTTTTAAAGCGCTGGTAGAGGCTGGCTTTACTAATCCACTCAGCCATCCACATAAAATATAGTTCTGTTCTTTGCATCAGGCTCATTAACCCTCTACGCTACTTCATGGGAGTCAAAGCTGCCGCTAGACAAAACTCCCATTTCTCTCCTAGCAAGAACATTAATCACAAGAGGTATCTTGACCTTTTAATTGTTTCCTGAAGGCTGGATGCACAGTGAACTTTCCAGCAGGTGCTTTAAAATTGCAGGTTTCGTAAGTCATTGCTAAACACAGCGCCCCCCTGAGGTCAGCGCCCCCCAATCCAGGTCAGCACCCAGCGGCCCCACCGCTTGCACCACCCTAAAGGCAGCCCTGACCACAATCAACTCTCTTGTATCAAATCGTAAAATGCGTAGTGTGGGTGCCTATTGCCTGAAACCCAAGAGATTGCACAGTAGTTTTAGCCAATGCTTGCATGGCCTAGCATATGCAGGGCAAAAAAAGGCAAAATGGTGGAGAGTTTCTTCTGCTGCATTGCAAAGTGGGCACCTACTCAAACTGCAGTACTTCTCACCCCACTATGTATAGAAACTGTTTACTGGGAGGACCCCATACCTCCATTTTAAATAGGGTTGTAATGGGGTAACACCAGGAAGAGAGTCGAAAAACGCTTCATAAGCAGTTCATAGCTCATTAGGAATGCAACTTATGAATAGCACAGCAACAAAAGAATCCCTGTGACAAAAGCAGTAACCTACTGTGCTATGCACATAAAATACTGTTCTTTGATATGCATGATACACGTTCTTTGCAGCGAGCATATTAACCATCTGCTGTACCACAGATGAGTCAAAACCACCACTAGACAAAACTCCCATCTCTCTCCAGCAGGTACATTAATCACAAGAGTTATCTTGACACTTATTTTTTCCCGAAAACTGCTGGATATACAAGGAACTTTGAAGCGCTTTTAAAACTGCTGCACAAATGAAGTAACAAATACAAAAACACTCACATGTTTCTGTCGAGAGACCCCAGCTTGAGAGAAGTGACTGCCTGATTGCCTGCCCACACCTTGAGATGCCTGTGGACCCCCTGGGAATGTGTCACAGACCCCTGAGGGTACACGGACCACGGGTTGGGACCCACTGCTCTGAGTGTCCCAGAGTATAATCAAGAGCAGAGGTCTGGATGAGTCTGAGTATAATCACGAGCAAAGTTCAGAGTGAAACACTATTATCCACAATGAAAGGGTTTGACTCATTTACTTCACCAGAGTGTCTGCCTCTTAATCTGCCCTTTCCTTGTCTTTAATGATGATGTTAACTTGCCTTAAAGCCAAACAGTGCTGTGATCTTTCTTATAGGAGGCTCAATACGCCAATCCTTGATTACACATGGCAACTCGGCCTTCCACCTTTTGAGCTAGTAAATTGAATATCATCAAACTTACTAGTTGTTGCGGACAGAGACATAAAAAACTATCTGGTTTGAAGTGCTAGCTAAAACACATTATAATCCCTCTCTATGAATAGGAGTCACTCATCTCATTATCTTGCAGGGTAACTTTACAATGTTACCAAAAGATGAGCAGGGAAGTCCTTCCCTCTTTGTCGAATCAGGAATCTCTTCTCCACTAGAGATTTAGGGCCAGATGTAGGAAGGTTCCCTTTTGAGAGTTGCAAATTGCGAGTCCCAGCCACTCGCAATTTTCAACTCGCAAAAGGGAATGCAGAAAGGGGTCTCAGACACCTTCTGCGACTCGCTATGGGGTCACAAAGACCCACCTCATCAATATTTATGAGGTGGGTCGCAGTTTGCGACCCCATAGCGAGTCTAGGCACTCACGGGGATGGTGGCCTGCTGGAGACAGCAGACCACCATGTTCGTGACTGCTTTTGAATAAAGGAAAACGAGCTGCAAATAGAAAAAATTTCGAAACCTTTTAGTTTCGTTTTTTTTCAGAGTAGGCAGTGGTCCATAGGACCACTGCCTACTCTGAAAAAATATTTTTGTTTGCATTCACAAAGGGGAAGGGGTCCCATGGGGACCCCTTCCCGTTTGCGAATGAGTTACCATCCACTTCAAGTGGATGGTAACTGCGAGTTGATTTGCGACCGCTTCGCGGTCACAAATCAACTCTACATCGCGGTGCGAGTCGCAAATAGGAAGGGAACGCCCCTTCCTATTTGCGAGTCGGAAACACATTTTGCGAGTCGGTACCGACTCGCAAAATGTGTTTCTGCATCACGTGAGGCCTTTTGCGCCTCGCAAACGGCGTTTTTCGCCTTTTGCGCCTCGCAAACAGCGTTTTTCACCATTTGCGAGGCGCAAAAGGCTACTTACATCTGGCCCTTAATGCCGGACCGAGCCTGTGTCATTACTTGAAAAGTTGATGCAATCTGAAACAAGGAACTTTTTTCAAAAATGTTGTTGCTTTTTGTCTCTTTTAAAAACACACACTCTTTCTTCTTCAGGTTTACTTAGATGTTTAGCTGACACCAAGAAAATTACAATGCTGGTAGATGTTTCACTGTCTCTTCTGAGCTGGGTTTTTGCATGCCAAATGGATTTTAGAATTTTTTGCAAAAAGTCTGGTGCTTCAAATCTTACATTGTGGAGGTATGACGAAGGCAAGCATGGTGCCTGCTTTGCAGAAACACAGGGTCTTCAACGCCTCCAGGGCAGCAGCGGCTTCCCTGACCCAGCATCCCCTCCAAGCAGGCGGAGACCCTAAACCTGGTGTTCGGTCCTCCACCAGGTGAGCTGAGGCCACAGCCTCTGCTGACCCAGCATCCCCTCCAAGTAGGCGGAGACCCTAAACCTGGTGTTCGGTCCTCCACCAGGTGAGCTGAGGCCACAGCCTCTGCTGACCCAGCATCCCCTCCAAGTAGGCGGAGACCCTAAACCTGGTGTTCGGTCCTCCACCAGGAGAGCTGAGGCCCAGCCTCGCCTGACCCAGGAGGGTGGTGGGCAGCCACCAGACTCTAAATCACCCTGAACGACTGCAAAAATGTTTGACATTCAACTTATTTGATTTTTTTCTCTTTTCCATTTAGAAAATATTGGGCATGCTAAGGTGGCCTTTTGAAAATGTCATCTTTAACGTCCTCTTGGAAATTAATAAAAATTAAAAGCAATTCTGATCGTACACTTAAAGTAAAATTAGAAATGAACAGTAATCTTAAAGGAGTTGCAAGCTATAAACATGCTTGCCTCCCTTGTAACTTTTAATTTGGTAATATTTTAAATGTAGTGGAGGAATTGATATGAGTTCCTCCGGATTTTGAGCCTATCATTATAGGGTACCTGCTACAAAAACACAGATTATGTGGCAACAGGCGCCAGCTGTGAGGTTCTCAGAGGTACACTTCAAAAATGGCTAAAACAATTAAAAAGCTGTGGCAAAGAGTTCTTTAAACTAATTATTGAAGATGAAGGAACCAATACAGGGGATATGTCAGGGCAGCCAACCTAACTTGATGATTTTGACCGTGACTGCCGGTATGTGTGACAGAGATGTGTTTCCTATGTTTGAAGCTATTGAACCAATGTCTTAATGTTCTCTTAGAATCAAGATATTCGGGTGACTGTGGAATGAAAACAAAAGCAGGTCACACTTTCTTGTTCACAAGTTACTTAGATACGTTATTGTCGGAGGGCATAATAATTGGTCGTTTGTGTAGATGATACCGGCTCTGTTATTTAATAAATGAAGTTACGTCGCTGAGCGCTCAAAAGGGGACTTTAAAACCTACAAATGGGGGCCGACGTCAGCAGAGATGGTCAAATGGCATACCTAATATGAAAAGAACACATACAGGCCTTAATAGGTTTTTATAGAACTACTTTCGACTGGAAGGATCCACAAACAAAAATTAAACAGGACATTTTTTTTAAATGGATAATAATAGCTAGTGTGACAGGAAATGACTTGCAGAAGAACAACTGCAATCTGGGAACCATATTAAGCAGGTCTAGCTACTGTGAATGTGGAAACAAATGACAAGATTTTAAATTATCAGACGCCATTTTGACCACTGCAACATTTTCAATTCCCTCCATTGAAAACACACTTCCATTGTCCACCATCCAACAGTTATTTATTTTTTATTTTTTAATTATTAGTAAGCAGTTGTGCATGGGGTTGATAAGCCTGGATAGGTAGCAGAGAGCTTTACAGATGAACAATCTCATACAATCCAATGTAAAAATGAAATCTAATATCTTCTATTAGATAAAAAGTACACCTTCTATAACATATAATCTTATAAAGTGTATCACAATTGTAAGAAACAGTTGTAAAATACCGTATCACACAAAGGTAGAAAATTATGGTGAAATATAGTAATCATTCTGAAAAACTGTCTCAGAGAGAATGATGATTTTCACAAATGTCTCTGGCCAAGCCTTTTCAGCTTTGTTTTAAACGTAGTAAAGGAAGAAATTGTTCTGATGTGAGAAGGGATGGAACTTCACAGCCTGGGTGTTTTCTAGTTGTAGTCCCCTTAAATCCTGGTGTCTCAAGAAGGTATTCCCTTCTCCCATCATTGTGTCAACTGACTGAGATGGACAGTGTCTGGGGAGGTAGTTAGATGTTCTTGAAACACAGACATTATATACGATGCACATGACCTGTCATCACTCCAAAAGAACTACGGCCACCATGAAGTTAATCAACTTAGGGGACCCATCAGACACCGCTGATACCAAGCCTACTCCAGAAGTCTGCAACCCATCAGCACCAAGACCACACCTATTCTGAATGCCTCCACCTCATCTGCAACCTTCCTAGATGCTTTGAAACATGAAACTATCCTCTTCTGAAAAAGACTTCTGTGTACCCCCCTCGACTCTTGCCAACTACGGACTGATCTCCCTGTTACCATTCCCGGCCAAGGTCTTAGAGAAAATCATCAACAGATGCTTCACTGCATACCTCAGTGATCAGAAACTCCTTGACACCGCTCAGTTTGTTTTTCAGACACAGCCATACAAACCAACATCATCGCCATCAAGGGTGGCATCCGTATGACTCTGGACAGAAGAGACATGACAGCCCTTATCCTCTGCAGGGTTTGACAAGGTCTTCTATCCCATTCTCATCCATTGCCTACACAACTTCAGAATTCAAGGACACGCACTCTGATGTATCTGCACCTTCTTGACTGGAAGGACCCAGTCAGTCAGCCTAGCACCGTACACCTTGGACACCCACAACCTCCTCTGCAGAGTTCCACAAGGATCTTCCCTGAGCCTCTTCAACTCATACATGATCCCACTAGCCAGCATCATCCGCTCTCACATCAACGTCCTCTCCTACGCCGACGTTACGCAACTAATTCTCTCCCTCATGGTCAAGAAGCCCAGTACCCAGGTCATGTTCAATGCCTGCATAACTGAAATTGCCTCCTGAATGAAGATCAGCTGTCTGAAGCTGAACACCAACACAAACTAAATCAAGATCTTTGGGAAGAGCACTTCCCCCCTGTGGGATTCCAACAGACCTAGGACCAACACCCACCCCGACAATCCACACCAAGGACCACGAGAGCCTGAAAATGCTGAGGAATATTTTCAAATGGCTTCCGATCAGCATCTGGAAGACCTTCACACATGCCCTGAACAAAAGCAAGCTGGGCTATGGTAACACCCTTTTTGCTTGGATCAACAAAAAACTTACCAGAAGGCTGCAGACCATTCAAAACTAGGAAACCAGAATCACCCTCAACCTCCCAAGCCGCACTTATATCTCACCACACCTGAAGGAGCGCCACTGGCTCCCCATACACAAAGGAGCCCCTTTCAAACTCCCCACCCACACTTTCAAGGTATTTCATAACAGTGGCCCAGCATGCCTCAACAATTGCACCTGCTTTGACAAACCTTCCAAGCACCTCTGCTTATCCGGACTCCTACTTACGCACAATCCACACATACAGAAAACCAGACATGGCACTTCAGTCTCCTCCTACATCGCTCCAAAAGCATGGAACGATCTGACGCTACACATAGGAGCCTCTTCCTCACTTCTTAAATTCCACAAGAAGCTGAGGACCTGGCTTTACGAGTAATCCCACTAGGCCCTAGGTGTGGGTAAACTCACACCTGCTCAGCACCAGGATACCCTTCCAGATTATAGTGTGCTCTACAAACCTGCATAACATTTCAAGCAGGGTACTTTAAAGTTATTAAGTGGGTTAAGCTTTAGGATGTGGTGTGTCATCTAGGCTACATTAATTTACATTAATTTTGTACATCACTTTTAATAATCATTAATGCATATCAAGAAATATTTTGCTCTTTAGGTGGGAATTACTTTTTTAAAATTTAAACTTCAGAAAAATAATTTGATTGTAATTTAATATATTGTCATTAATTAAAATATTTATTGCAAAATTAAGTTAATAGTTCTGTAGCATTTTCTTTATTTTGTTCTACGTTCAACATTTAACATTAAATTATATTTATTTATAGTTTTAACTATTTTAAATAATTCAATGTAATATTATTTCCTTTGGGGATTTATTTTAATTCCCTACCTTTATTATTTTCTATGGGATGTGCTGCAGTACCAGTGATTGGCCATGTGTGGTCCTGGACTTACAACTGTTTTATTTTTTACTACCAATTTACACTCAAATTTTGTTTTTTTACTAGCTGGGCAGAGAAGTCTTTGTGACTGCATATCAGCACACATTTTCTGCACATAGTTCATGTGGATTTAATTACCTGGCCATTGTTATTGTCTTTCTAGCTGGCAGCTCCTCTTCTCAGCTTACTTCTCTGAGCCAATCAATAGACATTATCAGGGTCTTAGGCCTACTTTATGCCTTTAGGGGCTTCAGCCACCAAGGGGTTTGTGTTCCTGTCAATGTCTTTGAACTGAACTGAATGCAGAGTTCTCTTACCAAAGTCCACATGAAAATGACTAATGGTTGAGGGATCAGTATCTGCCAACCTTTGGGTGACTGGCAGAAGTTAGATGCCACCAGAAAGTGAGATCTCGTCACCGCATGTGCTTACTGAGCAAGAGCAAAGAGTAATATGTGGTGTCAAATGCATCACATGTTTTCTGAGTTTGCCTAAGCGGGTACCAGGCAGGTTCAATCAAGGTACTTAGTTGCCAGGTGATGCTCACCCAAGGATGAAGGGGAGCTCAGATGGAGATGTTTTTAATGGTTTGGCGAATGGGGCCCTGGCCCGAGATCCTTCTGGAGCTCCCTCCCATCAGCTGTTACATTTCCTGTGCGTGAAGTGAATGAGTGTAAATTGAGCTTGCAGACCTCTTCCTTGTGCTCTGCCTGTATGGTGAATTGGTCAGGGAAATTACTAACCCCACTTGCACATGTAACTGTGTACTACATTAGCAAACTACACAAATAAAAATGTTTTATCCAGTGTCTCCTATTACTGAAAATTGTCGATGACAAATCTACTTTGTAAAACTAACAGACACCAATATGCTTTCCTTTGACAGGTAATTTTGATGTGTTTTAGAGCGGATTTATATAGTAACATGTTTTCATTAACTTTAAGTGCTTTCTGCAGAGAATAATTGTTTCCTATACCCCAGTCTAGGAAACTCTTCCCCAGGGGTTAGGTTTTTCCTAGAATAGCAGCCTGGTGGATAGCTCTGCGTTCCTCTCTGATTTGGACATGTGCATTTTCTGATTCAATGATAGGCTGCTGGCAGAAGTCTCATTCTATTAAAAACGCGTTACCTAAATGATAGAACTGTTGTGTGAATTAAGATATTTGAAACCTGGCTGACTGTTCTTCTGTTTATGTTTGTATGTAATGTAGTCATACAAAGAAGGATAGATTTACTGTACAAAGTGTTTGCCTATAAGATTTGTGTAGCATGGGGGAAGACTTTGCTGGTAGAAGCCTGAGGCTGGCAGATCTCTGCACTCTGGGCAATAGCTCTTGTTTTAAAAGGTCTCATCTGCAAGAGATACATGAGTTGAAGTATAGCTCTGCTGGAAAAGACTTGAGCCTGCAAGGCCTGTGCTACCTTAGGAATAGCCTTGCCATCAGATGCTTGACCCGTTAAGGCCTCTGAACCTGAGGGATAGGGTTTCTGTCAGACGCTTGTGCTTTTAAGAGATTGGTAATCCGAAGGATAACTCTGCTGTCAGAGGGCCGAGTCTGTAAACTCTGTGTAGCCTGAGGCTTAGAGTTGCTGTCAGATGCCTGAGGATATAAGACCTCTGTAACCTGAAGGATAGGTCTGTAGTGAGATGCCTCAGCCTCTAGAATCTGTGTACCTTGATGGAAAGCAGTGCTGCCAGAAGCCTGAGGCAGCAAATTGTCCTGTAAAATTTCTAGTTATCGGAAGCACATCTAGATTATCATTGGTCTGAGCCTGCAAGGTGTATTTAAGAAGGGGGTAGCACTGCTATCAGAAGCTTGAGCCTGCACGCTTTCTGTAACATGGCTGATGACTCTGCTGTGAGAGGTGTGAATGAATGAATGAATGAATGTGGGTTTTGTATAGCACAATAATGGCTTCAACCGCAATGTCCTAGCTCTCCAACTCCTTCACCATCTTACATCCTTACATTCTCCGATGTTTGGCAAATGTACTTCTCTGGCAAATGTTCTTAAGGTGGATCACTGAAACTTAACAGGTATGTTTTAAGAAGTCTTTTGAAATTCAGATAGTCAGATTGTGCTCTAATCCCTGCAGGCAAATTGTTCCAGAGCCTAGGAATGATGACTGCTAGCCTTCTTCCCCCTATTCTGTTTTTATAAACTTCCATGTCATCGGCAGGCTCTGATTCGATAATCTAAGAGTTCTCACTGGTCTATGTGTAGTAAAAAGGGATTTATTAACAGAGTCTTCATTTCTTAAATTATAGGTAGACTTATGGCATTGGCAGAGTGCCTTGAAGAAACTTCTCTGACCTAGGTGAGCCAATTTCGAAGATGGCTGGAAATTAGACCCAGCAATAATCTTGCATCTGCATTTTGCATGAATTAGGTATTTAGGCAGTCTCAGTAAGGGTGCATTGTAATAGTCCAGGTATGACAGGGCCAGTGCCCAGGCCATTATACTTCTGCATGAGACAGGAGTAGTGGTATTACTTTACTGATGACTTTTAAAAGAAACATAAAGGTTGCAACCAAACCCTTTAAGGGGTTAAGATTTGAATCAAGCATGACTCCAAGGTTTCTTGTGTAGGGTATAGGTTTGGCTACAGATTGATTGATTTCCAAATATCACCACCTCCATTTTCTTCCCAGTTAGTGTTGGGGGGTGTATTTCATCCATTCTGTTACCTTTGTCAGGCAGAATGAGGATTGTTGTGGATTGTTGTGGATCCCCCTCTAATTTCACCCTTACTCGTGTGCCGTCTGCATGAGCGAAAGGTTGAACCCAAAAGAGTCTATACATAACGTCAAGGGAAAGACATACAAGGTAGACAGAGTGGCTCAGAGCCGAGATGCTCAGAGCCTCAACTGAGATGTGCTTGGCAGAGGACATGAATTCTCCTAGAAGGATTGCTTGAAGGTACTCTACTAGAAAGCAGATAAGCCACTTTAGTGTTTGTCCTGCAACCCCTACCCCTGTCAACCTCTCCAGAATGATGTTGTGCAAGATGGTACTGAATGCAGCTGACAGGTCCAAGAGCACACGGGCATTATTTAGTGGTTACCACAAGTACCAGCTGCGACTCCTGGCTTGCCCCTTGCAGTCCCTAGCACTGCCTTTGTGCCCCTGTCTTCACAGTGGCAAACTCAGTGCCAAGAGCACAAGGGAGGCTCCACATTCTGTATTTTTATTATACTAAAAATGAATACTATTCCATTATTCACTATTAGTGTACAAAAAAAATGCAGCACATTTAGCTGGAACTGAACCTTTCTTTCTAGTACTTCTAAGTCACCCGTAGGGTAGACCCCGAAAGCTCATAGGGCAGGGTGCATAGTATTTAAAAAGTAGGAGATGTTGGTTTTACATGTCCTCCTAAAGTTGTTTTTCACTGCTGTGATGCTCTCTCAACCATAGACTAACACTAGGTTACCTTATTTCAAGTAATAAGTACTAACTTCAATTTGGAACCAGACAGAGAAATTCTGTTTCCACTCAAATTAATTGTAATTTAAAACCCACTTTAATGGTGAAGTTGAATTTTAAGTTACATTTTTGAAAACGCAACTTTCAAAAAGTTGGCATTTTTCTGCCCAAGCCAACTGTGCCTTTCTGCCAGCGTCCTGGGTCACATGACTGTGAATGGCTCGCCTGCTGTGGGTTGTGAATTGCTTCCAGGTATTTAGACAAAAGCCACCTAGGTGTGAGGTTGAGAAGGTCTTTCTTGCAGAAAGGAGAGGAGATGTGTCCTGCCCTGACTACACTTCAATTGGCAATCCTTGCAGCATACACAAAGGAACTTGACACCAGGCTTGCCCTTGTTTTGTCATCACAGACAGTTTGCAGCCAGAACTAGGGGAAGAGGAAGAACTGACCAAAACTAGTTTTGGAGGTAAGCCAGGGAATTCCCTCACATAAACGCTGGCACAAAGTATAAAAGTGGGACCTTCACAACATCTCATCTGAACACATCTGGACCTATGAAAAAGATTCAGAAGAAGTTCTGCCCTGCTGTCTGAAGCAGTAAGATTGGAACTGCTTGCCATGAACCCAGGCTTTCCAAAAGTGACTCCAAAGGTCAGTTGGCTGGCTTATGTTTGAGCTACCGGTGTACACCAAGCTTCCAGAGGTCCTCCTGCAACTGCCCAGCTGATCAGAACCAACTGAACCAACCCGAGCCCTGCTTCTGGCCTCTGCTGGAGTGACTCCTGATCTCCTCCAAGAGGTGCTCCCCGTGGTCCTGGCATCAGAGACTACTTCTCTTGAAGAAAAAGTGAAGATGCAGAGGTTTAGATGCTTAAGACTTGTTGTATTAGTATAGTAACCTCTTTGCACTGAGAATTGATTGCACAAGATGACTGTCACAAATAGCTCCAGTGGGACCAGCTCTTCACACCAATAGCGACCCTCTGTAGCAACCAAAATCTCGAAGCTCCAATGAGATCTACTCTTTGCTCCAACAGCGACAACCTGTGTCGACTACCAATGCGCATCTCCAGCGATGTCCGGATCTTTATGATACAGCAGCAACTGACTACAATGCCTGACCTGTTTCTCACACCAACAATCTTCTCCTCGTGCTCCCCCGCCAACGTGAACACCACTCTTCATTCAGACTTGAAAAGGTAACTCTTCGGCTGGATGAACTTGGTCCCTGTATCTGATCTGCGTGCCATCGTAGTCAGCCTGAACTTGTGACTTTCCCCGCTTCAGCGCAACCAGATAATCACGAGTGGTACGTTTTGCTTTTTTGCACTGTCTTTAATCATTTTGCTATCATTTTATTTTTTTAAATGCACTCTATTTTCTAAATTGGTTTGGGATTTTTCTTGCGTTGTGTGTTCACTTTATTGCTGTTTGAGTGTTGCATAAATACTTTACACATTGCCTCTAAGTTAAGCCTGACTGCTTTAGGCCTAGGTGTTAAAGAATCAAGCACATGTTAATTTAGTGACGTTGGTGATTCACTCTAATAAGGATTGTATTTATTATTTGAGTCAAGCTTCCATTCCTCTCAACTAATAACCAAATTTCTTACACTAGCCAAAGTAAATCCTGATTTGTGTTGGATAGTAAATCCCACCCCAACACTTTGCACCAGGTTTGCATCACTCGAGTAATGCAAACCCGGAAAAAGCATTAGTAAAACCGGGTCTGAGTATCAGTAAGTATGAGTGAGAATGAGTTGGATTAGGAGTGAATGCAAGTGAATGAGTGAGAATGTATGAGTGTAATTTGATGGGGGTGGGTGAGAATAGATGAGAGTGTGAATAACAAGAGTGAATATAAGTGAGTGATTGTGAATGTGAGTTTATCGTTGGCACTGGAACAATAAAGGTGACTATTATCTTGTAGAGATACCATGGAAAAATACTGCTGCTGGTATACTTGCAGTAATTCTGAGCCTGACAGACACTTGTGACAAAATATTGACATGCCACCCTGGGGATTATTCTTACAGTGAAGTGTGCCCATGGAAGAACACTGGTACTGGCATATTAGAGGTAATTCTTGGCATATAGGGCACCAGTGGAACAATACTGGCATACATAAGGAAATTCTGGGTACGTGGACAACAGTGGCGGACTGCTAGTACTAACACAATGAAGGTAATCCTTAGCATAAAGGAGGAAAACATGGCATTTAGGAGAGTGGCAAACATGACAAAATGCTGGCCCCCAACATTCTGAAGTCATTTTTGACATAAAGGTAAAATATGGTATATAAACAGATGTTATGCCATTTGTTATATAAAGGGGCACCAATGGACTATGGGGGAACCTAAGACAAATGGCCCTGGCACAATGGAGATACTTTTTGACATATTTGGGCACCCATACCACATTTTGAAAAAATCAGGTCAACTCCTGGGGAACGCCAGGTTTCCTTGGCTTGACACACCATGAAAGGTCAAGTGCCCTTTCAACGTCTATGGCATTTTAGCAAAATTATGTGAGAATTATGCATTAAAATGCACAATATCATCCTAATCTTTTCAAACTTTCCTTGTAGGTGAGAAACTCTCTGGAAGAGGTCCAACTTACTTGTTTTGCGTGCTCATTACAACTTAGGGCTAGTATTATGCCCCAGAACTATTAAAGATAAAATCAGCCCAATAATAAAGATGATATCTAAAATAGACATTTGTCTGTGTTATGGTGTTATACAGATCATGCAGTTATTATAGAACTTCAGCAATGTCTATTTTTGTTGAGGTTGAAGGTCACATGATGTCACTTCCTGTGATGTCACTAAGGAAAGAGGATATGTGATGTTACTCCCGCTATCCCTAGCATTTGGGTGAGTTGACACCCATTCTTAAAACTTCCTCAACGTGAAAACATTTTAAATAGTACAATTTCTGTGTGTAGGAGGCTGGTTATTAGTAGAGGTATGTACGAACCTACCACAAACAATAATCCCCCCAGACAGTGTTAGGTCCAGTCAAGGTCTCAAAACATCAGCCCCTGGCTTAACCCCTGGAAGCATGGCAATGAGCAGGAAGGCTTAAATTAGGAGACAGGTGTTCAAAAGCATTTAAATAACCAATACAGTAAATAAGTAGAACACAACACACAATAAAAATCCCACACAAATTTATAAAAACAGGAAATATTTGTATCTTCAAAATGACACCAAAACAACAAAAATCCTATATAGGGAACCAGATTTGAAGCAAATAGCGCTCAAAGGGTTAACAAAAAAAAAGGTTGCACTGGACCGGGATACAGTCAAGAATTCCAGCCGTCCCAATCTAACAATTTTACACTTACTCTCAGAAGTCTTTCTTGATGCAGGAAAGTGGTCCACAACCCCAATCCAAGATTCCAGAATCTCTGAGTTGCTCCTTGGGATGTTGGGACTACTATTCCCAGAATGCACATTTAAAAGGCCACTGAGCGCTGTTCAGCTGTGCTCGTCTGGCAGAAGTTGATGCAGGTGACTATTGGTAGTTCCTTTATACCTGTCGCTTACCGGGAGTCCACTCGTGAATCCTTTAGAAGCCAGGCAAAGTCCTCTTTGGTGAAGCCCAGAGTGTGCAGCAGATGCAGTCCTTGTGAGTGCAGTCCTTCTTGGCGCAGACCAGAGGTTCAGAAGGGTAGTCCTTCTTCTTGTTTCCAGGCAGGGATCTTTGGATGTTCACAACACCAATCCAAGGGTCTAGAAGCTGTGAGATGATCCTTGGAAGTGTTGGACTTCAATTCCCACAGTGTACCAGGTCAAATCCTTGCGAGTCCACTGGATGCACTTCAGGCTGGGGACTTCTGTGGAAGTTGGTGCATGGAAGGTCTTTTAACCTGATGCTTTCAGGGAGTCCACTCCTGAGTCCTTTGAAAAGCAAGGAAAGTCATTTGGGCTGTTCTTCCAGTGTGCAACAGGAGCAATACTTCAGTATGCAGTCCTCGGAGTTCCAGACCAGGGTTCCAACAGGGCAATCCTTCTTCTTCTTGTGGTTTCAGGCAGCCGATATGAGTTCCAATGCAGATCAGCCAATTTTATTTCATCTTGGGGACAGCCAGTGGGCATCCTTGTCCAATGAGCTGCAGGGTGCCACCCAGAAGCATGACAACTTCCTCCAAAGTGTGGCATCTTCTTGTCCCATAAAGCACTGCACTTTAACATTCCAAGATGGAGGATTTTCCTCCGGAGGGGCAAGACCTGACTAAACCAACCCACTGGTGTAGGTCATATCCATAAACTCCCCCTGTCGACATCTGCAAATTCCTTTCCTAAGCCCACCACCTATCTGTGAGGTATGGGGTGAGAGAGCAGGCCTGGCTGCATTCATTTCTGACTTGCTTCTTTTTGAAGCCCATTTTGATTTACCTAGTCCCCTTACTGGCCTGGCCACAGCATCTGCAAGCCCCCCCAACTCCCTCCACCACCACCACCACCACCATATCAGATAGTCTCTGCTCAGTGCAGGCCACTTATCACCTCTTCAAAGCAGCCTGGCTAATCCTGTTAGGGCTGACCAATCAGGAGAGACCCCTAGCAGGCTGGAATTTAGCACGCAGAAAAGAAAGTCTTACTTATTTTCTGTATTAGATATTTTAAATGCAACAATGGCAAGTTGTTGGGTTTATCATTACCATTCATTTGAGTCATTTTTATGTCATTATTAACTCCTTCCCGTCAATACTTATGCTTATGAAAAATATTTCCATTTTAGCCTATGCAGCTAACTTTCTACAATGGGGGAAAATGAAAGGTGCAGTTTCTCTCTCACCAGGGCATATAAAACATATTTTATAATGCCCCTGCTTATACTTACATGGCACCCCACCCCTGGGGCAGCTAGGAAAGTCCTTGGGGGAGACATATGTAAAATATAAGATAGATTATCACTTTAGAAGTACCTTTAATTTCAAAGTTAAACTTGCATACATTTTTACTTTTTAAAGACAGTCTGCAAGGCAGGGCTGCCTTTAAAAATGACAGCAATCAACACAGGACTGCACACTCCACTGCAGGAAATTACTGGGCCTTTAAACTTCCCTGCCCTATTATATACTAGGGACTTATAAGTAGTTTGAATCTCCTTGCCCTATTATCTACAAGAGATTTACATGGGTCTGTCATGCCAATTGTAATTATAACATTGGACCACATACCTGATAGTCAGAGTAGTGGTCCTGGGCCTGGTTAGCAGAACATGCTAAAGGAGTATGCTAAAGCATAGGGACGACCATGTGCTGCAATATAGTTTGTATCGATCACTGTTACATGTTCTTTGAGAGACACTCTAGCAACAATGCAATAAAGATTAGATTAAATTGTTTCCTTTTAATAAAAGAATGTTGCTGCCTCTGGCAAATTTTAGGGTCTGTCAGGTTAGAGGGTCCGCCCTGTTCCCCACCAACCTTCATGGGACAACCAAGCTGCCGACCAGTGCCATCTTAATTATTTTTAAGGTCCCAGGCAAGGCATATTTTGGTCCCCCAGAACAACTTTAAATGTAATACCCATTGTTAGAAATGGGGTCTCTAGTTGGCAGTGGTTTACACCCTGTTCAAGTAGGGGCACTCACTCTAATCAGGGTAAGGGAGCCACACAGCTAAGATAACCCTCGCTCACTGTAGGAAAGTACCATCTTGCCTGGCATGTTACCCCCATTTTTCACTGTATATATGTTGTTTTAGTTGTATGTGTCACTGGAACCCTGGTAACCCAGGGCCCCAGTGCTCATAAGTGTGCCTGAATGTGTTACCTGTGTAGTGACTAACTGTCTCACTGAGGCTCTGCTAACCAGAACCTCAGTGGTTATGCTCTCTCATTTCTTTCCAAATTGTCACTGACAGGCTAGTGACCATTTTTACCAATTTACATTGGCTTACTGGAACACCCTTATAATTCCCTAGTATATGGTACTGAGGTACCCAGGGTATTGGGGTTCCAGGAGATCCCTATGGGCTGCAGCATTTCTTTTGCCACCCATAGGGAGCTCTGATAATTCTTACACAGGCCTGCCACTGCAGCCTGAGTGAAATAACGTCCACGTTATTTCACAGCCATTTTACACTGCACTTAAGTAACTTATAAGTCACCTATATGTCTAACCTTTACCTGGTAAAGGTTAGGTGCAAAGTTACTTAGTGTGAGGGCATCCTGGCACTAGCCAAGGTGCCCCCACATTGTTCAGAGCCAATTCCCTGAACTTTGTGAGTGCGGGGACACCATTACACGCGTGCACTACATATAGGTCACTACCTATATGTAGCTTCACAATGGTAACTCCGAATATGGCCATGTAACATGTCTATGATCATGGAATTGCCCCCTCTATGCCATCCTGGCATAGTTGGCACAATCCCATGATCCCAGTGGTCTGTAGCACAGACCCTGGTACTGCCAAACTGCCCTTCCTGGGGTTTCACTGCAGCTGCTGCTGCTGCCAACCCCTCAGACAGGCATCTGCCCTCCTGGGGTCCAGCCAGGCCTGGCCCAGGATGGCAGAACAAAGAACTTCCTCTGAGAGAGGGTGTGACACCCTCTCCCTTTGGAAAATGGTGTGAAGGCAGGGGAGGAGTAGCCTCCCCCAGCCTCTGGAAATGCTTTCTTGGGCACAGATGTGCCCAATTCTGCATAAGCCAGTCTACACCGGTTCAGGGACCCCTTAGCCCCTGCTCTGGCGCGAAACTGGACAAAGGAAAGGGGAGTGACCACTCCCCTGACCTGCACCTCCCCTGGGAGGTGTCCAGAGCTCCTCCAGTGTGCTCCAGACCTCTGCCATCTTGGAAACAGAGGTGCTGCTGGCACACTGGACTGCTCTGAGTGGCCAGTGCCACCAGGTGACGTCAGAGACTCCTGCTGATAGGCTCCTTCAGGTGTTAGTAGCCTATCCTCTCTCCTAAGTAGCCAAACCCTCTTTTCTGGCTATTTAGGGTCTCTGTCTCTGGGGAAACTTTAGATAACGAATGCAAGAGCTCATCCGAGTTCCTCTGCATCTCCCTCTTCACCTTCTGATAAGGAATCGACTGCTGACCGCGCTGGAAGCCTGCAAACCTGCAACATAGTAGCAAAGACGACTACTGCAACTCTGTAACGCTGATCCTGCTGCCTTCTCAACTGTTTTCCTGCTTGTGCATGCTGTGGGGGTAGCCTGCCTCCTCTCTGCACCAGAAGCTCCGAAGAAATCTCCTGTGGGTCGACGGAATCTTCCCCCTGCAACCGCAGGCACCAAAAAGCTGCATTACCGGTCCCTTGGGTCTCCTCTCAGCACGACGAGCGAGGTCCCTCGAATCCAGCGACTCTGTCCAAGTGACCCCCACAGTCCAGTGACTCTTCAGTCCAAGTTTGGTGGAGGTAAGTCCTTGCCTCACCTTGCTGGGCTGCATTGCTGGGAACCGCGACTTTGCAGCTACTCCGGCCCCTGTGCACTTCCGGCGGAAATCCTTTGTGCACAGCCAAGCCTGGGTCCACGGCACTCTAACCTGCATTGCACGACTTTCTAAGTTGGTCTCCGGCGACGTGGGACTCCTTTGTGCAACTTTGGCGAGCACCGTTTCACGCATCCTCGTAGTGCCTGTTTCTGGCACTTCTCTGGGTGCTACCTGCTTCAGTGAGGGCTCTTTGTCTTGCTCGACGTCCCCTCTCTCTTCAGGTCCAATTTGCGACCTCCTGGTCCCTCCTGGGCCCCAGCAGCATCCAAAAACGCCAAACGCACGATTTGCAACTAGCAAGGCTTGTTGGCGTCATTTCAGCGGGAAAACACTTCTGCACGACTCTCCAAGGCGAGAGGGATCCGTCCACCAAAGGGGAATTCTCTAGCCCTTTTCGTTCCTGCAGAAACCTCAACTTCTTCTGTCCAGTAGAAGCTTCTTTGCACCCGCAGCTGGCATTTCCTGGGCATCTGCCCATCTCCGACTTGCTTGTGACTTTTGGACTTGGTCCCCTTGTTCCACAGGTACCCTAGATTGGAAATCCACAGTTGTTCCATTGCTGGTTTGTGTCTTTCCTGCATTATTCCTCTAACACGACTACTTTGTCCTTAGGGGAACTTTAGTGCACTTTGCACTCACCTTTCAGGGTCTTGGGGAGGGTTATTTTTCTAACTCTCACTATTTTCTAATAGTCCCAGCGACCCTCTACAAGGTCACATAGGTTTGGGGTCCATTCGTGGTTCGCATTCCACTTTTGGAGAATATGGTTTGTGTTGCCCCTATCCCTATGTTTCCCCATTGCATCCTATTGTAACTATACATTGTTTGCACTGTTTTCTAAGACTATACTGCATATTTTTGCTATTGTGTATATATATCTTGTGTATATTTCCTATCCTCTCACTGAGGGTACACTCTAAGATACTTTGGCATATTGTCATAAAAATAAAGTACCTTTATTTTTAGTATAACTGTGTATTGTGTTTTCTTATGATATTGTGCATATGACACTAGGTGGTACTGTAGTAGCTTCACACGTCTCCTAGTTCAGCCTAAGCTGCTCTGCTAAGCTACCATTATCTATCAGCCTAAGCTGCTAGACACCCTATACACTAATAAGGGATAACTGGGCCTGGTGCAAGGTGCAAGTACCCCTTGGTACTCACTACAAGCCAGTCCAGCCTCCTACATTGGTGGAAGCAATGGCATGATCAGAAGGCTGTTTTGGTTCAGTACCAACCAGGGCAGAAAGTGTGGGTCTTGGAGCCTGTGGCCCCAAGAGCACTCCAAGATAAATGGAGTGGTCCCCACACAATTGTTGAAAAGAAGGGAGAAGTCACCTATTTAGTTGACTTAGGCACTTCCAGGAGTCCCCTTAGGGTGCTCCATGTCAACCGCCTGAAACCCTACTATGACAGGGCTGATCTCACCCTGCTCATGGCAACTGATGAGGGACAGGAAGAAGACAGTGATCCTCTACCTGATCTCTTCTCTTCCACAGAACAAGATGCTCTTGTGGAAGGTGTAGTTTTGGCTGATTGTCTTACTGCTGAGCAGAAAGATAATTGCATAAATCTCCTAGGACAATTTTCAGAACTCTTCTCTACTGTGCCAGGCACCACTTCTTGGTGTGAGCACACTATAGATACTGGAGACAGTTTACCTGTCAAAAGTAAGATCTATAGGCAGCCTGACCATGTCAGGGACTGCATAAAGCAAGAAGTTCAGAAAATGTTGGAACTAGGAGTGGTTGAGCACTCTGACAGTCCATGGGCTTCTCCTGTGGTACTGGTACCAAAACCCAATTCTAAAGATGGAAAGAAGGAAATGCGGTTTTGTGTAGACTATAGAGGTCTCAACTTGGTAACCAAAACTGATGCTCACCCTATACCCAGGGCAGATGAGCTCATAGATACACTGGCATCTGCCAAGTATCTAAGCACTTTTGATTTGACTGCAGGGTATTGGCAGATCAAATTGTCAGAAGATGCTAAACCTAAGACTGCATTTTCTACCATTGGAGGACATTACCAGTTTACTGTAATGCCTTTTGGTTTGAAAAATGCACCTGCCACTTTTCAGAGGTTGGTGAACACAGTCCTGCAAGGGCTGGAAGCTTTCAGTGCAGCATATTTGGACGATATAGCTGTCTTTAGCTCCAGCTGGGATGATCACCTGGTCCACCTATGGAAAGTTTTGGAGGCCCTGCAAAAGGCAGGCCTCACTATCAAGGCTTCAAAGTGCCAGATAGGGCAGGGTAAGGTGGTTTATCTGGGACACCTTGTTGGTGGGGAACAGATTGCACCACTTCAGGGGAAAATCCAAACTATTATTGATTGGGTTTCCCCTACCACTCAGACTCAGGTGAGAGCCTTCCTAGGCCTCACTGGGTATTACAGGAGGTTCATTAAGAACTATGGCTCCATTGCAGCCCCTCTTAATGACCTCACATCCAAGAAAATGCCTAAAAAGGTATTATGGACAGCAAGCTGTCAGAAAGCTTTTGAGGAGCTGAAGCAGGCCGTGTGCTCTGCACCTGTCCTGAAAAGCCCTTGTTACTCTAAAAACTTCTATGTCCAAACTGATGCATCTGAATTAGGAGTAGGGGCAGTCCTATCACAACTTAATTCTGAGGGCCAGGATCAACCTGTTGCTTTTATTAGTAGAAGGTTGACCCCTAGAGAAAAGTGTTGGTCTGCCATTGAGAGGGAGGCCTTTGCTGTGGTCTGGGCTCTGAAGAAGTTGAGGCCATACCTGTTTGGCACTCACTTCATTGTTCAGACAGACCACAAACCTCTACTTTGGCTAAAACAAATGAAAGGTGAAAATCCAAAATTGTTGAGGTGGTCCATATCCCTACAGGGAATGGACTATACAGTGGAACATAGACTTGGGAGTAGCCACTCCAATGCAGATGGACTCTCCAGATATTTCCACTTAGACAATGAAGACTCATCAGGTCATGGCTAGTCTTATTGTCCTTCATTTGGGGGGGGGGTTGTGTAGGAAAGTACCATCTTGCCTGGCATGTTACCCCCCTTTTTCACTGTATATATGTTGTTTTAGTTGTATGTGTCACTGGGACCCTGGTAACCCAGGGCCCCAGTGCTCATAAGTGTGCCTGAATGTGTTACCTGTGTAGTGACTAACTGTCTCACTGAGGCTCTGCTAACCAGAACCTCAGTGGTTATGCTCTCTCATTTCTTTCCAAATTGTCACTGACAGGCTAGTGACCATTTTTACCAATTTACATTGGCTTACTGGAACACCCTTATAATTCCCTAGTATATGGTACTGAGGTACCCAGGGTATTGGGGTTCCAGGAGATCCCTATGGGCTGCAGCATTTCTTTTGCCACCCATAGGGAGCTCTGACAATTCTTACACAGGCCTGCCACTGCAGCCTGAGTGAAATAACGTCCACGTTATTTCACAGCCATTTTACACTGCACTTAAGTAACTTATAAGTCACCTATATGTCTAACCTTTACCTGGTAAAGGTTAGGTGCAAAGTTACTTAGTGTGAGGGCACCCTGGCACTAGCCAAGGTGCCCCCACATTGTTCAGAGCCAATTCCCTGAACTTTGTGAGTGCGGGGACACCATTACACGCGTGCACTACATATAGGTCACTACCTATATGTAGCTTCACAATGGTAACTCCGAATATGGCCATCTAACATGTCTATGATCATGGAATTGCCCCCTCTATGCCATCCTGGCATAGTTGGCACAATCCCATGATCCCAGTGGTCTGTAGCACAGACCCTGGTACTGCCAAACTGCCCTTCCTGGGGTTTCACTGCAGCTGCTGCTGCTGCCAACCCCTCAGACAGGCATCTGCCGTCCTGGGGTCCAGCCAGGCCTGGCCCAGGATGGCAGAACAAAGAACTTCCTCTGAGAGAGGGTGTGACACCCTCTCCCTTTGGAAAATGGTGTGAAGGCAGGGGAGGAGTAGCCTCCCCCAGCCTCTGGAAATGCTTTCTTGGGCACAGATGTGCCCAATTCTGCATAAGCCAGTCTACACCGGTTCAGGGACCCCTTAGCCCCTGCTCTGGCGCGAAACTGGACAAAGGAAAGGGGAGTGACCACTCCCCTGACCTGCACCTCCCCTGGGAGGTGTCCAGAGCTCCTCCAGTGTGCTCCAGACCTCTGCCATCTTGGAAACAGAGGTGCTGCTGGCACACTGGACTGCTCTGAGTGGCCAGTGCCACCAGGTGACGTCAGAGACTCCTGCTGATAGGCTCCTTCAGGTGTTAGTAGCCTATCCTCTCTCCTAAGTAGCCAAACCCTCTTTTCTGGCTATTTAGGGTCTCTGTCTCTGGGGAAACTTTAGATAACGAATGCAAGAGCTCATCCGAGTTCCTCTGCATCTCCCTCTTCACCTTCTGATAAGGAATCGACCGCTGACCGCGCTGGAAGCCTGCAAACCTGCAACATAGTAGCAAAGACGACTACTGCAACTCTGTAACACTGATCCTGCCGCCTTCTCGACTGTTTTCCTGCTTGTGCATGCTGTGGGGGTAGCCTGCCTCCTCTCTGCACCAGAAGCTCCGAAGAAATCTCCCGTGGGTCGACGGAATCTTCCCCCTGCAACCGCAGGCACCAAAAAGCTGCATTACCGGTCCCTTGGGTCTCCTCTCAGCACGACGAGCGAGGTCCCTCGAATCCAGCGACTCTGTCCAAGTGACCCCCACAGTCCAGTGACTCTTCAGTCCAAGTTTGGTGGAGGTAAGTCCTTGCCTCACCTCGCTGGGCTGCATTGCGGGGAACCGCGACTTTGCAGCTACTCCGGCCCCTGTGCACTTCCGGCGGAAATCCTTTGTGCACAGCCAAGCCTGGGTCCACGGCACTCTAACCTGCATTGCACGACTTTCTAAGTTGGTCTCCGGCGACGTGGGACTCCTTTGTGCAACTTCGGCAAGCACCGTTTCACGCATCCTCGTAATGCCTGTTTCTGGCACTTCTCCGGGTGCTACCTGCTTCAGTGAGGGCTCTTTGTCTTGCTCGACGTCCCCTCTCTCTTGAGGTCCAATTTGCGACCTCCTGGTCCCTCCTGGGCCCCAGCAGCGTCCAAAAATGCCAAACGCACGATTTGCGACTAGCAAGGCTTGTTGGCGTCCTTTCTGCGGGAAAACACTTCTGCACGACTCTCCAAGGCGAGAGGGATCCGTCCACCAAAGGGGAAGTCTCTAGCCCTTTTCGTTCCTGCAGAAACCTCAACTTCTTCTGTCCAGTAGAAGCTTCTTTGCACCCGCAGCTGGCATTTCCTGGGCATCTGCCCATCTCCGACTTGCTTGTGACTTTTGGACTTGGTCCCCTTGTTCCACAGGTACCCTAGATTGGAAATCCACAGTTGTTGCATTGCTGGTTTATGTCTTTCCTGCATTATTCCTCTAACACGACTACTTTGTCCTTAGGGGAACTTTAGTGCACTTTGCACTCACTTTTCAGGGTCTTGGGGAGGGTTATTTTTCTAACTCTCACTATTTTCTAATAGTCCCAGCGACCCTCTACAAGGTCACATAGGTTTGGGGTCCATTCGTGGTTCGCATTCCACTTTTGGAGTATATGGTTTGTGTTGCCCCTATCCCTATGTTTCCCCATTGCATCCTATTGTAACTATACATTGTTTGCACTGTTTTCTAAGACTATACTGCATATTTTTGCTATTGTGTATATATATCTTGTGTATATTTCCTATCCTCTCACTGAGGGTACACTCTAAGATACTTTGGCATATTGTCATAAAAATAAAGTACCTTTATTTTTAGTATAACTGTGTATTGTGTTTTCTTATGATATTGTGCATATGACACTAGGTGGTACTGTAGTAGCTTCACACGTCTCCTAGTTCAGCCTAAGCTGCTCTGCTAAGCTACCATTATCTATCAGCCTAAGCTGCTAGACACCCTATACACTAATAAGGGATAACTGGGCCTGGTGCAAGGTGCAAGTACCCCTTGGTACTCACTACAAGCCAGTCCAGCCTCCTACACTCACCCCCTTCGTAGATTGGCAGTCAGGCTTGTCTCAGAGGCAATGTGTAAAATATTTGTACACACACACACACAGTAACACAGTGAAAACACCTCAGTAGTACTCCATACCCGTTTAGAAAAATAGCCAGTATTTATCTGAATTAAAAAAGACCAAAACTACATAAATATACACAAGCAAAGATAACATTTTTAAAAAGTTGCAAAGAGTCTTAATCCAGAGGAATCAATGGTTGCCTCTTTTTAACACAGAGTAGCTGGGATGCGTCAAAGACAATGCTGTCCGCAGAGGAGGTGAGGTGCTGGAAAACAAAGCAATGTGTTGGTTCACTCCTGCACAGAGGAAATGATGCGTTGGTTCCATACAGACGGGGGGTGATGCGTTGATTCTCTCCTCGCAGGAGAGGTGATACGTCAGTTCCTTGCTGGTAGGGGAGGTAATGCGTTGGTTGCTTACTGGCAGGGGAGGCGATGCATCGGTTCCCGGTCACGCAGCCTCAGTTTCTTGTTGCGATGCGCGGTCGATGTGAAAATGACACCCAGGGACAATGCATAGGAAAATCCAGATGCACTGTCATGATAGAACTGCGGTGGAACAGGCGCTGCATCGTTCCTACAGGCGCTGCATTGATTTGTCCACCGCAAGACAGGAGCTGCTTTGATTCTTCAGCCGCAAGGCAGGCGATGCATTGATTTTCAGCCACAGCCATCCGATGTGTGGATTTTCTTCCTAACAACACCAATTTTCACTTTCAAGGGCCCAGGGACTGATTTTGGCACCACTTGGCAAGTCAGGACTCTCAGCAGAAGAGTCCAGGCACTGGCAGATGAAGTATTTGATGTGCCTGAGACTTCTAACAGGAGGCAAGCTCAGTTCAGGCCCTTGGAGAACCTTGCAAAGCAGGATGTAGAAAGCAAAGCCCAGTCCTTTCACTCCCAGGACAGAATCAGCAAGCAACAGGCCAGCACAACAAAGCAACAGGCAGAGATGTAGTTCCTCCTACAGCATCCGGCTCTCCTTCCTGGCAGGATGGCCTCAGTCCAGAAGTATTCAGAAGTTGTGGTCCCAAAGGCCCAATACGTATAGTAGGCAAACTTCAAAGGAAAGTCTTTCCTTTGAACACCAGACCCTGCCTTTCCTGCCCTAACCGCAGACACAACCCAAGTGGTTGGAAACTGCTTGGTGTAAGGACAGACACAGACCTATTCAGGTGCAAGTGTCAGCTCCTTCCACCACTCTAGCTCAGAAAGACCCATCAGGGTATGCAGGGCACACCTCAGCTCCATTTGTGTGACTGTCTAGAGTGAATTCACAAACAGCCAACTGTCATCCTGACCCAGACGTGTATTCCACAGCCAGGCAGAGGCACAGAATACTTAAGCAAGAAAATGCCAACTTTCTAAAAGTGCCATTTTCAAACTTACAGTTTAAAAACCAACTTCACCAAAAGATGTATTTTTAAATTGTGAGTTCAGAGAACCCAAACTCCACATCTCTACCTGCTCCCAATGAGAAATTACTTAAAAGATATTTCAAGGCAATACCCATGTTAACCTATGGAAAAGATGGGCCTTGCAATAGTGAAAAACGAATTTAGCAGTATTTTACTATCAGGACATGTACAGCACATCAGTATATGTCCTACCTTTTAAATACACTGTACCCTGCGTATGGGGCTGCTTTGGGCCTGCCTTAGGGGTGACTTACATGTAGCAAAAGGGAAGGTTTGGCCCTGGCAAGTGGGTTCACTAGCCAGGTCGAAGTAGCAGTGAACACTGCACACATAGACACTGTAGTGGCAAGTCTGAAACATGTTTACAGGGCTACTCATGTGGGCAGCACAATCAGTGCTGCAGGCCCACTAGTGACATTTGACATACAGGCCCTGGAAACACACAGTGCATGTTACTAAGACCTTACTAGTAAATCAAATATACCAATCATGGATAAACCAATTACTAATACCATTTTAGACAGAGAGCACTTGCACTTTAGCACTGGTCAACAGTGGTAAAGTGCTCAGAGTCTTAAAAGCCATCAAAAACAAGCAGAGGATCAAAACAGGTCGCCAGAAGCCAATAAAATAGGGCAAACCACACCAAGCGCTGACTGGTCTAACACCCATTTTCAGCTATTTTAAGCTGCCATGTTGCCAAACAATATCAACCTCAGATCGGAACAAGAAAAAACATCCAAGAACTCAAGTCTCCTGTCAGCTGACAGCCAAATAGTACCAAAAAAGCTTGAACAAGCATTTATTAAGTCATTTTTTGGACTTGGATCTATTGTTTTGTATAGCAAGAACAATATTACATGGCATTCAGTGTCCAACTAGCCTCTTCCTTATATTGTAGGAAAGACATGCTAAGGGCAACTTGGTGGATGTTTAGTGGAACACTGCATGTTACTGCGTAGTATTAAAATGATCCAGGCACAATTAATGCTTAGAATTATAGTTTTGAATGATAGATATTTATAACCACAAATTGAATCCCCCTTCACAACTGCCATTTGCACTGCAACTGGTAATATCACAGTACTGCTCCTAGAATTTTCATAATTCATTACTTGAAATCAATAATTTTCTACTTAATTCTCTTCCCCTTCTTGGTCCCCCCTCGCCACTATCTATGTGTATACAAATCTACCCAGGGGCAGCCCCTCCGCTATGGAGGAGGAGCGTTGTGCCACTGATGAAAAGCAGAAAAATAAAGGGATAATAAAAGCATTTTATTATCCCTTTATTTTTTTGCCTTCATAGGGCGGGATGGGGCCTGCCTCCTTCACGCCAAGTGAAGGAAGAGTGGTATGCGCACTTAGAAACTCTCCACCCGGCTGTATTTTCCAGCTGAGTGGAGACCAAGCACAGGCCCCCATTCCCTCCCTGAGTGGTATTCCCGCCCGCTCAGGCCAATCATACCACTTCTTTCATGCTGTGTAAGAGCATGAGAGAAGCATCATGATTGGTTGGGAAAGGAATCACACGAGACAAGGCAGCTGGCGGGAGGGGCAGATCGCGGAGGGGCAGGTAAGTATTTTTTTTTTTACTGGCCCCTGCGCCCTCGCTCCATGCGCTGCCCCCCCACCCCTTCCTGGCAGCAGCCACAACTGTATCTACTTAGACAGTGAACTTCAGCTCTGCTGAGTAAGAGAATTGGGAAGGGCAGGAGACAGGAAAATAACATGGCAGTAACGGGAAAGGTTTAGCAAAGTCAATAAGGTGGTGACGATAGGTAGAGACAGAGAGTGGGTAGAGAGACAGGGGAAATATGGAGAGACATACAGTTAAGATATAAAGGTGAGGTAGCCAGAACACATAACACAGAGAGGCTGAGTAATCTAATGGGTTTGCAGTATAGGAGTCTGGAATAAAGACAGGTGGGCAGTGAGTGCCTAAGAGCTCTGTGGGTCAAGCAGCAAAGCTTGAAGATGGGCAACCAATATAAAGCTTTTAAGATAGTTGCGAAGGAAGACAGTGAAGGAAGGTTACAGATCAGGCGTTCTTGCGTAGTCCACACTACCGGCCGATTTGGACAGCAGTAAGTCATTGGCCGCCACACCTAAATCAGTTCCACAGTTGAGGCGACTAGGGATTAGTGACTGGACCACAGTCTTTCTAAAAAAAAAACATGTACCACAGGTACTGCTAACCTGATCTTTCAAGAAACGAGTCGCCTTCAAGACTCTCTGTACATCACATAAATCCCTTCCTGGGACAGGCCCAGAATATTTGAGGAAAAAGTTCAGTTGGTACACCCCAAGGAGAACTCTGCGCTCAGCCGTATTGAAAACAGTTTCCATTCCTAAATGCAACAAGGCATCTTTGGGCAGTAGAAGTTTTGTTTACTCCACTTGCAAGTTGTGAAATAAATTCCCTTGGGAGCTCAAGAATCAACAGACTCTCACTTGTTTTAGAAAACTACTCAAGTCCTTGCTTTTTTTGCTTCCTCTTTAATCTTTTGCGTGCTTTATATCAGATACATGCCAGCACCAAGATGCCTTTGGGCATTTGTGCACTTAATAAATATTCTCAATAGCAATATAAAGGGTTTGTTCAAGCTTGATACCCAGGTTTTTACAACCTGTTTTGTAATTGGAGCAGGGACACATTCCATGGGCCACAAGTCCACTGCCCAGAGCTCGAGTGATTTGCCAAATAGTACTATCTCGGTTTTCTAGCTGTTCAATTGGAGGCAGTTTTTTGTGAGCCAATCAGCAATGTCATTCATACAGCTAGCAAACCGAGACTTAACTAGTTCAAGGTATTGCCCACAGGAGATGAAAAGTTGAGTGTCGTCTGCGTATGATAAGGTAAGTGCCAGGGGGCTACATAGATACTGAACAATGTCAGGCTCAGGGAGGAACACTCTGGAACTCCTTTATTGACTGGCAAGGTGTGAGATGTAACGGAGTCTAAAAAGATGGTCTGGGGTTGATTTTTAAGGAAGTCCTAGAAACAGTGTAGCGCACTGTCATAGATCCCTGCGACGTACAGTCTGCGGATAGAGATCCAGTGAAAGACCGTATTGAAAGCCGCAGGTAAGATAAGGTTCTAGAGTGAAGTATAGAGGTAGAGAGAACTTGATGCATAGAAAAGAGATGCATAGAGAATGATAGTTGTATAGTGCACCATTGGAAAAGGTTGAGAGACAAAGAGGTCATACTGAAAGAGAAGTGAGCTGGAGAGAGGTCGAGGCAGTGAGAAGTAGAGGTAAACAAGTAGAGAAGTGAGGTGGTAAGGTATAGAGAGAGAGGGAAATGAGAAGTGAAGTATAGTACACATCTTGTAAAGAGATAAGAGAGGAAGAAAGACAGGGTGGGGGTGAAAGGCAGAAAAAGATGAGTCGTAGGGGGAAAGGAGGTGGAGTGGAAAGATAGGGGTGAGTCAGAGAAAGACAGGTGAGGTTGATATGCGGGTAGAGAAAGAATGGAGGTGTAAATAGAGGTAGGACAGACACGCGCAGCTGAGAGAGATGTAAGGTGGAGAGGTTGAGTTGAAATAGAGATGGCTGTACTGACAAAAAAGAGACAGGTTGTGATAACAGAGAAGAGAAGTGGAGAACGAAAGTATCACGAGGGGAGCACGGAAATGTGAGGGACAGGGCTGACACGTAGAACGAGGGAGAGGTGAGGGCAACAGGTGAGGTACACTATAGGTGGGGAGAAAGGTGGAGTGGAGTGGAGGTGAGATAGTGAGTGAGATGTGAGGTGCACAGAGAAATTAAGTTCAGACATCAGTGCATTAGAAAGTAGTGAGTTAGAGAAGCAATGAGAGAGAGTGGGGTTTTAGAGGGAGGTACTGAGCGATGGAGAGGTGAGGTAAAGAAAGGAGAGATCGGTGGAAGAGAAATACAGGGAGTAGAGATGGAAACAGAGCAGAGGGATGTGAGGTAGACCGAGCCCGGGTGGAGGGGGTAGAAAGGAAGCTGTGTAGAGGTATACAACTAGCGGTAGAGAGGGGCGAGGTCCTAAAATGCGGGATACAGGAGATGGGCCAGAGGGTGTACAGAAAGGGAGGTGCGGTAGAGAGAGCAGAGATAAAAAGACTGTGCAGGTGCGTGGAGCGGTAGAGAGACAGATGCAAAGAGAGTGGGGTGTGAAAGAAGCAGTGAAATCTACTGCGAGACAGGAGACAGAAACCTAGCTGAGGCAGACAGCAGGTGCTAAAAGGTAAAGTAGAGAGAGGTAAAGCGGGTGAGCAAGCGGGGGTGTAATGTAGTGGGCCTAGACCCACATGTGGCATAAAGCAGAGGTTCTCAACCTGGGGGGTCCACAAAGCCTCCTCAGGGTCGTGAATGCTGAGAAAATTAAATAATATTAACAGATTAGGTCCCCAGCTTTCAGTAATGACTCAGTGGGGGTGGTCCCCCAATTCCAATAATGATGCAGTGGGGGTCCCCGGGTTCCAATATTGATAAAGTGGGGGTCCACAGAAGTCAAAAGGTTGGGAACCACTGGCATAAAGGATACATAGTTACGTGGAGGATAACTGGCCTCAGGACACACGTGCCAAGCCTCTTTTATTGGCTGGGTCATCTGACCGGTGACGCCTGTGATGGATGGGTGTGGGGTGAGTGTGGAAGCCAGCCCTCCACAGAGTGTGCCCAGCAGGACACTACAGGAGAGAGAGTGCAAAGAAAACTCTGTCCCGATGACTTTACCAAGGACCCCCTTGGAAGGCGGAAAGGCCTGAGCAAATGCCCATTTTACCTGTGCCTTGCAAGGTAGAGTAACCCCAACAAACTCCCCCTTCACCTCTACTACCACACCATACCCACACGGTTTCACCTGCTGCCCACTAATGCATAGCGATCCCAATTCACTGGGCCTCGGTTAAGCGCTATGTGAATTCTCGTGCAATCGTGCTATGACTGCGTAGCTTCATCAGACCTCCAAACTGTTTCAGCTTTTTTTCTGTTATATTAACACAGAAAACTCCCTATGTGGAGGAAGTATCCATTTAAGGTGTTGCGCCCTTCGGAGGATAGTTTTCAGCGGCGGTCGCTAAGCAACAGAAGTGGATGCGCACCCTTTGTTCTGCGGATTATGCGGTGAAATCCCTGGGAAAAGCATAGCCGGACCGGCATGGGAATGATCACCGGGAAGGAAAACCAACAATTTTGCCACCAATAATCTGACAGTATTTCCTTGTTTGTCAATTGTCTCATAATGGAAGCTTTGTTTCCCACCCAAGCAGGAAACTTTTTTTTTAATATAAATTCAATTTGTTTCTCTTCTCAGTAGCGGCCGCAAACAGGCCCTTGCGAAGACCTGTCCTCATCCCAGACCGAGCGACACGTGTGCAGGACAAATAACAAGGGGGCCTGTGAAAAGCGGAAACCGACCCCGCGGCCGGCCCTGGGGGAGCCCCGAGAGCTCTGCTCCCCTCATTGTTCGGCGGCGGGGCGCCTGATTGCAATGCCATCTCGACACTTTTGACAAGTATGAGAAAGATGCAGATGGCGGCCGAGCCGGCCGGGTTCCCACACACGGAGGAAGCCGCGGCGCACAAAGGCGGCCCTTCCACACCGGACGCGGCGGGGGGCTTTTGTGTCTGTCCAGGGATGAGGGGCGCCCATTGTTAGAGGAGGGGGAGCTGGGAGCCTTGTTTGCGCCAGGCCCGGAGGAGGCCGGCGACCTTGTTTATTGTCCACCTGTCGCATTGTTTGTTTTCTCCTGTTTGTGCCTTCACTTTTTTTGTGTGTGTTTTTTTCCAGGCCGGTAACGTGTGGCCGCGCAGCTGCCGGAGAGCACACGCTGGAAGGCGAGGTAGCCGGTTCTTCCCTCTCCGGCACCAGACAAAAGACCACTTCCCTCCCGGTGCTGTGGAAATTTCCATCTCCCCCGCGTGGGAGTGCAAGGGCGGTGCATGTGCACGGAACCCCGAGTTAACTCTGATCAAAATGTCTTTACTTTAGCGTCCTCCCGTTTAAAACGTCCCCACTTTAAGGTAAATTGCCTGAGAAGTTAAATTCCACGAGTTGTGTCTACACCCCCTACTAACGGGTCTTAATGTCCGCCTCAGTGTAAGTAAACGGGGAAATGACTGTCCGCAACATGTTCCCTTTATTCCCGTCTTCACACGCCCCACTTAGCGTGTTTACAAACGCTGGCATTTTTGAGGCAGCGTGTTTGGAGTCTTAAGATTTGTGCGTCGCCAAACATAACTTTTTGTGCACAAAGGCCCCCTGCAAAAGAAGATACGGTTGCCTCATGTTCAATATTGTAACTATCGAGCCGGCATTTTGATGCCAAAACAAAATGAAAAGGGAAACCATCACAAATCTGGTATTTCCCCTCTTCAAATACTTAAAGCAACATATACAAATTAATACTTGTGCAACGAATTATAGAGACCAAGCTATTCCCAAATGATTGAAAAGCATACAGACACAGTATTACTGTGTTAAAGAGAATACAAAGATTTCACATAAACTGTTATTTAAACATTAACTCTTGCCCTTCCAAGAACCTCAAAACACGCACAGGTCGTCAGTATTTTTGATGAGAAGGTGGCCGCCCTAGAAGGAGTCTATACTGTTTAATATAATTATTAAACATTATATAGTCCACACCACAAACTGAAGTATGTTTTGTTGCGTCTCTTACTTAATCCACCTGTGAGCCATGAAGCTAAGACTGGTTGTAGATATGTGTGATTTACAATAACACAAGTGCTTATTGCATGTTCTACCCATCCTTTAAAGCGCTTAGCTTTATATCGTTTTAAGTAATGGCAGATCTTCTGAGGAACCTGAATGAAAAGAAAGGGACTTCACCTGCTGATAGGACAAAGATGCCTTGCACACTACACCCCACCCCACACACTCAACATATACAAAATCAGAATGAGCACTAGTGGGTGTTCCAAAATGAATGCACATTGTACACCATTGCAAAGCCAAACAACAATTCAGACATATGTATCCCAGAGTTTTGGAAGGCCGGTCCCAGTTATGCCAGTGTGGCACAACCTGCGTAACAAGGGATGGGTGCAAAAATTACTTCCACAGAGGCTGTCATCTGGGATGTGCTTCTGCTAATGATCTCCCAAAAATCTTTTAGAGAGGGGCGGCTCCTTCGCTATTGCAAAGGAGCGTTGCCCCCTGGCTGAGCCAGAAGCAGGAAAATAAAACACTAGTTTACTATTGTTTTATTTTTCTGCTTCTGGCTCAGCCAGCAGTGCAGTGAGGAGCGGGGCTAGGCCACTGGAGGTGGAAGGAGGGGAGAGTGCACTAAGTGCGCATGCGTTTTTTTTTTGCTGGCCACCTGAGGCCGGCGAAACACACATGCGCATGTGTTTAACAGCCGGGCTGGAGAAACTGCACAGACCCCAGGGCTGTGTCTGAGCGGCAGTCACGGCTGCTTAGACTAATCCTGGCACTGCTTTTATGCTAGGCTTTGCATGAAAGCAGCGCCAGGACTGCTGAGGAGCCTGTGCTGGTGTCCCAGCAGTGAATCCTGGGACACCAAAAGAAGAAGAGCGTAAGGTGGCAGCAGGGGGCAGGGATGGAGACTAGGCAAGTGCTGTATTTATTTTTTATTTATACCTCGTCTCTGTCCCCCCCCCCTCACCTTGAGTTATGCAGCGGCTGCCACTACTTTTAGAACGTGTGCTGAAAGGAATTTTCTACACCAAAAGATGTTATTTTTAAAATCAACATTCCATGGAAAAATTGAGAGAACTGAGAGTATTTTAAGTGTTTTGAATAACTGGACCCCACTGTTGTGAGTACGAAGCACCGGTACCTGGCCTTTTGTGTTTGTGAGCAGTCATTGTTAGACTTTGAGATTACATCCATTAGATCGCTGGCACGTCTTTCTTGTGCATATGAAGACATGTAAATAAGATGTAAACACTTCAATGTTTCAAGGACTTCCACATTTATCAGTCAGATTTCATGAAGTAGTCTGTAATAAAAAACGTTCTGTTACAAGAAACCCTCTAAAAAAAGGGAAAAATCGTCAATGTTTCCAGCATATTGAGTGAATAAAGACAAAATAGTGCAACAGTGGTTAGATGGAATTCTCCTAAAAATGTTGTTATTTTTATTAACAAGTGTGATATAACTAAACAGTTAAGCAATAAGATGTGTACTACTAGTAGTCTACTGCAACAGAGCGATATGAGCAATGCTTGAATTCATTTCAGCCACTGGTGATCGCCCTGGACCACTTTCCAGTCCATCAGTTTTCGCACACTGTACTTCTCCAGACAGACACTAGTCCTATTCAAATCAGTCTTAATCCTGCTCCAGTAGGAACAGTCCAGCCCAGACTGACAGGCAGGTCCCCTCCAGATCGGAACGCAAGCAGCCACCGACCAGTTTTGGCCTCCTTAGGTCTGGTCAGCGATATACAGCTTGTATCCCACGTCTAAGCAGACTCGTAGAACTTAGGGTGTCCACAATACAAACCAAGTGATTGAAGGAATGCTTGGATTAATGTCAGCTACTGGTTGCATTCCATTCTATAATTGTTTGGGCATTAGGTGCCCTACTATTTAGTCTTTCAGTAGATATTAGTGAGGTTTACATGTGCTAATACTTATAAGTTGTTTGGTGTTTTTTGATATAATTATTGTTTTTGTACAATACATATAAGTATTTAGTACAACTGATTGTGTAATTGCTTACCATAAAATGTGTTCATCATCAATGTTGAGATAAGATGGGTGATAGGAAACCCTTCCAATCCCATTTTGCATTTATTGCCTAAAGAGTTTTCCATGAAGTGTGAGTTACTCTGTTTTCAGGTGTGAAAAAATACTTTCTATTCTTTGTGCATCCCGTCACGACCAAGGTAGAATGATCTCTGACTAGAGTATAAAAAGGCAGGGACTGTTCAGGGATTGTCACACATTTTCATGTCCCCACCCACCATTATTTGAAGACTGAATATCTCTCATTCAGAGAGGTAAAAACAGTAAAGGCAGACTCGACTGGCTTTTCTGTTGCATGCCCACATTCATACTCCTAGGAGTATCTACACACTCTATAAACTAATTCATTAATTCAACCAGTGAATCACATAAAGGGATTACCCAATTTCCTGTGTGCAACTTGTGAGCCTGGGTTCACCCAAAGTTTGAGACAGCACAATACATTTTCTCAGAATGTAGCCTTCACGGTGGATCTGTGATCCCACTTAAAATAATCCTAAAATATATGAAGTACAGCAAACTAAACTACAATATGTAAACACGTCTGTCTGAAGAAAATATGTGCAGGCATACTGTTGCCTCAGAGCTCCAGAAGAATTCAGCTTCCGACTTTCTGTTGTCAATACTTTCAGCTGAAGAAGACTGACTTTAGCTGCCATTGGCATTCTCACATTTACAAAACTGGCATCCCACTGATTATGGGGCATTAAGTGTAATCATATATGAAATCACAAGAGCCACCATCATTGAGACAGATTGGGTCACAAACAGCTCTAAACAATCCATGCACCAGCTTTCATCACAGCGAAAGACATCCCTCTTTATTTCATCACCAGTGCTGGAAAGTAGTGGGATCACGCCGGGATTCCAGTTTTGGCAGCTATTTCTTGGACGGATCTGAGATCCGGCTGACCCAGAGAAATGTGTTGAATTTGTCCTTGCATTGTTTTCCAGCACCAGAACAAAACTCAGTAGCACCTGCATGTTGTCTGCATTCTTTTCACTGCAGCAGCCTGCAGACAGCGAGGGGGCTTTCACTTCCAGCTGGTCAAAAACAAAGGTCTGATTTAAAGGGCATGGCCCCTCATTTGTTCCACTATCATCCTAGTTGAGAGCCGTCTGGAGCCTAACACCTAGATGCCAATTCAATAGAAGGAAACAAAGGCACATAGCTTATCACTTCACACATACTTTAGAGAATCTTTGACTTCGGTGCAGGTTTTTAACTTTGCTCAACTCCCATATATCCACTGTAAGAATTCAATATTTATGTGTTTGCATAATTACATTAATAAGTATTTAAATGGTACCTACTAATTTTAGCGCTACTCATCCCATTGTAGGGTGTCAGAGCGCAACTTATCCCAGCGTAGAGTGTTAGAGCGTTTTACATGATCCGCAGAGACACAATAAATCATACAAGTGTGTAAATCAGTGTACAGGAAAT
Source organism: Pleurodeles waltl (assembly GCF_031143425.1). Lineage (NCBI taxonomy): Eukaryota > Metazoa > Chordata > Amphibia > Caudata > Salamandridae > Pleurodeles > Pleurodeles waltl. The sequence goes on from NC_090444.1 coordinate 1,763,736,037, forward strand.
GCTACATAAGACTATGTGGAAATCACATATCTATACTTGTAGACATTATGGCCCTCAGTATGACTTTGGTGGTCTATAAACTAGACCGCCAAAGTCCCGCTAGCCACAAGACCACCAGGGACGGCGGTCATCCAACCGCCGTATTATGACTGCTGGCGGCTCTCCGCCAGAATTTGGGCGGAGAACCACCAGCAGCCATACTGGTGGTCAGCGGTGCAGTTGTGGATGCTCCGCTTGTACCGCCACATCATCACAACACTGACACGCCTATTAAGAGTTGGTAATAGGCGTGGCGGTATTGTGGTGACGGGGCAGTGCCAACGGAGCAGGCCCCAAGAATCCCGTCCCCTCCCGGACGTCCACTGTGTAAAGGTAAGTGCCCGTCTGATAGGGGAGGGGGGGTGATGAGTGTGTGTGCGTGCATGGGGTGTGCGTTTGTGGGATTGGAGGGGGTGGGGTTTGTGTGCGTGTATGTGTGTGATTGTGAATGAGTGCGTGGATGGATGCAGGGGTGGTGGGGTGGAGTGCGAGTGTATGTGTGTGTCTATGAGTGCGTGATTGCGTGTGTGTGGTGCGTGCATGTTAGGATGGGTTGGGGGTGGGGGTCTCTAGGGGCTGAGGGGGGACTGTGGCTGTGTGGGGGGCTGTGGGGAGTTGCATACTGGCGATAGGAATGTAAATTCCTGTTGCCAGTATCCTTTCTGCCAGGGATTTCCAGGCGGTGTTGCCGCCAGGTAATCCCTGGCGGTAAGGAGGCTCCAAATACCGTCGGCGGTCTATGGTGGACTGCTGGGGCGAAGGTGGTCCACCTTCGCTCTGGTGGTACAGGCGGTGAACTGGCTGCTTTGCAGCCAGTTCACCGCAGTGGTCATAATCTGGCAGTCCAGCACCACCACGCCGTTGGCGGTGTTACCGCCAGCGTGGCGGAGCTGGACTGCCAATGTTATGATGAGGGCCTATATGTTAAAAGTGAACGGTTGGGAGAAATGCAAAGTTAGGATACATAGGCGGTCGGTGATAAAGCGGCAGTAATACCGCCAACAGGCCGGCGGTAAAAAAAATGGAATCACGACCACGACGGAAACCGCCAACACAGACAGCCACTTTAACACTCTGACTGCCACGGCAGTAGCAACAAACAGTGCGGCGGTCACCGCCACCAAACAGTCGGAAGACAATGTACCGCCCACGCTATTACAAGGCACCAATCCACCAGCTTTTCCTGGGCGGTACCAACGACATCAAAAGCACGGCGGAAACACTACACTGAAGGGGAACCACTCACCTTTCGACACTCAACAAGAACCAGGACGCCATGGAGCCCGAACTACAGGTCCTACTGATGCTGTTGTATCTGCTAATACACCAGGAATATCAAAGAAGGCGGCGACGGCCATGGTGAGTACTGCACCTAGCCCACAGGGGAGGAGGGGAGGAAAAAGAGAGTGACACACACAAACACCCCCACCCCCACCCACAACACCATACAGACAAAAAGATGCAGCAACATTACATTTACACCCCGTAACCCCCTGGAAGAACGCAAGGACAAAAGGATTTGAGTGAAATAAGTGATATTTAGAAAATGCAGATAAAGTTAACGATTGTAAACAACAGTATATACAAATATTTACAACATGTACAGAGGGCCGTACACTGTCCTTTGCAAATGTCCGCCAGTGGGCCAAAAAAACATGGGCGAAGCCCACACTTGACTACTGCCTCAAAACAGAGAGAACACTGCAGGGGCATCAGCTTGAAAACACACAGGCACCTCAGGAGGAAGGAAGGGGGGGCACCTCAGCCGGAAGATGGTACTACGCCACTGCTCCTGGAGGGGGCAACATGCACACAGCGATGTCTTGGGGAATGCAAAGCCACAGTCTCTCGAATGGGTGGTTTGCCCACTACTTGCTCCTGGGGAGTGCAAAGCCACAGTCTCTCAAGTGGGTGGTTTGCCCACTGACTGGTCCTGGGGAGTGCAAAGCCACAGTCTCTCAAGTCTCTCAGGTGGGTGGTTTGCCCACTGCTTGGTCCTGGGAGTTCAAAGCCACAGTCTCTCAAGTGGGTGGTTTGCCCACTGCCTGGTCCTGGGGAGTGCAAAGCCACAGTCTCTCAAGTGAGTGGTTTGCCCACTGCTTGGTCCTGGGGAGTTCAAAGCCACAGTGTCTCAAGTCTCTCAAGTGGGTGGTTTGCCCACTGCTTGGTCCTGGGGAGTGCAAAGCCACAGTCTCTAAAGTGGATGCATTTCTCCACTGGTTCTGGAAGGGGCCTTGTGCCCAGTCTGCTTCATCCTGCCAAGGACAGTGATAGTGGATTCAGATCTCCACTGGTTCTGGAGGGGGCCTTGTGCTCACTCTGCTTCCAACTGCCATGGATAGTGATAGTGGATGCATAGCTCCACTGGTTCTGGAGGCGGCCTTGTGCCCAGTGATGCTGCACCTGGGGTGTGACAGTTCCCATTCCCTCACCTGGGTGTCAGGCATGAGATGTGTAGGGAACAGGAAGCATGATACTACATGGAGGCAGAGCCAGACTCCATCCTGCGGCAACTTAGGCTGCAAACTGCTGGTAGTGCCAGTGCTGGTGGTGGTGCTTCAAGTGGTGGGTGCAGGGTCCAGGCCGTCTCCTGCAGCCTCAGACGGCTGCCCACTGGGGATGCTGCTGATGACAGATGTAGTGGCACCAGCTGGGCATGTGGCGGTGCAGGTGCCAGTGCCTGCGGCGGTGTCTGCGGTGGAGATGCTGCCGGTGCTGGCCTTGGTGCAGATGCTGGTAGTAGTGGAGGGAGACACCAGGCCGTCTCTAGCAGCCTCGGACGGCTACCCACTGGGGATGATGCTGCTGACTGTTGGTGTGGCAGCAGCGGTGCAGATGGCGTTGCAGGTGGCGGTGCTTTCCTCGGTACAGGGTGCTGGGCTTTTAGGACTAATTGTGGTCACCAGTCTCTCACCTGAAGGCTCCGAGCCCTGAAGTCCCTTGCCTTTGGTTTTTATTCCCTTCCCCACCTTGGCAGACGCTGCTGGGACCTTAGCACTGTCCTCTTGAGTTTTGGATGAAGCCTTGCTGGGTGGGTCGTGCGTCGTGTCCGTGCTGCATGCTGGCCCCTTCTTCACCTTGGCAGGTGGCGGAATCGGTTGGTCCTTTGCATTGTTCGATGGCACACAGCCAGCCCTGATGGCTGCCCCCTTTGATCCCCTGGGACTTGCAGGTACCACAGCGAACGCCGAGTTGGTGGCTGAGGTGCTGGCCTGGGATCTTGACACCCTGGCCCAAGAGGAAGGACTGTGGGGTAGGTGTAGGGAAGAGGTCAGTGCTAGCCAGGAAAAGTTTTTAGATCCACTGGGACGGGAAGATGGAGGGGGTTTGGGAGTGGAGGAAGAGGTAGTGATTGTAGGAGGTGTACGTCCGCTGAGTTTGGGTGAAGGTGCATGGGCTGGATGCTGTTGTGAGGTGGATGGCTGTTGAGTGGGTGTGTGCCTGCGTCTGTGTACTTTGGGAGGAGGGCTCACAGACACACTGGGGGAGGACACAGGACATGTGCATGGTTGTGGGGGTGGTGACTGGCCGTGAGGGGTGTGTACTGATGGGCGTGCTGGTTATAGAGGTAGTGGCTGATGATGTAGTGCAGGCAGGTGTGAGTGGAGACGCTACTGGGAGGGAGGTGGAAGAAGAGGAGGAGGGGGGCACAGTGGAGGAAGTGGATGTTGGTATGTTTGCATGGGTCTGGTGCTTGTGTGAGTGCCTGTGAGATGATGTGTGGTGCTTATGTTTTCCTTAGCCACTTTTGTGTGTTGATTTGTGTGCATGCTGGTCTGAAGGTGTGCTTGGGATAGGGTGAGGTAGAGGGGATTGGGTCTGGGTAATGGAATTTGGAGGGGGGAGGCTGGACACAGGGACAATGGCTGCCATCAGTGCTGAGGCCAGAGCCTGAAATGCTCTCTGTTGGGCTGCCACGCCAGAATGAATACCCTCCAGGTATGCATTTGTTTGTTGCAAATGCCTCTCGACACCCGGGATGGCATTCAGAATGGTTGACTGCCCAACAGAGAGGGATCTCAGGAGGTCAATAGTCTCCTCACTGAGGGCAGCAGGGCTGACTGTGGCAGGGCCTAAGGTGCCTGGGGCGAAGGAGATGCCCACCCTCCTGGGTGAGCGGGCAAGGGAAACACACTGAGGGGCTGCTGGGAGGGCGGTGCTGGTAGGGGGGTGGCAGCTGTAACTCTTGTTGAGGTGGGCACAGAGGTGTCCGCCACCGCCACGGAGCTTCCATCAGAGGAGGAATCGCTGTCACTGGTCTCCCCTTCTGTCGCCGTCGTGGAGCTCCCCTCACCCTCAGTCCCACTGGTGCCTTCACGCTTGGTGGATTCGGCCTCCAGGTCCATGGGGGATGCAGCTCCCTCCGTCGCCGGTGCCTCTGCTCCTCCGCCAGATGATGCTAATGCACACAAGGACAGGGTGACAAAACAAAGGAGGGGGAGAGACAGAGGATGCATTTGGTCAATGCCAGCAACAACACTACAGTTGGCGGACACAAAACACAGGGAGCAGCCCTATGCACTAGGCCATGCCCAACCAGTCACTAAGTGTCAACACCATGGCTGAGTGCGCGCTCTAGGACCCGCCTGATGCCAGAATCTGTGCATTAATGTTTCCACCACACAGTCTTAGTCCAGAAACTGCCATTGGCAGAATCTAGTAGCTGCTGCAGCGCGCTATACGCGCAGTATCTTTATTTCATGGTATTGGTTCCAAGTATCTTTATAACAGCCATCTTGGGCGGGGCACTTTGGGTGTGGCACTTGCGGTGGGGCACTTTGGGTGTGGCACATGGGGCGGGGCACAAGTCTATTTAAGTGACCCCGCCTAGTTCTCACTGCTCACTATTCTGAGGATCTCGTGAGGACCGGAGCTTTTCTGTTTGAAGTCGGTGTTTCCATGTTCCTGCTTGTTCACCTGGGATTTCCCCGTGTTGAGGCATTTGAAGCAGCGAGTTGAAGACATTCAGGGCGGTAAAACGGATGGTGGTTTCTAGCTCCATTTTCTTATTTGATCAAACTGTTTAAAGGTTGATATTCTTTTTTTTGGAGAAAATAATAATCTTTGGCAATCAGCTGTAAATATTTAAATTGATAACAAACTAAGGGGGTCATTACAACCCTGGCGGACGGTGTTAAAGCGGCGGTAATACCGCAAACAGGCCGGAAAAAAAAAAAAGGAATTATGACCGTGGCGGAAACCGCCAACAAAGACAGCCACTTTAACACTCCGACCGCCACGGCGGTACAGGCAAGCAGCGCGGCGGTTACCGCCAACAGACAGGTGGGAGACAATGTACCGCCCACACTATTACAACCCGCCAATCCACCACCTTTTCCGGGGCGGAACCAACGCGAACAAAAACACGACGGAAACAGCTTTTGCTATGGGAAAACGCTCACCTGAACACATCCCACGAGGAAGGAGGACACCATGGAGCCCGAATTACAAATCCTACCTGCCCTTGTTTTTCTGCTCCTTTACGACCAACAGCTACGTAGGCGCAGAAGATACCGGTGAGTACTGCACCTACGACACGGGGGAGGGGGGAGGCAAAAGTTAGGGGGAACCCACCAAACACCCCCACCCCCACCCTCGCATATCACAACATACACACCAATGTAGTCACAAAAATCACAGTAACAACCCACAATCCCCCCGGAAGAATGCAAAGAGAATGCGAAATTCGGGCAAACATTGTAATGTGCCAATATACATGTCATACAAAAATATACAGATATACATATCTCAAAATCACTCTTATTTACACATAAAATCAGAGAAGTAGTGCAGATATGTACACAACAATGTCCGTGCACCAACAGTCCAAAAATGCATGGGCGAGGCCCACAATAGATACCTGACCAAAATCGGAGAGAACACTGCCGGGGCATCAGATAGAAACACTACAGGCACCTCAGGGGGAAGGGAAGGGGGGGCACCTCAGCCAGATGAATGCGAAGCCAGATCCACGACGGGGCTCCATGCCCATTGATGTATCCTGGGGAGTGCAAAGCCACAGTCTCTCAAGTCACTACAGTGGGTGGTTTGCCCACTGTGCCATCCTGGGGAGTCCAAAGCCACAGTCTCTCAAGTCACTACAGTGGGTGGTTTTCCCACTGTGCCATCCTGGGGAGTGCAAAGCCACAGTCTCTCAAGTCCTACAGTGGGTGGTTTGCCCACTGTTACATCCTGGGGAGTGCAAAGCCACAGTCTCTCAAGTCACTACAGTTGGTGGTTTGCCCACTGTGCCATCCTGGGGAGTGCAAAGCCACAGTCTCTCAAGTAGATGCAGGTCTCCACTGGTTGTGGAGGGGGACTGGTGCCCAGAATGGATGAGTCTCCACGTGAAAGTACCTGTCCTGTCACTGTCCCAGCTGCACATGGGAGAAGGATGCCTGATGTGGCGGTCCATTCATTCCTACACGGTGCATGCCCTGTTCAGTGGTGCTTTGCCATGGTGGTCTTTGCCCTGTTCAGCGGGCTGGGCAGACTTCCTCTGGACCTTCCCCACCTTTGGTGGAGTTACAGCTGGCTCACCAATCACCTTCGATCCCATGTCACTTGTTGTCCCACCAGGAGTCTTAAGACGGTCCAGTCATCCACTGTCCATTTTCAGAGCCTTTACAGGGGGTGGGCTGCCACTGCCTTGGCTCCGGGTCCTACTGCCTGCCCTGGTGGCCGATGCACTCCAAAAACCTGGAACACGCACCACTGGTACTGGAGGCTTTTTGGCTGAGGCGCTACGACGGGACTGATGAATTGGAGGGGGGGAGGCGGGGGCAAAAAGGTCAATTTGACAGAGGGACAGTTTCTGACGAACACTGGGATGGGTAGCTGGAGGGGGTCTGGGAGTGGAGGAAGAGGAGGTGGTTGTAGGAGGTGTCACTTTAGATGTTTTGGGTGCAGGTGCAGGTACTGGAGGCTGTCGTGAGGTGGATGGATGTTGGATGAGTGATTGCCGGCGTTTGGGTACTTTGGGAGGGGGCGTCACAGACACATTGGGAGAGGACACAGGGGACGTGTAAATGGCAGTGGAGGTGGTGAGTGCAGGTGAGCGGCTTGTGGTGCTGGGTGTCCTGGTGCGAGTCCTAGTGCCTGTAGATGTGGTGCATGCAAGTGTGTGTGTAGACGAGACTGGGAGGGAGGACGGAGAAGAGGAGGAGGGGGACACAGTGGAGACAGTGGATGTTGCTGTGTCTGTATGTGGGTGAGGCTTGCGTGAGTGCCTGTGGTGTGTGTGGTGCCTATGTCTGCTTGAGCTACTTGTGTGTGTTGACTTGTGTGCATGCTGGTCTGTAGGTGTGCTTGGGATGGGCTTGGGTACAGGAGATTGGGTCTGGGTGGAGGAAGTTGGAGGGGGGAGGCTAGACACAGGGACAATGGCTGCCATCAGTGCTGAGGCCAGAGATTGCAGGGTTCGCTGAAGGACAGCCTGACCAGAATGAATACCCTCCAGGAATACATTACCGTGTTGCAACTCCCTTTCTACACCCTGGATGGCATTCACAATGGTAGACTGCCCAACAGTGAGTGACCTGAGGAGGTCAATGGCCTCCTCACTGAGGGCAGCAGGGGTGACTGGGGCAGGGCCTGAGGTGCCTGGGGCGAAGGTGATGCCCACCCTCCTGGGTGAGCGGGCACGGGGCGAACGCTGAGGGGCTGCTGGGAGGGCGGTGCTGGTAGGGGGGGTGGCGGCTGTACCTGTAGAAGTGGGGCGCACAGGTGGTGCCGCCACCACAGGGGAGCTCCCATCGGCGGATGAGTCAGTGTTTCTGCTTGGTGATCCGGTCGCCGACGTGAAGCTCCCCTCGCCCTCCGTCCCACTGGTGCATTCAGTCTGTGGTGTGGCCCTCCATGGCCATGTGGGATGCAGCTCCCTCGTGCTCCGGTGCCACTGTACCTCCGCCTGATGATGCTGATGTACAAAAGGACAGGGAGAGCAGGAAAAGTGGGGGAGACAGAACAAAGAGAGTTTTAGTGCATGGCATACCGCTACCGTTGGCGGACAAGACAGATGCAGCAGCCCCCTGCATTACGCCGTGCTCCTGACCTCTGCACATGCAATTTCTGGGACATGGCCTACATGGCAATGGTGGGAATCTGCGCACATGGATGCCACAGGGGCAACTATACCTCAACTTGCCACTCTGCTGAGGTGGGGTTGAGTGCCACATGGCCTACATTACGGAGGGGCCTTGCCTACCTAACTCGCCCTGGCCTAGGGACACCCACAGCCCACCTCCCCCACCCAGACCCCTCCACTGCACGCAAAGTGGGCTGAATGAGGTTCTACTCACCCCCTTGTGTCTGCTGTGATGTCCTCAAGCGCCCATCCAACTCCGGGTAGGCCACCGCCAGGATCCGGAACATCAGGGGGGTCATGGTGCGACGGGCACCCCTCCCACGTTGGGAGGCCATCCCCAGCTGAGCCTCCGCCGTCTTCTTGCTGCAGCGGCGAATGTCCTCCCATCTCTTACGGCAGTGGGTGCCCCGTCTCTGGTGGGCCCCCACGGTCCGGACCTCCTTGGCGATGGCACGCCAAATGTCCCTCTTCTGGTGGGCGCTGACCTACATGACATGCACAAGGAAAGAGGAACAGTCATTACCAACTGCACCGTCAATGTGAGTGGCCCCCTCCCTACTCTGGCCATGTGGCCCATTCATTCCCATGCATAATTGTTCTATGGACTCTGCCCCCTTCCCTCTTCCACCCAGCCCTCTCCACCCAGGCCTAGCCCATACAACGTGTTCCCTGTGTAGTAACCTGTTGGTCTGGAGGACCGTAGAGTAGGGTGTACTGGGGGAGGACCCCAGCCTCAAGTTTCTCCAACTCCTGTGCAGTGAAGGCAGGGGCCCTTACCCCAGACGCAGCAGCCATTGTTGCTTCCAGACCGAGGTCACAGCAGCACTAGCAGTGTAGGTCCTCTCCTGTCGAAGGTCAGGTATCTAGTGAGTGAACAGATAGAAAATGGCGGTGACGTCCGCGGCGGTGCGCATCATCACCGCCAGCGCACCTGTTCATTGGCTCCTGGGACCCATAGGGTCCAATGTTAACCAATGCAGCATTGCGCCGCGGTCTACGACCGCCTACCGCGACGGTGTGCAGCGCCAGCGCAGTTACCCCACAATCCCATTGTCCCAGTTTAGAGGTCAGGCAGCCGCCATTTCAGGGGCCCACATGGCTTCATTTACTACTGTGTCACGCATAGCTAGGCCTATACTCAACACACATACAGGAAGGCTTTTTTGTCTGGTGTAGTCTTGTGTGTAACTGTGGGTACATACCTGGAGGAATAGTGACTGGTTATTCGCTGTTGTCCTTCTTAGGCACCGTGAGCTGGGACATATGAGAAGATGGCGGAATCCTCCGGTGTACCGACCGCTGGTGGACCTGTTGACAATGGAAGAAAGACATATCATCCTCACCTACCAGTTTGACCGTGCCACAATCCAGGAACTATGTACCCAGTTGGAGCCAGACCTGATGTCACCAATCCGCCATCCGACTAGAATCCCCCCTGACGTGCAGGTGCTGTCAGTCCTCCATTTCCTTGCAAGTGGGTCATTTCGGACAACAGTGGCCATGGCATCAGGGATGTCCCAGCCTATGTTTTCCAACGTGCTGTCCAGAGTGTTGTCTGCCCTGCTGAAACACATAAGGAGATACATAATTTCCCCTGAGGTGGAGGATTTGCCTACAGTGAAAGGTGACTTCTATGCCCTTGGACATATCCCCAACGTCATAGGTGCCATTGATGGGACCCATGTAGCTCTGGTCCCCCCGCAGGAGTGAACAGGTGTACAGAAACCGGAAGAGTTATCATTCCATGAATGTCCAGATGGTCTGTTTGGCAGACCAGTACATCTTGCAGGTAAATGTTCCCTGGCTCTGTGCATGACGCCTACATCCTGCAGAATAGCAGCATCCCTGATATGATGGGTCAACTCCAGAGGCACCGTGTATGGCTATTGGGGGACTCTGGTTACCCCAACCTTTCCTGGCTATTGACCCCAGTGAGGAATCCCAGGACCAGGGCAGAGGAACGGTACAATGATGCCCATGGGCGGACTAGGAGGGTAATCGAACGCCCCTTCGGCCTTCTTAAGGTCAGGTTCAGGTGCCTCCATATGACAGGTGGATCCCTATTCTACTCACCGAAGAAGGTGTGCGACATCATCATCGCCTGCTCCATGCTCCATAATTTGGCATTGCGACGCCAGGTGCCTTTTCTGCAGGAGGATGATCCAGATGACGGTGTTGTGGCAGCTGTGGAGCCTGTGGAGCCAGTGGACAGTGATGAGGATGAAGCTGAGGATGGAGAAAACGACAACAGGGAGTCAGTCATACAGCAATATTTCCAGTGACACACAGGTGAGAACATTTTCTGGTTTAACATTACATTAACTTTCACACGTCTACCTCTATCCTGTACCTACATTTCACTCACTATTTGTTAATTGAGTTGTACCCTTCCATTTCAGTTTCACAAGTGTGGTAACCTACGTGTCAACTGCTTGCATCCTTCAAGGGCTTGTGATGTGTGACATTGGTATGTTAGCCTTACAATGGGTAACCCATTATGACACTGTAATTGATAATACAAAGTTCCAAATCATAGACTGATTCAAGATTTTTTTGGCTTTCAAGGGTGTTTATTTAAGTGCTAAAAAAATCAAGGAAGTTGTAAAATGGGGATGGGTGATGGTGGAGGAATGTCCATGGCAGAGTCTAGTCTAGTCGTCTCACAGGTGCACTGCCCATCTGGGCATTGGAAGTGGAGCTGGGGCAGTTCCAATCTGGACAGGGTGACAAAGTGGGACAGTGGGGGGACAATCAGGGTGGTCTTATTTCCTGGCGGGGGTCTTGCCATCTTGCTCTGTCCTGTTCCTGGATCTCAGCGACCGCTTGCGTGGTGGTTGTCCATCTGCAGGGGATGGGGTGCTGGTGTGGTGGTCCTGTGGCGGGGCGTCCTGTCCACTAGTGCCGGCGGAGGTGGTGGGCAGTTCGTCGTCCTGGCTAGTGTCAGGGGCCCCTTGGAGTGCCACTGTGTCCCTCAAGGTCTTTTGAATGGTCGTCAGCACCCCTACGATGGTGCCCAGGGCGAAGCTGATGGTCCTGAGCTCCTCCCTGAACCCCAAATACAGTTCGTCCTGCAGACGCAGGGTCTCCTGCAACTTGTCCAGGACCGTGGCCATCGTCTCCTGGGAGTGGTGGTATGCTCCCATGATGGAGGATAGGGCCTCGTGGAGAGTTGGTTTCCTTGGCCTGTCCTCCCTCTGTCGCACAGCAGCCCTCCCAGTTCCCCAGTGTTCCTGTGCCTCCGTCCCCTGGACCGTGTGCCCACTACCACTGCCCCAGGTCCCTGTTGTTGTTGGGGTGGTGGGTTACCCTGGGTGCCCTGTAGTGGTGGACACACCGCTGATTGACCTGTCCTGGGTAGGGAGGTTTGGGCCCGGTGGGTGGGTGCTGTGCTGGTGTTACCAGAGGGTGGCAGCTCGGTGTTGGGCTGTGGCTGGGCAAGGGGAACCGACTGTCCCGAGGCCCACGATGGTCCGGGCTGGTCATCCGGATCCAGTGGGGCAGAGCTGCTGTCGTCACTGTGGGCCTCTTCTGGGGGTGGAGTGGTGTTGTCTGGACCCTCTGGTGTGGTGACGTTCCTTCGGGTTCCTGCAGGGGTATGAGAACATGATTATTGCATCTGTGTGTGTAATGGTGTGCAATGGTTGGGTGTGCGTGATCCCCAGTGCAGGCATTCCTGTGTGGGGGCTTGTGTGGTGATGGTGGGGGGGGTGTTCTGGGTATGTGCAGTGGGCATGCTTTAGTGAGGGGTGACCATGCTTAGTTGTGTCATGCAGGGCTTGGTGTTGGGATGGGTGCTTGGTGTCATGGGTAGATTAGTGAGGATTTGGGGTGATAGGGGAAGGTGTGAGGGGGGGTGTGTGATAGCATGCAGGTAGGGTGGGGGATGTGATAGTTAAGATTTGACTTACCAGTGTCCCATCCTCCACCGACTCCTCCGAGGCCCTCAGGATGCAAGATGGTCAGGACTTGCTCCTCCCATGTTGTTAGTTGTGGGGGAGGAGGTGGGGGTCAGCCGCCAGTCCGCTGCACCACGATGTTGTGCTTGGAGACCGTTGAACGCACCTTCCCCCGTAGGTCGTTCCACCTCTTCCTTATGTCCTCCCTATTTCTTGGGTGCTGTCCCACGGCGTTGACCCTGTCCACTATTCTTTGCCATAGCTCCATCTTCCTGGCTATTGATGTGTGCTGTACCTGTGAGCCAAATAGCTGTGGCTCTACCCGTACGATTTCCTCCACCATGACCCTGAGCTCCTCCTCGGAGAAGCAGGGGTGTCTTTGGCGTGACATGGGGTGTTATGTGTGATGTGTGGGGTGGTGTATGTGTTGATGAGTGTGGTGTGTGTAGTGGTATGTGGTGTTTTGTGCGTGGATGTTGTGTGGGTGATGGTGTTGTGTGCCTCTGTGTGATGGGGTTGTCAATAGCTGTGCTGTCTCTCTGGCCTTCTCTCAGAATTTCTGGTTGTAGGGGTTTGTGTGTGATGTGGGTGTGTGTTTTATATTGTATTGCGTGTGTGGGAGTGGTGTGTGTATGTGTATCAGGTGTGTGTATTTTGAATTGTCCAATGTGGCGGTGTTTTGTATATGTGTGTGTATTTTGAGCGCAGCGGTGTGTACCGCCAATGGAATACCGCGGTTGAAAGACTGCCGCGTGGATTCGTGGGTCGTAATAGCATGGGCGTGTTTCTGTTGGCGTGGAGGTGGAGGATTTGTTTCCGCATGTTTATCGCTGACCTTTGGTGTGGCAGTGTTGTGTGGGTGTCTGAATTTCGGTGGATTCCGTGATGTGTGTCATAATAGCTGTGGCGGTCTACTGCGGCCGCAGCGGTGTATTGGCGGTCTTCTGCACGGCAGTAAGCGCCTTATACCGCCAATGTTGTAATGACCCCCTAAGTGCATGTTTTGCTGTTACAGCGTTACCACTTTCTCGCGGTCACTTTTCAACTTCAGCTGCTTACTTGTGGAGTTGCTCGGTAGCGACAGAGATACATTGTATAAGCACGGTTATTCAGAAGAGGTTTAAATGGTTATGAATAAATGCTAAGGAAACAATTTGAATAATTTGAAATCAAGGGAATATTTGATTATGGTTAATGTAAAATACGAACACAAACTGAAATCGTGTATCTTGGAAAGTTTTTGAAATGTGAAGTAACATTTCTTTGAGTGAATACCGTGTTAACCTTACATTTCTTTGAAACTTATGAAAGGCGCTATGATTTACTATTGTTCCAAGCGACTGCTGGATTTTTAGTTGACAGATTCCGAAGAGTTCTGTGATTGATATTTCTTTGTAGTATCTGTGATTCTTGTTTCTGCAAGTCTCCTTCCCCGCTGTACCCTTCCTTAACTCCCTACCCCCCACTTGGCCACTCCAAGACTCTGCGCTATTAAGGCTTGTCGAGTTGGAGCTGGCAGGAGGTGGGCTTATTGACAACAATGCGTGTTCCCTGAGGATTTGGTCTCGCTGACACTAAGGTAGTCACCAGCCCATGGGGTACAAGTACAATGCCTAACGCCAGTATCTGCACACCTGACACCCACAGGACCCTGCCCAGCAGTAGTTGGCCACTTGTACCATTGGGGTAGGAGTGCTTAAGAGCCTGCACACAAGGGACCTACCCTGTCATGATCGCCCTGGCCTAGGGGCACCCACCGCCCCCATCCCCCACCCTGCTAGCTCTTAAAGCGCACAAAGTCAGCTTTCTGAAACTGTACTCACCCCCTTGTGGCTGCTGTGATGCCCTTAAGCGCCCATCCAACTCCGGATAGGCCACCGCCAGGATGCGGAACATCAGGGGGGTCATGGTGCGACGGGGACCCCTTCCACGTTGGGAGGCGAGCCCCAGCTGGGCCTCCGCCGTTTTCTTTGTCCAGCGGCGCAGATCCTCCAATCTCTTGTGGCAGTGGGTGCTCCGCCTGTGATAGACCCCCAGGGTCCGCACCTCCTTGGCGATGGCACGCCAAATACCCTTTTTCTGGTGGGCGCTGACCTAGAGGGAAAAGACAGCGGAAAATGTAATTACTCACCCGTCCGGACCATCATACTCATTGCCCACCAGTTCTCACCCGTGCCCTGACGCACATACACCGACCACCTCTCATGCAGCACTCAGGCCAGGACGCCTTAGCACCCCCTAACATATGGCTTACATCCACACCATTCCAAACAGGCATTGCCCACACATCATGCTCACAGTGCACTCACCTGTTTGTCTGGAGGACCGTAGAGTAACGTATACTGGGGTCCGACCCCATCCACCAGTTTCTCCAACTCCTCCACAGTGAAGGCAGGGGCCCTTTCCCCAGACACTCTAGCCATTGTCGCTTCCAGACTCAGGTCACAGCAGCACTTGCAGTGTAGGTCCTCTCCTGTTGATGGTAAGTTAGCAAGTGAGTGAATAGCTAGAAAATGGCGGTGAAGTCCGCGGCGATGCGTACCGTCACTGCTGGCGTATATCGCCATTGGCTCCGGGGACTCATAGGGCCCAATGATAACCAATGCGGAGTTGCGCTGCGGTTATCGACCGCCTACCACGAGGCAGCACAACGCCAGCGCACTTACCTCATTTCCCCTTGTCCCTCCTCACAGGTCAGGCAGCCGCCATTTCAGGGGGGCACATGGCATGGCACCTAGCTGCATCACAGCACATATTGGCACATCTACTGACTCTCAAATTCACACACTGCTTCTGTGATATTAATTCAAAAACAGTTGTGCCATCTATGTGGAAAATGACCTTCTGCTCACCGTTCTCCTCCATAGGCTACAACCGCTAAGGCAGATGATAAGAGTGTGGCATCTTCCGGTGTACAGACCCCTGGTGGACCTGTTGACAATGGAGGACAGACACATTATCATCACATACAGACTTGATCGTGCCACAATCCAAGAACTGTGTGCACAATTGGAGCCAGACCTCATGTCAGCTATCCGTCAGCCCACAGGAATACCCCCTCTAGTGCAGGTTCTGTCAGTGCTCCATTTTCTGGCAAGTGGTTCCTTTCAAACTACAGTGGCCATGGCATCAATGTTCTCAGCCAATGTTTTCCAACGTGTTGACCAGAGTGATGTCTGCCCTGCTGAGCACATGCGCAGCTACATCGTTTTCCCCCAGGTGGATGATTTGGCCACAGTGAAAGCTGACTTCTATGCCCTGGGACATATCCCCAACATCATTGGTGCCATTCATGGTAGACATCTGGCATTTGTTCCCCCTCCCGCAGAAATTAACAGGTCTACAGGAATAGAAAAAGCTATCACTCGATGAATGTGCAAATGGTGTGTTTGCCGAACCAGTACATCTCCCATGTGAATGCCAAATATCCTGGCTCAGTGCATGACGCCTATATCTTGAGGAAAAGCAGCATCCCTTATGTGATGGGGCAACTTCAGAGGCACCAGGTGTGGCTAATAGGTGAGCCCAAGGTCCCCACACAGCATAAGTTGGGGTCTGAGTATGGGGTTGTCCCTAAGGGGTAGTGTATGTCTAACAGTTGTCCCTCGATATTTGCAGGTGACTCTGGTTAGTAACTCTGTCTTCTTCGTACGCGCCCCTCCTGCTACTTGCGAGAGGGGTACTCGCTTTCCCCTGAGCTGGGAACTACGTTTCCCAGCATCCCAGCGTGTTGCGGCGTCACGTGAACAACTCACGCTGACGCTGCGTTGCCTGCCACGCCCTGGGCCCCGAGATCCGGTCCGGGCCGGCGGCGGTGGACGCGCGAGTCACGCGCGCCGCTTTCCATTCCACTTCTTCATTAAATACAGTTCTCACTCTGGACCGAGTACCTCAAGCGGTCCAATGAGGGGACGGGATAGGTGCCTAGCGAGTGCCTCCTTTGGAGTTGTGAGTCAGAGTCTCTCTCTTTGGCACTCAGTGGCTACTTCCCACGGCACAGATAAGATCTTTTTCATTTGGTTTCTCATTTCCGCAGCCAGCTTGTCACCCGCGGGGGTTATTTAACCTGTTTCCAGCCGGCTGCACGATCTGTGTGATAATTTGTATTTACTGTCTGTTTTGTTTATATGTTTAGTATAGTCCTTTCTCTTTGCTATTGTTCCCAACTATTCCTTGGGACTATAGATAATGCAACCAGGCATAAATAATTGGTGGCTCACGCCTCAGTGAGCACTGATTGCGACCATGTAGTGGTCCCAGCTTTATGACATATTACAATATAATTCTATACTTACTGCCTTTCCTATTTTACCATATCTCCTATCCTTAGTGTGTGACTATAAGGGGACACCCCCCCTCCTGGCGACCTGGGGCCAGTAGCCTTCAAGTATAGGGTAAGACATTCATCCTTCCCTTTAGACATGTTACACACGTATACATTGCATGACTTTTTGCTTGCTGTGTCACCTTTGCGTGTGTTTTGCTGTGCAGTGTTGTGTCTCACATATATGCCAAATTTCTTGCTTTTGTTTCCTTTAGGCCTCCACAAGGTAATTCCTTGCCCACAGGTAGGCCCCATATAATTTCCTATATTATTTCACCCACACTCCCAATTAGCGGAGTAGGTTTTCCTTGCATTGCATGAATAAGAGGGATCCTAGGCCCCGAAGAATGCCCCCAGACCTTCCTTGGCTCTTTGTAGAGGGCTGAACCATGTTGGCCAGTAACTTTTAGATAGGTGACCAAGTGAGTCCTTGTTCTCACAGAGGTGTCCCATCCTTGGTCTTAATCAGACCAGCAGACACCACTAATAAAAGGGTACTCTTACACAGGTGACTGTCTAGGTGTTCTTATATTTACCCTAGTATAGCTGGATCCCATATTTTCCAGACAGATTGAATTTACGCACTCCCTCCTGTTCTTTTAACGGTCAGGTTGAGTCTGCCCAGGTGTTACTGTCCTATCTGGGTGGGGCTAGGTGGTCATATGATGAAGCATCACACTATATAGTTTGTGAGACCACCTATTCCGTAGAGGAAACACCCCCCACCATCACCACACAAGCCGCCACAGCATTCAACACAACAAACTCATAGAGTGAGTTCAAGGAGCCCTAGGGGAAACCCCCCTGTCAGCAGCTCCTTAATATAAGTGAACCCCATACCCTTTGTGTTTATGACTCTGCTTACCCCAACCTCTCATGGCTACTGACCCCAGTGAAGACTCCCAGGACAAGGGTAGAGGAACGTTACAAGGAGGCACATGGGCGTACAAGGAGGATAATTGAGAGAACCTTCGGCCACCTGAAGGCCAGGTTCCGGTGCCTCCATCTGACAGGTGGATCCCTGTACTACTCACCCAAGAAGGTGTGCCAGATCATCGTGGCATGCTGTATGTTGCACAACCTGGCCTTGAGACTCCAGGTGCCTTTTCTGCAGGAGGATGAGCTTGGAGATGGTCTTGTGGCAGCAGTGGAGCCTGTGGACAGTGAGGAAGGGGAGGCAGATGAAAAAGATGTGGACAACAGAACAAACATTATACAGTAGTACTTCCAGTGGTACACAGGTGAGAGACAGTAACTCAAATTTACATTACAGTTAACTTTTGGACATTGTACATAGCAGCCTCTTACACTCTGTCTATGGACACTGACTGTTCCCTTTGGATTCTCTATTTTCAGATCTGTGTACCCCATTCTGGCTACTGCTATATGTACTGCTGCCCACCAAAGGTCACCCTGTGGTATATTTCACTGAACATAGACGTTGCAATGCTTTGATAATGTTGTAATAATACATCTTTCTAATCATTACACTGACTCCAGTATGGTTTCTGTTTCAAGGGTGTTTATTTTTGTGCAAATTAGTATGGGGGTAAGTGCAAGGGGCTGGGGTGATGGTGGAGGAATGTCCAGTTAGAGTCCAGTCTATTGGTATCACAGGTGCATTGTCCAAGGGGGCATTGGAAGGGGGGCAATGGCAGTTCAAGGTGGACAGGGTGACATAGTGGGACAGAAGGGTGACAGTCAGGAGAGTCTTATTTCCTGGTGGGGGTCTTGGCAATGTTCACCGTCTTCTGCCTGGATCCCAGGGACCATTTGCGGGGTGGTTCTCCTTCTGCAGGGGGTGGGGTGCTGGTGGCCTGTTGGTCCTGTGGTGGTGCCTCCTGTCCACTAGCGCCGGCAGAGGTGGAAGGCTGTTCCTCGGTTTGGCTAGTGTCAGGGGCCCTTTGTTGTGCCACTGCGTCCCTCATGGTCTTGCCCATGTCAGCCAGCACCCCTGCAATGGTGACCAGGATGGTGTATAGTTTAGTTAGGTCCTCCCTGATCCCCAGGTACTGTCCCTCCTGCAGCCGCTGGGTCTCCTGTAACTTGGCCAGTACCTGGCCCATGGTCTCCTGGGAATGGTGATATGCTTCCATGATGTTTGAGAGTGCCTCGTGGAGGGCCGGTTCCCTGGGCCTGTCCTCCCCCTGTCGCACAGCAGTCTTGCCAGCTTCCCTGTTGTCCTGTCCCCTGAACCGTGTGCCCACTGCCACTGACCCCAGGTCCCTGATCGTCCTGGGTTTGTGGGGTTGCCTGGGGTCCCTGTAGTGGTGGACACACTGCTGATTGACGTGTCCTGGGAACAGAGGTATGGGCCCACAAGTTGGGGGCTGTGGTGGTGTTTCCTGAGGGGGGAAGCTCTGTGGTGGTTTGGGAGTGTGGCAGGGTAACCGACTGTCCAGAGGTCCCTGATGGGCCAGATTGGTCATTGTGATCCAGGCGTGCAGAGCTGCTGTCATCACTGTTGGCCTCTTCTGGGGGGGAGAGGGGCTCTTTGTAGCTGGCACCTCCTCTCCGGTGACGTTGGGTAGGGGTCCTGTTCGGATGCAAATGAATTGTTAATGTATCCGAGTGTGCCATCTTGTGCAATGGGTGTGTTTCCCTGTATGATTGTGCTTTCCCTGTCGGCTTGGCCTTGTGTGAGGGGTGATTTTGTGGGCTGGGTGAGTCTCTCTATTGGGCATGCTGGGGTGATGGGTGTCCATGCAGGTCTGTGATGGGGGTCCATGCATTGTTGTTGCATGCAGGGCGTGGTATTGGGATGGGTGGGTTGTGATAGTGGGATATATGTGAGTTGGTGCAGTCATGGGAGTGAGGGTAAGGGTGGGGGTATGTGATGGCATGCCAGTAGGGTGGGGGATATAATAGTAAAGATCTGACTTACCAAAGTCCAGTCGTCCTGCTACTCCCGCGAGGCCCTCAGGATGCATTATTGCCAAGACTTGCTCCTCCCATGTTGTTAGTTGTGGGGGAGGAGGTGGGGGTCCACCGCCAGTCCTTTGTACAGCAATCTGGTGTCTTGAAAACACGGAACGTACCTTCCCCCGTAGGTCGTTCCACCTCTTCCTGATGTCATCCCTTGTTCTTGGGTGCTGTCCCACGGCGTTGACCCTGTCCACGATTCTCCGCAATAGCTCCATCTTCCTTGCAATGGACCTCTGCTGCACCTGTGATCCGAATAGTTGTGGCTCTACCCGGATGATTTCCCCCACCATGACCCTTAGCTCCTCCTCTGAAAACCTGGGGTGTCTTTGGGGTGCCATGGATGTGGTGTGAGTGATATGTGTGAGGTGATGTGTGGGGTGATGTGTTGGGGTGTATACTGTGATGTGCGTGGATGGTGTATGGGTGATGGTGTTCTGTGCCTCTGATTGAGTGGGTGCTCTTTGCTTGTCTCTCTGAGCTTGGTCTCTTTTTTTTTCGTTGTAAGGGGTTGTGGGTAATATGGGTATGTGTTTTATAATGGTATGAGTGTGAGGGTGTGGTGTGTGTATGTGTGTCAGGTGTGTGTATTTTGAATTGTCCAATGTGGTGTGGTTTTGTAAGTGTGTGTGTGTATTTTGAGTGTGGCGGTGTGTACTGCCAGTGGATTACTGCGGTTGAATGACCGCCGCATTGATTCGTGGGTCGTGATAATGTGGGCGTATTCCTGTTGGCGTAACGGTGTGGGTTTTGCTATCGCCAGTTTATCACTGACCTTTGTTCTGGCGGACTTGTGTGGATGTCTGTGTTATGGCTGGATTCTCTGTATGGGTCATAATACCCGTGGCGGATTACCGCTGCGGTCACGGTATTTTGCCGGCCGTTGGCACGGCGGTAGGCGGCATTTACCACCAGGGTTGTAATGAGGGCCATAACATGGCACTGTGATTGGGGTTGTTTATACTAACAAGTTTATTAATTCCCAGAGGTCCCTTTCTTTGGAATCTTAGAATAACAGATTGAGGAAAAAAACAATAAAAAACAAATCCTGTAACTTACAGTTTAAATAGATCACTGTGCAAGTGTACCAGATCATTCCACATATTTCAGACCCAGCTCTTGTATAGAGATGTAAATTAGCTATATTAGGAAATAGATCAGTATAGTTGATCTGAAATGTTCCACTAATACAACAGTAATAAGAGATATACATTACAACCAGCCCCATAAAAGTTCACTGCCAGCCTCCTGTCCACAATAGGAACATATTAATAAAAACAAGTTATTAGGACTGGAATTCACTACACACGATCTAGATAGCAAAAAAGTAAGACATTAATTCTAGCCATTGCAATGGCTGATGTAGCTTACATACACATTCTCTTGGAATCTCCTGCCAATGAGATATGCTTTTGGCAGCAAGGAGAAATGTGCCCCTAGCAATGTCACAAAAATAGAGCCTCCATTTTCCTGACATGTATGTTTGCCACTAACTTGTACATCGGTGTTTGTGTGCTTCTGCTAAGTGTAGTACTGTGCCTGCCTGTGTTTCAAGTATTTCACTTTGACACATCTCACACAGTCAGATAGTAACACTTCAGTATAGGGGAAGTATAACAGTTGACATGTCCAACATGAACAGCCCTTTCCCACTTCTACCATATGCTCTCACACCAGTACCACCAGGGCCATATAATACATAGTGCCCCGATTGCAACAAAGCACTTTTGACCCGTTCTTTGCACCCCAGCATCACTATGCTACTACAAAAGCTTGTTTGGCCCCTTTTTTTGTATGGATTCCACAGGTGCTAATTGTGTGCTGGCCCAATCCCAAGAGGGCATGCACTAATATGCATGGGGGCATGCCTCTGCACACAATGAAATTGTTTGCCATTGGGCCAGCGCCATGTTAAATCATAGGCAAGTGCAAGTGACAAAGAGGCTGCCAGGAGAAAACCATATGTGCCACATGGAGGCGACCTATGGTCAGTGTGCCTCTGGAGTACCCCTTGTGAAGGGGACACGCGGGTCCTATGGACCCTCCCAAGCATCCTCTGTAGCCACGTTCATTGATTTACTGCACCCACCTGCACAACGATCTCTGCCCCCCTTTGAAATGTAAGCTGGGTTGCTGCCTCCAGGGGAAGGCGGGCCTGGTGCTTCAAACAGCCAATACATTTTTTACTAATGTGCTGTTCCCAGTGCAGGCTCGCAAAGAGCGTGTAGTGATAAAGATTCAGGTAGCTACCTTAAACACAGGGAGCAGTTCTAATGCAATTATATACCCACAGACAGGGCAGTTGGCAAATCTCTCACTAGCCTCCTTAATAATTGGGTTTTGGGGGACAGCTGACCACAGGGAGGATTGTCCACCGGAGGCATTGGGAGATTAGGCCCTGCCTAGTCATCTGTGCGCCTTGGGCTATATCTGGTAAAGGATGTATCCCAACAAAAATATAGCTGCCATTTCAAGGGCTACCAGCCACATTTTGGGTAGGTGTACATGGTGGCTG
The DNA here is from genome assembly GCF_031143425.1 of Pleurodeles waltl. Taxonomy (NCBI): domain Eukaryota; kingdom Metazoa; phylum Chordata; class Amphibia; order Caudata; family Salamandridae; genus Pleurodeles; species Pleurodeles waltl. Next base: position 1,763,757,819 of record NC_090444.1, read on the forward strand.
CTCCCGTAACAGCAGCGGAGAATTTTTTCAATTTGTCTTTCAGTTAGCAGTAGCGGAGGAGTATTAAAAGCAGGGGTGAAAGACACAAGCTTTGTTGCTTCGCTCAGAGGATAGGATTAGTAGCAGTATTCCACTTCAGTAGTAGAGAAGAAAGTGCAGGAGGCTCTTTGGCTGTTGAAGAAAGCCAGACGTCTGGACCTCTTGGTTTGCTGCGATGTGGCTGCTCAGCCGGCTGGGGAGGCTGGCCACCAGTGGCGTGGCAGCGGCTGTGCTTGCGTGCTCCCTGGCGCGGCTCAGAGCTTTAGGCCAGGAGGAGGCCCAGGTGAGTGGTCAGGGCACGGTGCCGGCCCAGCGGTGATGCTGGGGCAAGGGAGAGTCTGTGGGCAAATAAGCAGCAAGAAGAGAGGCGGGGCGAGGAGAGGCGTTAGCAAAGTGCAGACGGTGGTCCGAGGCTCTACAAAAAGGAATAGAGGGAGGGGCAGAATCAGTAAGGCTATGGTAGGCTTTAGAAAAAGTAATACAGGGAGAGGAGGCATCAGTAGGGCTGTGGTAGGACAACAAAGGCATGTCGGGAAGGGGTTTTCCCCAGGACCCAGAGCAAACAGCTTCAGCTCCAGGGAAGCCCGTTTCAGGGCAGGCCCGCAGGCCTCCTTTGTCAGGAGGAAGTAGGGCTCTTGAAACAGGTTGTGGCAGATGCCTTGTTGTTTGTCCCCCCTATAGAGCCAGAAGCATGGTCCCCGCCTGGGGCAGGGTATGGGGAAGAAGAGATGAAAGGGGACGACAGTGAGATGACACGGACAAGTATGTTATGTTAATATAGCACATAGCACACAAAGCACCCCCAAAGGGGTATCTCAGCGCTAAAGAAGGTGCAGTCAAGACCGAGAGCACCGGCCTTAAAACAGCTGTCTTAAGAGATTTTCTAAAACTTGCAAAATCAGAACAAGTGCGGCACAAAGTGGCAGATTGTTCCAATAGAACGGTGCCAAGTAGGTTTAAGACCTTCCCTTTGTTGCAGGAACACGGCCCCGGGGTAGGTCCTCAGTCGGAGGTCTGGCAGCCTTGATTGTTTGCACTAGTCTCCTGGCACATGGATTCCTATGGAACTGGTTCCATGATGGGGGACAGTCGAGTGTTACATGTGACTAGCCTGACGTGCAGTTTATTTGTGCAAGTGACCGGAGATGTTTAGATTGACAGTTTGAGACTGACTATGGTCTACGTGTAAAATTAAGGAGAAGTATTGAGTTACCTGGTCCTGATGAAGCGTCACTGGATCCGTATGAACCCTTGAGATGCGCAACATGTTCACCCATTAACGGGGTTGTAAGGTAGTTCCCTCCCCTCCTTTTTCATTGTGATTGAGAGTGAATGAGCGTTACCTCATTCCTCACTCTCCTCGTTGTTTTAACCTTGGCCAAGACCCTCTATAGATCAATAAATAATTGTTTTGTGCTTGGTTTTGAGCCAATTTTATTCTTTTTTCTTTTGCTTTCCTATCCTTTATGTGCCTATATCTCTTACCATGGCACAGAAATATTGAGAAAAGATCTCCGGCAAAGAGCCCCCCTTGTGGTGTGCCCGTCAGACATTGCAGTGCCGGTCTCACCAGGGGCAGGCTGATGATGAAGCATGACATCCATTAGGATGTGTGAGGGCATTTGCTTCTAGCAATAGGATTGCCCTGTGTTTTCTTAGATTTCCTTTGCCCTGGAACAGTGCATCTTTGTTTGTTAGTAAAGACTTTCCCCCACACCTCGTCAAGTGAATATAGGGGAACTGACAGTAGAATTTGGTCTTTAGAGCATAAGTCACTGGTAGGACAGTAAGGCTGATTTTCTGAGCTAGATAAGTGGGACAGTTGCCCGTTAGAGATTTAAAAGTCAGACAACAGATTTTAAAAATAGGCCTTTTCTTGATAGGTAACCAATGTAGGGATCTAAACAGGTTCAGAAGCAGAACCGTCAGGAAGGTTACAGACAAGTCAGGCAGCTGGATTTTGGACCACTTGCAATTTCGCTAATAAATTCTAATTAGCAGCGGCCAGCAAAGCATTGCTGTAGTCCAATTTACTAATAATCAGGGCCTGGACTAAAGTTTTCCTGGATGAAGGTGGAGGAAAAGGGAAAGCCTTTCTCAGCAGATGCAGTTTGTTAAAACAGCTGCCACTAATGGCAGAAACATGGTCTTTCATAGAAACAGACTGGTCAATTTTTAAACCAAGGTATTTTGACTACCTGCTTAGGCATATAGGCCAAGCCACCAATCTGAATCCCAGGGTTGCTGACCTTTGTTGAATCTCCGTTTTGTGGGCATACGTTTGTAGCCAGTTGGTAGCCATCCAATTTGTAGTGAGCCACCCGGCCACTACCCGACAATGTATCTTGCATTCATTCAGAGGGCCGGGCCACGGCCTGAAGGATTAAATAAAGGTGCCTGCGCTGCTCAAGGGCAGTGCACATTACCACTATGTTTGTGTCTGGGTGTCCGCTAAATTGTGTGCCTGGTGTGGCCTATGAGAGGTCACTGTATGCATGGGCAAGAACCTACATTATCGACAAGGCGGGACCCTACCGCATATCATATCTGCTCAGAGGTGCGAGGCAAGAGCCTGTGTGTCACCCGGTGGCGGTGTGCTGCAAGGCGCTCAAAGCTGTGGTCAGCAGCTGTATTCCTGGATCGGAGCGGTACCCCTGTAGTGTGGTCAGTTTTACGTATATTTTGCGCATTAGCTTCAGGCCTTAGGCCTCTGTGCACTTTGCCCTAAATATATTTTATTCATTTGCTAACAGCTTAGAGCCTCTGTGCACTTTGCTCTAAATGCTTTCTATTAGGCTTCGTACTGTTATTTTACAGAATAGCCAGTTCTACGGTGTTGTTTTTTATTCATATCACACTGTTTTGCCTACTTCAGCACTGGAGTTCTTCATAACATATTCACTCTGTGCTTTAGTCAAGGATACAGTCTGGTACATTGCCGATAGACGTGGTAGGAGTCTAGACTTGCCATTCCTGCGTAGGAACATTTTGTGATCACGATGACATGTTAGTTATAAAATCACTCCCTTGTCCCAATACATGCAAGAGGGAGATTCCGACCAGGGAACCACAACTAGACGCTGACTGCCTCGTTGCAGATGCTGAACCAGATCACAGGCCTTTGCTCAGGTATGAGTGTGTCCGTCTCCCTAGTGATACAGAAAGGCAAGCTGAAAGCTTAACATGCTGTGCTCTAAATAGAACAAGCAGAGGGAGAGTAGAAACGGTTAGGAATTATGATAGCTTTATTTCTATGTTTTACTCTCCTGGTTACTATATCAATCCTACTATGTTGTATTGTTCTGGTTATTGCGGCTCACGCCTTAATATCTAAAATACAGTCGTTTTATTAAAACATTATATAAAACTTATACTGTCTTTGTCATTTGTATATGAGACCATATAGTGAATGAGAGAGTTGGTTTGGATCTGAGTGACCACGACTTCCCTGAGAAGTTCCAAAGATGTCATGCGCTCGGCTGCCCAATAATTTCTTCCCCGTGGGAGAAATGAGGCACTGCTAGTTAGCCGGAGCAACAACCGGATTTAGGGTGACAGAGTTCCTTACACGTGGGTCAGACTCAGTCCCCCACACCGTTATCGATCCTGCTGCCTAGAAATCCAGTAGTCTCATTTAGGATAATGAGAGCCCACGCGACATGGCGCCGCCAACGTTTGGTCTGGCTCTAATGTTTGGGTCCGACTGACTCTCTCGGTCTCGTATATATTTTGACTCCTCGGTTCCGTATGCGGAGACGTCCGTGGGGCTGAGGGTTTCCGCCACCACAGGTTGGGTACATCCTATTACTTAGTGGTTGGTTGTTCAAGCTTGAACTTTGAAAGGAAATACCCCGATATTGGTGTGCCTTCTCTGTCCTAGAGCTATTATTGTTATACTAATGGCGAATCCAGTTGTAGTAGATATACCGCTTAATATGCGATTTCCGCTCACGGGTCATCTGATAGCACATGGACTGACGGTCCAGGGGGGTCCGGTCACTTTTGTGGTGGACGCCCATGCAGCCTATAGATCAGAACTTTTTTATTCTTGGGTCGTATTTCCAGCAGCTGATGGGGGTACAAATATTTTTCACGAATATACTGTTGCGAATGTCCCTGGACAATACAGGGCTTATGCATACTTAGAAATATCTTTATCTTATCAAGAACACCATAATTGGCTTGATGGCGCCCTCCCACATTCAGTAACACCAGTACGGTTAGGTCCGTTGAGTAATGATGGTCCGACCTGGCCTTTATTGGCTACATATACACCATATCCTGGAGTGGCAAATGTGGCAGTGGCTGAAGTGCGTCGTTTATATGTGGAATTAACTGCAACGTACAGACGATTAGTTCAGTTTGTGATGCAGACATTAAATACTAATGCAGCGCGTGCTGCTCCAGCTCATCCACATGCGGTGGTGCCGGGAATAAATCCGGCCACTGTACACTCTGTAATGGGCAAAGTACCGGCTAAACGTGAGGAGACTCCATTTTGGCTGGCGCAAAAAATTAATACACTGGAAGCAGTATTTCCCCATACAGGACCTCAGGATAAGCATAGAATTTTGACGATGTGTTTGCCGTATGGGATGGTTCCTACGGTGCATCTTTGTAATACTTGGGGCACGGTGTTTGCCGCTCTCTATACTACAGCACACGGTACACCGACTTTGGCTAATTTGCCGGAGGTGCTTAAACAAATTCAGGATGAATATGGGGCTGCCCCTGCCTTGGAGTTAGGCATGCAATTGATGGGTAATTTTGACGCGGTTTCTTCTATTATTTTTAGTAATCTCAAGGGGGAGGCTGTAGCACTAGCAGTGCAAATGCGTCTTCGGGACGTTCCGCAGATTAATCAGGAGCGGGAACTTCCGAGAATAATAGCTGAAACATATTCTAGTATTGGTCGTGATAGCCTAGAGGCTCGACCGCAGAAACCACAATTACAGGGTAAAAATAATAAGGATAATTCTAAGCAACAGCAACCTGAGGGTGCGAAAAAGCGCTGGGATAAGAAACAGCAAACACCTAAGAAAGATGGTGGGCAGTCTCCGCAACCGGAGACCCCACAAAATAAGTATAATCTCAGGAATAGGGATACTTTGAAGACGCCTGATAGATATCAATATAATGATACGCGCCAATCTCGTTCCTTTCAGGACTCCTCGGAGAAAAGAAGTGAGAGAGGTGGGCGGTCAGAGCGGAGGACGGAGTACGTGAAACCGAGACAGGATTCACGACGCTCAGCGGAGGTTTCTATTAAACAGGAAGAGAAACCGCTGCAACAAAAACAGCAGTTTAAAAAGAAGAAAGTGGCAGCAGTCTCAGTTAGACATGCCGCTCAAGAAGAGAGTTCTCTTGACGAACAAGACATGGGCGTTAGCGCTGTTAGACAGCGCGGCAGAGGTCACAATAGTTCGCCGGAGTCTTCTAGAGCATCTGGAGGCGAAAGCAACTGATGACTTCATACAAGTCGAGACGGCGGATATGCGAGTCTCTGATCCTGATCAAGTATTTCTTGTGACTCTACGATTAGAAGGGGACATTGACCGCGTTGTACACGCCATCTTTTGGGACCATATGGTGAAATCATATGATGTCCTGTTGGCCGAACAAGATTGGCCACCTGACTTTGTTCGCGACTGTCCAGTTGGGGAGGAGGTTATTGCGCCTTCCTTTTCACCACTTGTTCCGAGAGAACTAGCGGAGTCATATAGTAAATCATGGGCTCTAGCACAAGCCCCCGCCCTATATAGAAATAATGTGGGGTGGGATAAACAATCACCTTATCATGTAATTCCCATTAAAGGAGAACCTCAGCCACAGCCGCAATATCCTATTAAATTTGAAGCAAGGGCATCGGTTCGGAAAATTCTTACACAATTGGAGTACCAAGGTGTGATTGAGCCTTGTGTCTCGCCGATGAATAATCCCTTATTTCCGGTTGCTAAACCGGACCATTCCTATAGGATAGTGGTGGATTACAGACATTTGAATAGTCATACACGCACATATGTTATACAGAATTCACATAGCGCTGCGCTTATGAATAATATAGTGCGTAAAAAATACAAAACAACCTTGGATATCTCGAATGGATTTTTCTGCCAGAATATAGCACCCGAAAGTCGGGACTATACCGGTTTCAGTGCGTTTGGCTCTCAGAAAAAGTTTTGTCGTTTACCTCAGGGGTATAAGAATAGCCCAGGACTGTTCTCGGCTCGTGTGACTGAACTTCTGCACGAGTTGGACCCTGAGGCGTTATCATATGTTGATGACATTTATTTGACGGACAATGAGATTCTACAACATCTCAGTCGCGTATCGCGCATTGTTGTGGCTTTTGCTGATATTGGTTATAAGTTTAATTTTAAGAAATCGAAGATTGCCTTCCTCAGTGTTATTTTCCTGGGATATGAGTTATCGAGTGAGGGCAAGAGCCTGGCGCCACATTTTTTGGAGAAATGTGCTTTACTGCAGCCTCCTAATACGGTTCGGAAGCTCCAGTCTTTGTTGGGGTTTCTGAATTTTGGCAGAACTTACATTCCTGATTATGCTACATGTATAAAACCCTTATATGAACTGATTCGCCCGAATTTTTCAAGTAGATTTTGGACGATTGAGCATACACACATACTGCGAGAGCTGCAGAATGATCTCTTAGCAGTTAAACATTTACACACGTGGGACAATAAAACTCATTTGGTCATCAGGGTGATTCCTGGGGCTCTTGGATTTACGTATGTCACCTTTAATGAAGGGGAGACAGTCCCGATAGCATACAAGTCCCACTTGTATTCTGCTGCAGAACAACGTTTTGCACAGACTGAGAAAATTCTCACTGCAGTACAGATGGCTGTGATCAAAGAAAGACCGCTAGCCCAGGGCCAACGCATTATTGTCGTTTCCCCAATTCCAGCCTTGGAGGCTGTTACAAAAGCGAGTGTTCCTAATTCGAAAGCTTTACACCCGCGGTGGATACAATGGGCTACGTCTTTGACGGCCACTGATGTGGATTACATATTTGACCCTAAGCTGCAGACTCAAGAATTTCTTCAATATGAAATAGAGTACCCGGTTCCTGCTGGCACATTACCTATTGACCAATATGAAGTGGTCATGTATACCGATGGCTCTGCGCAACCGGCGGTTGGGACTAAACAACAGTATTCTGCTGCTTGTGCGGTGGTGAGCGGGACTATGGAGGGGGGAGTTTTCTGCCCCCAACATACTTATACTAAAACTTTGGGAGATTGCACGGCGCAGCTGGCTGAGCTCAAAGCTCTTTTGTTAGCGTTGGAGCATGCAGAGCCGGCGATATTGACCTTGCTAGTCTGTGACTCCTACTACTGTGTGCAATCCTTCAATGAATATCTGCATTATTGGAAAATGAATGGTTTCAGAGATTCTAAAGGCAACACCATTAAACATAAATTGTTGTGGGGTAAGGTTGCGGGTCTGAAAGAGACGCTTCCTAAAGTCCATGTTGTACATACACTTGGACACCAGCGCGTTGGAATACACGTTGCTGGGAATACTTTGGCTGATGAGGCTGCAAAGTCGGCAGTGGCTATCGCCACTGTAGCCGCGGTAACTCGTTCGAGTTCAAAACCAGACATAGAGATTTCGGCTGCCATGAAAGCTACGGCTGATGGCACGCCATTTCCTAAAGGATTCCCTTCTAAATATAGTTACTGCTTGAGTGGTGCACTAAATGCTGTTGTTAATATTCCAGGCGTTGGTGTACGTGAGTTAACGAATAAGATTGAGAGACCTCGATTAATTTCTGCAGCGCATGAAGGGGTGGCATCTGCGCATGCTGGTGTGGCTGCCACGATTTCGCTTTTACAGGCCCGTTATTGGTGGCCTGGTCTCTATAAGGAGACAAAGCAGTATGTCCTTTGTTGTGACGTCTGTCAACAAATGAAAGCATCGTCGGCTAGACGCCCGCAGCAGACTCCTCTTCTGATATCAAATAGACCATTACAGTGTGTGTACTTGGACCATTGTGGTCCACTGACACCAGATAGTGGATACAAATACATATTGGTTGCTGTAGATTCGTGCTCCAGATTTGTGTGGGTCTGGCCACAGCGCTCGGCTGACGCTCGGACTGTTATTAAAGATTTGCGTATCTTTGTCGATACATTTGCAGTTGCGACTTTTCATTCGGACCAGGGCCCTGCTTTTGCCTCTAAGGCATTCAGGGACACCATGGCTTTGTTGGGGGTCCAACTCCAATTCTCGTCTCCATTTCATCCCGAGGGAAATTCTGTCATGGAGCGTTTAAATCGTGATTTAAAGCAATCCTTAACAGCCAGGGTTATAGGTACGGGTCGTAGTTGGCTAGCCCACCTGTATGGAGTACAGAGAGCACTTAATAACTTGCCTAGAAGGTCACTGGGGGGTCGTACTTCATATGAGTGCCTGTTCGGAACACGAATGTATGTTCCTGATCTGGATAGTCCTGGTGTGGAGGCGGCAGATACGCCCTTTGACATAAATGATCGTGTCACTGTTTTGCAGGATTTACAACAATTCCGTGAAGATAACTCTTCTGCAAGTGCTGCCTCCTCTGGAATTAAGGATGAGCCAGTAACACCTACTGGTTGGATACCCAGGATTGGGGATCTAGTGCGTGAAAAGGTCGCAGTAAAGAAAGAATTTGGTCCCTCTTATCGAGCACCTGTCCCGGTGTTGGGGGTGAGCGGCACGAGAACTGTGATTTTGCCGCCGCTGCAAGGGGCCAAAGGAAATCGTTTTGTTTCCATTGATAATGTCAAGTTACAACATGTGGCCGATTCTGCACAGCAGACCAAGAGGGACACCCAGTAGTTCCGGCATCCCTCTCACTACTGGGGAAGAAGTCCCGCTCCAGGTGATTAGCACCGACCATGTTTTCTCTCCGAGCTTGGGGAGGGTGGAAGATGATCTTGCGATTGTTCCACAGTCGACGATTGATATCGATTCTTTTTCTCAAGTTGCTGTACGTTCTACTGATGTTTCTGAACATGTGATTTATAGCGTACCTAGGAGAGAACCTCCATCAGCTTCCTTGTTCACTGTTGCACCTTTTGCGAGAACTGCCTCTGGCTGCTTCAACGACGCGGATGCGGCTGTATCCAGCTCTTCGTCTTCGCTGTCTTCAATCCGAGGTCCACGTAAGCTACTAAGTTGGCTTAAACGTACATATTTTGTTGTTCCTTGGAACTATTTGTGGCTTTTTATGGCTGTACTGACTATTTTTTTATGGTTGGGATTTGTGGTTACCTTTTTTCTAGTAATACATGGTCATTTTCTTCCTGATCGATCAGACATTGAGCACGTGGAGACTGTGTTGAGACCACATTTTTCGTCTCATATGGTTCGAAGAGACTTATCCAATGTGAACATTTCTGCAATACCAATTCCGGATGGAATTGTGTGGGATAAAGTAATGTTTGATATATATGGTCCCACTGAATTGATTCAAATACCGTATGTTCTTAAGTTATCAATGAATGATATTGTTATTCCAGGCATTGTTTCTGATGATTGGGATGTGAAGACAGTAGATGCTATGCTAAAAGATTTGCAATATTATACTGTCTATGACGATGAAGAAGCTTACCAATTTAAAGATAATCATGGTGATATGTTTTGCTACACCTATTATGGACACCACTTTATTCACAAAGCGAGTAGCCCTAAGTCCATCTTTAATTATGTACAATGGGAACATTGCTCGACTCCTCCACAAGGGAGTTCGAAAACGTATAATGATAAATTTGCATATTTTTCTGGGCATGATCAGCAAAACGCTAAGTCTTACTATTTTAAAGTGACACCGTATTCTAATAAGCAAATTTTGTTGACCGATACTAAATTACTGTATTCTAATTCGTTTGTATCTAAACTTTCGGTCGAAGGATATGAATACTGGTTGAAGACTGTTGACTTGAAAAGTGTTTGGGGTACGAAAAATTGGCAGATGCAAGGCAGAGATACATTATTTCGAGCATGCATTATCCCTGTGCAAATGATTTTCCTCAATGACACAGTACAACAGACTAGTTGTTTGGGCTTGGCGTCGATTAGAGAATTGACTTTGCCTAGAATACCTGTCCCTTCTAAATTAAATAACTGGCAGCACTATGTGAATGCTACTTTTAGTGAATTTACGCATTGGGTCCAGAATGGTACGCTTAACGCTTCATCGTTACATCCGGGCGGGTGGTTATTGTGGCCTGTAGACACTAATCAGTGTCATCAACGTTTTGTTACCTCTTCTGGGGGGTTCAGGACTAGTAGGGCAGACCCTCGTTACATTTCACCAGAACATGCAGATATAATAACTACATACAGTGTGGGGAAACTTCGTCAACAATGGTTGAAGTACTCCACGCTGGGTGCAGTTAAGTCACACCTCAAGTTACTGTCTAATGGTACTGATTTACAAGATTTCTTGTCAGGTCCCAAGGTGCCCCGGAGAAAAAGGTTCTTATACGAAGTGTATAATGAGTTTTGGAAACTTTCCCAGCAGGAGGCTGCAGCCCGGTTAAGACAGATTGATCAAGAAAATCTGCTGCAGACTTTGTCTGTTGTTGATAATGGCATGCATACCCTTTCTGACCGTGTTTACACGATTGACAGCATTGTCTCTTCTGCTATTGACATTATAAAATCAGACATGTCTTCTTTATATCATGGGCAGAGTCAGACACGATCTATCATGCAGCTGGGTTGGACTCTTCAGACCTTGAAGGCGGGTCGCGTTCCATGGCAGCACATTCGTGCCAGAGAGATCTTTATCTCCTTTAATTTAACTCGTCAACAACAATTGATGGCTAAGAAGGAAGCGACGTATGTTATGTTAAATATTGAAAAGTTGGAGAAACTGCCTTTTACGGTGGCTGAGATTCCGTCAGCTGAGTGGTTGATTCATGGGGTTATTAATTTGCCTATCTCCACTCTGCAATTTACTTCTTGTTTGAAGCACATTCCGGTGGGTAGATATGAACTATTGGGTGACAGTTACATACACGAGGTGTGGGAGCTTCCTTTTCAGTACAGATGTGTTAATGGTTTGCGGGAAGTTTTTCTTAGCGGTAGCGACTGCGAAGCTTCTGTTAGCCATTCCATGGTTTGTAAACAGCTGTCCTTGCACGGAGCGTGTAATGCTTCGATTGCTAACTTAGCTTGTTATCTGAAGGGAGTTCCAGTCCCGGTAATTAAAAACACTTTCCAGGTGCTTTCTAACGGCAGTTACATTGTTCTTAACAGCGAACGCTGCTGTGGCATGCGTGCCGGAATAGTTTACGTCGTTGTCGTCAACAAGGCTGTTACGTGCTGCGGGAATGTGTTGTTTCCCCCTACTGAATTTAGGGAGGTAGCGGACATCTGGCCTCATATTGCTACTTCCAAGGTTGATTTCGACAAGTTGAGTTGGCTGAAAGCTTTATTGTTTCAAAAGCATGTGGCCCTTACATCTGCTAGCGAGACCTACGCACTTCAAGTGGCAAGGTCATTGGCGGAGATACAGTCCCTTTTGAATACTAACTTTCCGAGTCACTTCGGTGAACTTGTGGGACGTATATTTAATGCATCCAGCACTGCTGGTATTGCTCATTTTTTCAAAGCCGTTGGTGTTGGTTTCGTTCACACCTTCTCTTCCATATTCGGTTTGATACCTTCGGCTATACACTCTATTTTCGGAAGCATTTTTGGGGGTTTCCCAATTACTTTGGCTTTATTGGCTGGAGTTTTGCTATTGTTGCTATTTTTTCGCAATGGCTGCCCCGCCGCAACGAGATCCTGTATTGCTGCTCCCGTCAGCGCAGCTGTGTCGTGAACGCATGATGCAGTGTTTTGGAGCAACACTCCTGGCTCATTTGGAGTGTGACTGGTCTTTGTCGTTCCGACCGGTTTTGGATTGTGTGCAACCCGTGTTTCGATGCCTTTGGTGCTCGTTTGAACATGCACTGGCTTTCTGTCTCTCACTGCAGCGCTCTCCAGTGGTTGATCTTGATCTGTTGATGTTCCCGATTAGGGCTCATTCCCAGACTTGTGCACTGCGGTTGCGTTTGCTTCGTGAAGCGGATTATGAGATTCCCTTCCTGGAGGAAGATGGTTTTGTCTCTTTCCGTGGCACTACACGGGGTGCCGCCCTGAATGGTTTTGGGGCTTTGGAACACACCTGCTCCATGGTACTTTGTGGCGTGGATCTTCCGATATTGACATATCTCGAAGTGGAGGAGCTTCTACGTTCTATTGCTTCTGTTTGACAATTGGATTTTTTTTCTCTTTCTCCCGACTAAATTGACACTATATTGCAATTCGCTCTATCGTCACATGTTTCCTAAATTTATGACTTTGTTGTCTTCTCATCTTGTCGAAATGTTGGGTTTAAATTTAGGTCATGTTTTTTTTATGTTGTTGGAACCACTTGCTACCGACAAGGGGAGGGTGTAGTGTGGTCAGTTTTACGTATATTTTGCGCATTAGCTTCAGGCCTTAGGCCTCTGTGCACTTTGCCCTAAATATATTTTATTCATTTGCTAACAGCTTAGAGCCTCTGTGCACTTTGCTCTAAATGCTTTCTATTAGGCTTCGTACTGTTATTTTACAGAATAGCCAGTTCTACGGTGTTGTTTTTTATTCATATCACACTGTTTTGCCTACTTCAGCACTGGAGTTCTTCATAACATATTCACTCTGTGCTTTAGTCAAGGATACAGTCTGGTACATTGCCGATAGACGTGGTAGGAGTCTAGACTTGCCATTCCTGCGTAGGAACATTTTGTGATCACGATGACATGTTAGTTATAAAATCACTTCCTTGTCCCAATACATGCAAGAGGGAGATTCCGACCAGGGAACCACAACTAGACGCTGACTGCCTCGTTGCAGATGCTGAACCAGATCACAGGCCTTTGCTCAGGTATGAGTGTGTCCGTCTCCCTAGTGATACAGAAAGGCAAGCTGAAAGCTTAACATGCTGTGCTCTAAATAGAACAAGCAGAGGGAGAGTAGAAATGGTTAGGAATTATGATAGCTTTATTTCTATGTTTTACTCTCCTGGTTACTATATCAATCCTACTATGTTGTATTGTTCTGGTTATTGCGGCTCACGCCTTAATATCTAAAATACAGTCGTTTTATTAAAACATTATATAAAACTTATACTGTCTTTGTCATTTGTATATGAGACCATATAGTGAATGAGAGAGTTGGTTTGGATCTGAGTGACCACGACTTCCCTGAGAAGTTCCAAAGATGTCATGCGCTCGGCTGCCCAATAATTTCTTCCCCGTGGGAGAAATGAGGCACTGCTAGTTAGCCGGAGCAACAACCGGATTTAGGGTGACAGAGTTCCTTACACGTGGGTCAGACTCAGTCCCCCACACCGTTATCGATCCTGCTGCCTAGAAATCCAGTAGTCTCATTTAGGATAATGAGAGCCCACGCGACACCCCAAGGCTGCGGCAAATGAGGATCACGCCCACGATTGACAACGGGGCCGCAGCTTAGAACTCTATGTGCGTTTACTCATGGCAACAGGGTGCACTAACTGAACTCAAAGGGAGAAGTATGTGAGTGCGTGTGAGCTTGCCTGTCCCAGCTATGAGCAGCGCGGAAGATGGAAGGCCTCAAAGTGTAGTGACCCCCCCAGTGACTGAAATAAACGTGGCTTGCAGCCAGAAGCCAGGTTGAATGCACATGCAGAGAGACTGTGTATTACATGGCAGAATTCTGTGGCCTATCAGGGGGAGCATTAAAAAACAATAGTGCTGCTGAAAGCCCCCTGCAACACTTCATCTGGCGAAGTTTCCAAGGGCTGGAGTGTGAGGTCATCAGAGTTCACTGCTCAGGGGCTCCAAGTGAATGGAGAAGTGTGTCACATCGTTACGCCGTAACAACATGAAAAACCCGGAAGAGAACACGCGGTCGCAGGAGGGCGAGCACACACAGAAGGAAGACACGGACAGCAGCGAAGGAGGAAACCCTGACTGGAGAGGAACGACGGGGGCCGCAACAAGCAGAAACAAAGAGGAGGCCTCACTGAATCACCTTCGGGAGAGAGCGGAACGAGCAGACGGCAGCGGCAGGAGACCTGCGGAAGACGCATTGACCTGCCACGTCCCTGGCTTAACTAGGTACATGCCCGTATAAGGGCTGCAAGTACCTCCTGGGTAATAGCGAGGGGGACGGGGGAAGCGATAAGAAGAGGCAGGAGGGCTGTAATAAAATATTCCATCAACCTGAGTGAGGAGCAAGGTAGAGAAGTATGATACTTTGCTAGGGAAGGGAATGTGTGGATAGAAACACACTTTCTTCTGTCCTGTTTTTTTCTTCCTTTTCTCTATTTTTTTTTTTTTGTTAACTTAAATATATAGATGTAGGAAGTTGGCTCTGTATATACTATCTCAAAGTGAGAGATAGTGTGCACAAAATCCAAGGGTTCCCCTTAGAGGTTGATAGTGGCAAAATTAGATAATACTAATGTTCTATTTTGTGGTAGTGTGGTCGAGCAATATGCTTATCAAAGACTTAACTCCAGGCCAATAGTTTTTATATAGAAAAATAACTTTTCTTAATTTATTTTAGAACCACAAGATTCACGATTTGAGGTAAGTAGATAAAATGCAAGGTACTTCACACAGGTAAGTATAGAACTTTGATTTAAAACAGTAGTACACACAGTTTAGGTTAAAAAGGCTATAAACTATTTTAAAAGTGGAAACTGTGCAAAAATCAACAGTTCCTGGGGGAGGTAAGTTTAGTTAGGTTTCTCAGGTTAGTAAAGCACTTACACAGTCAGTCTCCTGGGCATAGGCAGCCCACCGTTGGGAGTTCAAGACAACCCCAAAGTCACCGCACCAGCAACACAGGGCTGGTCAGGTGCAGAGGTCAAAGGAGGGCTCAAAACACATAGGCGCCTGTGAAGAACAGGGGTGCTCTGGTTCCAGTCTGCTAGCAGGTAAGTATCTGCGTCCATGGGGAGCAGACCAGGGGAGTTTTGGAGAGCACTGGGGGGGGGGACACAAACAGGCACACAAAACACACCCTCAGTGGCACATGGGCGACCGGGTGCAGTGTGCAAAGTAGGCATCAGGTTTGCTATTGAAAGCAATGGAGGGACCCCGGGATCACTCTGGCGATGCAGGCAGGGCACAGGAGGGCTTCTTGGGCCAGCCACTGACTGGGCTAGGAAGAGGGCCGCCTGCTGGTCACTCCTGCACTGGTGGTTGGTTCCTCTCAGTCCTGGGAGCTGCGGGTGCAGTGCTTGGTCCAGGCGTCGGGTTCCTTGTTACCAGGCAGTCACGGTCAGGGGGAGCCTCTGGATCCTCTCTGCAGGTGTCGCTGTGGGGGTCCAAAGGAGGTCGACTCAGGTTACTCACGTCATCGTAGTCGCCTGGGAGTCCTCTCTGCGGTGTTAGTTCTCTGGAGCTCGAGCCGGGGGCGTCGGGTGCACAGTGTGAAGTCTCATGCTTCCGGTGGGAAGAGAGAGTTCTTTGAAAGTTGTTTCTTTGTTGCAAAGTTGTTGCAGTTTTTGAACAGTGCCGCTGTTCCCAGGAGTTTCTTGGTCCTTCGGGTTCAGGGCAGCCCTCTAAGTCCTCAGAGGTAGCTGGTCCCTGTCGGATGCGTCGCTGGGCAGGTTCTTTAAGTCTGGAGACAGGCTGGTCGGGCTGGGGCCAAATCAGTTGTTGTCTCCGTTGTCTCTGTGGGGCTTTCAGGTCAGCAGTCCTTCTTCTTGTTGTAGGTTGCAGGAATCTGATTTCTTGGGTTCCAGGTCACCCCTAAATATTAAATTTAGGGGTGTGTTTAGGTCTGGGGGGCAGTAGCCCAGGGCTACTATCCTGGAGGGTGGCTACACCCTCTTTGTGCCTCCTCCCTGAGGGGACGGGGGCACATCCCTATTCCAATGGGGGAATCCTCCAATCTCAAGATGGAGGATTTCTAAAGGGAGGAGTCACCTCAGCTCAGGGCACCTTAGGGGCTGTCCTGACTGGTGGGTGGCTCCTCCTTGTTTTCCTCATTATCTCCTCCAGCCTTGCCGCCAAAAGTGGGGGCAGTGGCCAGAGGGGCGGGCATCTCCACTAGCTGGGATGCCCTGGGGTGCTGTAACAAAAAGCATGAGCCTTTGAGGCTCACTGACAGGTGTTACAGTTCCTGCAGGAGGAGGTGCAAAGCACCTACACCCAGTACAGGCTTTGTTCCTGGCCACAGAGTGACAAAGGCACTCACCCCATGTGGCCAGAAACTCGTCTGGTTGTGGCAGGCTGGGAGAAACTGGTCAGCCTAGCACTAGGAGTTGGACTGGTATTCAGGGGGCATCTCTAAGATGCCCTCTTGGTGTATTTTACAATAAATCCCACACTGGCATCAGTGTGCATTTATTGTGCTGAGAAGTTTGATACCATACTTCCCGGATTTCAGTGTAGCCGTTATGGAACTGTGGAGTTCGTAATTGACAGACTCCAAGACCACATACTCTTTATGGCTATCCTGCACTTACAATGTCTAAGGTTTTGCTTAGACACTGTAGGTGCATAGTGCTCATGCACTTATGCCCTCACCTGTGGTATAGTGCGCCCTGCCTTAGGGCTGTAAGGCCTGCTAGAGGGTTGACTTAACTATGCCACAGGCAGTGTGAGGTGGGCACGGCACTCTGAGGGGAGTTCCATGTTGACTTAGTCATTTTCTCCGCACCAGCACACACAAGCCATGAGGCAGTGTGCATGTGTTGTGTGAGGGGTCCCCAGGGTGGCATAAGACATGCTGCAGCCCTTAGAGACTTTCCCTGGCAACAGGGCCCTTGGTACCAGGGGTACCATTTACCAGAGACATATCTGTGTGCCAGGGCTGTGCCAATTGTGGGAACAAAGGTACAGTTTAGGGAAAGAACACTGGTGCTGGGGCCTGGTTAGCAGGGTCCCAGCACACTTTCAATTATAGCTGGCGTCAGCAAAAGACAAAAAGTCAGGGGGTAACCATGCCAAGGAAGGCATTTCCTTACAATAGAGATCATTTTTTTTTTATTCAACTCACGACCACTAAACCACTGGAAAAGAAAATCATACGGGGAAAAGAGGAAATGTACTGAAAGCGCACAGTTGCTTCACTTCCCCTTCACCCCTTTTCCCCCTTTAACACATGATCTGAGTGGAGTCGCAAAGAGGAACCGGTGAACTCCTAGAAGAAAATAAAGAGAGACTGTTAAAAACAAGTTGACGGATAAAGAGAGAGGAAAAGACCATACGAACGAAGAAGAAGAAAAGAAGGAAGAGATTGTAGAAACAATAGCGAATTAATAGGAATAAGGAAGATTTTTTTTTTTCCAAGCAATAGAGCAGTGGTACTCCATGAAATAGGATTAATAATTGAAAGGGCCATACAATAAAGAATAAAGAACATTTTTTTTTCTTAAACTGTTCAGTGAGTAGACTGTGTTAGAAGGAAAGAGGGTCTCACCATCACCTCACCCACTACAGACACCATGTTGATGCCACCTCAGGGAGCTGCACCCTCAGCATATCAACATTATCCAAATGCCCCAGTCACAGCGTTGACTCCCTTCAGCCAACTAGATGATCCTGCGACAGCCGTGCAGCGCTGGCGCAAGTGGATTGGGGGACTGCAGCATTACTTCTGCACTATGCATGAAATGGATGGTGCTGTTATTAGGTCAATGATGCTATACATGGGGGAAGATAAACTGTTCAAGGATTTACCGAACACAGGAGCTGATTATGATTTTGATGTGGCTCTGAATAGACATTTCGACCCCCAATTGAACTCAGACTATGAAAGGTTCAAACTTTGCTAAGCACGTCGAGAGGAAGGAGAGTCACTGGACACGTTCTTTGCACTCCTGCACAAGTTGGCGAGCACATGTACAGGAATGGAAAAGCAAGATGAAATCAGAGTGCAGTTGATTCAAGGGTGCCGATCCTCCAGCCTTCAGAAACTGATATTAAGGCAGCCTGGCATAACCCTAGATGACATATTAATCCTGGTTCAGTCCCATGAGCTGGCAGAAAGTTGGGCAGGGGTGATGGAGTCTGCGCTTGCCCAGAACTCTAACATTCCAGCAAGTTTCCTGGCGGTGAGGATCAAAGAGGAGCATGTAGAAGGAATCCAGAAATGCCCAGCAAGGCCACATGGGATCAACAGTGCCCAGCGCAGTGAGCAGGGGTGTGGAAATTGCGGAATGGGCCGCCACCCGCCAAGAGGATGTCAAGCACAAAACAAGCCTTGCCTTAAATGCGGCTATTTGATTCACTTCACGAAAGTTTGATGCAACTCCAGTGCTATGGGAACCTCAGCCATGAAAGGGCAGCAAAGTGTGAACATCAGGCAGCTGTCACTGGAAGACGAGAGGGATGACCAGACTCAGAACAACTGATCAGAGGGGAAGGAGGATGACAGAGAGATAATTCACCATATCATTCACCGGAAGAGAGAATCAGCGGCAGAGACACCCTCCTAGTAGATATCAGTGGCATGAAAATCACAGTTCTCATTGACACCGGGGCTTCGATGAATGCCATTGACTCAGAACAATTTCTTAAACTGAACCCCCAGCTGGAATTACTCTCAACTGAGGCCAAAATATACACATACGGAGGAACGGACCCCTTCCGTTGAAGGGTGTAATTGAAGTCAAAGTAGCCTATGGGGACAATAAAACAAGAACCAAGTTTCATGTGACCAAAGGCAATACCTAAACCTTCCTTAGCTGTCGCACCACAGAGGACCTTTGTTTAGTGGTTTTTGCAAAGCAGATCCACCAATCATATGTCAACGACATCCTGGCTGAAGTTATGGAGCTGCTCAAGGGTATTAGGATGTTTAAAAGGTGTGCAGATCAAACTCCACACTGACGATTCGGTGAGACCAGTGGCTTTGCATCGCCGAAGGGTGCCTTTCCATCTTTGCCTTTTAGTCAAGAAGGAGTTGGAGCAGTTGGAATGAGCGGGGTGATTGAGAAGGCAATGGGCCCCACTCCATGGGTATTGCTGTTGGTCATTGCCCCAAAACCCAAACACCCGGGGGCGATAAGACTGTGTGTGGATATGGGACTGCTCAACCAGGCCATTCGCAGAGAAAGGCACATCACACCAACAGTTGAAGAGATCCTACTAGACATTAATGGGGCAAGATGTTTTTCCATGGTCAACCTGAACTCTGTCTATCACCAATTGGTACTGAAGGAGTCTAGTCATTACATAACAGCATTCTCCACACATGTAGGACTGAGATGGTTCAAACGTCTCAGCTTCGGCATCTCGCCAGTGGCCAAAGTCTTTAAGGACGCCATACGTGAGGCAGTGTCTGGATTCATGGGAATCATCAGTGTAAGTGAAGTCATACTTGTTTTCTCAAACACTTTGAAGGAACATCGCTTATGACTTAGAGCCATCCTTCAATGGTTAGTAGAAAGAGTACTAACTCTCCATTGCCAAAAGTACATGTTCTATGCCAACAAAGTGGAATTCTTCAGAGACAAGTTTTCCAAAGATGGTCTACAAGCGGGCCCCCAGAAGGGGGAGACTAGAAGAACTGCCACCATGCCGAGGAATCAGTCAGAGGTTCATAGCTTTCTAGGGATGACCAATTACTGTGGCTGGTTTATACCCAACTTAGCAACCCTCTCAGACCCTCATTAAGCTTTGACCCAGAAGGACGCACCCTAGGAATGGTCAGCTAAGTCTGCGGGGGCGTTCAAAAAAGTTAAGAAAGCTCTTCTACATTATTCCACCATGGCGTATTTTGGTCCGAGGCACCAAATAGAACTGATTGTAGATGACAGTACAATTTTCTTGGATGATGTGCTACTACAAATGAAGGATGGGAGAGTGGGTCCCCATAGCATATGCAAGCAAGGCACTCACCGCTGTAGTGGCGCTTTATGCCCAGATAAAAAGAGAGGCCCTGGCAATAAAATGGGCATGCAAACATTTCCATCTCTACCACTGTGGACTAAAGTTTCAAGTGGTCACTGATCAGAAGCCACTAGGTCCATTGTTTGCAGGCACCGCCCGTAATGGACCCTCGAGGAGTAAAAGGTGGGTGGTCCAACTGCAACAATACTCTTTTGAAGTAGTGTATCATCCAGGCGTGAACAACCCAGAGGACTATTTGTCGTGCCACCCTCTAGCAATGAATCCCAGTGAACAGAAGGAAGATAAAACTGGAGCAGAATGGTTTGTAAGGATGGTCACGGAGATGGCAAGTCCCAGAGCTCTATTGGTGGAAGAGATTGTGGAGGCAACCAGGTCTGATGCCTGCCTGACGCGTGTCAAGAATGCCCTAATAGGACGGCAGTGGAGGAATTTCCTTGAGGGTCTTCGAGGTCTGACTGCGGTAGAGCGTGAAGCTCGGACACAACTCTTGTTATGCTGTGACAAGCTACGCGATGGTGAAGAAGGGCTGGCCCTCAGAGGCCATCAAATAGGAATAACTCACAGTCTGTAGGTTCTCATGGTGTAACTTGTGCATCAGGGACACCACAACATTGTCAAAATGAAAACCCACCTCAGAAGCATAATCTGGTTCCTGGGGATGGATAAGATGAAGAACTGCCGGTCCTGCGTCCTTACCAGTGAGAAACCACACGTCGCTCCAGTGATTACTGAAGCTGCCCTGGGGGCTCTGACCAGGTTCTGTTACCCAGAATCCTTTGCAAACCTCAAAATGTGGCCAAAAAAACACTTTTTCCTCTCATTTCGGTGACAGAAAGTTCTGGAATCTGAGAGGAGCCACAAATTTCCTTCCACCCAGCGTTCCCCCAAGTCTCCTGATAAAAATGGTACCTCACTTGTGTGGGTGGGCCTACTGCCGGTGAAAGGAAATGCCCCAAAACACTATCTGGACACATCAAAATTATCAAATACAAAACTACCTGTTTTTGCAGGGGGGGCACCTGCGTTTTTGGTACTGGGCTCAGCAGCCTTCTAGGAAAACCTACCAAACCCAGACATTTCTGAAAACTAGACACCCGAGGGAGTCCAGTGAGGTGTGACTTGCGTGGATCACCCAATGTTTCTTACCAGAATCCTCAGCAAACCTCAAATTTAGCTAAAAAATCACATTTTACCCACATTTCTGTGTGGGATCACCGCACTGGGACACATTTCATACCACCCAATGTTCCCCTCAGTCTCCCGGTAAAAATTATACCTCATTTGTGTAGGTGGGCCAAGTGCTTGTGAAAGGGAAGAGCCAAAAACATGTCGATATTGAGGGGGAACAAAGGGGGTCGAAAAGGGCAGTTTGCAAAAAAACATTTTTAGACTGACAAGTGCAGCAGAATTTTTATCGGTATAGATGAGACAATGCTGGGTGGTAGGAATTGTGTGTATTCCTGCAGATTCCGTAAGGTTCCATCACAAAAATGTGGGAAAAATGTGTGATTTCCAGCAAAGTTGGAGGTTTGCAGGGGATTGTGGGTACAAAAATGATGCGGGGTGCATGTGAAACACACCACCCTGGAATCACCCAGATGTTTAGTTTTCAGATGTGTCTCGGTCTTGTGGATTTTTCTACATGGCAGCGTCCCAAAGTCCATAAAGTGCAGCCCTCACCATTCCAAGTGGGACGATTTTGAGAGTAAGCCAAGCTCTCATGGCCCAAATGTAAAACTAAGACCCAAAATAATCAAATGTCTTCTTGCTTGCTGTGGGATAAGATGTTTTAGAGTGCGGGGAGAGCTGAAAGACTGTTACCCCCTTCAGTTGAGGTGGGGGCGTAACGAGGCCCATACTGGTTGGTAGCCACCACCCCAATATATATATATATTTTTTAATTCCCTGGCATCTAGTAGACTTTCTGCCCCCCCCGGGTGTGGATCAGGGATAATTACCCCATCTGCCCACTGGTGGGCAGAACAACTTTGGCCCCATTTATTTGGGGTGGGGGTATGGCCCCCACCCTCTTATTTTTGAAAAAAAAACTTCCCTGGCCTCTGGTGGGCTTTCTGCCCCCCCTTGGGGGCAGATGGGCCTTCCAGAAATTGGCCCATCTGCCCCCAATGGGGGCCAGATATGGCCAACAGTAATGTGCTCCCATGGGGAGTGACCCTTACCCAAGGGGCTGCCCCCCTAAAGAAAACACACGCATACACACACCCCAATCCCTTGTGCCTAAGTGGTTTCTGCCCCCATGGGGGCAGACTGGCCTAACAAAAATCGGCCGATCTGCCCCCAAGGGGGGCAGAAATGGTCTAAATACAATTTGCCCCCCAGGGGAGCGACCCTTGCCTAATGGGTCGCTCCCCATCTCTAAAAAAACAAACAAACAAAAAAAACCACACAAACAAAATTAGCCCTGGCACCTAGAGGTTTCTGCCCCCCTTGGGGGCAGATCGGCCTAATAACAATGGGCCGATCTGCCCCCGGGGGTGGCAGAAATGTCCTAAAATAAATTTGCCTCCCACCTCCCCAACCCCGCCGGTGAGCGACCCTTGCCTACGGGGTCGCTCCCCTTGCGTGACAATGGCACAAAAAAAAAGATCCCCGGTGCCTAGGGGTTTCTGCGCCCCTTGGGGGCAGATTGACCTAAAATCAGCCGATCTGCCCCCGATGGGCGCGGAAATGGTCTACATACAATTTGCCCCGCAGGGGAGCGACCCTTGCCTAATGGGTCGCTCCCTATCTTTAAAAAAACAAACAAACAAAAAACCACAAAAACAAATTTAGCCCTGGCGCCTAGAGGTTTCTGCCCCCCTTGGGGGCAGATTGGCCAAATAACAATGGGCCGATCTGCACCCGGGGGGGGCAGAAATGGCCTAAAATAAATTTGCCCCCCCCAAGCCCCCTCCCCCCCCCCCCCCCCCCCCGGGGAGTGACCCTTGCCTACGGGCCGCTCCCCTTGCGTGACATTGGCGCAAAAAAAAAGATCCCCGTGCCTAGTGGTTTCTGCCCCTCTTGGGGGCAGATTGACCTAAAATCGGCCGATCTGCCCCAAAGAGGAGCAGAAATGGTCTAAATGCAATTTGTCCCCCAGGGGAGCGACCCTTGCCTAATGGGTCGCTCCCCATCTCTAAAAAAACAAACAAACAAACAAATAAAAAACACAAAAAAAAAGTTTGCCTAGAGGATTCTGCCCCCCTGGGGGCAGATCGGCCTAATAACAATAGGCCGATCTGCCCCCGGGGGGGCAGAAATGGCCTAAAATAAATTTGCACCCCTGTCCCCCACCCCCTCAACCCCCCCGGTGAGCGACCCTTGCCTATCGGCCTATTGTTATTAGGCCGATCTGCCCCCGGGGGGGCAGAAACCTCTAGGCGCCAGGGCTAATTTTATTTGTGTGTTTTTTTTGTTTGTTTGTTTTTTAGTGATGGGGAGCGACCCATTAGGCAAGGATAGCTCCCCTGGGGGGCAAATTGTATTTAGACCATTTCTTTTTTTTTGCGCCAATGCCACGCAAGGGGAGCGACCCCGTAGGCAAGGACCTGGACTATAAAGTCTTGATGGCCCGCTGGCACACCGAGGGTGACAAACCTGGTAGGGTGTTGGCGTGGCTGTTGCGGATGGAGGTTCCCAAAACACTGATAGGGGCTGCCTGGGACCATAATGGGGATGTTAAAAACACTCAGCTAGGCATTAATGACGTGTTTACTAAATACTATGAAGAGTTATATTAATCTCCTAGGGACACGCCCTTACAGCTCATACAGGAATACCTGCGGGAGGGATCACTTCCCACTTTAAATCCACTACAATGTCTGGAACTGGAACAACCCCTTCAATTAGAGGAAGTTATGACAGCTAGCCAACAGATGGCGTGTGGTAAGACACCGGGCACTGATGGGTTCCCGGTCTAATTTTACACAACATATAGTGATGTCCTCACCCCTGCCTCTTAGAAGTTTATAGAGAGGCACACGAGTGCGGCGTTCTCCCCACCTCCCTCAGAGAAGCACTAATTATTGTACTACCAAAACCAGGCAGAGAACCCATGGAGGGGAGTTGTTACAGGCCACTATCCATGTTAAATATAGATTATAAAATACTAAGTAAAGTCCTTGCTAATAGGCTACTCCCCCTGCTGAGAACCCTAATTCATTCAGATTAGAACGGCTTCATACCATGTAGAGCCACACATTTCAACATCAGACATTTGTGCCATATAGTTGATGCCTCAGAAGCTGAACCTGTTATCCCAGTTGCGGTGTTCTTAGACTTTGAAAAGGCATTTGATACGATTAATTGGAGCTATCTCCTTCAAGTGCTACAAGCTTTTGTCATGGGCCCCAACTTCCTGCAATGGGTTAAACTATTGTACACCAATCCCATGGCTCGGGTTCAGACAGGCCAATGTATATCATGCTCCTTTATTGTAGAATGAGGCACTCGGCAGGGTTGCTCTCTGTCACCGGTGCTGTTTGCCTTAGCATGGAGCCTCACGCTGCCATGCTACGCATGAAAGGGACAGACTGTGGAGTACGGGGGGGAACTGCCTGGCATATTGTCTCCTTATATGCTGATGATGTTCTTATTTATATACGAGACCATGCCTTGACATTAGCACCCTTATATGATATACTTGCGCACTTTGGCGATTTAACAGGCCTCAAAATTAATTGGGGCACATCCTGCATCTTCTCTCTGTGGAGGGTTGAGAAAGCCCAACGCCACTTACTGGTGGTTGACCGGCTACCCTGGGCCTTCGACACCTTCTGATATCTAGGGGTGAATGTATATCACACGGCCAAGGATCTTTTGGATCATAATCACGGGAAAGCATTGGCATCTATATGCCGATCCCTGCAACTTTGGGTGTGTTTGCCACTGTCACCCATGGGGAGGGCGTCAATCGCTAAGATGTTGGTCCTCCCAAGATTATTGTATTTCTTTGCAACCATACTGGTGCTTCCACCAACATCCTTCTTTGCCGCCTTATGTGGCTTAATGGCAACTCTCATATGGGGTCAGGCAAGGAAAAGAGCGTCTTTATTGGTTCTTCAATACCATAGCTTGGAGGGGGGACTGGGGGTCCCGTATCTTGAACCGTAGTTCGCAGCAGCGCAGCTCCGGTGGCCAATGAAGTGGCCGACAAGAGGTTGCGTTGGAGGAAGGTAGTATGGTGAAAGCACTCCTAGGGAACACAGACCTTCTGAGATGGCTTTTTTCCCCAGATAAACCAAGGAGAGGTGGGAGTATACTTTTGCAAGTTGTCAAACACTCATGGAAACGCTACATATACACCAAACGAGCCCCACACCCCTTTGCACCCCAGATTCCCCTAGGGAGCCTACCAGCCCTACACAAGCTACTAGATATATATGACTCGACGCCGTGGCGGGATCCTGGACTGTCCCAATTGGGAGCATTGTATCAGGAGGGTGCTCTGCTCTCTTTTCCCGACATTTGTGCTCAGTATGACATAGGAGCTGGCCATTTTTTATGTTATTCGGTGCTCAGGGCAGGAATAACGAGCATCTGGCCTCAGTGGCTGGCGGAACCACAAATACACCTGGGACTCCAATGTATACTAACCCATGATCTGGGCTGTAGGGCAATTTCAACTTTATACATAGCGCTGTGCAGGGGGCCCCTACATCTCGGAGTAGGGCGCTATGGGAGGACTCCCTGTCCATGACACTCACAACCCGGCAATGGAGCATGGCTCTTGAGCAAGTTCAACGAATCTCCCGCAATGCACGTCTGAAATACACACAATTTAATTACGTGCATCAGACTTATCTCACCCCACATCGCCTCAACAGTAGGTTTCCTGTGACTCAACCCAAATGTCCAAGATGTAACTTAAAAGGTGTTTCATTCATCCATATTGACTGGGAGTATCTTCTGCTGCGGCGCGCATGGGACCAGGTAATGGAACTGATATCAGACATCGTGGAGGTCCAGATCCCTCCGAGTCCGCTGGTTTGCTTGCTGGGTATCATGGCTTGCAGACCTAGCGACAGTATTATACAAGCACCTTATCGCGATTCAGTGGAAGGCCTCACACCCAGCTACAGTAATTAATTGGCTTAGAGCGACCCATGAGTGGGCAGTGGCTGAGTCTGAGGTGTTGGTAAAATGCCGCGGATTGCCAGGGGCTGCTACTTCCATCACGGCCTGGGACAGATACATACAACGTGTATCCGAGAAGATAAGCTCCCCTGAGATAGATCAACACTAGTGGTGGTTGCTACCATGGGGTGCCCAATCGACATTCAACGTAGATCTGAGCCACTGCTCACGGTGCCAGACGACGGGCGCTGTCCTACTCCGAAAACACACACTTTCATGTCACATGGGCCATGCATTTCCCTTCCTTTCATTTTTCCTTTCCCGCTCTTCTGAGGCTGCGTAAAGATATATGTCTTTGCCCTCTCCCCCCACCCTTCTTTTCACTCCAGTCTCGTCAATAATAGGGTACATTCCCACACTTGCTCAATCCATACAGCTGTTTGTTTGTTCTGCAAAGTTACCATGTTATTTGATGATGTTATTGTTGTAATGCAATTTCTCTAATTGGCATATCCTGGGATTATCTTGCTGAGTCGAGACCTTTCTTCCCCCAGGTACACACATCGCCACTTTGCAATAGTGGCCTTGGACTCATGTTCAGCATCCATTGTGATGCCAGCTGTACTTCATGTCAATTGCAATGTTTTGTTTCCTCCATACGATGGCCTTTGTATTACTCCTCTGTATATGTATGTAAACCAAAACGCCAATAAAGAAATATAAAATAAAAAAAATAATAACCCCGGCCAGTATGATGCAAGAGCTCCTTCTTACCTTGATACACTCCTTGACTTTTCCACCAACTATGAAACTGTTGACCAGGTGATCCTACTTGAAAGGTTTGAACTCTAGGCAGGCCTATGCAGCCAATGACCAATCTGTTCTCATCAGTTGCAGTCACAAATGCAGGATTGGATCATTTAAATCATTCATATGCTCTGTGATGCGGCAAGCCTCAAAGGTTGGCCCTACCATGGCTTCCATCAGTATCTACATATGGCTTCGGCTCAGCTTCTTGACCAATGCCAAATGACTACGCATTTATACTCATGACATAAACATCGACATTTACTTGTAAAACAAGCCAGATAACCCATCTGGCATGAGGTTGTGCCTGGAGCTCATGCTGTGATCCAGCTCCAGCATGAGCTCCAGAGCTTATTTTGCCTGAATAAAATTAAAAATCCTAGAAATTTGAAACAATGTGCCCAGTTCTCTACCTTTTCATTGGTCCTGAAGGCTTGGGCCTGTCTTTAACTTCTCAAAAGAATTTAACATGTATATTGATTTAATGCAGACCTTTTTGTGCCCCCCAAGTCAACACTGTTTCAAACTATGTGTACATACAGTTTTCTCACTGCTTTGAAAAATGGTGCCCCTTATTCACATTGACAGCTAAGATGACATATCTAAAGCCTTTGTTCTGACATGCGTTGTCTTATTCAACGTCATTACTTTGGTCACCACAAAAATTAAACCATTGCCAGACTCCAAAGGCTTCAAACCCAGACTCCAAATGATGTCTTAGCCTTTTGTAAGTACAAATCAAACCCACCTTTAGAGCACTCAGTTATGTCCCCGGGGATGTTATGATTAAACCTATAGTTTATCTCATGGTCCATAATTCATACTGGACAGGACTGAAGGCCATGGTCATCTGCACACGCCAAAATCCCACTTTCCCCCACACAGAGCCCTATATTCAATGGCAGCCCTTAGGATCTTCCAAGAGGAAACATGAAGGCAGATCACTGGGTGCACAAGGACATAGGCTGTAGAATAGCCTCTAGAGATCTAAACTAAACCACATACCATCCAGCAAACATCTGAAAACAGAACTATTCAAACTTACTTCTAACAAGACTCAGTTAACCTTGGGTCACAATCGTTGAATTTCAAACGTGGTCACTCACCCATCTGCAAGGACTCTAACCACCCCTTCCCACAGCATTCTCTTTCCTCTCTTTATTAAGTAGTCTGCAGTGATCAAAAATAGCCAGGAAGTGCTTTGTAAATTGTATAAAACTTTCTCATATATAATAAATCACTGTTTCTAAAGACAATCAATCTACATTGACAGAGGTCTTCTGCGGGAATCGTATTTAACAACGCCCTTAAGTTAGGTGCAGTCAATAAACCGTCTGTTAAAAGTGTTACTCAATATTTCCACTGTCAGTAATGCTACATCAGTAGTGAGGTACTATGACCATCACTCCTACATGCCAACAGTGTAACATAGTAAACACATTTCCCTTCCACCTTATTCCTTCTGACTCCCACTCCCACCCTTGAACTCTTTTGTTTCAAGTGCATGTGGCAAAAAAGGTGTCGCCTTCTTGCTTAAAGGATTTAGCAGCAGTCTTCTCTGTTTATGTTTCAACACACCCAACCGGCTTCTCTGCTTTCCTCATCACTATCTGTCCTGTTCCTCCCAAATGATGACCTTTTTACCCTTCACTGCAGCCGCTCCTATAGGTTGTATATCAAGTAATGGCACTGTGGTAACCTCAAGTAATGATGGGCAATGTGTGTATCATAGCACAGTAACTTTAACCACAATAAATATACTTTGGCATGCCACTTGACGCTGGCATCTGTCCAGCCCAACATGTTGAGGATCTGTTCCATTACACCACAATAGTCTGTGCAAGAAGCCACTGTTCAATGTGATGCCATCGTGTAGGTGGTTTCCTGCTGTCTATCATTCTTCTATCCCAGTCTCAGCTCCACCTCAATGCCAATTTGTACAATTCTGTTCCTGCTGCTGCCTTAACCCACCATGATCCTGTCTTGTGTTTGTAGCTGCCTATTGCCATGCTCACCCTACCTTTGCTTACAGGTGTGCCAGTGAAGCGGCTCTCCTCTGTCCATCTGTACTCCCAGTTACTGATAGTATGTGATGGTACCTTCCCTAATGGTGCCTTCTGCCCCCTATCATGTGATGTTCCCTCAGTGCTCAGTTCTGATGTCTGTCATGCTAAATTTATTTTCATTTTTGAGGATTGCTGTTTTATATTTTTTTATATTTATTACTGCTATTTTGATCAATATAGTATAATCTAGCCAGATCCTGGCAATATAACCTGAAAATTGGTTTATATTTAGATTAGTAAACAGCTCTGCCATTGTCAGTAGCTGTGTTGGTTATTTCTGCATCTGAGCTCCTGTGCTAGGCTGAGTGCTTCTTCTGGGGCCCTATCGTTGAACTAATTTACCATATTTATACTTTTTTAGCACCGCATTTGCGTCATTTTTTGAAGCAAAATCGACGCAAACTTACAAAATACCATTTTATTTTGTAAGTTTGTGCTGATTTTGCGTTAAAAAAACGACGTAAATGCGGCGCTAAAAAAGTATAAATATGGGTCTTAGTCTCCGCTAATAAGTGGCCTTTAATGGCCAGCTGATGTATGGTTCTCTGCAGGTCTCAGATATATGTTTTTCACAGCACCTCAACACCACATTGGCAAAATATAAAAAAAATATCAGAAAGAAGGAAAAAAAAAAGAGGAAGGGGAAGTGACAAATGGAGGGCAAGGAAAGAGACAACAGACTACAGAGATGACGGGGGAAACAGACAAAAATTATAAGAGGATAAAGATGCAGAAAGAGAGACGGAGGGGATGGTAAGTCGAGGAAGCTCAAGAGAGGTGTGGATGCTGAAAGGACTTGGGTCTGTGTGAGGCTGCTTGACGCCGCTAGATTTGACGACCAGAAAAAAAGGGCAAATAGAGAATGAACTCCTTTCCAGGAGAAGGGGAAGACACTGAAGAGCCAGAGGATGATGCAAAGGAAGCAGAAGAACCAGAAGAAGATAATGGTAATGATAACTAGTGGTTTCCTCTAATTCACCAGAAGAAGCCTGTGAACCCAGAGCCACAACCCAGAAGAGAGTCATGCAAGTGAAGAGGGGGGGTCAAAAGGGGGCAGTTACAGGAGGCATGGTTTAAGCTCTTTTAGTTCTTTTGTTTATTGATGGTCTGTGTGTTTATCTGGCGTGGGGAGGCCATACCAGAGATTTCCTCATGTAGTAAAAGAGATTGATGAAGGAGCTAGAATATCAAGAGTGTTTTCCTGATAAAGGATACATTTTGAGAACAGTCCTATATATAAAAATTATAATGTGTCCACAAACCCTAAAGGGTATGAATTGAAGCTTGTGCAACCTCCTAAGATTCCAAAAGAAGAATTAGAAGGGATGCCTTTTCTTGTATTATTGGAAGAAACTAGGACAAAGTACTAAAAGCAAGAGAGAAGGCGAGATATGAAAGGAAAATATATGTTATAGATATCTTGCTTAATGCCATCAATGCTTTCTTCTAATAATTATTATTTACTTTTTTATTTATAAATACTTAAATGCGCTCTCTCAAGGTACCAAAAGTCTACTGGTGGGTTGTGAGAGACACTGAAAGACAACCAGAAGAGAACTGCCACGGAATCCTGAAAGAGGTGAACCTAATGAAGGTAAAATAAAGAAAGTATGGAGAAGTAAGATTGACTCCAGGCTACCAGACATTTATTAGAGCTATTGTTCACCCACGAGGCCATGCATCTGCAGAGAATTGGTGAGAAAAGTGGGATTTGATAATCTTCAACTATGGAAGCTACTATACAACAATTGGCCAAAGTTCATTTTGTTTTACAGATGGCCGTAGAGCAGTTTCCTCAGCTGCCTCAACAGGAGTGGAATAAGTTACAGGTTATGCAGAATGGGAGACGAACACAAAATGTGGTCACCCAGAACAATGCCATAGTTAGGTTAGCGAGCATTGTTACTATTGTTAGCATGTATCCAAATGTCCCCTCAGCAGTTCTACAAAAGAATACGCCCAGGGAAGACAACCACCAGTTCCTCTTAAAATATTGAAAGAGTGACACAAAATGCAGCTTGGCCCCCGGAAAGATGGGGTCAATATATTTCTCCACTCTTTGCTGAAGAACTTTAGTCATTTTACTATGCAGAAAACTCTGGAGAAAAAACTCCAGGAAGACATTGAGCAGGCCATTCTAGAAAGACTGGGATGGGATGCCGAAATCCACTGCATTAAGTTCAGAAAAGAGAAGTGGATTTTTGGGGAAGCCATCAGGAGCCTTATACATTAGAATCAAGGTTTTGGGGTCCAGAGACTGCCACTAAAGAGGAAATTGTTAATAAGATCTTTTTAAAGCAGTTTTGTGGACTCATTACCACAGACCAGGGAAAACATGTAGGGGCAAAGGTTTTGGTAATGGAAGAACTGCATGGAGAGATACATCTCATAGGGGCAAACTCTGGCCATAGAGTTTTACTGTAGGGAATGGGGCCATATTGCCCGGGTTTGCCCATAAAAATAGCTTCCTAAAAATCAATCAAATGAACCCATGGAAGTAGAATTTAAAAGAAAACATATACGCTGGGTAGGAATATTAAACAAAACCTTTAAATACTCAGGCCCATATTTATACTTTCTTAGCGCTGCATTAGCTGCATTTTTTGACGCAAAAGTGGCGCAAACTTACAAAATACAATAAGTATACAATTGTATTTTGTAAGTTTGCGCCACTTTTGCGTCAAAAAATGCCGCAAATGTGGCGCTAAGAAAGTATAAATATGGGCCTCAGTCTTTGAATGTGTAAAATCAGTACAAGAATTGTTTGATATAGGTTTCAGACAGTTGTCATACAAATATAGTCAGAGCAGATGAGAAACCAGCGTGAAATAAAAATGACATATACATGACAATGAAAATGAAAATGAATATCCATCGTACGGCCTACATAGCAGGCAAACCAATGGCGGGGACTATAGTGGGAGTAACTTCACAGTTATCTGAACACACTATATTGGGGACAGATAATGCCAGTTTAGACCAATATTTGAGAGACTCGTTTAAGATGGAAAAAGGTTCTTTACAAGAGATACCATATTCCCAAGTACATTTCCCAAGGATCTCAGACCTTCCCAAGTACATTTCCCAAGGATCCCAGACCTTGGAAATCTCAGAAAAAGAGGGAAGAAAAAAGTAAGAAACCCCAGTATACCATAGGAAAAATTATACCTAGGCATTAGATTGAGGGGCGACCTTGAAGGAGATGGGAACCTTCGAGCAGTACAGGAAATTCCTACTTTAAGAGAAGCTTTTCTTAGACCCAAGGAAGAGTGGAACCTCAATCAGGCGGGACCTTCATTTTTTTAAGAATAGGTTATCATATAGATAAGTACTCAAGACATGATAAACTCAATTGTTAGTACTTAAACATTTCCCAAAAACAGATTTTGTATCTAGAACACAGTGTCAAGGGAAATATTTTGGGAGGGTAAACAATAAGCTATTCCTTAGTACAATTTGCAAATATCAAGCAATATTACAAAAATGAACATGTCAATCATGATTATGGGCCTGGTTTAGAGTTATTATAAATGTGACAGAGTAACCCCCTCGCCAAACTCTAAATCAGGCCCTAAACCACTAAAGTCCCACTTCCTTCTCTATCCATTATGGTATACAATTTCAATGAGTTGGAATGAATATAGTAGGTCCAATATTCTCTTCCACTGTTGTTGTAGTTATCTTCTTGTTATTGTTGACTATTGCAGCGCTATCCTGGAGTGATTTGTTTGAGAAATACCTCTGCTAATCAGAAAGCCAGTGGTGTTGTAGAGTTTTCTTTCCTCTGACAATCCTATTTTTTTCTAGAATTATTAACTGACTAGGGGACTCCTTACCACTCCCTAACCATGTGAAGCTAATATGTAATCATCTTGGAATTCTTAAAATAAGAACATCAGCATATCATTCCTTAATTGATGGATTAATAGAGAGGTATAAAGTTACCATCAGGTAAGGTCTCAAGAAATTAATTGGTGGAACTGAGAATACTTTTAGTCCTGTTTGCTCTCAAATGTAAAAAAGAATGTTCCATGGGTCACTCACCTTCTGAGTTGCTATTTGGAAGAAAGCCCTAAACCCTTTTAGATTTGGCTCAGGAGCAGTGGGAGGACCAACTTACTACAGACAAACCTTTACTGGTCTATGTGTGCCAATCTACAGATCATCTGGCTAAAATTCAACTGTTAATGAGAGAAAATATGATTTAAGACCTCAAGCAACAAAGGCACTACTATGGTTGCATGACTAAATGTAAAACCTTGGAACCAAACAATTGGGTTTTACTCTTCGTGCCCTCTAGTGTCAACCAAATGCTCACTAAATGGCAGGGAATTTACAGGATCTTGAAGAGTTTCCATGAAGTTTCATGTGAAAATAGAATTATGCGCCATAATGTAGCCAGTTTATTGTTAATATGACCTAATTATTTGGGAATTTTTTACACATTTACACTAGTTGGGCAACGTTTCACTTCCTTAGTACCACCCTGACACCCAAATGCAGAAATGTATTAAACTGTGACCAGTTAACAGTTGCAAAGAACATGGTTCTGTGTGAATGGCCTTCCACTGCTCGGCAACATGTATTGCTGTAACTTTTGATCTGTGTGCTGGAAATAATTTTTGTTGATGATGTTGGAATAATTCCTGTTTTCTCAGATATTATTCTTGACTAAAGGTCTGCTGGCTCAAGGAGTAGAACATTAGATTGTGTCTCAGCCAGTCTAGATCATGCACTATACCAATAAAAGCTACTTGAGGGATCAGAGAAGTATTGATACCAAATACTGCAAATAGCTCACAGGCCCAAAGTGAGTGCAAAAAGGTGTTTTCTTCTGCTTGACATTTCTAGCAAACATGGTCAGATGATAAACTCTATGAACAATATTGGCCTGAACCTAAGTCCCCAAAGCATAGAGAATGTCCCACGTGTTAAAGTTTTAATGCTTTCTCTCCATTCGAAGAAAAGTCCACGAGCGGTTGTTCCGCTCCCATAGACCAATCCAAACAATTGAAGAGTGTGTGCCAATCCAATCTGGTGAACTGCTGGGGTGTATAACTCCTAATCCGGGTGGACAAGGGAGGTGACCACTGAAAGGAGTGTGTTGGCCAATACGTGAGCTATTATCATAGTTTATATACTTGGTAGAAAAACTGAACAATAGGAAAAGCAGTCGGGCTGGTTTTCCCTCTTTGTATATGAGGGTTATTAAAGCCAGTCTAAGGTTGTCACATAATGTTCCTCCTCTTTTTACCTAACTGTACAGTTTAAGCTCTCCCGCCCCCATCAGACCAGACAACCACTTGAATAGTTTCACTGGAATACATTTGGATCCAGACATTGGCTCTGTGTGCAACTGATTGATTCTATATGTTATTCCACTGTCAGTGGTTTGTACAGCCTAGCTCTATCGTCTTCCAACAACAGTGGTTGCTGAAGTTTGCTAAGAATTTCAGTCACCAAACTGAAAGCCCTGTGAAACCTTGTGAGGTTGAGTTCCTTGTAATATCCTGAAATAATGTGCCTTGGTCATGTCAGTGGCAAGGCTTTTGTATTCATCACACGTGCAGAACAGGTGACGAGCATTAAGAGGTTTAGGAAAGTCACCAAAAGCACCTTCTTGATCAAGGAGGAATTCCTCAAGTGCCCTACTGTTTTCAGTCTGTAGCCCTTTTTTGTATTTTCCCCAAGCCAGCACATGGCCGCAAAGCACTGACTTATAAGCTCCTCAAAGTACCACCTCAGACTGAACCAAACCTTTGTTTTCCCTCAAATATTGGACAGTAGCCTTCTGCAGGCCATCAATTGTTGAGCTCCTATGGATCCAGTCTCCATATATCTTTTGGTAGCATCAGAGGAGAATGAGCAGAGATGCCATTAGCTATGTATTGTACATTTACATTTAAATTTACTTCACCATAATGTATAAAGTAACAGTATGATCAGAAATAAAGGCCATTGGCCTCAGAAAAAGGAATACTATCTTTGCAACTCATTGCTCCATACGTGTTTTAGCCTCAACACCCGGGAAAATGTGCAAGAACTGTAAGGTTCCTTCCATCAATCCCACTACCAGTTGACCTGTTGGCTCTACTTATACCACGCCTTTAAAATACCCCTCCAAAATGTGTGTCAATTTTTGGATTTCTAGCAGTATTGGAGTCAGTCAGTCTATTAAGCATCTCACTGTGACATTTTGTCATAGAACACGTGCGAATGGCTGTGACTACCTGTCATCATTTACCATGTATCGGGTCCTCCCAGTTTCTTGTCACTATCTCCTCCTGGCAGCCACATCATCAGCCTGAGTCATCAAAGTTCCACATCCCTACCTGCCTTCCCCTTAGTGCTGAAGCCACAGCGGGCCACGGCACGGTTGGCGTATTTTTCATATATCATATGTTTGCCTTTATGTGACATTAACACATTGTTGACACAAGTAAGCAACTATGCTTATTCACATTTAGATTGACTACAGCTAACGTAATTTTTTATTTAAATTGGCTAACGTTGTCATCTTGCTTTGTAACACATGAGCGGTTTTTTTTTAGGTGAAGCTAGAGTTTTAATTGTCAAACACGATGTTCTTTTTCCTTCTTTCGCATGTGAAGAAATGTTTTCTTTTATTTGTGATAATCATGGAATGTTTTAGTGCAGGGGTACTGGTAAACATTTCCCCAGGCGCCAAAACGGTCTGCAATGTGACCGAGGGCCGCACTGATGCCAGCAGTGGTGGTCAGGGGGTTTGGGGGATAGCAGTAAAATGGGTTAGGGGTAGTGAACCATATGCATCTAGTGGTTGAATTGCATATTGAGAAATCAGAAAACCTGGGATTAATCCCAGCGTCCCCACTTCACCAAATTATGTGATCCTAGACAATTGTGTTTCACTTCCCCTCCTTTTTCTTCATTATCATATATAAGAGGAGCTCGAAATACATGACTTCAGGAAGTGTGCTGTACAAAACCTTTTCCTGTATTTGATTGAATAAAGTATAATGTTGTTCATGTAAGTTCATGTATAGCAGTGCTTAATGTGTGCTTGTTGTTTCCGGTGCTGAGCACCGGCACTTATTTTTGAGGGCTAGCACTTAGTTTTCTGCCTCAAGCATTTGCTGCAAGCAAAAGACACATTTGGGAAAGACGGAAGAAGGGAAAAACGAAAAAGCGTCACAAAGGAAGAAAGTAGAAAGCTGCAAGAGTGAGCTGAAAGGGCAGGGAGTGTTTATAAGGACTGAAGAGGCCCGAGATGGCTCCAGGATTACGCTGCCTCAGTATTCCATGTTCGCACATTTAATTGCAGAAGCCGCATGTTTAGGAGGAGGGCTTTGGGCACCGGCATGTTTTTATTTACAAATTAAGCACTGATGTGTAGTAATGACCCAGGCCACTCAGAGTGCACATTACAACTGACTTGCCTCCTATTTCAGTACTGGCATTGTTGTCAGATTGGGGGGGGGGGGAGAATTAATGTTTCTAAGGGGTAGATTATTGTTTCTAAATTCATGTTAGAAAACTGTCACTCTATAAAAATTAGTTCTCAATGGACTGATATAATCGGATGTACTAAAGTAAAGCGCTTCTGCATGTTAATCAAATACACTTTGAATTTTGAAGAGACTTTATCATAGTTTTACACTTTTGCTGCACAATGTCTTGAAAGTGTTCCTAAAGTTGAGGGTGCAGGACACCCTAGACCCTAGTTACTTCGTATCTTTAACATCAATTAACCTTCAAATATATACCATGCTGTTTATTTTACCATTTTTTAAGGTTTGGTGCTGAGTTGAGTGAACAGCTGCCCAGTGGACCAGGGGCTGCATGTGGAGGACAGGGGAGCCGTATGTGGCCCCTGGGCCGTACTTTGAGTATCAATGTTTTAATGAACAGCACATTCAAGAAGCCACGTGCAGTGTGCAGTTTCCATGTACCTTATGATGTTACAGTTAATGTGAGTTTAAAGGACGCAGAAAGAAGCTTGTTAGTAAGAAGCATGTGAGAACTAAATGAGACATTGTTCTATCATCTTGCTTTAACTGGTTTGGACAGTCGTATGAGGACTACTTGTAGGTGTGCAAAATGTAACCGTTTTGTTTAATATAAAGCACAGCTAAATTTAGTAGAGCAGATTCGATTTGATTTTTATTCGGCATAGAACAGAGCAGAGTAGAAAATTTAGAGCACTCTCTTAGAGAGAGAACTGATTTCCCTTTTGATTTTACTTTGAAGTGACTCTATGCTGGTACATCCTCTGAATGACATGTTTTTGATTTAATTTGAACTGCAGATCATCAGAAGCATATACTTTTTGATTATTGATTGATGTTAACCTGATTTTGCCTTGTGTAAATGATTAACATTTAATACATTTTCTTGATTTGAAAGTTAAGGGGTTTGATTTTAAATAAATATTGAAAATATAATCCTGGCTTCCTAGTATTCTTGAGTGTGCTTTTCCATGATGAAAGAAGGTTTGGGTTCCACTTACCTTCCCTGTGACATCGCACAGGGTTGATTGTTACCTAAAACCTATCTCACTTGAGTATTGCTCAGTGGAGTGCAGGATGGTTGCAGTCCATCTGGCTTTCTGTCTCAGGTTGGCACATTGACAAATTTCTTGGTGGCAGGGGCTCTAGAAACATTTTACGGGGCTGCGTTCTCAACAGAAACGCAGAAAACAAATAAGGTGACTCCCCTCTAGGTGGGTCAGTGGCTGTCCAGGAGCTTCCATCTGCTACTCAGGAACTGAAGTACTATCCTGGTGACTGTTGTAGGGCCACCAACAGGCTGCTGAAATGAAGCCTCTCTAACCCAAGCCCATAATGACTCACACAGCGACATTTTGAGCCATCGCAACAAGTTTTAGAATGACCATAATAGAGGGTTTCACAATAATCAAGATGAGCACTGATGATTGTCGTAACCACAAGTGAATGTTTTTTCTAACTAAGCCATTTTTGGAGAGATGACGGAGGAAAATCTAATATATATATTTATATATATATATATATATATATATATATATATATATATATATATATGTATATGAGTATTGCCAGCATAGGACTGGACCCAGGTGATAAACTGCATGACTGTGTCTGAATTCTCCATCACCCACACCAAAGAAGGCTTGTTCAGAACCTCCTTGTTGACTCCCCACGCACCATCCATTGGATGGGTTGTTAAGCGTCCAGGAGAGGGGCAAGAGAGACCATGGGCCTGATTCTAACTTTGGGGGACGGTGTTAAACCGTCCCAAAAGTGGCGGATATACCACCTACCGTATTACGAGTCCATTATATCCTATGGAACTCGTAATACGGTAGGTGGTATATCCGCCACTTTTGGGATGGTTTAACACCGTCCTCCAAAGTTAGAATCAGGCCCCATGTGTTGTATTCATTCCAACTGCTGCAGAGAGTTGCCACAACCATCAAACATCATGCTCTGCCCGCCCTAATCTCTTATTTCTACAGAATGACACAAAGCCACAGATAGGTAATTAAGAACAAAGGGCCTGATTCTAACTTTGGAGGACGGTGTTAAACCGTCCCAAAAGTGGCGGATATACCACCTACCGTATTACGAGTCCATTATATCCTATGGAACTCGTAATATGGTAGGTGGTATATCCGCCACTTTTGGGACGGTTTAACACCGTCCTCCAAAGTTAGAATCAGGCCCAAAGTTTGCTAAGACAAATTGTCTATAAAACATCAAGCTGCAGAATTTTTTTTTTTCCAGAGTTACATAAACTTGTTTTTGAACATCAGTTACAAAGCAGGCAAACCAAACTGCAACATCTAAAAAGTACATTGTTTCTAAATGGTCTATAGCAGTTGGCATCATGAGAGTGATAAAACAGTGATAAACAGTGAAACAGTGAAAAACACTGATACAAACTTCACAAAAACAGGCTTTAAAACTCCGTGTGAATCTTCACGAATAAGGAGCAATCATTTAACAAATGAGACATTGCGCACTTATTGTTAAATGTTTAAAGATATAGGTGGTCATTCTGACCCTGGCGGTCTTTGACCGCCAGGGCGGAGGACCGCGGGAGCACCGCCGACAGGCCGGCGGTGCTCCAATGGGGATTCCGACCGCGGCGGTAAAGCCGCGGTCGGACCGGCACCACTGGCGGGGTCCCGCCAGTGTACCGCGGCCCCATTGAATCCTCCGCGGCGGCGCAGCTTGCTGCACCGCCGCGGGGATTCCGACCCCCCCTACCGCCATCCAGATCCCGGCGGTCGGACCGCCGAGATCCGGATGGCGGTAGGGGGGGTCGCGGGGCCCCTGGGGGCCCCTGCAGTGCCCATGCCACTGGCATGGGCATTGCAGGGGCCCCCGTAAGAGGGCCCCTACAAGTATTTCACTGTCTGCTGCGCAGACAGTGAAATACGCGACGGGTGCAACTGCACCCGTCGCACAGCTTCCACTCCGCCGGCTCGATTCCGAGCCGGCTTCCTCGTGGAAGCCTCTTTCCCGCTGGGCTGGCTGGCGGTCTGAAGGCGACCGCCCGCCAGCCCAGCGGGAAAGTCAGAATTACCGCCGCGGTCTTTCGACCGCGGAACGGTAACCTGACGGCGGGACTTTGGCGGGCGGCCTCCGCCGCCCGCCAAGGTCAGAATGAGGGCCATATTCTTTCTTTTGCCGGCCCCTTTAAACAGAGAGCATAAATAGCAAAACTTGATCATACACCCTGCAAAGTTTCAGCGACCTTAATTTACAATAGTGTGTGGATGCAGGAAAAACACTTTCATTTCCTAACAATGATAACGTGAATGGACTATATGATTTTCTTATGAGCCATGCTTTATTCTTTCTAAGGGATATGCATTATGCTGAACTATTCTAAGCTGTTTTTGCAGGAAAGTAGTTACATTGCTTAACAACATATGATTGTCTTTGAGTTTACATGTATATCTTAATAATGTGGTAACCCATTTTCTCTCACTTCGCTGGGTCTCTTTCCAGCAGAGGGGCGACATTTTATTTAGGTTTTTACTTACAGTTAATGGCTTAAAAAAGGTAGCATACAGATTCCTGCCATGTTTGCATTTGAGTTAAGATTCAATTCACACAGAAATGCCTCGACACTTAACCCTAGGGATAAAATTAAAATCTATCTCACATACGTTCATACCTCTCTAGGATCTTGGCACAATATTTCGAGCCGTAAAGTACCACAGGATGTATTTTACGTGCCAAACTTTCAGTTCAGGAGTAAGAAAATTATCCTATATGTCTGTTTTTTTTGTGGCATGGGGGGCCTGATTTGTGCCCCCCTACATGCCACTATGCCCATTGACCATGCCCAGGGGACAGAAGTCCCCTGGGCATGGCCATTGGGCAAGGGGGCATGACTCCTGTCTTTGCTAAGACAGGAGTCATTTCAATGGGGGATGGGCGTCGTTAAAAAATGGCGCTAATCGGGTTGTGGCGATTTTTTTGCCTCAGCCTGACTTGCACCATTTCTGGACGTCCATACGCCATTTTCCCCCTACGCCGGCGCTGCCTGGTGTACGTTGTTTTTTTTAACGCACACCAGACAGCGCCGGTGGCTAACGCCGGCTAACGTCATTCAATAAATACGGCGCCCGCATGGCGCTTCAGAATGGCGTTAGCCGGCGCTAATTTTTTTGACGCAAAACTGCGTTGGCGCAGTTTTGCGTCAAAAAGTATAAATATGGGCCACAATTGTAGTTTGCAAGTTTGCGCCGTTTTTGCGTCAACAAATGGCGCAAATGCGGCGCTAAAAAAGTATAAATATGGGCCCGCGGTGTTTTAGTAAGCTTGACCGGGCCCTGTTTGTGGTGACTGAGCTGTCAAGTTATTGAATGTTTGACCTTCCCTTGGTGCTTGCATCACAGACCCCCACAAGGAAGCGAGGGACGGCCACCGGCCTTCGCCTTCTTGTGAAGGCCCCACGGGCCTCACTTCATTGAACCACAGCACACTCGCCTGTGGCTCCCGTCCCCGATGGCTATCTTTCCTGGAGGCATTGTGGGACCGTGGGGCGCTGCTGTCCCCGCACGGCCACGGCCACGTGGTGGACAATGGGTTCAAAGGAAGCCTGGGAGAAATGTCTCACCCGGCCCCCTTCCAGCTGGGCGAGAGGCAGACCAGCCCCCACCAGCAGGAAAGGGGACAGGATCTGAGAGATGCGATAACATCTTTATTATACGGACTGAAAACAATATATACAGCAGGAATAGATCGCTGAAGGAAAGACAAACTCGTTTGTATAGCGAAGCCTAGCACAAGCCCTGGGAGGACGTGAACGAAAGTCCTGTTTAGAAAAATGGGCGCCACTTGGGGCAGGAAAACCAGAAGTGTTTTGGGTGCTTAAAATTAATTTTATTTAGGCTCCTTCGTATTCATTCTTTCAGAAGTGAAACAATATTTTCCTATTTTTCTAATTTTTAAAAAAAATACCTTAGGTGCCCCGGCACTGCAGGATACGTAGGGGCGTCTGGAGCATGAAATACACTACATTTTCTAAACAAGCTTTGTTAAACCGAATTGATCTGGCCTTGCCAAACCTATGCATTAAAAGATTAAAATTCAAAGAAAAAATGCAAGCGCCTAATGGTGGCACGTGCACGTTTCCAAAATACGAAAAAAATTAACCATTGCAAAAATAAATTTAAAAAAGCATGAAATGAAAGTAGAGATTGGCCCAGTAGCCCAGACACTGATGGGGACTCGTTTTTATGCGAATATGCTCATGTATACAAACAATATGCCTTCAATCTCAGTGAACAGAATCAATGGCTGAAGGAAGCTGACCCATTGCACAGTGAGGTCTCGACATCACTGCTGCCCCCTGGTGGCCATGTGGTTACCTGTAACCTCCTTACCAGGGGGCAAATGGCTCTGTAACGCCCATAAATAAGATCCCATTCTGCGAGAATTTACCCGTATTGCAGCGACTGCTCGACCACGTCTCAGGTTGTCCTGACCATTTATTATAGCGCAAACATGGCCCAAGAGCATTATAGCGCTTTACAATATCAGGTATAGCAAGGGTGGAACGTTACAGTATAGAAAATGAAAAGATAAAGCGTAAAATCATAGAAACAACAAAACAAGCATTTGCAATGCAATGGGTCTTACGTTTGCTCGAGTTAGAACTATTAGAGTTGTAAACTTCTAACTGGACTTTTCTTGTTACATAAATTGAAAATGAAGTGTAAAGTGAGTTGACATTAGCAAGCCGATTCACAGCGCCACGGCTGCCGAGCATGAGCGCGAAGGAGAGACACAGAAGGAAAAAGAAGTTCGCTCACAGTCAAACGTATCAGCAAAAGTGCAATTATCCATGTAACAGGGTCAGTGTCCAAGGCAGTAACAAAACTGCCCCAAGGAGGAACAAACATAACGCACTTACCAATGATAACAAAGGATTTTTGAAAGGCAAGCCCAGGAACGAGTGAAAGTTATGGCCGTGCGGTGGGTGTGGTTAGAAGCCCACAATACTTACAGCAGGTCAAAGCACTTGCGCGCCCGGCCTAATAAAAAAGGGCAGGGAGTTTAAAAGAAGGAATATGAAATTTCCAGGGTGCAGTTATTACAGCGAAAGTAGGGCAGGGCATTAGAATGCTTAATAATACAACAGAATTGCCACAGGAGGGAAGCAACTGTACATGAAAGATAAAATGGCAGTAGCAGTGCTTCAATAAAAAACAAGAAAGCAATAAAACAAGAAAAGAATGTCATGTAATGAGTGCATTTCTGAGGAGCAGCAGCTAGGAGCGACATTATGTGAGAAACGTAGCAATATGATGCATTTGCACCTTTGTTATGGAAGTAGAAAGCATCCTAGAGAGTAGAAGAGTTAGAATGCTTGGGAA
This sequence comes from Pleurodeles waltl, assembly GCF_031143425.1. Classification (NCBI taxonomy): domain Eukaryota; kingdom Metazoa; phylum Chordata; class Amphibia; order Caudata; family Salamandridae; genus Pleurodeles; species Pleurodeles waltl. The sequence goes on from NC_090444.1 coordinate 1,763,800,556, forward strand.
ATTCCATTTAGTGCACAGGAGAGGGGGGCGCATTAAGAGGAAAGCACTTAAAAGGGGAAACAAAAGGAACGGTGGGATAGGGAGATTAAGAAATAATGAAAGTCCAACCACAAACTAGGGCAGTAATTTAAAGGCCTGGGTGGGATTATCTTTGAAAGCGTAGGCTTTTTAGGTCTTTTTCTTACACAAAAGAGAGACTTAGTAGTGTGTAAGACAGGCAGGAGGGAGTTTCAATCTTTCATTGCACTGCTTGAGAAGGATTGAGCCACCGTGTGCTCCTTCATGCCTGCCGCCATGGTCGGACTGGGACAGAAAATGGGTGCGGATACCTGAATAAATGTGTCCCCCATTAAATGAATTAGATAGCTCAAAAGGTGGTCAATATTTGCTAATTGGGGCAGATTTGACCTTGCAAAGACATTCTTTATACTCTGATTAGCAATGTATGGAAGGCCTTATGGATTTGAGCTTGTTGCAGGCCATGTTTGTCTTAATATCAGGGAAATCAACAGTAGAAATAGGCCCGACTGACCCTAGAAGAGGCCCACAAGCAGCTAAAAAAAAAAAAACACACTGATCTGTCAGACCAGCCCTTATTGCCCCAAAGGCCATTCTGACCCTTTCTGCAGGGAGATCTATGAGAAGCATTTATGCACTGCAAAGAGTACGCTGGTCTCCTGACAACGTCAGCTGGTTCGTCATCGAGGAGTGGCAGAGTGCATAACCTTGTGATATGATCCAAGCTGTCTTGTGTAGGATTCTAACCAGCGGCGGCTCCTCCATTAAGGCAGAGGAGCATCACTCCACTGCATTAAGTAAAAGGAAAAATAAAATGATAATAACAAAATGTTATTATCAGTTTATTTTTCATTGCAACCCAGGTTAGGGCTGGGTGGGGCTGGGCTGTAGGGGGCTGGAGGAGGCCTGGAGGAGGAGGTGAATGTGCACCATGAGTGTGCATGTCTCTTTGGTCCTCCGTGTTGGGCCGGCCAAAAACAGACATGCGCACTTTGCATTTCTCCAACCGGCTGTATTGCACAGCCAAGAGGAGAAAGTGCATAGGGTCCCACTCTCTGTGTGAGCGCCGAACCAGGCCGCTCACACCAATCACAACGCAGCTGTCATGTTAGTGACAGCAGCGTCATGGTTGGCTGAGGGGAGTCTGAAGCTTCTGTGCTGCGGGAAGAGGACGAAGACAGAGGAGAGATGAACGCATCTCCCAAAGGAGAAGGTAAGGGTTTTTTTAATTTAACTCCCCCCACGCCGCCACCCTCGTTCAGTGGCAGCCGTCACTGGTTCTAGCTTCAATGAAGAGCCACTAAAGCATAGGTGATAAAAAATCAGATTTAATACTTTTGATAACAGATATACTTTGAGGATTACCTTTACAATATTTGGTTTGATCCTACCTTCAAAACAGAACTAATTTTATCTATTCACCCCCCTTCTCGTCAAAACCCTACCTCACAAAAGCAGGAGTCCCCCAAGTTTCAATCATCTCACCCAAGGTTTTCAACATCTACATGATGTCATTACCAGAATTGATCAATGATTTTCAACTCACATGCTACAATTATGCAGATGACACACAAATACTACTTAAATTGGAATGCCCCAAAGACATTGAAAACTTACAAACATTCAGTTGCCTCAGAGCCATTGATCAGTGGATAACTTGGAGCCATCTCAAACTGAATGCTTCCAAAACAGAAATACTCACATGTGGCAACTGGAAAAATTATGACCCACTGTGCGCCTGACGATCTCGGACCGCTTACAGCTTACGCTATCCAAGGAAGTTAAAAACCTTGGAATTACCATGGACTCCAAGTTAACAATGAATGCCCAAGTCGACAAATTAGCATGATCAAGCTTCATCACATCGAAGATTCTGCGACGCATCTTCCCCCACCTCGGATTTCCACACAAGGTGGAGGCTACTATCTCTCTTGTACTGTCCAAACTGGATTATGCCAATGTCCTCTACCACAGATCATCTCTATCTTTTATGAAAAAACTACAGAGTATTCAGAACTCAGCTGCCAGGCTTCTCTTACATATAAAGCCACAAGCTCACATCTCCCCTACCTTGAGAGCACTATACTAATTACCTGTTGCTAGAAGATCCACCTTCAATCTGCTTTGTATCACCCACAAAGCTATACATGGAGCAGGACCACTTTTGATCAGAAACAAAATAAGCAAATACATTCAACAAAGAAACATCTGCTCAAGATTGGCACCCCGCCTTTAAACACCACCATACAAGAAATAGACAATAGGTGGTACATCCTTTTCTGTTTAAGCAGCCAAACTATGGAACTCATTACCTTCAAATATAAGATCCATGGATAACTATCCTGTCTTCAGGAGGAAACTACTCAAGAATGGATCTTTCCTACATGAGCACAGTATCCAAACAGCAATGGACTGCATATGCCTGTGTTAATAAATATTTATAATCTGATTATGTGTATATTATAGATATGTAAAGTTCTTTAAGAAATATCTATAGTTACTATTTCATAATAATAAATTATACATATACTTTTTAAGCCTGTTTAACAAATGTATATTTACTCATGGTTAAATATATATATTAACATGTTCATAGGCCATTGCATAGCTCCTAGATAATTTGTTATAATAGATACTTATTAATCCCTGCTTTCTTTTTTATATCACAATGAGCAAATTGTATCTTAACTATTTAACAGCAAGCATTTCACTATTGAAGAATTGAGTAAAGATAAAAGAATGTTAGAAAAGTACACTTGTTAATTAACATCAAATATTATAAATCTTGAACGTTTGTGTTTATACAAAACTACTTTACTTCCCATATTATACCCATTTTTATATTCCCTTACTATGAATTTACATATCTGTACTTGAGAAAAAATAAATAAAAATAAATACAATTAAATCTATAAATAAAATTCAAATATGAATAATAAACTATAATTTAAAAATTAGATAAATAAATTAATTAATTAATAAAAATGAATATAAATTTTACTCTATCGTGAGCTTTACTCTATCTCCCCGTCACCCTATATCTCTATGAATGTATTCTCCATTCCCAGTCTGACTCATTCAAACCCATTCTACTACTTTCATCTAAAAAATAACCCTCCCTAAGCTCTTCCCTCCTCTACTGCATCTAGCTGACCCCAAACCTCAGTTTTCTACTATGATCTCCAAAACAAACCCACTAAATTCTCCCTCATTTATCTCACCTTAGACTCATCCAAAACCCCTCCTGCTACTATGATCTCCCTAACCCCTTTCCATAGACACTTCCCTCCTCCATCTCTTCTTTACTCATCCCAAGCTTCATCCTATTAATATAAGCTCCCAATGAACACTTCTGGATTCTTCCCTCCTCTATCCCTCCATTACTCTAGTCAATCCAACTAACAAACTCATATATCATCTGCTCAAATTTACTCATAATAATACTAATACTGTATTCTTATTTCCCTATACTAATCCACCACTAATTCCTCTTGGGTTCCGGAGTAGCGTGCTACTCGCCGAAATGTGCTTTGACTGCCTCGTAAGCGATATATAAATACAATTACTATCCAAAAAATAGAAGACATGAAAGACATTCTGTATTTATCTATTTAGACCTAGTTAGCCAATACATTCTGTTGACATCCAAAACCAATGTAATATAGGCAGCTTAGCTCTAATGGAGACACTTTGGGCCCTTATACATCTAGGGGCTGATTTAAGAAAAGTGGCACTGCACCCAGTGCAGCGCTACTTTCCTCGCACCCCTCAGCGCCCCCCTAGTGCCACCATGCGTACTCCATATTTAAAATACAACGCACCATGGCACAGGGTAGGGGCAATTGTGTCAGAATTCCTGACGCTATTGATATACTCTGCAGGACTAGTGCCAAAAGTTTGGCGCTACTCCTGCAGAGCACATAGGGGCCCAGTGTATTCAATGACATGCCCCCTTTTAATGCCTGCTCGGAGCAGGCGTCAAAAGTGCTGAAAAAAAGGCGCAATTATTTCAGCCCCCCTAATGGGGGAAATCCCCCTTTGTATACACTTTGCATGGCCCAGGCATAATGTAGCGCAAAGGGTTACAAAGTGGCGCAATACTTCCATTGTGCCACTTTGTAAATGTGGCGTGACGTTTTTGGCCATCTAACGCGTCAAAAAAATTATTCTAATATGTCATTGGGATGGCGCTAGTGGCTCTTAAATCAGCCCCATAATGTTATCCACAAATGACTCAATTTATGATGTGAATGAATTGTATAGCAAGGGAAAGCTTTGGTGCCTAATTGCACCATAAAGACATTTTGACAATCTATAGCCACCCTTTCCACCTTCCAGAACCTTGTTTTTTAAGAGATCTGTCAACTGGAGAACCTCTCCAAGTGTCATGTAAGGAAATGCCTCCTTGGCATGGTTACCCCCTGACTTTTTGCCTTTGCTGATGCTATGTTTTGAATTGAAAGTGTGCTGAGGCCTGCTAACCAGGCCCCAGCACCAGTGTTCTTTCCCTAACCTGTACTTTTGATTCCACAATTGGCACACCCTGGCATCCAGGTAAGTCTCTTGTAACTGGTACCCCTGGTACCAAGGGCCCTGATGCCAGGGAAGGTCTCTAAGGGCTGCAGCATATCTTATGCCACCCTAGGGACCCTTCACTCAGCACAGACACACTGCTTGCCAGCTTGTGTGTGCTGGTGAGAACAAAACAAGTAAGTCGACATGGCACTCCCCTCAGGGTGCCATGCCAACCTCACACTGCCTATGCAGTATAGATAAGTCACCCCTCTAGTAGGCCTTACAGCCCTAAGGCAGGGTGCACTATACCATAGGTGAGGGCACCAGTGCATGAGCACTGTGCCCCTACAGTGTCTAAGCCAAACCTTAGACATTGTAAGTGCAGGGTAGCCATAAGAGTATATGGTCTGGGAGTCTGTCAAACACGGACTCCACAGCACCATAATGGCTACACTGAAAACTGGGAAGTTTGGTATCAAACTTCTCAGCACAATAAATGCACACTGATGCCAGTGTACATTTTATTGTAAAATACACCCAGAGGGCACCTTAGAGGTGCCCCCTGAAACCTAATCCAACTACCCGTGTAGGCTGACTGGTTCTAGCAGCCTGCCACACTCGAGACATGTTGCTGGCCACATGGGGAGAGTGCCTTTGTCACTCTGTGGCCTGTAACAAAGCCTGCACTGGGTGGAGCTGCTATCACCTCCCCCAGGCAGGAGCTGTAACACCTGGCGGTGAGCCTCAAAGGCTTACCCCCTTTGTTCCAGCACCACAGGGCACTCCAGCTAGTGGAGTTGCCCGCCCCTCCGGTCACGGCCCCACTTTTGGCGGCAAGGCCGGAGGAGATAATGAGAATAACAAGGAGGAGTCACTGGCCAGTCAGGACAGCCCCTAAGGTGTCCTGAGCTGAGGTGACTCTAACTTTTAGAAATCCTCCATCTTGCAGATGGAGGATTCCCCCAATAGGGATAGGAATGTGACCCCCTCCCCTTGGGAGGAGGCACAAAGAGGGTGTACCCACCCTCAGGGCTAGTAGCCATTGGCTACTAACCCCCCAGACCTAAACACGCCCTTAAATTTAGTATTTAAGGGCTTCCCTGAACCTAAGAATTTAGATTCCTGCAACTTACCGAAGAAGAAGACTGCTGAGCTGAAAACCCCTGCAGAAGAAGAAAGAAGACACCAAGGCCCGTATTTATACTATTTTTGCGCCGCATTTGCGTCATTTTTTTACGCAAAAACGGCGCAAACTTGCAAAATACCATTGTATTTTGTAGGTTTGCGCCGTTTTGCGTCAAAAAGCGGCGCAAATGCGGCGCTAAAAAAAGTATAAATACGGGCCCAACTGCTTTGGCCCCAGTCCTACCGGCCTGTCTCCTGCCTTCTAAAGAAACCTGCTCCAGCGACGCTTTCTCCAGGACCAGCGACCTCTGAATCCTCAGAGGACTGCCCTGCTTCCAAGAGACCAAGAAACTCCAGAGAACAGCGGCCCTGTTCAACAAAGACTGCAACTTTGTATCCAGAGGAGCAGATTTAAAGACCCCTACAATCCCCGCAAGAAGCGTGAGACTTGCAACACTGCACCCGGCGACCCCGACTCGACTGGTGGAGAAACAACACCTCAGGGAGGACCCTCCGGCAACTCCGAGACTGTGAGTAACCAAAGTTGTCCCCCCTGAACTCCCACAGCGACGCCTGCAGAGGGAATTCCGAGGCTCCCCCTGACCGCGACTGCCTGACTCTAAAATCCCGACGGCTGGAAAAGACCCTGCACCCGCAGCCCCCAGCACCTGAAGAATCGGAACTTCAGTCCAGGAGTGACCCCCAGGAGGCCCTCTCCCTTGCCTAGGCTGTGGTTACCCCGAGGAGCCCCCCCCTTGCCTGCCTGCACCGCTGAAGAGACCCCTTGGTCTCCCATTGAAACCTATTACAAACCCGACGCTTGTTTGCACACTGCACCCGGCCGCCCCGCGCTGCTGAGGGTGTACTTTCTGTGTGGACTTGTGTCCCCCCCGGTGCCCTACAAAACCCCCCTGGTCTGCCCTCCGAAGACGCGGGTACTTACCTGCTGGCAGACTGGAACCGGGGCACCCCCTTCTCTCCATTGAAGCCTATGCGTTTTGGGCACCACTTTGAACTCTGCACCTGACCGGCCCTGAGCTGCTGGTGTGGTGACTTTGGGGTTGCTCTGAACCCCCAGCGGTGGGCTACCTTGGACCCCAATCTTAACCCCGTAGGTGGTTTACTTACCTGCAAGAACTAACAATACTTTACCTCCCCCAGGAACTGTGAAAATTGCACTGTGTCCACTTTTAAAACAGCTTATTGTGTTTTATGTAAAAAGTATATATGCTATTGTAATTATTCAAAGTTCCTAAAGTACTTACCTGCAATACCTTTCAAATGAGATATTACATGTAGAATTTGAACCTGTGGTTCTTAAAATAAACTAAGAAAATATATTTTTCTATAACAAAACCTATTGGCCTGGATTTGTCTCTGAGTGTGTGTTCCTCATTTATTGCCTGTGTGTATGTACAACAAATGCTTAACACTACTCCTTTGATAAGCCTACTGCTCAACCACACTACCACAAAATAGAGCATTAGTATTATCTCTTTTTGCCACTATCTTACCTCTAAGGGGAACCCTTGGACTCTGTGCATACTATTCCTTACTTTGAAATAGTGCATACAGAGCCAACTTCCCACATTGGTGGATCAGCGGTGGGGTACAAGACTTTGCATTTGCTGGACTACTCAGCCAATACCTGATCACACGACAAATTCCAAAAATTGTCATTAGAAATTGATTTTTGCAATTTGAACTATTTTTCTAAATTCTTAAAAGACCTGCTAGGGCCTTATGTTAGATCCTGTTTAGCATTTCCTTTAGAGTTTAAAGTTTATGAAAGTTTGAATTAGAACCTAGAACTAGTTTTAGATTCTTAAAAAGTATTCCAACTTTTAGAAGCATAATGTCTAGTACAGAGATGAATGTGGTGGAACTCGACACCACCCCTTACCTCCATCTTAAGATGAGGGAGCTAAGGTCACTCTGTAAAATAAAGAAAATAACAATGGGCCCCAGACCTTCCAAACTACAGCTCCAGGAGCTTTTGGCAGAGTTTGAAAGAGCCAACCCCTCTGAGGATGGCAACACAGAGGATGAAGATAGTGACTTGGAGGGCAATTCCCCCCCTCCAGTCCTACTTAGGGAGAACAGGGCTGCTCAAGCCCTGACTCCAAACATAATAGTCAGAGATGCTGTTTCCCTCACAGGAGAGACCAACATCTCTGAAATCACTGAGGATAACTCCAGTGAAGAGGACATCCAGTTAGCCAGGATGGCCAAGAGATTGGCTCTGGAAAGACAGATCCTAAACATAGAAAGGGAAAGAAAAGAGATGGGCCTAGGACCCATCAATGGTGGCAGCAACATAACTAGGGCCAGAGATTCTCCTGACATGTTGAAAATCCCTAAAGGGATTGTAACTAAATATGAAGATGGTGATGACATCACCAAATGGTTCACAGCTTTTGAGAGGGCTTGTGTAACCAGAAAAGTGAACAAATCTCACTGGGGTGCTCTCCTTTGGGAAATGTTCACTTGAAAGTGTAGGGATAGACTCCTCACACTCTCTGGACAAGATGCAGAATCTTATTACCTCATGAAGGGAACCATGATTGAGGGCTTTGGATTCTCCACTGAGGAGTATAGGATTAGATTCAGGGGGGCTCAAAAATCCTCGAGCCAGACCTGGGTTGATTTTGTAGACTACTCAGTGAAAACACTGGATGGTTGGATTCAAGGCAGTGGTGTAAGTAATTATGATGGGCTGTACAATCTATTTGTGAAGGAACACCTGTTAAGTAATTGTTTCAATGATAAACTGCATCAGCATCTGGTAGACCTAGGACCAATTTCTCCCCAAGAATTGGGAAAGAAGGCGGACCATTGGGTCAAGACTAGGGTGTCCAAAACTTCCACAGGGGGTGACCAAAAGAAAGGGGTCACAAAGCCTCCCCAGGGGAAGAGTGTTGAGACATCCAAAAACAAAAATAGTAAAGAGTCTTCTACAGGCCCCCAAAAACCTGCACAGGAGGGTGGGCCCAGAGCCTCTTTACAAACCAATTTTGGGTACAAGGGTAAAAACTTTGATCCCAAAAAGGCCTGGTGTCGTAGCTGTAATCAGCCTGGACACCAAACTGGAGACAAGGCCTGTCCCCAGAAAAATACCACTTCTAACTCCACTCCAGCTAAAACTGGAATGGCCAGTCTCCAAGTGGGATCAACAGTGTGCCCAGAGCAAATCAGGTGTCACACTGAAGCTACATTAGTCTCTGAGGGTGGGGTGGATTTAGCCACACTGGCTGCCTGGCCTCCTAACATGCAAAAATACAGGGAGCAGCTCTTAATTAATGGGACAAGTGTAGAAGGCCTGAGGGATACAGGTGCCAGTGTCACCATGGTGACAGAGAAACTGGTTTCCCCTGGTCAATACCTGGCTGGACAAACTTATCCAGTCACCAACGCTGACAATCAGACTAAAGTACATCCCATGGCTATGGTAACTTTAGAGTGGGGAGGGGTCACTGGCCTGAAACAAGTGGTGGTCTCCTCCAATATCCCAGTAGACTGTTTGCTTGGAAATGACCTGGAGTCCTCAGCATGGGCTGAGGTAGAACTGAAAACCCATGCAGCCATGCTGGGTATCCCTGAACTGGTGTGTGTCAAGACAAGGGCACAGTGCAAGGCACAGGGTGAAAAAGTAGAGCTGGAGTCTGGAAAAAGGGCCCAGCCTACCAAGAGAAAAGGAAAGTCAGCTGGGAGACCAGCTGCAACACAACAACAAAAAGAGAACCTCTCTTCTCAGGAAGAAGTTCTGCCCTCTGAGGGAACTGAGCCTATGGAGTTAGAACCTTATCAGGTTGAGCTCTTAGGCCCAGGGGGACCCTCAAGGGAGCAGTTGTGTAAGGGGCAAGAAACCTGTCCCTCTCTTGAAGGCCTTAGGCAGCAAGCTGCTGAAGAGTCCAATGGCAAGAAAACTGGAACACATAGGGTCTATTGGGAAGATGGGCTCCTGTACACTGAGGCAAGAGATCCCAAACCTGGTGCCACTAGGAGAGTGGTAGTGCCTCAGGAGTTCAGAGAGTTCATTCTGACCTTAGCCCATGATATTCCCCTTGCTGGGCATTTGGGACAAACCAAGACGTGGGAGAGACTAGTCAACCACTTCTACTGGCCCAATATGTCCCAGAAAGTTAAGGAGTTTTGTGTCTCCTGTACCACCTGTCAAGCCAGTGGTAAGACAGGTGGACATCCAAAGGCCCCCCTCATTCCACTTCCAGTGGTGGGGGTCCCCTGTGAAAGAGTGGGTGTGGACATAGTGGGTCCACTTGAACCTCCCACAGCCTCAGGAAATATGTACATCCTAGTAGTAGTGGATCATGCTCCTAGGTATCCTGAAGCTATTCCCCTTAGGTCGACTACTGCCCCTGCAGTAGCCAAGGCCCTCATTGGTATCTTTACCAGAGTGGGCTTCCCTAAGGAGGTGGTGTCTGACAGAGGTACCAACTTCATGTCAGCATACCTGAAACACATGTGGAATGAGTGTGGAGTGACTTATAAATTCACTACACCCTATCATCCACAAACTAATGGCCTTGTTGAGAGATTCAACAAGACATTAAAGGGCATGATCATGGGGCTCCCAGAAAAACTCAAAAGGAGATGGGATGTCCTCCTGCCATGTCTGCTCTTCGCTTACAGAGAGGTGCCTCAGAAGGGAGTAGGATTCTCACCCTTTGAACTTCTGTTTGGCCACCCTGTAAGGGGACCACTAGCTCTTGTGAAAGAAGGCTGGGAGAGACCTCTTCATGAGCCTAAACAAGACATAGTGGACTATGTACTTAGCCTTCGCTCAAGGATGGCAGAGTACATGGAAAAGGCAAGCAAAAACCTTGAGGCCAGCCAACAGCTCCAGAAGTTTTGGTATGACCAAAAGGCTGCACTGGTTGAATTTCAACCAGGGCAGAAAGTCTGGGTTTTGGAGCCTGTGGCTCCCAGGGCACTTCAGGACAAATGGAGTGGCCCTTACCCAGTGCTAGAGAGGAAGAGTCAGGTTACCTACCTGGTGGACCTGGGCACAAGCAGGAGCCCCAAGAGGGTGATCCATGTGAACCGCCTTAAGCTCTTCCATGACAGGGCTGATGTAAATCTGTTAATGGTAACAGATGAGGATCAGGAAGCTGAGAGTAAACCTCTCCCTGATCTTCTGTCATCAAACCCTAATGATGGCTCAGTAGATGGAGTGATCTATTCAGACACCCTCTCTGGCCAACAGCAATCTGACTGTAGGAAAGTCCTGCAGCAGTTTGCTGAGATCTTTTCCCTAACCCCTGGTCAGACACACGTGTGTACCCATGATGTGGACACAGGAGACAGCATGCCTGTCAAAAACAAAATATTCAGACAGTCTGATCAAGTTAAGGAAAGCATCAAGGTGGAAGTCCACAAGATGCTGGAATTGGGAGTAATTGAGCACTCTGACAGCCCCTGGGCTAGCCCAGTGGTCTTAGTCCCCAAACCTCACACCAAAGATGGAAAGAGAGAGATGAGGTTTTGTGTGGACTACAGAGGACTTAATTCTGTCACCAAGACAGATGCCCATCCCATTCCTAGAGCTGATGAACTGATAGACAAATTAGGTGCTGCCAAATTCTTAAGTACCTTTGACTTAACAGCAGGGTACTGGCAAATCAAAATGGTACCTGGAGCAAAACAAAAGACAGCATTCTCCACACCTGATGGGCATTATCAGTTCACTGTTATGCCCTTTGGTTTAAAGAATGCCCCTGCCACCTTCCAAAGGTTGGTGAATCAAGTCCTTGCTGGCTTGGAGTCCTTTAGTGCAGCTTATCTTGACGATATTGCTGTCTTTAGCTCCAACTGGCAGGATCACCTGGTCCACCTGAAGAAGGTTTGGAAGGCTCTGCAATCAGCAGGCCTATCTATCAAGGCATCCAAATGCCAGATAGGGCAGGGAACTGTGGTTTACTTGGGACACCTTGTAGGTGGAGGCCAAGTTCAGCCACTCCAGCCTAAGATCCAGACTATTCTGGACTGGGCAGCTCCAAAAACCCAGACTCAAGTCAGGGCATTCCTTGGCTTGACTGGGTACTATAGGAGGTTTGTGAAGAGATATGGATCCATTGTGACAGCCCTCACAGAACTCACCTCCAAGAAAATGCCCAAGAAGGTAAACTGGACTGTAGAATGCCAACAGGCCTTTGACACCCTGAAACAAGCAATGTGCACAGCACCAGTTCTAAAAGCTCCAGATTACTCCAAGCAGTTCATTGTGCAGACTGATGCCTCTGAACATGGGATAGGGGCAGTTTTGTCCCAAACAAATGATGATGGCCTTGACCAGCCTGTTGCTTTCATTAGCAGGAGGTTACTCCCCAGGGAGCAGCGTTGGAGTGCCATTGAGAGGGAGGCCTTTGCTGTGGTTTGGTCCCTGAAGAAGCTGAGACCATACCTCTTTGGTACTCACTTCCTAGTTCAGACTGACCACAGACCTCTCAGATGGCTGATGCAAATGAAAGGTGAAAATCCAAAACTGTTGAGGTGGTCCATCTCCCTACAGGGAATGGACTTTATAGTGGAACACAAACCTGGGACTGCCCATGCCAATGCAGATGGCCTTTCCAGGTTCTTCCACTTAGAAAATGAAGACTCTCTTGGGAAAGGTTAGTCTCAACCTCTTTCGTTTGGGGGGGGGGGGTGTGTAAGGAAATGCCTCCTTGGCATGGTTACTCCCTGACTTTTTGCCTTTGCTGATGCTATGTTTTGAATTGAAAGTGTGCTGAGGCCTGCTAACCAGGCCCCAGCACCAGTGTTCTTTCCCTAACCTGTACTTTTGATTCCACAATTGGCACACCCTGGCATCCAGGTAAGTCCCTTGTAACTGGTACCCCTGGTTCCAAGGGCCCTGATGCCAGGGAAGGTCTCTAAGGGCTACAGCATAAATTATGCCACCCTAGGGACCCCTCACTTAGCACAGACACACTGCTTGCCAGCTTGTGTGTGCTGGTGAGAACAAAACGAGTAAGTCGACATGGCACTCCCCTCAGGGTGCCATGCCAACCTCACACTGCCTATGCAGTATAGATAAGTCACCCCTCTAGTAGGCCTTAGAGCCCTAAGGCAGGGTGCACTATACCATAGGTGAGGGCACCAGTGCATGAGCACTGTGCCCCTACAGTGTCTAAGCCAAACCTTAGACATTGTAAGTGCAGGGTAGCCATAAGAGTATATGGTCTGGGAGTCTGTCAAACACGGACTCCACAGCACCATAATGGCTACACTGAAAACTGGGAAGTTTGGTATCAAACTTCTCAGCACAATAAATGCACACTGATGCCAGTGTACATTTTATTGTAAAATACACCCAGAGGGCACCTTAGAGGTGCCCCCTGAAACCTAATCCAACTACCCGTGTAGGCTGACTGGTTCTAGCAGCCTGCCACACTTGAGACATGTTGCTGGCCACATGGGGAGAGTGCCTTTGTCACTCTGTGGCCTGTAACAAAGCCTGCACTGGGTGGAGATGCTATCACCTCCCCCAGGCAGGAGCTGTAACACCTGGCGGTGAGCCTCAAAGGCTTACCCCCTTTGTTCCAGCACCACAGGGCACTCCAGCTAGTGGAGTTGCCCGCCCCCTCCGGTCACGGCCCCACTTTTGGCGGCAAGGCCGGAGGAGATAATGAGAATAACAAGGAGGAGTCACTGGCCAGTCAGGACAGCCCCTAAGGTGTCCTGATCTGAGGTGACTCTAACTTTTAGAAATCCTCCATCTTGCAGATGGAGGATTCCCCCAATAGGGATAGGAATGTGACCCCCTCCCCTTGGGAGGAGGCACAAAGAGGGTGTACCCACCCTCAGGGCTAGTAGCCATTGGCTACTAACCCCCCAGACCTAAACACGCCCTTAAATTTAGTATTTAAGGGCTTCCCTGAACCTAAGAATTTAGATTCCTGCAACTTACCGAAGAAGAAGACTGCTGAGCTGAAAACCCCTGCAGAAGAAGAAAGAAGACACCAACTGCTTTGGCCCCAGTCCTACCGGCCTGTCTCCTGCCTTCTAAAGAAACCTGCTCCAGCGACGCTTTCTCCAGGACCAGCGACCTCTGAATCCTCAGAGGACTGCCCTGCTTCCAAGAGACCAAGAAACTCCAGAGAACAGCGGCCCTGTTCAACAAAGACTGCAACTTTGTATCCAGAGGAGCAGATTTAAAGACCCCTGCAATCCCCGCAAGAAGCGTGAGACTTGCAACACTGCACCCGTCGACCCCGACTCGACTGGTGGAGAAACAACACCTCAGGGAGGACCCTCCGGCGACTCCGAGACTGTGAGTAACCAAAGTTGTCCCCCGTGAGCCCCCACAGTGACGCCTGCAGAGGGAATCCCGAGGCTCCCCCTGACCGCGACTGCCTGACTCTAAAATCCCGACGGCTGGAAAAGACCCTGCACCCGCAGCCCCCAGCACCTGAAGAATCGGAACTTCAGTGCATGAGTGACCCCCAGGAGGCCCTCTCCCTTGCCTAGGTGGTGGCTACCCCGAGGAGCCCCCCCCTTGCCTGCCTGCACCGCTGAAGAGACCCCTTGGTCTCCCATTGAAACCTATTACAAACCCGACGCTTGTTTGCACACTGCACCCGGCCGCCCCCGCGCTGCTGAGGGTGTACTTTCTGTGTGGACTTGTGTCCCCCCCGGTGCCCTACAAAACCCCCCTGGTCTGCCCTCCGAAGACGCGGGTACTTACCTGCTGGCAGACTGGAACCGGGGCACCCCCTTCTCTCCATTGAAGCCTATGCGTTTTGGGCACCACTTTGAACTCTGCACCTGACCGGCCCTGAGCTGCTGGTGTGGTGACTTTGGGGTTGCTCTGAACCCCCAACGGTGGGCTACCTTGGACCCCAATCTTAACCCCGTAGGTGGTTTACTTACCTGCAAGAACTAACAATACTTTACCTCCCCCAGGAACTGTGAAAATTGCAGTGTCCACTTTTAAAACAGCTTAATGTGTTTTATGTAAAAAGTATATATGCTATTGTAATTATTCAAAGTTCCTAAAGTACTTACCTGCAATACCTTTCAAATGAGATATTACATGTAGAATTTGAACCTGTGGTTCTTAAAATAAACTAAGAAAAGATATTTTTTTATAACAAAACCTATTGGCCTGGATTTGTCTCTGAGTGTGTGTTCCTCATTTATTGCCTGTGTGTATGTACAACAAATGCTTAACACTACTCCTTTGATAAGCCTACTGCTCGACCACACTACCACAAAATAGAGCATTAGTATTATCTCTTTTTGCCACTATCTTACCTCTAAGGGGAACCCTTGGACTCTGTGCATACTATTCCTTACTTTGAAATAGTGCATACAGAGCCAACTTCCTACATCACAATACTTTATTGACTGCCATCTTTGTAACCTGACGTCAAAGAGGACTTACTGAAAGTGCTGAATCTGTCAATGGCACACACAAATAACATACATGGGTGCAATATGCTAATCAACTCAGCTTTATTTATTCTTCAAATATTTTGTGGTTATTGTATGTGAACAGATCTTCAGTGATCCAACTGCTACACGTGGCGAAGTGATGAAGGAAGAGACTTGAAAACTTTCATTTTGAAAACTTTGAAAAGTGTTGAACAATTTTACCATTCCTCAGCCTTGTGGCTCACATGGTGACACTTTCTGCTTTGACTTAGTTAAGATTTGCCTATGGTAATGTATCTAACCTTGGCATGCCTATATTGAATGCCAGATTCTTTAGACTAATGCAGGCAGGATAGTGGGAAACCACGCTACCCCCAGTTTGAAAAGTCTTTTATAACTACTGGTTCGGGCCAGAATAATGAACACTGTTCTGTGCCTAGTGTCGAAGTATATTTTGAAATTCCTTTAATGAATTTGTTTTAACACTAAATATAAGTATCTTTCCTTAAGCAAAAAGGAAGAAACTAATTGCACCATTGTAGAAGATGTAACGCGTTCTAGTGCTAATCAGAGACTTAGAAAGTCATCATCCTACTTACTGACATCACTTAAGAAACACTCACTACATCCCAATAATCATGCCAGCTTGAGAGCTTGTGGACCTGTAGAGACTTGACTCAATATTCTAACCCTCTTGTGTGTACATTCTTGGTGACCCCACAGATTATTAAAAAGAAGGCACTGGGCCAACATTACTGTGTCGCAGTGTGTATCTCGATTTGCATTGCTCAATGCTTGTTGTTGCCCAGAGGCAGTTTTCTATTGGGCCTTAATCGTGCTTGTGCTTGTTCTTTAGGAAGGCCTGGGCATGCCTTTCAAAGAACTGAGGGGCGTGGCATGAAGGTATTTAAACCACTCCCATTCCCCTATTGCTGCTTGCTGTTTGGAGATCTAACTGAGAGCCTCAGCCCTGTCCTCTACTGTGATCCTGCAGCACTGACCCTCGCGCTTGGGAGTTGTTGAGTCGGAGTATGAGTCTGAGTTTCTCCAGCTTTCCTTTCAACTCTCAGTGCTCCGCATCTGAAAACCAAAAGCAGGAGAAAGTCAGCAATTTCAGCGGTGGTAACGCATGACGCTGCACGTGCATAGCCTATTCTTAACTCTTAACCAGTTCAATTGTCACTACAACTAACTTTGAATAACTCCATGAAAAGACACTCTTGTGCAGCCCCCGTTGTTTATTTCAAAGTGTTTGTGTTGATGTCGTAATTACCCGCATCTCATTTATGTTATTTTCTTTTGCATGTACAATGGTCATATCCCGCATTTGAGTATCCTGTGCTGTTAGCAGCAATCAGTTGTGCTTTGAGCTTGGAGGGGTCGACTGAATACTAATGATATGTGCTTTTGTATGTATGTTTTGCGTATTGTCACATGAATTCCCATTGTTTGCAAGCAAATCAACCAAGACATTAGAAGTCCAAGTTAAAGGAAACATCTACATCCAAACCACCATCAGACGGCCAGTGTAGACCATCGCCTTATCTTCTTCACTCTCTCATCCCATCCCCTTTCCCCTGGTGCGTCCCTGAATTAACCATGTAGGGTTCGTGGCTGGTGCTCAGGTGTCCAGGTAGAGTTGGGAACTAGCAACCTGTTTCGATGTTGTGTCTCCGTGGGATAAACAGGTCAGTGCGTGACACAGCCATAGGCAACTTTCAAATTCTTCAATATTGGCAACGCCATAAGTTAAGGTGGCCCAGAGCCAGCTGGCAGTTGATGACCCTAGATCAGTAGTCATCCGAATGGTGCCCCTCCTTCATATCCTTCCCTGAGGCCACGAAAACCTGGCAGTGGGTATCCGTTGCCATAAGTGGAAGCAAAGTATGGGCACTCCTGCTCTACCTGCACACAGTCTGACCTATGAAATTTGGAGCCGTAGAGGGGCGTGGGAGCCCGTCCTTTGTTCAATCCCCCAAGTCCCCGATGCTGATGCTGCCAGTAGTGTCAATCTGGGTGTTCAGTCAAGAGAAAGCTTATATGGTTCTGGCTTTGTGACATCGACACATTTTTGCCTATGAGGAATTTAGATGAAGTGGAGTGCTGCTTCTCTCTAATAGTATATGGAGGTAAATCTGGGAATACATTTTAGGGAGAAAATCAACGTTCTCATGGTACCTGCTCTGTGTAGCCTGTTGTCACACTGGCTGCATCTCTTCTTCCCGTCTACAATTTTATTACTGGCCATGATGGATAGATAGGATATCCTGCCTATGTTGGTACACTTGACTGGAAATTGTCTATTTATATTTCAGTATTCTCCACCATCAATCTGAGGTCCTGACAGGCAGCCAGTTCAAAGCACGAGCTGCACGGTAAGACCAAGACACAATATTACCAGAGGGCCTGTGGTAGAGGCCTCTCGCCACAGAAGAGCTTCTTATTTCAAATTTTTAAAACGAAAAAAGGAGGGGAAAACAGAAATTTTCACGACTAGCAAGGTAGGACTCGGAGTGGTCTTTCCATTTGAATGGCTACTCGAGCATCTGTATGATCCATATCCCGAAACTGATTGGAAGACTTGACAGCCAATCACTGGGGAAGGAGGGCTTTTCTGCCTTAGTGTCCAAATTCAACCCAGGGTGCTTCGCCCTCATGGAGAAGTGTTGATTGTTCAGGACAATGCGGCATTGGAAGCGAATCAGGGATGACTACTCTGTCTTCTTTCCATGTCGACAGTACCTCTGAGTCTGGGACTAGCTCAGACCAGGGCATCAGGTTCCCAATACCCAGCGAACAATCCATCCTCCAGGGACAGGTGACCAATGATGCAATGCAGTATGTGGTGTCTCTCTACAGATTCACTGACCTCAGGGCACCTCACCATGCCCATGTCAAGGAGGGGTGGGTTTCATCACCTGCCCTGCTGTCTTGTACTTTGCTAGGGCTTGAACTGAATGATGCTCTCCAGGTGGCCGGAAGAATGTTGCTTCCATTAGCCCAGGTGAGAACCTGAAGAGGTGCAGGTGGATGTAGCTTTAAGGAGTATGTGGTTGACCCACATGAGAAGGCAAGTAACTCTTTGAACACACAGGTATCTCAAGAGGTGCACGGATTTATAATTGAAAGCATGTCTGAACTTGCAGTAGGGTTGTAGGGATCTACCTATGCATGCTTCTGTAATTCCTTCTTTAGGGGCTCTTCAAGGGGCTACCTACTTCGCCTTCCTGAACCGTTAATGATTATTGAAACTCAAAGAGAGCCCAAGGGATTTCTTCTTATCAGGAATGCATGAGGTTTGTTGGAAGATCATATTCTAGACTGATAGCTGTTTCCTGCACTGAGGTCCAGATGGTTTCAGTGAGTCATGCGTGGTATTGTCAGGACAGCTACTTGGACATCCCTCCACACCGTCATCCTGCATTAGAGGCTAGCAGTAGATGCAGCCCAAGCAGGGACTTTGCTGAACTCTTTAGTGGTGATGAATTTATTCTCTTTTCTGAAGAGATTTTTACAGGTATAGCAGCAGGTTTGGCTGCTGGGTCAGTTGTCAACGATGCATGATAGAGGGTCTCCTATTCCTGGTTCAGGCTCAAGTAGCAAGGCGAACGAGTAAATAATGACCCAATTATAGTACTTAGGGCCTGCTTTATACTTTTTTTAGCACGGCATCTGTGTCATTTTTTTATGCAAAAGCAGCGCAAACTTACAAAATATAATTGAATTTTGTAAGTTTGCACTATTTTTGTGCCAAAAAATTACACAAATGTGGCGCTACAAAAGTATAAATCAGGCCCTTCATTTGTAAAGAAATAAGTGCCATGGCCCATATCAGGAGACCACTGTAGCTTGCACCACCTAGTGCTCTACTAATGAGTATACAGACTTTTTTTACACTAAGGCCCAAATTTATACTTTTTAGCACCGCATTTGCAGCATTTTTTGACGCATAAGCGGCACAAACTTCGCATTTGCGTCATTTTTTGACGCATAAGCGGCACAAACTTACAAAATATAATTATATTTTGCAAGTTTGCACCGTTTTTGTGTCAAAAAATGACGCAAATGCAGCGCTAAAAAAGTATAAATACGGGCCTAAAAATGGCTAATGCGTGCCACCCAAGCTATTTTTATAGCTTGGGTGGTAGGTATTAGTCCTTTTAATGTATATAGTATTATTAAACAACTGTTGTGTTAATCACAAAATTGGACAAACAGCGCCACGATGCGGTTGGATGTCATAGATCCTGCTGTTGACAGTTAAGTGCTGGGGACGAGCATCGGAAACCACTAGCTCAAATTAAGCATTTTACCAGTTATTTTCATTGCTCCAGGTCTAGGTTTTTCTCATCAGAGTCTTGTGTCCAGCCTGTCGGACGACCCTTCCGGCCTCTACTTTTACGCATTGCAAGCTTGGCCTGATCTAACAGAAAGTAGGAGCACGAAGGCCTTGTGTCAATCTATCATGGTAAGTAAAGCACGACTAATCACCCAACAGGGTATCCAGGCGCTTGCAGGTCCCCGAGGAATATTGTATGGGCCTTTGTGGGGTGAAATTTACAAAAAAAGAGGCCAGGAGAACAATGTTTCTTCATGTTTTAACAAAAGATGCCCTTCTTTTGGGTAGGGGTGTGTTTCCCCGTCTCCAGAGCGAAGACTCACGTTCGTGTAAGGCGCTATGATGCCGAACACTTGACTATAATAGCCCGAATCTAAAACAAATTAATACATTTGAACCAGTAACTTTGCTCCAACGTCTGGAATAAATATATGATTTTTTAAACATTTTTATAAAAAACATCTAGGTCTAGTCCTGGGTAGCTGCAACAGTTGCAGTTTCCCAGAAGTACTCATATATGTACGTTGTGTAGGTATGTATACATGTGTAAACTTAGCATGTGTATACTTGCACGTATGTAAATGCATTCCTACTTTACATGTTTGTTTACTCCTCGGGAATCTATTTTTCCACGTTGACAAATACTTCTCTCACATGCCTACTTACTTCTGGGCGTGGGAGTATTCTGCTCCATTCCCACCCTGGATGAGACTTACTCCTGCCCTTGTCAGGAGTAAATGCTCACTGTTTTCGGTGTCTAAATAGGCCTTACCACCTTTTATGAATATCCAGAAATGTCATCGTTCATGTGTTTACCTACCTTACCGTTCCCACCCTGGAGCATGCACTCTGAAGACCTGTACGGAACCCTGCCGCACGTAAAATACACAATACTGGTGCAATAGTATGTGTAATTAAATCCTGCGTAAACTCACATTTTGTAATCCAAAAACATTAATTTAGACTTGTAATAGAGGCTATATGCACACGCTCCTCTGCTGAAGTTGTGTGCCCAAAGAAATGGCAGACAATTGGAATATTTAACGAAGAAGAATCCTATGTAGTTTAGTGTGCAAAGAGCGCCACCTAGTGACCATATTGAAAAGCGTTTTTGTTCAAGTGTTTATTTTAAAGCCAGAACAAGATTGGGGTGGGACATTTACCATTCAACGGTGATGTCTCGTCGCGCAGCCTGTTCAACACAACCTGACTAATGGTTTGTTCAGGATGACTCTATCCAGCGCAGTACAGAGTCCGACTGCAAAGACTCGCAGATGTCCTGCGTCATCACTGGTCACGAGGCAGTAATTGATCTGCGAGTTCTCGCGACCAGATGCTTATTCAGAAGTGGAGGCCTCCCCTGAAGCACACCACATACATCCATCGCTCCATTCACAAAGTGCAATTCTTTCATCTCGAGACACAGGGGCAGGGCCGGCTCTAGGGCGGTGCGACCGGTGCAGCCGCACCTGGCTGTCTTCTGGGTGAGCGAAGGGGGCGCCGTGTTTAGAAATGACACAGTTTAAAAGAATCTGCTGCTGCAGTTTTCAAGCAACAATAAAATATCAAGATAATTCTGCTGATTAATGTTCGTGCTGGGAAGAGATGGATATTTGTCTCGAGGCAGTTTCCATTTATGCTAAAGTAGCGCAGAGGGTTAAGATACCTGCTGCATAGGACGTGTACCACACAAATCACCCAGCTGTAATTTTATGAGGCCAGCTCAGCAGGACGCTGTTTTTTTGATACTTTTGTTACTTGAGGTTCATAAGTTACAACCCTAATATAGCACAGTGAGCTATGAACTGTTATCAAAGAGCTGAATGTCTAGGGTACCACCCTGCCAAAGACTTCAATACTTATGTTTTTTCCGCAGCCTTTCATTATCCTAATGTTGCTTAAAGGATTCATTTGTGTAGACAACGAACCACTGTGGTATGTTTTAAATCCTGAGTTTACGTTCCTCCAAACCTTCTTAAAATATACCGCCTTCTAGTGGCGGTGACGTGAGTCCTACATCTTGTAATCCTCATTATCTTGTGTAACATTTCCTATAGACTGATGTTCACACTTATGATTCATTGGCTTTGTATAATGTGTGTGATGTAAGGTGCTTTGACACCCTACATTGGTATGGTAGCGCTATGAAACAAATGTAATGCTTGTGAGAAAGAAACTATGGCGTGATGAAGGGCACTAATGGAGCGTGGTAGTGAGGGAATTTGTGGAGAAGGTGAATGTTTGGGTGGGTGGGTGCCAACAAAGATTATCGCCCTTGGGGCCACCAGCACTAAAGCCAGCTCTGCACATGGGCCCCAATGCCATAAAAGGAGCCATTGCCTGAAAGGAGCCAGGGAGTGGAGCTTGCTCTACACCCGAGAGACTTTTGTCTACTCCGACAGCTGCCATTCACACAGTGTAAGATTACAAACAGCTTCCACTGTACAAACTGTCAGTGCCCAAGTCCTAAAGAAAGAAGTGGGGGAACTAAGTTAAGCAGTATGCAAGTTACCTCATGGTGTGTGACATCACAGAGCAAAACATCACGTTCATGACATCGCACGTGGCATCACAGGAAGTGACATCACAAGAAGTGACATCAGATATTAAGACCTCACACATATGTTTTGCAGGTCTATCATGAGTATATTTAGGCCAGTAGTTCCCAAACTTTTTCGACCCGTGGCTCCCTTGACCTATTGGGCATTGGCTGCGGCTCCCCATTATGTCACTTTTTTTGATGGGTGGGGGGGATGTAAGCCAGGATTCTGGAGCACTTCCATTTTTCTCCCTAAAAAATAATTAGGATGAAGCCGATAAAGGGCTTCTGCGATAGGGACTTGTCTTTAGTGACTTGGAGTACGCACTGCCAGTAATCCGCTGCTGCAGGTCAATGCACAACATTGTCACGCTCTTTCTGCCTGCCATAGCGCCTTCTCCTTGTTCCTGGCAAGTTAAACAAGCATTTTCAATGCAACGGGTCTCGCATTTGCTCGAGTTCGAGCTATTAGCGTTGTAAAGAAAAAGTCAAATGCAGCGTGATCGCGCTGTGTGGAAAATAAACAGATAAAGTAGTCCGGACCCCAGGCTGAAAACATCGAGCCTCGCATGTTTTTAGTAGTTTACCAGTGCTCTGTAGGTGGGCTAAACACCGGAAAAGGCATGGCGTATGCATGCTTTTCACAAATGAAAGCAAGCGGATTTTAAAAGGCAAGCCCACAAACCAATGTAAGTGACTGACCTGACATCGGCGTGGTTTGAAGCCCAAAGAGAGATTACAGAATGGACGGAGCACTTTGCGCTCGCCCATAAAAAAAAAGCACATTAGCATTTGTGATCTCAGATCCTGCAGCACCACACTTGGAAGTCCCACATATGACAATGGACCTGATTCAGGCCTCCAGGGGAGAAATACATTCGCCTGATTCTTTTTTTTTTTAATATCCCAGTTTCCTCTTAAATGTTGACATTTCTGTAATTTCAGGATTACCCTCTTTTCTTGAGTAGCTGAGGAACACGGATAGAAGTAACGCTCCATCACTGTCCTGATAGTGCCTTACCTTGCCTAAACAGACACACTCTATTTATTAGGCAAGACGTCACTAGCTGGTCCATTCCAGACGCTGACAGCTGTTTATTCCATAACACCCCCACATGGCATTCCCACATGGGTTACTCAGGGCTGCAAATTCACATTACAAAACCCTTACAAGTTTGATTTTTGCACTGTGATTCTTTCTTTTTTATACTACCGTACAGCTCTGTTCCAAACATAACATCTTTAGAATGGAGCCGTATGGTAGTATGAAAGAGAAAGAATCTCAGTGCAAACAGTGCTTAATTTGAGTCAGTGCTTTCCGCAGGGCTTAATTTTAGCAGGTGGTTTCCAGTTTTCTGCATCAGACATTTAGTAAGAGCAAAAGATGCATATGGGAAACGTGGAGGAAGAGAACAACTAAAAAGCATCACAAAGGGAGAAAGTAGAAAGCTGCACGAGTGAGCTGAAGGAGTAGGAAGTGGCTGTAAATGGATTAAAGAGGCCCAACAAGGCTTTCACATTTAAATGCAGCATCCGCTTGTTTCAAAAGAGAGCTTTGAGCACCAGCACATTTTCATCTACAAATTAAGCACTGGGTTTCTAGTGGGGGGCACTTATTTTTAAGGACTGGCACTTAGGCCCATATTTATGAAAAGTTTACGCAACATTTGCATTATTTTTTGACGCAAAAGCAGTGCAAACTTACAAAATATAATTATATTTTGTAAGTTTGTTCCACTTTTGCATAACAAAATGATGCAAATGCGGCACAAACTTTTCATAAATATGGGCCTTAGTTTTATGGATCAGGCATTTACTGCGAGCAAAGGCACATATGAGAAAGACGACGGAAAAGAAGGACGGAAAAGCTCCACATTGGGAGAAAGATGCAAGAGTGAACTGAAGGGGGAGGGAGAGGCTGTAAATGGATTGAAGAGGCCCCAGATGGCTTTAGGATTACTGCTGCCTCAATATTCTGTGCATGCATATTTAATTGCAGCAGCCACGTGTTTCAGAGGAGAGCTTTCAGGTACGTTTTTATTTATAAATAATTAAACACTGAGTGGAAACAAATCAAATATGATGGGTTTTACAATTTACTATGTAACACTGCAAAACCCTAACAAGTTTGATTTATTTCCACTGTGATTCTTTCTTTTTCATACTACTGTTCAGCTCTATTCTAAACGTAACTTGTCTTTATGAATGGAGCCATACAGCAGTATGAAACAGAAAGAATCACAGTGCAGATAAATCAAACTTGTTAGGTTTTTGCAATGCTATGATGTCTTTTGTAAAAGCCATCAAGTTTGGTTTGTTTCCACTGCAAGTCTTTCTCTATCATGCTACCATGCAGCTTTATTAGCTGGACGGTAGTATGAAAGAGAGACTCACAGTGGAAACAAATCAAACTTGATAGGTTTTACAATTACAACATAACATTGCAAAACCCTAACAAGTTTGATTTATTTCCACTATGATTCGTTCGTTTTCATACTCCTGTACAGCTCCATTCTAAATGTGATGTATTTTTAGAATGGGGCCGTACGGTAGTATGAAAATGAAAGCATTTCAGTGTTCCCTAGAAGTGTGCAGCGCCCCTGGTGAGTTCTGATGGTGCACCAGGGAGCCACGGTGCACACTTTGGGAAACACTGATTTAGGCCCATCACAAGATTTAATAAATGAGATTTTGTGGTAAGTTGTGCCAAAAAAGTGGCACAGTCCTGACGCAAAATCTGGGCCTCAACTAATTAATTTCTTTTTTTTAAACTCTGCCACAAAGAAATTGGTAGCAAGCAGAAACATGGCAGTAGATCTTTTCCTGCTTATTTGGTTGCATATCCTGCATTTTAACATATCTTATGGAGTTAAGACACCTGCTGCAGAAATGTTTGTGTGCCCAGTAAATCTCAAGGAATAATATTAATTACCATTATCTCTGGAGGTTAACGCTTTTGCTGGAGAGATCTGTTTTTTTCTAGTCCCAGATTTGAATCAAAGTAGGGTAGAAGGTTAATATGTCTCCTGTAAAGCACATCATCTACTGTGCAGATGACAGAGGTTTATTTTATGTAGATAGATAAGCGGGTTACTGCTTTTAACACAGAGGTCCTTTTGTTATTTGCAGTTCATAAATTGTAATCCTAATATAGCATAGTGAGCTATGAAGAACATGCAACTCCTACACATTGCAACCCTCACTGTTATATGTAATACATCTTGTACATTAATTTACACACTTAAATGATTTACTGCCAGTATATAACATGTATGTCATCTGAGTCTGACACCCTGCATTGGGATGAGTAGAACTATAAAATAAATAAAATAGTCGTATTTAAATTGTTGTTGGTGTAAATAGTGGAACAGACCAGCACATCTGACATTCTTACAGTGCATGCATATCTCTTATATACAGGGACTGAACAAAGTCAAAAGCATGCTTCTCTTAAGTACCTGTGAAGTGATAAGCTTTGTTGCATTTGCAGTTAAGTGTGAGACTCCAGGATCACATTGGAACAAAAAGACGCTTGATGACCCCTTAACTTCAGCCCTTGCCTTTGGCCCAGCTAAAGGTGAAAATAAAAAAGCCCCCTCCCTGTCTGCTTGTGCTGCTGGGAACGTAAAGCAGACAACGTACAGACGCTGCTGAATATGTCCCAGTGTCTAAAATTTACACTGGGACAAGTTCAGCATATTTCAGTAGGTCCCAACTTGGCAGTGTGGACATCGTCTACATTGTGAAAATAGTGGATGGATGTCGTCTACCCGCTTGTACCCCCGACTTGTGCCCTGCAAACGGTGACTGGCAAACAGTAACTCGGCAAAATGCCCACTGGCACAGTTCATCTCAAGGAAGGGACACACACCTTATGGCCACCTCATTTGTCATCTGATTTGCAAGGAATCACAATGTTGACAACCAAGATGAAAGTGAAGTTATAGAGCATTATTACAGCTGCAGTTAAATCAACAAAAACAAGAAACTGACTTTTTCATCTTATCTGTTTTTTTGTCACACATTTGCTTTTTGCAAACTTTAGTTCATTACAGTGAAGAATCTCTCTGCATTTAACTCTCGTTCTGAGCAAAAACCTCTTTAAAATCTGGGTTATATTAAACGTATTCAAATGTGTTTTCGCAATAAATTACAAAGTGCATTTTAGTGTGTTTAATTTTGCACTACAGATTCCACTTTTATTCTTTATGCCCTCAGTCTTACTAACTCTGTCATGTGAAGAAGTGAGTCACCAAGGATTTCAGGATTTTTTTTAGAAAGACGGTGGTGTCACTATGTAACATAAGGAATAAAATACCCACTGCTGTACATTAAATGGACATTGCATGTAACCTTGGGGTTACATGATCTTTTAAAAGAACCCACCCTTCGTCTTGCTCCTTTATATAGTCTCGGAACTCCTCTATGATTTTCCCTCATATTGTACCACAGGGGGTACTTGATCCTATATATAAATTCAGGTCTCCCAGTGCAAAAGTGCAAAGAATATCTTTACACATGGAACTGGTAAACTTGTCTCACAGGCCTTTCAGGCATAATGTTTTTTTTTGCTGCTGGGTATGTTGCTAGTGCTTGGAGCAATTCAAATGCTTGGACGTGCTTGAGGATATATGAGTGGGGTTTCTAAACCCCTACTGCAATTAGGTAACCAGTTAATGAATCTAAAATGGGTCTAGTACATAAAAAATAGCCATTTTACGAGTGCAAACCTTGTGATTTTGTGAATCATAGGTTTTGCAACCACAGAACTGCTTTGTACATCGGATCCCTTGTTCCATGGCTTAAATGGACCCATTGGAAGATACCTTGTGCCAATATGTGTTCAATGGGCAATTAGGTAGACACTGATATCATATAACCCCACAGACCCCATTCATTTGGGAGACTCACAATTTTTTAAGCCACACATGGTTTTAATGTACTTATCTTCCACCTAACATTGCCTCTGTTTCAATATTAAACACGCAAAAGGTGATGGGAGGAATGCAGGCAATAAGTCTAACCACTGGCAATCCCTTTGGATAGCATTCCAACTCATCATTCTTTTACCCACCATGACACCTCAGTTTGGACCCAGCCATATGCAAATCAGTCTTGACTCTTCTCCAGTAGGAAGAGTCCACTTCGAACTGCCATGCCATGCCCTTCCTGAACCGGAACGCAAGCAACCCAAGACTGGTTTCACTGATTGGGGCTCAGCAGTCAGGCTTAGCTTGGCTTCACAGGCAGAGTGAGCACATGACTGACGTCTGGGCATTCGCTTTTGACTTCCAGGGTGGTAAATCAAGCACACACAAGGTGATGGGAGGAATACTTGCAATAAGTCTGATCATTCGGGGTAGCATCCCAACCCATCGTTCTGGAATGCGGCACGAGCAATTGCCAATGGCTGAGATTAACTCACGCTTTCCATCCATCACTTCGTTGTTGTTGGTGCTTCAATATGTCAGTGGGGAAAATACAGTCCTCTGAATCTTCTTCAAAATCTCACACTTTGCAGTTTGAAAATGTTGCCATGTATGAAAATGTTGGCATGCATATGATATTTACAATTGCTTTCTCAAAGCTTAAGGCTATTTCATTCCGTTTGGGTATCAGAGTTGTTAATTTTCTGAACGTGGCTCAAAAGTTGCAATAGCAAGCACTGTGGGCTTCCTCCAGGAGGTGGTGAAGGGGTTAGAACTCAAATACAATATGAATAGTAATCATACTTGATAAGCTTAATCTCCGAATGAGTTTCATCTTTTAAGATGGCTTGAAAGGAGGAGGCTTTAGAAAGAGACTCCAAAAATGCACAATAGGACTCATAGTTTACACATCTCACACCACTGTCCCCAACAAACATGTCATCCCACATACAAATTCTATGTTAGGACCGGTGCTCCAATTATGCTTCACAATCTTTACTGCCCAAAACACAGCGCCAAAGAAAACATGTAAGTTAACAAAGTGACATTTCTCATGAACACTTTGAGCCCCAACCACTAATCAGGCTACCTTTAGTCCCATATGTATGAGAGACACCATGTTCCATCCTCTTTCTTTGATACTCAACAGCCGAGCTAAGTACTCCATTGCTTGTCTCTTTAGATTACATATTTAGCTTACATGCTTGGTTTATGATTGACTTCTAGACTGTAAATGTATGCTGACACCAAATGATGGGCCAGCGATTGCCCGATTTCCTAGCTTTGTTGTTTTAGTTGACTGCTCACACGGTACAGCACACGCGTCTTCCGTTTGCATTACCTTTTTTTCATAGAGAAAATCACATTTCGGAGCAGAGACGATTGTTGGCTACTGTGGAGTGTGAATTCTGGGAGCAAGAACTGCATCTGTATGGACTTCTCCAATGGGTGCCGGCTTCTTTTATTGTCAGGAGAGATTGCGTGTGCTCAGCCGCATGCGTCTTCTTTAAGCTCTTGGGCTATGCAGTGGCTGTAGTAGTACATTTGGACTTCTATGGGAGTTCTGCTAACCGCCTTGCGCCGCTAGATGACCTAGATTTGGGAATTTGCTCCCGGTGGACGCCCTTTATAAATTCATTTGTGTCTGTAAAATAAATGACTAAGGGATTTGCCCTAGGAGGTCAGACCACTCCCTCCACACTCCATCTTGCCAACACCACAGGCATACTTGGGGCTACTCCCCTTCATACTCCCCTATAGGTCTGGGCACTGAGACTTTTTGAGAAATTACTGTGGCTGAATACCAATCCTTTGACAGTGGGGATTACGTTGACTACTATGAGGTCTCCTCACGGATAATCCTTGAGGAACAACTTGTGGAGGCATTGATCAACTCTGTTCAGGACTCCTTGAATAGAGCACCGGTGATGGCGGCACGAGCTTCCTTCCAAGGGGCCTTTGAAATGCTATACTCAGTGCCATGAGGGTGATAAGCCCTCCACCTCCTTCTTTGAACTGAAAGTGTTCAACAATAGAAGGCCTGCTAACACTATGGCAAAGTCTATGAAGTGGCCTCACATCGAGGATTTACAGAAAATATCTAAAAAAAAAATATTTTGAATCGTGGACATGGGGTGTTGGAGGCCCCAGGGTTCTCAGGGACCAAATCCCCAAGCAGACACGGCCACAATGTCACAGATCGTTCCTCTCATATTGACTCTTCACTGGATAAGGTCAGGCCGAAGAAAATGTAACATCAATGCAAGTCCCACAACAAATGGCTGCCTCTGGAACAGGACGGTAGGGGTGAGTTCTAGACTTCGACCCCCAAGAAATTGTTCACCCCTGTTCCACTGACTGGTTATCCACACCAGGGTTTGCAGACTACGTCCAGGCACACCTCTGAAAAAGAGCACGATCCGGCTTCGGACCGAATGCCCTTGCTCGGCCCTAAGGTGACAAAAACACCTGACATTGATTCTAAAATGGCAGTATTTACGTGAAAATGTGTGAGGGATGCCAGGAAAGGGATAAATCCCACCTGGTGTGGCTGTCAGGACAAATTATGGGACATCTCTGGCCCACTTACAGAGATTCTGAAATATACATAGCAGGCCAAGGGGCCTGAGTCGTCTCCCATTGACTCAGAAGTTTTGATTGGCTAGCTATCCACCAATTGGGAAATTCCAATTGTGTACTTTCTGCGGCTAGACGGTGCTCCATCTAGATGAGAATAGATCCAAAGTTTACCAACCTGGCTTTGGCGGAAGCAGGTCCCATGAGGAACAGCCTCCTATTTGGAAATGTTATTGTTAAAGACCTGGACAAGTTTGTTACCACATTCAATGCCCTGGATAAGGTACAACGTTTGCTAAAAAAAAAAATTGCTCCAGCCAGGCCTTTATCTCAGAGCTGGGTGATTTTGTGGCTGTTCACCTCGCTGAGTTTTCTACCAAAGGTCCCAGAGAGGATTCAGTGCCCGGAAACAGGGAAGTGGGTTTGACAATGCAGAGGTGGTACATTCTACCACTCTAGATGGCTACAGAGGAAGTGCCTCTGGGTCAGCAATCTCAAACGTTACGAGTGAGCATTATTCCTCTAGGCACTGTCACTCTGGGGCCAGGGTGCAACACTTCTTTCACAACTGGCAGATTCTAATGCAGAATGCTTGAGTTTTGGAAACAGACTCAAGTTCTATGGGACTCGCTGGCCACTCTGCCATCCAGGCAGCTATATTTTTCCCAACAAGAACAAAGCTTTATCGAATCTGAGATTCAGGAGCTATTAGCCAAGGACATTGTTTGTCATACACAACTTCACCCCAGAGGCTTTATCAGCACTGCCTTTCTGGTGGAAAAGAAAGGAGGAGGCTACAGTTAGTGTTGAACCTCTGCAAATTCAATGACTGGGCCATATACAGACCCTTCAAAATTGAAGGCATCCATTTATTGAGAGATCTGCTGCATGAGGGATACTGGCTGATTCAACTCGATCTTAAAGACTCTTATCTCATGGACAGACAATTCTTCTAATTTCAATGACATATGAACTGGTAAAAGTTTAAAGTCCTCCCATTTGGGCTGTCATCGGCCCCATGGTGTTTCACCAAGCTGATGAGAGTGGTGGTGGGATTACGCTGAGCAAAGGTAGTTCACCTAATCATTTACCTGGACAACTTGAATATTATGACTCAGGATTGGACCATAGTAATGATCCATCTTTTGTGGCCAATTCAATTACTTCTGGATCTGTGGTTCATAATAAATGTCTTGAAGTCGCTCTTGTTTTCGACCCAGTGCCTTAACATTCTGTGGTTTCAGGCAGATTTGGTAAACGTTCACCTTCATCTGCCTATGGAGAGAGTGCAATCCATCAAAAAAGAATTGCAATTAGCATTGTCAAGCCACAGTGTCCTTTCGGCCTCTGACGAGGGTAGTGATGTCAACAGGCTCTTCCATTTAAGCATTGTTTTCCTGGCCCTTTACAATACAGGGTTCACCAAAGGTTAAAGATGTTACTTCCAAGGAATTGATTGGCTTATTCATATCAGATTCTCCTGTTGGCATAGGCCAAGACAGATCTCTAATGATGGATGGACCATATGGAGACATAGAATGGTAGGGCCATTTTCGGTTGCCTGACAGAGATTGTGATAGAATCGTATTCCAGCAGGTGGGGCTGATGTGCAAGATGCGGTCTGATATCTACAGGTGGTTGATGGTCTCAGTAGGAGCTCTATCTTCACATAAACCATTTAGAGCTCCTGGCAGGGTTGTTTGCCATCCAACGCCTATGCTCCCAGAGGGCATATTGCTGTATTATGTTGCTGTGAGGAAATGGTGTGTGTTTACCTCACTGTGTAATACATCACCAACCCCTTTAGGACCAGTCACATTTTGTTTGTTAAACCTTAGCTCAGTTCTGGGTAACTGTGGCTCTGAGCAGTCAGGCTTACAAAAAGGAACACGTGTAAAGTATTTAAACAGCACCAAAACAATTTCAGGAGAATGAAATGAGACACTCAAGAAATCTGACACTAATTATAAAAATAGATTACATTTTTATGAAGTTTTAGACACCAAAATGAAAAATATATACTGGAGGGTTCCGGAAATACAGATTTTGGAAGGTATAGTAAATCACAACTTTTCACCTAACCACAAACAAGCATTGGAAAATTCAATTAATTTGACAGAGAAACTTAATCAAAAAGAACTTTTGTAAGTATTTATTTGGTTACTTAGAGTTATTTTAGGTGACCAACTCCAGTGGGGAGTGAGTCAGGGGGGTCCGCAAGTCCACAAACACAGTTACCGCAACAGGAAAAGCAGCCTCCAGTCCAGTTCCAGTGTCAGTGGCTCCTTGCTATTGACTTCCATGGAGTGGTCCTGATGCAAGGGATACTGGATACTGAAGATGCTCAAGGATACTGAAGATGCTGTGCAGTCGACGGGGGTCTTCCTGGGGCTACTTCTGGGTCCACAGGCTTGGTGAGGCGGTTCTGACTCCGGGGGTCGACGTCCCTCAACGTACTCTCAAGCTTGATAGAAGTCCAGTCGCCACTGGGCTACCAGTTACCCGGTAGAGCTGTTTCAACTATTTCCTTCTTTTGGCAGAAACTTGCCCTCTGGGTGACCATGCTATTCAGAAATAGCTCTCCTGGGTCCAGGAGACTGGGGGCAATTTTTTAACATTGGGTCCTGGTCCCTTGGGCTGCACAGAGGCAAGGAGCGGCGATCTGGAAACTGAGTTACCAACTCACCCAGCAGGTTTGTTCAGATGTTGTGGCCCGTGCTGTCAACAAGAGGTCAGCCAACTGACCCTTGGAGTTTCTTGCTTCGGCTGGGCGCAGGAGATGACTTCAAACAAGTAGAACACAGCGGGAACAGTCCTTTCCTTTGCTAGCCACCGGGTACAGAAGTCACAGTCCACATCGGTGCGGCCTTTCTTTGCTGGGTCCCTGCTGCAGCAGGACAGTCCTTCCCCCCTCCAGTCCAATTTAGTCCGAGTTCTGGGTATCAGGGGTGCCCCTTTTATGCCCAGAAAGTGCCTTTGGAGGAGGTTGCAGTCACTAGCCAATGGGCTACCAGGCTCCCTCCTGCATGATGATAACTTCCTGTGAAGTGTGACATCCAGGGTGCTCTATTCTTCCCACTGTCAAGATGGCAGAACCCGTCTCTCAGTCTTGAGAGCTTGGTAGCCCACCCTAGTGGGGTGTGGCTACCACTGGGCTTCAAGCGCATGGGAAAACCAGTTTGACAACTGTTTTCCCCCGCTGTCCCCTCTGCCAGCCTGCCTTCCTGCATTATAGGGCAGCCCCCCAATGTATGCTTGCTACTTGCACTTCAATGGCAGCTACCCATTTAATGCTCGCCTTTTGGGCCAACACCCCGTGTGGCTTCCTGCCGGGAAGTGGTAACATCTCCACCAAGGCAGGCCTCTTTTGTTACCTTTCCTGGGTGTTGCTTTCACACGATGACCACTGGAAGACTGGGCAACAGAATGACAACTTTTTAAAAGTTGCATGTGGCAACAATTTGTATTAATTTCGACTTGGGCATCAACTCAGGCTTAATGTAACAAGTTGTTTGATAACTTCCCATTCAGATGTTAGCACAGCTAGAACTTTTTAAACACATGGTCTACTTTACTAATGTGCTGTTCCCTGCCTTAGGGCTTGATAGGCTTGCTTTAGGGGTGACTTACAAACATTAGAAAGGGAGTTTGGGCTTTTCCATTGCTGAAAATGGCAAAGTCGAGTAAGCAGTTTAAAACGGCTCTTCCAGTCTGCAGTGGCAGGCTGTGAGCCATGTTTTACCTTGTCCCCCTTAGGGTGGCACAACAAGTGCTGGAGTCTCTCTAACTGACAGGCCCTGAGTACCCCTGGTACCATATTCTAGGAACTTGCAAGTAAGGTAGCTATGCCAATTAGGTATAAGTCAATCAACCATGTGCCTTTTTTAACGGGTTAGAGCACATGCGCTGAGTCCTGATTAGCAGGTCTCAGGGTATTTCAAAGCCCAGTGCCTTGTGGTCAAAATAGGGCACAAAGTGGAGGTGAAACCTGCAAAGCTCTTGTTTCCCTCACAGTTGTGGATGAACAAAGTATCCGCAGTGCAATATATCAACAGGTTGAATAGGATCAGTCCTACTTATTGGCACAGATATGCAAGGTATTGGCATTTCTCTCTGCAACTCCAGAACTCTATGGTTGAAAAATACATTCCCAGCAAACAGAATGTGATTACTGATTGGAACTCGAAGTACCTTAGAGACATCAGTGACTGGGAGCTGCATCATCGATGTCCAAGATTCTGGAACAGATGTGGAGCCCTTGTTCCTTGAATTTCTGTTTCCTGATTGAACAAGCATGTGCCAATATTCTTCAGTTGGAAGCTAAATCCTTTAGCAAGGGTACCGGTGCTTTTCTCCAGAACTGGGGTGGGGAGGGAGGGGAATATTTGCATTATGCATTTCCCCCTCTTTTTGATGATACCGAGAATGATAGTTCAGGTGATGCCCCAGGTAACAGAGTTGATTCTAGTGGCTCAGATGTGGAAGGTCCAACTTTGGTTTCTGGTTCCTATTGGACCTGTCATGAGACGGTCCAATGAGACTCCTGATATTTGAGGAACATCTAGGAACATCTGATGGATCCAGTGGGAAGGTTCCACTCCTGGTATCGATAGAACAGCTTTCTTTGGTGGCCTTGAAGTTTTCAGGCAACGTTTGAAAATATGGGGACTTTTGCAACAAGCTGATTTTTCCATGCAACAAGCTTGGTCAGCCAATAGCAATAAAGTATATATTTGACCTGGTGAAGATGGGCTGGCTGGTGTGGCGAACCGAGTATGGATCTCCCTCCAGGTGCAGAATTGAACCTTGCAACTTGTATATTTCTGGCCTGTTTGGCAGAGAATAGCTTAGCTTACAGATCAGTGAACAATTTTCTGTCTGCTATTTTGTTAGGGCATCTCCCTATAGATATCAGACCGATAGGTGAGCATCATCTTGTATGCAAGTTAATGAAGTGTATTAGACCATCTCCTCCCCCAAATCTAGGTATACCGTGTGTGGGCTGTCAGTGTGGCTTTGCTGTTTTTAGAAAGTTGGGTGGATAAAGAGGACTAACCAAACAACTAAATCAAAATGAGGGAGAGGAGAAGTTTTTTGAGGGTTGGTTCACCTTCCCATTGCTGATCACAAGAGAGTCAGCCCACTAATTTTACAAGTGAATTCTCCCTGTTTACACCCAAGAGGAAAATGTATTTTCTTTAAAGGAACTCTCACCAGCTTGTGTTTCTAGTGGCATGCTTCATCATCAGGTTCACTACTTTGCATGCTGTATCGGGGAGTGCTTCTAACCTCAGTTTTCAGGGGAGCACTGATATAGTGGGTGGGGACATATAGATTAAAATTGCCTATGTGGTGACCTAAGTCTGTGACATCATTGAGGACCATTCGGTGAAGTTCAAAACAAAAGGAGATGCTCACAAGTTTAAATCACTCTCCCATCTAGGGGCTAAATGTTTCAACCACATCAAGTGCCAGAATGCTCGTCTCATGGCTTTTCTCTGAATCAGATGTAGATCCCAGAAGTTGCAAATTTTTAAGTCACAATTTATTTGTTAGAGCAGATTTCGCCCACTTCTACTTATACAATACACACTCATACAAACTGATTTGAAGGGGACTTCTCAATTTCTGTGGGTAGGAAAGGAAGGAAAAAGTTCAATAAGTTATAAGTCTGTTTAGAATCTTTTTTCACTGTGCACTTTACACATGGATCAAATCCAGGCAGTCGTACAGGTCAGAGAAGAGGGGCACACATCTCACACACTCCACTCTTTGTAATCAACTTGATTTATATGGTAGCTCGCAATACTAGTAAGTAATGGTGAATGTTCATGCGCACATTCAGAACTAAACAATTGGTGTGGTTACAGTCTGGCAGGCCTGTATTATTTTCATGCTCTCTTCAGATACATGTAATTGTAATTGGGCAAGAACTTTCAGGTGAACTTTCAGATGCACATATGACACTGTAAAGCTATTGAAGTGTCTGAGATAGTTTATGTTTTTCCCTCTGGCAGCAGAACAGATGGGAGGAGGGCAAATATTAACCTACAGGTATTAAGGTCTGGCTTGACGTTGCAAGTGTTACACCAATATTATTCTAAAGTTCTTTGCTTCCACACAAATGAATATCCATTCCCATGCTATTTACTTGTAACACTTCACACTACTATTTAACATTCCTGTAAAGCCAAACCTACTGACATTACATTCTTTAAATTTTGTGTGTTAGAAAACTGACATCCTACAACTTTTCATTTTACACTCCCAGACCCCCTGCAATAGTGTTAGATAAGCAGCCATTTGTATGAAGACAAAAGCTTATATTTGACTTCTGTCTTTGAATGCACAGCAAATGTAACATGATCAAAACAAGATGTAATATTTATTGCTCATTCACTTTCTGAATGAAGAGGATACCCGTTCTTTGCCAACTCTAGCTCTCTCACCAGAACACTCCAGTAGGCCCTAAAACAGACTTGCCCTGATAAAATCTGGCTTATCATAATGAATGGACATGTAGATTTTTCAATGCCTGCTCTGCGTAGAGTTAGCTAAGTGTGACACCAGAGCGAAAATAAAAGTCAGGATGCCAGTTTCACATTAAGTCAGGCACTCAGGGCAGGGACACACAGCAACTTACCATCCCAACGGTATGCTTAGTGTGTCCCTCCATACCACAGAGATCTGCTCTGGATCTCAATACTTTTATGCATTTCACTACTCAGCTTTCTCACTTAATTGTTGTGCAAAACATCTTGATTACTGTGGGTATCATACGGCCGGGGTGTGAGCTTGCACAGCCAGGAAGGAGACATTCCTGTATCAACATATTTTTATGTAACTGGCATATAATGATCTAGTGTGCAGTGAACAAAATGCCTGCATCAATGGCAAAGGAGAAAGTTACACAACCTTTGAAGTAGGCCATGTCCGTTCAGGTCTCAAACCCAGCAGAAATTAAAAACAGACATTGAAACAGGTCCCTATTGAGCCCTATGTTCATCTGCTTAACTCTACTGACAAAACCATTGATGGATTTTTTAACAATGAATGTAAAAAAAAAAGATAAGTTAATCCACGTCAGCTATTCCTGTTTATATTTCACATTTTACTTAATCTTGCATTCCCTAAGAGAGTCTTGGGTAAAACACCCCACCAGAAATAGTGTGCCCTAAATAATCAATGGCCTCCACTCCAAACTTGCACTTCTCAGCCTTTATAGTTAAACCACTCTCTGCTAACTTTTTAAGCACCTCTCTGAGTCTTGTCATATGTTCTTTGAAGTCCTTACCATATACTAGTATGTCATCTTGATATACACATACTCCACACAATCTTTTCAACACACGTTCCATCAACCTTTGAAATACGGAAGCGGCAGAAATCAGACCAAAAGGTAAACGTACAAATCTGAAGGTGCCATACGGAGTAATAAAGGCCGTGTAGTTTCTACATGATTCATCTAGTTCGACTTGGTGATAAGCCGACGTGAGATCGATTGTAGAAAATACCTTAGCCCCTGAGACTGTAGACAGCAATTCCGTAATGTTAGGGAGAGGATACCTATCTACAATAACACACTTGTTGAGCTTGCGGAGATCCACACAAAGTCTAATCTGGCCATTAGCTTTCCTTGCAATAACAATGGGGGCCAACCATTCTGTGCCCTCTACTTCTTCGATTATTCCTTGTTCCTTTAGTTTCATCAGTTCAGTTTGAAGATCATCCCTTATGGAAAAAGGTACACTCCGTACCTTGCTGCAAAAAGGAACAGATCCGGGAAACAATTTGATCTTGTGTGAATAACCTCGCATGCACCCTATCTTATCGCTAAATAAGTTTCTGAAGTCTTGACGAAGAGTAGAAATGAAATCTGGATTTACTTCAGTGTTATTTATTTCTCTCACACACGGCAGTTCCTTAAGGACAATGGAAGGAGAACTGTTGGGGTCAAGCATCACCCCCAAATCTTTTTGATGCCACCAACTAATTATGCTATCCCCTTTTTTTGAAACATACACCTTGCCCGTGGCGAATCGCTGAGCATATTCCAGTAAACCTAGGAAGTACCCATGTAGTTCTATGGGTTCTCCGCCATAAGCGCATGGTCTGATGTCAGGCTTGAAAAGTTGAACCTTCCCTTCAAGATGTTCCTGATAAAATTTATTGGATATTATTGTTATTTTGTCACCAGAGTCGAACAGCATTAATGTCCTTGCTCCTTCCACCAATACATAGTCTACAGGCCCCTTAGCTTTGCAGTCAGAGATTTACAACACAATCTGACCACACTGAAAGTCACCAACCCTCTGAGTT
Source organism: Pleurodeles waltl (assembly GCF_031143425.1). Classification (NCBI taxonomy): domain Eukaryota; kingdom Metazoa; phylum Chordata; class Amphibia; order Caudata; family Salamandridae; genus Pleurodeles; species Pleurodeles waltl. Next base: position 1,763,838,312 of record NC_090444.1, read on the forward strand.
TCATCAGGGTCATTAGCAATGGAGTAGACTGACTTCTTAAACTTTCGTTGGTTGCATACCGCAAAGAAATGACCCTTCTTCTTGCAATACGAGCAGAAAGCTTTAGAAGCAGGACATGATTTGTCATTAGCAAAATGTCCTTCTTTACCACATCTAAAACATCTTTTATTGTTGACAGACCCTTGAAAGGAGTTATTGGGTCTACTGTCTTTCCCCACTACAGACACCTCCTTGTATTCTTGTTTCTTCATGACCTCAACACACTTTACAGAGTTTTCAATTATTTTTGCCAGCAGGATGACCTCATCTAGATGTGGATCATCTAACAACCATAGTTCGTCACTTACTTTATCCATTTTGCATCCTAGCATGAATTGACCACGGATTTGTTCATCCAATGTAGAGCCAAACCTGCATGAGGAAGCTAAACGTCTCAGATCTGTTAAGTAATTCTCAACTGTTTCTCCTTCACGTTGAAGTCTCTTACTGAAATAGTACCTCTCCAAAATTGTGCTGACCTTCGGCAGATAATGCAAGTCTAATTTTTTAATACAAATTTCATACTCGTTTAAAGCAATAGAATCAGTGTCAGGAATATCTGGGAGATGGTCGAAAACTTCTTGACCTTCCGTTCCTAGGCAGTGGAGTAACAAAGCAGTCCTCCTTTCAGTACTAAGTGAAGTACCACAAACTCTAGCATACCTTTCGAATACTTTCTTCCACTTGCTCCACTTGGTTGGAGGATCCCCAGGAGTGGAGAGAAAAAAAGGAGAGGCAGCAACATTCTGCATTGTGCAGAGGAGAAGAAAAACAAAACCAAAAATATATATATATATATATAAGTAGCTAGAGTAAAATATTTGAAAAGGACTTATTTTATCAATCTTGCGTGGAGCAATGGACGCTGAAGTTAGCTTGGCTTTTGAGCAATGGACGCTGAAATTAGCTTATCATATGTATTTTGCAACAGAATTGTCCTGAAAACAGGAGACACAGAACACAGAAGTCTTTAAGTCTGAAAAGCGTGTGGGTTGCCTTGGAAACGGGCTAGGCCATTGCGCTTGAATCTGCGTGGAAATTGTCCTGACAACAGCAAGTGACTCGGTTGACGTGGAAACAGTGAGCTCGAGAGCGCAACCTGCGCTCGAGAAAAGACAGATGAACAGCTGAAGAAAAGGAATAAAACAATGAAATTGTAGGCAGCTTACGGTTACAGTTGCGCTTGAATCTGCGTGGAAATTGTCCTGACAACAGCAAGTGACTCGGTTGACGTGGAAACAGGGAGCTCGAGAGCGCAACCTGCGCTCGAGAAAAGACAGATGAATAGCTGAAGAAAAGGAATAAAACAATGAAATTGTAGGCAGCTTACGGTTACAGTCCAACCGAGTTCATTCGAGCGTCTCTTTTCTTTTCTCTGGTAATATCTGGTAATGTCTTTCAGAGTCAGGATGCTTTCTGAAGTTTGCGTGGGAAAGCCTCTCGTCGCCAGTGTAACATCCGGTGATTATAAAGACAAGGATGCAGTTCTTGAGCTAAAACAAGTTGGTTTATTGCAGCAATAAAAGGTTATCTCGAAGAGAAAGCATCCCGACCTCCGCCTCCCTATGCAACCGTCTCCTCTCCTCCTGGCCACACTCTCTCATCTCCACACCCTCCACATTCAACATTCACTCCCTCACGCTCACACATAACATTCGCATCCATGCGCTCACACACTAACACTCGCGCTCACACACTCACGCTTTCAACCTGAGAATAGGATATAACAGATCTCATAATACCTGGTCATCCAATCCTTGGTATCTCTGCAGAGTACACAGAGCAATGATCATGTGTGTCAATTGCAGTTGTGATTCTATGGAAATGTGTATGAAGGAATTACACAATTGTCAAAATATCGACAAGGCGAAAAAAGAAAATGCAATGCTTATAGGTGAGTGGACGAGTTGTGTGTTTGGGGGTGGAGAATTAAAGAGGTGCAAGGAAGTGCATTCAAGAGAGGATAAAATGCCAAAGAGGAAAGAGACGAGGTTTAAGATATGTAAATGGATGAGAGGTGGAGAGAAAAAGGCTGTACGTGTCTAAGATAGTATGAACATAACAGGAGTGATTGAAACACTCTGAAGCCCACTACCCTTACACAAGCTGCAGTGATGTTTAATTCACAGTCTCACAATTTCAAAATGTTAACATTTTCAATATTATTTACAATCAAATTGTTGCTGTTAATCATGTATCTTAAACAGCTAACAATGGTTGCAAAACCAATAGTCTTGACTGGTTTTAGGTGCTTAACATGTGTTATATATCTGGATGCAATAACAGAAAGCTCAGAGAGAAACCAAAATAGTGTAAGCTCCTACATACTTGACCTTTTAACCTACACCAATATTATTTACAGTTCTTTCCTTCCATGCACATATATCCATTCCCATGCTATCTACTTGTAATACGTCACAGAACCATTCAACGTTCCTTTAAAGCCAGACCTATTGGCATTACCAATGCTAGTTTTAATTTTGTTTGCACTTTCTCTTAAAGTGAACGGCGCCGCGAATACTCTTTTAATGGCTGCCAAATGACTGCTTTTGGAACGGTCCTAGCCAGTCTAGCGTTCTGTCGCGTGCTCTAATGTGCCCCACGCGACAAACACGTGTCTGCCTTGGAATGCTAGCCTGCGGGGCGCAGGCCAGAGTAGTAGATAGTCGATGCGGCAGAGGGCCTGGCTGTGCCCGGCTCTGGCGTCGTGTGGTCGCGCCTGAGGTGGTGTGTGGCGGGCTCCTGCACGGCGTGCTGTGTGTGCTGCTGCGGGCGGGTGTTGTTTTGGCTGCTGGCCCCGTACGTTATCCATCCATCTGACCGACCATGGCCGACGCCCCCGCAGACAAACTCTACCGGGCCGAGTACGCCAAGAGCGGCCGCGCTTCTTGCAAGAAATGTTCCGACAACATCGCCAAGGAGTCCCTGCGGCTGGCCATCATGGTGCAGGTACCGAGGGCTGAGCCCGCCTGAGCCGATGTATTGTTATGCCTGTGTATACGTGTGACGGAGGGTACGCGGATGAGGGGGTGATTGTAGGTATGGAGAGGAGGGTCTGTGGCAGTCGACGGGCTGCATATGTTTTTTGTGACTTGCTGGGGGTCCCAGGCAGGAGGTAAAACACACGCGTGAAGGAGAGGGTTTTGGGGACCGTGTCCTGTGATCTGCAGAGTGGTTGGGTTGCAGGGGTGTTTCTTCTGATCTCTACAGGCTGCGGGGTGTGCGCAGAGGATCTTTTGCGAACAGCATCCCGTGGAACTTGATCGCTAACCGACCCTTTCCACAGTAACTGCCAGAACCGTGCGCCCCTCCCTCGCGCCCTTATGCCTCCCTCGCGCACCTGCGCTTGTCTCGCGCGTCCCTGCACTCGTCTCGCGCGTCCCTGCACTCGTCTCGCGCGTCCCTGCACTCGTCTCGCGCGTCCCTGCACTTATCCCGGGCAGAACTGCACTTATCGATGGCATTCCTCTATCCACATATAAATAAATTGGTCATGACGAGATTGTGCTCTTTGGTGGAGAGCGACATGGACTTTTACAATTTCTGCAGTTTGGGATTGTGGCTTGGGAGTATCATGTCCTCACCTGAAATCGGTGGGAACGTGGGCCCTGAAAGACAGTGTACTGAGAGGGGGGTTGGTTTGGGTCCATGTAAGGGCTGTGTTGTGATGTGAAAAAGGAGGTACTTTGTTGTGAGCATAATCTCAAGGAAGTTTCCGAGATGGAATTTGTAGGTCGGTGCAAGGTTTGTCTGTGGGGGTTCCTTGCAGCTTGAGACAAGTAGGAGGGGAGATCATCCAAAGGTCATTTAAAGTAACATCTTAACAGTGTGACTTAAGCAATGATATGTTTTATTGTGATGTCTTTTGTCAGAACTCTTTCAGGGTGGTCCAATCAATCAATCACAATATTTATAGAGCGCATTACGTACCCGTTAGGGTTTCAAGGCGCTGAGGGGGCGGGGCTGCTGCTGCTACTACTGGTCGAAGAGCCAGGTCTTGAGGAGTCTCCTGAAGGTGAGAAGGTCCTGGGTCTGCCGCAGGGGGGTCAGGAGGGTGTTCCAGGTCTTGGCGGCGAGGTAGGAGAAGGATCTGCCGCCGGAGGTCTTGCGTTGGAAGCGGGGAACGATGGCGAGGTTGGTAGAGCGGAGTTGGCGGGAGGGGACGTAGAAGTTGAGTCTGTTGTTCAGGTAGGCTGGTCCGGTGTTGTAGAGTGCCTTGTGAGCGTGGGTGAGGAGCTTGAATGTGATCCTCTTGTCCACGCGGAGCCAGTGTAGGTCTTTCAGGTGGAGGGAGATGTGGCATCAGCGGGGTACGTCGAGGACCAGTCGGGCGGAGGCGTTTTGGATGCGTTGGAGGCGTCTGATGTCTTTTGCTGGGATGCCTGTGTAGAGTGCGTTGCCGTAGTCTAGTCTACTGCTGACGAGGGCCTGGGTCACCGTTTTTCTGGTTTCCGTCGGGATCCATTTGTAGATTCTACGGAGCATGCAGAGGGTGTTGTAGCAGGAGGAGGAAACTGCGTTGACCTGCTTGGACATGGTGAGGGCGGAGTCGAGGACGAAACCCAGGTTGCGTGCATGGTTGGCTGGCGTTGGAGGGGGTCCCAGCGCGGTGGGTCACCAGGAGTCGGCCGAGGGGGTGCGTCCGAGGATGAGGACCTCCGTCTTGTCGGAGTTCAACTTCAGGCGGCTATTTCTCATCCACTCGCTCGGTGATGGACTTCATTCCCTCGTGGAGGTTGGCTTTGGCGGTGTGTGGGTCTTTGGTGAGGGAGAGGATGAGCTGGGTGTCGTCGGCATAGGAGAGAATGTTGAGGTTGTGCTGACGGGCCAGTTGTGCGAGGGGGGGGGGCATGTAGACGTTGAACAGCGTCGGGCTTAGAGAGGAGCCTTGGGGTACGCCGCAGATGATGATGGTGGCTTCGGAGCGGAAGGGTGGGAGTCGGACTCTCTGGGTACTGCCGGAGAGAAAGGAGGAGATCCAGTTGAGGGCTTTTTCTTGTATTCCGGCTTCGTGGAGGCGTGTTAGTAGGGTGCGGTGGCAAACCGTGTCGAAGGCTGCGGAAAGGTCCAGGAGGATGAGGTCTGATGTCTCGCCGTTGTCCATTTGCTGTCTGATGTCATCTGTGGCGGCGAGGAGGGGCTACTGTACCACAACCTAAGTAGTTGAGGCATTTTACCACAGCTCTCCTGCGACTTGGCCTACTACGGTTGTGAATACTCCGCACCAACTACGCACTTTCACCACTATTCTGCCAGTATTGTAATGCAAACTTTTTATAGTGTGAAATGTTATCTGCTGAGGTGTGTAATCGATCCCCCCCATTGTTTCAGAGGCGGCCTGGGTCTCATTCTTGTAGTGGGGTTCACTGATGGTTTACCAGATAGTAACTGGGTGGGTCTGCAGAAGAAGAACTTACTGAATGGCTTGATTTGCACGTTTTTTTCTACACCTGTGTAAAGCGCAGAAGCACTTGCCTGTGTGGGCAGCACGCTACACTCTGTTTTTGGATCTGTATGGGAAGTGTTTTCGTGTTGTGCTTGGAAACCACTGAGGTATAGTTAACGTGTTAACGAGCACAGTGTGATGCAGGGGTGTGGAATTTATTAAAATATCTACTTGTCCAGGGACAGGTTGCTTCTCAAATCTACTTGTCCTGTAAAAAGATCTACTTGTCCCTTTGGTGCCATGTAGTGTGGCGACAAATTATGGCAGCAATCTCATTATGTAAGAGCTCTGATAATAACCTCTCTGATTATGCCAGGGCTACTACCTTAGTAGGGCTTGAATACTTCCAGTTTCAATCCCTACTGTAGCAATTTCCTTATTTTTCCACCTTTCTGCAGATCTGCATACTGGGGCTGGAGGAAGCAGTAAGCAATAGTTCCAGGGCTGAAATGCCTTTGAGTCTGCAAACCTACTAACCTGCATGTTTTAAAGATTTTCACCAGCTTCTCTCTAATATTTTCCCATAATAAGAAAGGTTGGACATTTACTCCTGACAATGGCAGAATTAGAACTTCTTCCAGGGTTGGGAAGAAAGCGCCTGGAGGGAAAATGAACTTGCAAATGCTCAATAGATTTTCACATGAGCAAATCTACACATCGTATTTACCCATGCTAAAATACAGTTCACATATATTTTATAGGGGTACGACATATACCATGGGTGCACTTTTGTGACTTTCTTTAAGAATTTGGGGCCACATTTCAGTAGGTTCAGATTTGCGACCCGCAAATTACGAGTCAGAGAGACTCGCAATTTGCGAGTCGCAAATCCGAATGTAGGATGGCACCATCTGTGATTCGCAAGGACTTCGCAAATGCCCACCTCATGAATAATCATGAGGTGGGTCGCAATTTGCGACCCCCTTGCGAATGGCGGCCCTCACAGGGATGGTGGCCTGCTGGAGACAGCAGACCACCATGTCTGTGACTGCTTTTTAATAAAGCTGTTTTTTTTTTTTTTTTTTGGTAATGCAGTCCGTTTTCCTTAAAGGAAAACGAGATGCATTACAAAAACGAAAAATGAAACGTTTTCGTTTCATTTTTTCAGAGCAGGCAGTGTTCCGCAGGACCACTGCCTGCTCTGAAAAAATGTTTACATTGACATTCACAATGGGGAAGGGGTCCCATAGGGACCCCTTCCCTTTAGCGAAAGTGTTAGCACCCATTTGAAATGGGTGAAAACTGCGATTGGTTTGCGCCCGCGTTCCCGGTCACAAAACAATCCTACATTGCACTGCGAGTCACAATTAGGAAGGGAACACCCCTTCCTAATTGCGAGTCGCAAACCCGTTTTGCGATTCGGTAACCAGGTTACCGAATGGCAAAACTGGGTTTGTGCATCGCAATGTGCTTTTTGCACGCCGCAAACAGCGAAAGTCGCTGTTTGCGACATGCAAAAAGCTACCTACATGTGGGTCTTGGTCCCTAATTAGGTCTGGTGTTAAAACATTTTGTTTTTATTAAACTTCTATTTCTCTCTCTTTCGGCTGGCTTTACTGTGAGCGATCGCATTCTGCTCTTCCACAAGGAGCATATTGGCACACAAAGTAGTTTTGTTCAGTGTCAGGAATTACAGTGGCAATCATTGACGTAACGAAACTGGAGGGTGCCCCTTTGCAAAGAACATGGAGGAGCCCCCTCTCCAGACTCACTCAGGCCAGGTGCTGTGATGAAGGGGCCCCCAGGAGGGCGGCTGCGGGCCTTTGTTATGCCACTGGTGGCAACGTGTGCTTTTAGAGTTCAAAACGTTTTTTTTTTTTTTGCCAGTGTTTGTTACAGTGTTGAGGGCCTGATAGCTCCCACAACAATAAAGTGTTACAAAAGCCATGTCAAAACAAGACCCGCATTGATGAAACTAAAAGACTTATAAAAATATGTCAGATCAGTTGGCTTTGTCAGTGTTTGTTTATTTTCATGCTTGCCATAATCGTGTTGAAAATGGTTACACTGATTTTCCATTAGAAATATTTTTGGGAAATACTAGCATGCACCAACACATTTTACTAAATGACACTTCATTTGCATCTAATCAGAGAGCATTCTGGGAGCATTATACTTAGCCTCATAGCATAAACTTTTCAAACTTGGATACACGTTTTTTTTTTTTTTTGTACTGGAACCAACATCAGTAGTGAAGTGTGACCTTAAAACATTTATTTACAGCACTCACCCTAATGAAGGATTTCAAATAATGAACCATAAATACAAGTTCGAACAGCATTAAGACGTGTATGAGACTGGTGTGCAGTTTGTGGCTTTCAGTAGGCTGGCGGCTTTGAGCAGCTCTGTAGGTCTCTTTATGTTATTTCTTATCATATTAGTCCACTTATCTGATTGCTGCACTGGGTTGTCCAGTCTGAGATGCCATGTTTAAAGTTTTATGGTCCTGATCAGGCGTAGGTTGAAGTGGAAATGGTGGCACATCGGGGAAACTAGTGTGCTCACTATAATCTCCATGGTAAGAAACAAATGACTAGCACATGCAATTACATGTTTTTATTTTATTTTATCTAAGTATAAATTCTGTAGATGCAGATATTGAATGTTGCCTAGCTGAAGATTATTTGTTCCCTGACTTTACAAGTCAACTGCCAGTAACTTTATCATGCATTCCTTCAGGTCAATCGTAATGCTGCTGTCATCTTGCATGCCAGTGTATCCTCTATCATAAGACTGATTTGTATATGGCTGAGTCCAAACTCTATTGTAATGGTGGACAAAAGAACAATGGGTCGGATTGCTACCCTAGGCGATTGCTAGTGGTTAGACTTACTGCAAACATTTCTCCCATCACCTTTTGTATGTTTGAAAGAAATGGTTTAGGCACAGACTAAGCTCAAGTGCCGATCACTAGTGGTTACCTCAACGATTGACTTATAGATCAGTTCAATATTCTTTGGCCCACATGTATGTGGTAACAACAGTTCACTACCCTCGCATTAGGCAGTCTCTGTTGAACAGACACATTCCGGTGTTATGTGCTCAGTGATGCAGTGGGTCTAAGATTCGGGCCTGTGCCATTAGCGTCTTCACAATTCAGAGGTTTGGTACTAGGGTGTGAAGAGATCTAGCCCCCTCCTGATAATTGGCACTGAGCAGCTTGCTTGGTAAGCTTGTCAGTGGTCACTACCTTTGGGCCAGCTCAAGTGGGCGTTAGTCTTTGGCAGTTGCAGCCCATGGAGGCCAATGCGTGTTGATATGTGACTTTGGCACGTGTGGCCTTGAATACAGATGCAGCAGCTACACTCGGGTGGCATTTTGGGTCATAGAGGCAACATGCTGGGCTTCTCTTAGATAGACTCTCGTCCATCAGGCCAAGACACTCTCCTGAGGAGGCAGGTAGGCTTTAGGTGCTTTGGCTTTGCTTTGTGTGCCCCTCCAAGTAACAGGACATGTCCTGGACCTCACTTTGTCAAGTACGAGCTCAGGCCTCCGTGTGCAGCTAGTTTTGTGTGATGCCAAAGCCACCATCAGTCAGGATGTCAGTTTATCATTCAGTCGGGCACCCAGTGCATGCAGGGAACATTCCCGTCTCTACAATATGCTTAGTTTGCCTCTCCATACCACAGAGACCTGCTCTGGATCTCAATACTGTAATAAATTTCAGGCCTCAGCATGCTTGCATGACAGTTATGCACGCTGAGTACAAAATATTGATTACTGTGGCACCTCACTGCTGGGTGACTTAGTGTAGAGGTGCACACTTGCAAAGCCATGCAGGAGACGTCCCTGTTTTTACGTAACTGGAATCCAAAAAGCTGGTGTCTCTTTCTAGCAAAACATCAGTGCTTTAATCTTAAATAAACTTACAGAAGCATACTGAAAAGGGGTTAAGGCTGGAGGAGAGTGACCCAGTTGCATGACAGGCAGAGCAAATGCTCCTAAATATTTGGGAGTGTAAGTGTTTAAACATACCTTTTTGTATAGTTCTCCAAAACAACAGCCATATGAGTGAATAGTATTGCCCACGACTATTCAAATGTAGTAACACCACGTGAACCAAAACAATTCAAAAATACAATTCCAGTCAGTTGACAAGAAAGGGTAATACTTCTTGCTTGGTGAGTTGCTCTTACCAGGAAGACACAAATTGTTTGTAAGTTTCACATTTCACAAGTGTTGAACTTGGCCCTTTTCAGGGGATTTCCCTGAAACTTTCTGCTTTTTCGTACAGTTTTTTTGCTGAATCTTGTTGCTTGGCTTTAGGACTCTGGGCACTTTCCCAGTGTACTGCAGTGGGAAAGTGTGCGTGCCATTCCTACACATGAGCGTGAAGGGGCGCTTATGTGATTGGTTTAGGCACTGTACTCAGGAGTGCCCTGTAAAAAGGTACACCATATACCCGGGGCAGGTATGGCCCTGGCCTCTAGTGGAACTTTGCACTGAGTATGCCACCCACCAGACCAGCCTGTCAAGCACGTATCCGGCCTGACAATGCAGGCATGTGGATTTGCAGTTGTGCTAGTTCTCAGGTTGGCACTTCTAACTTCGTAGACAATCCTGAGTGGGCTCCTCGCTAACCCTAGAGCACCCTCTGAAAGGTGAAGCAGGTGGTAGACAAAAGGCTGAGCAGTACATATGGGTGTCCCATGCTCCGGTAGTGAAGAATCCCCACGTAGGTTTTCCCTACCTATGGAATCAGCTCTTCCCATAGGTTTTGCTGATTCTCTACCCAGTGGCCTCAGGGGCGTAGGCACTTACCCACTTCAAGTATAGTATGAAAGTGCACTCACATTTCCTCCCTAGGTTTGGAAGTGGCACTGCCCAGTGTGTGCATACGTGCCCACTGGTGGTTCAAATATGTGCTGAGCCTTTCATTGCAGGCCTGTGTGTGTGTGTGTGTGCACTTGCACCTATGGTGTTCTTAAACACGTGTCTAGCCTGCCATTGCAGGCTGGTGTGTGCGCAAGGGCACGTATGTCCAGGGAGTGAAGAATACCCATGTGTTTTCACTACCTATGAGAGTTAACAGGTTAACATTACCATTCCTCCTAGCTGCAATGGTGGATTACAGTGGAGCAGCCTCATAATGTTTCCTATCATTGGATTCGTCCTGACAAATTGCTTCCTGTGGAAAGGTGTTTTTTTCAATAATAAATTAGAAATAACACTTCTAGAAAATGGGCATTTCTATGCTCTAAAACACTTTGTGCCTTCTAATTCTGCTCTAGTCTACACTGGAGGCTGGGGGAGCGCATCCGTTTATTCCCCAGTTCTTTGGTGGAGGTCTCAGGGACATCAAAGACCTCCCGCGAGCATCTTACACCTTCTACTTGTGACACCTGAAGAGCAGTGCCCTTTTAAGTGCACACACATGCTGGATCCCACCTGGTAGCAGTGGTGTGTGCATGAAACCAAGTATTGTGCTTGGAGACCAGCTTGCCTGTTGCAGTGCCATAAAAGGAACTGCCCGCATTCCAGGAGTGTAGCCCAGCATCGAGGTGCCTCGGCACGCATAAGCGTATTATTGGTGGCGAGCAGATTCACTGATTGCGGGACCCTGTGTGGTCCGCATCTTTGATTGTGCCACATTTCTTTTGTGCAACATGCCGACTGCATGCTGATTGTGTGCTGTGTTCAATTCACATGTTGCGACCCTCAGTGGTGGGGGCGTACCTGTAGCAATCTGCATTCTACCTCGTGTGGCTCTGCTGAACTTGCGCCTGTGTGTTTGTGTGACCGGGGTTGTCTGGTCCGACTCAAGTCTTTGCGCACCATACTTGTGCCTCATTTCCAGGGAGCTATGGAATTGGTAACTCTTCATTTGTGTGACCGGAGTTGTCTGGTGCGACTCAGGTCATCGTGCACCAGACTTTGGGCCTCATTTCCAAAGAGGTGCTGAATTTACTGGTTTGCACAGTGCGTGAGCAGAATTGTCTGGTGCGGGTCAAGTCATCACGCACCAGACATTGTGCCTCATTTCCAGGGAGGCACGAGGGAGCAAATTCGTTTCTGGATTGCCTGGGTACGACTTTGTTCAACATGTGTCCTACGGGGTTCCTCGTCCTTTCAAGAGGCTCCCCTGCTTCATCTCTCACTCATTGATTGCTTCTTCTGCTGCCCCCAGTGCGGCTGACCAACTGCCATCTCCTCACCCAGCCTGAAACTACTTGTTACCAGGTTTTATTGGCAGAACTGGCCTGGGTGGTGAGAGTAAGTGAGTGGGCTACATAACTTCTGAGAGCGATCGGAAGCAGGTCCCAAGATGTGGTGACCCCCGCCATTTGTCTCGCAGAACTAGGCTAGTGCCTTGCAGCACAGTGAACAACCTTTGATTCAACTTCCAGAGGTGTGGCCAAACATCCATTTGTCGACTGCCATCTGAAACCGCCCCTGTTATCTATTCTCCTGCCTTTTTCCCTGGGACCCTGAATAAGTGTGACTCTGGCCGGGGCTGGTCTAGTGTCAGAGGAAGGGTAAAGGTTTCCTTCAACTCCAGACCAGTGGGAGAGGGGGTGGAGAGTGTGTGCCATATGAACCTACTTGATATCTGTAGCACCGGGTATCGGTGCTGAGTGAGCGGATGGGAGTCACTACCTGGTATTAACAACACTGCATGACTGTGTTGCCCTACACTTTGATTCTTGCTAAAAGTGTATTACGTTTGACATTGATTTTACCTGTACAGTCTCTGACCCACAAGGCTATTTAAAGTGTGATAATTACTTATGTGTGCACATTATCGCTATCGTTGTGAACTGGGGTGCACCCTATAACTGTGTGGGATTGAATTAGAATATTGCTCGGGCAGGTCTTGTGCTGACAACGTTTTGCACCGCAGGAGGGTGCTTTGGGGTAAAGTAGGATCTTTCTCAAAGTGTACATATTACTGATGTCATTTTAACTTGGTTGGGCCTACTACTGCTAGTGATATTTCCAAACGTGATTTATCCCCAGAGATACATGATGTGCATGTTGTGTTAACTAATGTGTGTCGAATACAAACTTTATTTACATTCACCTCATGTGAAGTCTCTTTTGTGGCATTCAGTGTATTAGTTGTGTCAAAGTGCTATGCCAGTGCTTTACACATTGCCCCTGTGACAAGCCTGACTGCTCAGTGCCAAGCTACCCAAGGGTGAGCACAGGTTATACACTGAGTGTAATCACCCACCCCTGACGGGTGTGGTAGGTTCTGCCTTGCTAGGGCCTTGTCTCAGCCAGCCAGAGTGTGGCGCCTCCAACAACAAGGTGATATATTTGATATGTGGAAATACTGGTGATTGTAGAGAAGGGGATTTGTTGATGGGACTGTTGGGTTTGGGAATAATCGGTGCAGTTGTGGGTCTGGGAAAGGGGGGAGTTGGTTTTGAGGGTGCTTTGCAGGGCAAGCCTGGCTGAGGATGAGGGGGCGTCTCCCTGGGGTCAATGTGGAGAATGAGGCTGGTGGAAGAGATTCAGAGTGCACATGGAGGTCAGTGTGAGTGGATGGGTTGGAAGAGGAGGTAGTCTGAGCAATGTTTGTCCAGTAAGTTGGTCTTCAAAATGTAACCAAGCAGACTGCAAATTACTTCAGCAATGGTAAAAAGGCACTTTTGTTCTTGTGATGTGATAAACATTTTGTTTTGATTTAGGCTGATGTTTGTTAAATTTCTACACCTCTGAGATGGATGGCTCATACAATGTAGAAGTGTTTGCACATTTTGTCCTTGGAAGTCAGTTGCCTTTTTGTCAAAATTAGTCTGAAAGTATGTGTAGAAAGACCCACCCCTGAGTTGTCCACTACACACGTGTTGAAGCAGCCTTACCACTCTTACTTCAAACACTTATTGTTCACCTCAAACCATGTACAACCACGCATTCTCTTATTCTTGATATCACCTTGTTCTCTCTGCAAATTGATAAATTATCTGGACATCTTTTGCTGCATCTTGCATCCTCCCCTCCAACCCCCCCCACACACACACACACACACACACACTTGTCAAACCTTTGAATGTACTGTGCTTTTCTGTCTGCTCAGCATTCCCACAAGGAGTGCATAACTGTTGCTCTGACTCTGTAATGTTCAAAGTAAGAGAGGTACAGTTTAGGGGTCAGCTTTTAAGTGTAACCTCCTTGCTCCGCCACTGACATGGTGCTTCGTGGTGGTGTTCGTTGACATGCCCTGGCCCTGTGCAAAAGTGTAGTGTGGAATGAGTCCAGTGATCATCCTGTCGATGGGATCTTTGGGTGTGCACAGTAGGTCTTTCTGTTTGCCCTCTTCACCATTGTTAGTATGTTTGGGGTATCTTTACAGAGAGCATTTGCACTGGGTGGGTGGGTGTGGGTGTTTTAAAAAAAAAAAAAAAAATTATTGTCTGCCTATCCAGCTATCTGAGGCATAGCCTTACACTGGGGCCTTTCCAGACTTGTACATTAACACATTTCCTAACGGCGATCGTGCTGGAGGTTGAACAGTTGAGTAAGTGGAGGGGGCATATCAGAGATGCCTAATATTTTCTTTAGATGGGAGATTATAGTTTTGTCTCATAGCTTCACTCTGGTATGTTAATCTTTTGTGAAGTTCTGAACAGTTTTCCCTGTGTGTCCTTGTACTCAAGAGCTGCATTTTCACTCTCACATTTGCAGCAGTGTATTAGCTCTGATTTGGTTTGTGTTTGAAGATTCTACTCCTTGCATCCTCTGAAATTCTTCTTGTTGATCACTCCTTCTACCACTATTATTCCTCTGTGATGAGCCAGTCATTGAGTTCTTTATGTGGTTAATTTGTGATGATTGCTTTGAGATTTGAAAATTTGTTAAGTGGTGCGATGAGTTATTCAAAGATTTGTGTGTTGAGTCGTGGGACCCTATTTGGGTCAATTTGGTTTGCTGAAGGTGGAGTGTTCAGTCCTGTAGGAGAGAAGCAATGTAAGCATGGTTGTAAAATATAATTCACATAGGATACAGTCAGTGGTCGAAGTGCATTAAAATAAGTATGGGAACTGAGATGCTGCATGCAATGAGCCAGGGTCAGTGTGCGTGGGCAGGGTAAAAGGTGTGGCTAAAAGAAAATCCAAATATTCTGTAAGGTTTTTTTGGGGTCTTTCACCATCAGGTAGCTACATATAAAATAACATGCAGCTTAAATGAATATTAAATTTTAAAAGTTGTTACTCAGTGGGAAATGCACCATAGTATATTATGAAATCTCTGTCAGTTAATGCACTGCAGAGGTCTGTGTGTAACCGGAGAGCCACAGAATTAAATCTTGGTTGGTACAGTGAAGAATAGTGACTTAAGTATTTTTAGTGCTATGAGGTCAGAGCCTGTGTGAATATGTAAGTCATTATTTTAAACTTGCATTGCACACAGTATAATATAGACTGCTACAAAATTCACAAACATTTTAAAGATAAAATGGTGCTTCCAAAATATAGATTTTAGAAATACCCAGACTGTACGTAATGCGTTTTCTTTTACATAACTGCCTTCAACACCTCTTCAGGTGTAGTAAGCACAGTATAAGTACAGTTTCAATTAAAAGCACATACTTCACAACTCAGTTGTTAACTCTTTGCACTACTGCTCAAAAAGAAACCTCGGCATCCAAAGTTTTGAGTGATTTGATAAATTAAAGTCAGTACCGGCTCCCACATGTTATTTACATTTGCAGATTAATTTGTAGTGCACATCAGCATTTCTTTCAGGAAAGCAGTCACCCTGACAGAAGGACTGGTTTAACTGTCTTCTCTGCTTCTGTTTCACAGTGCAGGAGATTCACAGCATGACGCTTCAGTGAAACACCTTTAAAAATATTGGAATTAAACGTCCCGGTTGTCTTTTTACAAAAATTAGGGGAACTGTTTTTCATACATCAGAAAAGTAGGGGCACGTTGTGCACCTCCGACCCTGCCCACTTTGACCACTGGATATGGTAGACTACAGTACAATTATGTTAATTCACTCGGCACCCTCCCTCTGCCACCATGAAAGTTCTGTACCTGAGCTCTTGACGAGCTAAAATCAAGGGGTCAGAGCAAAGTCTGGTTTCTCTTAGATATTGAGTCATCTATGTCTCAGGCAGCCTATGAGCTAAATCCGTAACATCTACTTCAATATAGCATAAAGCTCCTCTGTAGTAAGCTTCAGTAACAAACCTGGTGTAAAAGCATATTTATTCATCTGAGGAGTTAATCGCCCCAGCCGCCATCCAGTTCCCCTCCAACTGCTCCTCTGTGGAATCGAATCCCTAGGGGCAGGATTCCATTCCACAGTGAAGTAAGCCACCACTTAGCCCCCTCATTATCACAAATTAAATAACATCGCAAAATAGAGAATTGACACAGCACAGGTGTGTATACTCATCTCAAACTTTGTCATCTGAAAATAAACCTATATTAATTTGAGAAAAGGAAACATAAATAAAGTAAACATTAATTATTATTGACAATTGGTAGCACAGTGAACACATATGAAATTATATAGGGAGCACAAATGATTTGAAAGGTAATGTGTGTGTATTACTTATTATGAACAATAAAACCTCAACCACCCAGGAGGTCTCTTACACCTTTTTGATTCAATGGGTTCTGTTGTCAATCTATCCCCTTTTACAACATTTGAAAGTTAATTTCCATCATACATGATTTCATGAGTTTCACAACCGTGCTTGTGAATATGTACTGTACAAGAATTTCCAGGTTTAACAACTGTTTCCAAATTACCCCTTGGATTTGGAATATTTACTTTGTCCTGTAACCATCCAAAATCCACAACTCCATGCTCCCCATCCTTCAAACACATTACATCCGATCCCACAGCCACCTTGTTGAGATGCCACCCTTTACCCTTTCCAAACCTTGCTGTGTTTTTGCAATTCTTCCAAAAACTTCCTCAGGATCATAAAAGTGACTCTCTCCTTTCCTCACCTTGCAAGTTTTTTTTAACACATACCCAACCCCCACCTTGATTTGAACAAGTTTGACATTGTAATAAGCCACACTCTTGTCATGCTTATCCACCAAGTTTTAACTGACATCCTCCACAGACCATTGTTTAACACTAGAACTGAATAACCAATCGGGATTTTATTTAGATTGTGGTTTCCTTCCTCTCATCATAACAAACGTGGCCAATCCACTGCTTTTGTTACATAACCTGATATGCCCAAATCGCCTTAGCAAGCTGACAACCCAATCCCCATTACAATTATTGTAAGATTGAATAATGCCTTTTTAATAAGAAAGTTAAAACTTTCCACCATGCCATTACCACTGGGATTGTATAATAATGTGGTTCTGTGCTTTATACCAAGCTTATCAAAATAAGCCTTTGCTTTACTAGAAATAAACTGGACCCCATTGTCACTGATTAATGATGCTGAAACCTTCAAGTAAATGATAGGAAATGTTCTAAAGCCCATGCTCAAGCCAGTGCCCCCTTTTCAATGATTGGATATTTCTCTTCTGTAGGAGTTGGAAACCTCCACGCCTAACCAATTACTTGTTCTCTGCCCACATCATCAATTTGCGTAAGAACTGCTCCCAGTCCTATATTGCTTGCTTCAGTGGTGACTGCACTGTTGGCACCAGGATCAAAACTCTTCAAAGGAGCAGCCTTTGGCAGTAGCCATTTTGATATTTCCACAATCTTTCACATTTCAAAGACCAATTAAATGCAACTTCATTTTTAAAAAGTTGCCTAAAATTGTAAATTCTCTCTGTGAAATTGGGAATGCACTTTGCACAAAACTCAGCCATACCCAGGAAAGACCTAGCATCATCTTTGTTCTTAGGTCTAGTTTCATTTTCAGTCAGACTCGGTAATGTGGGTTTTTATGTCACACCATCCTCATTAATCACATATCCAAGATAGGTCAAGCTATTATGCAAAAATTTACATTTCAAGAATTCAACAGTTAGCTCCTTCTCCTCAAAAATACTTAAGCTGTGGTTGTGTTTCCATCTTATCTGCTCCAGAAATCAAAATGTTGTCCTGAAAAAATGTGACAACCCTTTACTAAATTAATTAAACTTCAAGCATTGAAAAACAGCTGCAGCACATGCCAGACCAAAAGGCATACACTTAAACTGAAAGCAGCCAAAATAAGTGATAAATGACATGAATTTCATTGAATGAGGAGATAAGGATATCTGATGGTAAGCAGCAGATAAGTCAGTGGTTGAAAATCATTTAGCTCCCTTGAGACTTGACCATTTCATTTGTTTTAGGTAAAGGAAAGCTGTCAATGATAATGCTTGTGTCTAAGTGACGTAGATCCACACACAACCTGATTTTACCATTGCTGTAACACACTACAACCAAAGGATAAATCCAGTTTGAAGTTAAGCTTCAAGGGGCTCACTAATTTGTGCAGAAACCATTGTGTTCAATTTATTAGGTACTTCTTCCCTAATAATAATGGGGATGTTCCTAACCTTGTGAATTTTTTCTATTATCCGTGAGAATGATCTTAGGTTCGAAATCCTTGAAAACCCCAAGGTGCTGCTAAGTACAGTTGGAAATTCTTTAAAAAAATGTGTTACCCAAAGCTATTCCTTCGTCCACCTGTTCAATACTGTTAGGGTCTAGCACAATGTGAAGCTTCTTTGGATCAAACCATCCTAACACAGGTAATCCCTTCTTTGCAGCATATAGTTTAGTTCTAGCATGCCTATTTTTTTAAAGAAAATTTGAACCACCTATATGCCAACATGTCTATTCTTTCACCGATATAAACTTCAGGGTGTATGTCCAGTTCTGTCAGTATGTCACCAATCTTTTTGACAAATAAGGATGTCCACATATCTTCATTAATGATAGTTTAAGGTGAACTAGTCAGCATAGAAAATTACCTGACCCCCAACCTATAATCATATGGCATTCAGGTTTGTTCTTTCATAAGGTATTACTAACATTTGGAACCAGAATGCTTTGAGTGATCATCACCAAGTCACTTATTGCAGAATCCTGTTTCGAAATTAAAATCATCATCCTTCTTGTCCACACACTCATCACTTACATATTTAATACATACATGTTTTTTCCTGCAATCCTTTGTAAAATGACCTATGATTCTGCAAGATGGTACATTTTCATTTTGCAGCAGGACAATTTTTGCTATAAGCCAGATGGTCCTTGCTATTTTGGTGGGAACATCTAGCCTGATCCTTCAATGTGGGTTTGTCTTTGTAAAACTGTGTAATAATTTTCTTATCTGAACCGGGTTTCACTTTACCCACAATTTGTGTCCGCAACATTATTTTTTAGTGCCTCAGCACATTTGCCAGAATTCCACTTTGCAATCAATAGCAAGAATCTCATCTAATGTCGTCTTCACCGCTTACCCACAGATGGGTAAAAAACATTGGACTCTGTTGGACAATTGAGCTGGTGGGGTACTTGAAGTAATCTGCTCATGTGCCTAATGGATGCCCATGCCAACATTGTGTACTAAAGTCATTAGATGTCTCTGCTAGCAGGGTGAGAGCATACGGGAAGGATGGTGTAGCGCCTCACTGAATATCATGACTTAGATTACAACCCTGTAATTGCATTCCTACAAAACTGTGTATGATTTAGTTTGCTATGAGTTGAAAGTACTTTCTTTTACCTAATAGGTAAGCACTGGGCTGGACAGCAAGTTATGTTGTCTATTGAGCTCTGAGCTGTTTTGTTGCACACTACTACCCTGAGTAGATGGTGACTGCTCACAACTTGAGAATCAGGTACAGAATTGTTCTACTTTTTTCAGAAACCATGAAGGACGAGCCCCCAGGATACTATGTCCAAATTACTTCAACTGCCGTGGTTGCACCCCAGTTGCTCCTGCCTGCCTTCCAAATGGGGTGTGCCAACCCACTTGCAACATGATGCTCATCAGCGCAAATTAAAAGCAATTGATTGTACTGCGACATCTCGGAATCTGTAAACCTGATAGACAATCCACCTAAGTTTACAAATCAGGCAAATAGAGCATGCTCATGAAAACACCTCAGAGTATGCCATCATCAAATGGAATCTGGAATAATAATTAAAAAAACAAAATCTTCTACAGCTTTTAGAAAGCTTGCACCCCTGCACTGACAAGTGCCCAACTAAAACCCCATAATCTTAGAGGCTAGTTATAAACCCAGCAAACAACAAAGGGATGAATAAAATGTTTGAATTTATTCCAAAGTAAGTGTTCAACACACAGTACAGTTTCAGTATGCAAATTCATACCCATTGTATGTGCTACTGTTTGTTGAGCTCTCTTTATCCTGATTTCCTTTGTGTTTGTCTTTCCATGCAGTTGCCAACCTTTCTTGATCATGTCAGTTCCAGAAATGCTGCAGTGTTAAATCACATGCACTTTTCTGGCAAGTGCTTTATTTACAAAGCATATTTTGGCTTGGAAATCCTCAGTCCCTCGGAAGGGCAGTGCTGTTGCAGGCATAAACGAGCATTGGCAAAGCCAATAGGTTTCACCTATCTAAAATCTATCAGCTTTGCCTGTGTTTTTTACATGTCGTAGAGCTGTTGAGCTGCTGTGCAACATGGCTTAATTTTTTTTTTTTAAGTGCTGTGATGCGGCCAGCATTGTCCGCATCAAAGCACTTTTTTAACTAAGTTATATTGCTCAACTGTTCCGTAATATGTTAAAAAATAAATATATAAATTGACAGTCAATAAAATTTGCATGGGGAAAACCTATTGGCTTTGCCGGGGTTTTTTTTTTTTTTTTTTTTTTTTTTTTGCAGTTTTGTATAGCGCAAACTCGATCCAGAGGTATTGGTGCGCTTTACAGGAACACCAGTTACATTACATTCAGTAACACACAAACATGCAAACACGTGCACAGGCTGATACAGACACCCTGGCCAATGCACATTCAACCCACAAGATCATAGACATGATACCCAAGCATGACGACTGCATTGAGTTGGATGAAAACAGGAGATCCTCTTGTTGGTATAGGAAGAGATTGCCCCAGCGGCAATTCCACCAGGGAATTTCCTCCCACAGTTTTTCCTTGTGGCAGAAGAATAGCTCCCATATTTACCACTTTCCTCATACATGGAAGAGCGTTCTCTGCTAAACTTCCACTACACAGTAAGCCAAGCCCTTAAATTCATAAATAAATATACATTGTCATTCTGAAATACAGACCTGTGATGCCACATGCACACCCAGATGCGCAAGTTACACACCCACACATAGTATATGCATGTACATACATCTATAAATAGCCAGACATGTGCTTGCTACTATACTCTGTCTGGTGCATGTACATAAACCCATGAATGATTTTGGCCAGTTCTTCGTGCTGTGGCATAGGTTTTTTTTTCTACCATTTTTTTGCCACAAAAGATTTTGCAAGCACAGATCGCAAGCGAGCGTGTGTGGGTGAAACCTAAGCACCAAGCTGTTTTGCTTTACTGCTGACTGAGCCAAAATACACACACTGAGAGGAGTCAAAACATCTCTGGAATGCACTTCTTAGTCTAAAGAACACATTTATTATATCTCTTCGCAAGGCTCGTGGAGGAAGGTCAGTGTAACCGAAAGTGTACCTTCAAAATGTGCAACAATATTAAAGTGAGAACATGTACAAAGAATCTTCAATCTTTAAACAGCAAATATATACATGCAAAGATACAAACACCTATATATATTCATACACAATGCAAAGCAAATAATTAGTAAAAACAATTCATCACCGTAGGGCCCATCTGGTGCTTCATCTTTCTCCTGCCAGCAAGTCGTTGACCCCGGTTAGACCGCAACGAGAAGGAGAAAAATCTCCCCTCACGGGAAATGTATCAGGCATTCGACGTCTCAATCCTGGTTGAGGTCTCTGAATCTCCCACTGTCGACTTGGTTCTCTTATATACCTTAAACCAGCGAGGAAGGAGATTTCTAGAACAGCTGAAGCTAAGGCTAAGCTGAATACAAAATGGAGTCTGTAACTTGTGATTGCTAATGTGGCGGTGGACAGCTAAGCCAAGCGCAAAGTGGTGCGACACGGAGTCAGTGGTCAAAACACAAATATCACTACACAAGCCACATAATTTATCATACCCCGTAATTTAGTAAACATTGCTGCGTAATATAGGAATTCCAGTGTCCCTGTCTGAACCCTAGAGATTGTCACCTAATGCACTTTACAAAATCCTCTCACTTTTCACTCAAAGAAAAGGTATCGACTTCTCCACTTAATCATCAAAAAAAGCTACGGCCCTGGCCCAACCCCAACATTCCTGTAACTCGTCATGTCATTTCAGCTTGTCATGCTGCGCCACGCGTTCATCTAATTTTTAACACTGAATTCTCTTCTCAGACTTTAAAGGACTCTGTTTTGCAGGCGGCAGCTTTGCGTTATTTAAAGAAACATTTCAGCATTTTGCTGTACCACAAAATCAGAGAAAATGTCAGGACAAAAACTCAAAAGAACAGCAAAACACAAAACTTGGTGTTCTTGGACGTACTTATTAATTGTACAGTGCCGGAGAATAGTGTCCCACAAACCCATGAGGGAAAACCTGGAGTCAAAAACATTTAGGCAGAGCATAGCCACTTTGGAATATTTCACTACAAACACCAGAGATATGAGACCGAAAAAGTATTCTTCAAAATAGGAGAATCACAAATGACTGCACAAACTAGTAGACAGTTTATTTAATTATCCACTGTGTGGTAAAATAGAATTCTAACATTTCTCTGAAACCTCAAGGAACAGCCATTACTCTCAACACACAGCCATCGATAGCATGCAGAGGCCCCACAACAGGGTTGGAGAGCATAGACGAGAAAGTAGAGGATGTTTCGGTGACTGGCTGGCTCCAGTAAAATAAAGTTTCCTGCCGGTGGGTGTTTTTGTCTGGCCAAATCTCGCACAAAGCAGCCCTGGTTGAAACCAAAAGCATGCAGACGCACTGCTGACAAGAAAGTAAACAAGCATTTGCAATGCAAGGGGTCTTGCATTTGCTCGAGTTAGAGATATTAGCGTTGTAAACTCCTAACCGGACTTTTCTTGCCACATATTTTGAAAATGAAAAGTAAAACAGTTTCACATAAGCGGGCCGATTCACAGAACTACGGCTGCCTTAAGCCTCAGCTTGAAAAGACACACAAAAGGCAAAACTAGTTTGTACGCAGTCAGACTTCTCGGCAAAAGTGCAATTAGCCATGTAACAGGGGTGATGGCCAAGACGTTAACAAAACCTCCCCAAGAAGGGGCGAATGTAAACCATTTACCAATGTCATCAAAGGATTTTTGAAGGGCAAGCCCACGAACGAGTGGTACTGATGGGCGTGAGGTGGGCGTGGTTAAAAGCCCAGATACATACCAACACGTTGGGAAAGCAGCACTTGCGCGCTGCTATGCTCGACCTAAAAATAAAGTTAGTTGAAAGTGCATGTTCAGTGGAAGGACACTAGTGCCCAGCCACTGAACAACTGCCAGAAACAGTACTTCATCCAAGTGCCACAGAAAAGCTGAAGAAAGAAGACAGGAAATGCAGCCTGATGATGTGAGAAGCTGCTGCTGACCAGTGACAAGCAAGAAAACTAGGGTGACCCTAAAAGCTGGTAATGGTAAGTCCCTTTTTAAGATTTTTTTTTTTTTTTTTGACACACAATATTTCACAAGTACATCACGCAAGCATGTGCGTGCAGGTGAAACCTAAAAAATCGGTCTGTCCAAGCAGATAAAAGCTGGCAAAAGCATTGCCATGTACTGTGTATCTGGAAGGTCTCCCTGGTACAAAAAGTGATAGGTGGAATATTCAGTCACTGCTAATAGTTCCAGGCCGTCATTTTTTGGCGTGCCTTTGCCACTACAGACGAAACAAAGCAGTCTTAGCTCCAAAAAAGAGACATTGCAGCTTTTCTTCTTTTTTTTTTTTGTGTGCAATTTTATATGTCGTGAACTTGACACAGGGGTATTTGAGTGTTTTACATAAGCACCAGTTACAAGTGGTTTGCCCAGAATCACAGGATGTTGAACTGACGCTGAGATTCAAACCTGGTTCCCCAGTACCAAAGTCACCAGCTCTGGCTCTCCCTCGAACTGCTAGGCCATGTCCAATCCAACAGGAATACAAGCAACCACTTTTGGTTGTTAAATAAAAAAATTAAAAAAACAATGTACTGGAATACATTTCAGTGAAGAAACTCTGAACAGAATTTACAATGAATAAGGAAGTGTCCAAATGTAAATGGGAAACACTGACCAGGACATAATGTCCACTGGGGTCCACCATTTTCTTCTCTGTAGTAGCCCATGAAGCAGATTTATGGGCATCTGGGAGAAGTGTCTTTCTAACTACATTTCCTGGCTTGGGACACCAGCTTGAGTAAGTGCAACAGATTACCCTTCATCCCGCGCCATGAAAGCCTTTTTGTATGCCAAAGTGTAAGGAAATGCCTCCTTGGCATGGTTGCCCCCTGACTTTTTGCCTTTGCTGATGCTATGTTTACAATTGAAAGTGTGCTGAGGCCTGCTAACCAGGTCCCAGCACCAGTGTTCTTTCCCTAACCTGTACTTTTGTATCCACAATTGGCAGACCCTGGCATCCAGATAAGTCCCTTGTAACTGGTACTTCTAGTACCAAGGGCCCTGATGCCAAGGAAGGTCTCTAAGGGCTGCAGCATGACTTATGCCACCCTGGAGACCTCTCACTCAGCACAGACACACTGCTTGCCAGCTTGTGTGTGCTAGTGAGGACAAAACGAGTAAGTCGACATGGCACTCCCCTCAGGGTGCCATGCCAGCCTCTCACTGCCTATGCAGTATAGGTAAGACACCCCTCTAGCAGGCCTTACAGCCCTAAGGCAGGGTGCACTATACCATAGGTGAGGGTACCAGTGCATGAGCATGGTACCCCTACAGTGTCTAAACAAAACCTTAGACATTGTAAGTGCAGGGTAGCCATAAGAGTATATGGTCTGGGAGTCTGTCAAACACGAACTCCACAGCACCATAATGGCTACACTGAAAACTGGGAAGTTTGGTATCAAACTTCTCAGCACAATAAATGCACACTGATGCCAGTGTACATTTTATTGTAAAATACACCACAGAGGGCACCTTAGAGGTGCCCCCTGAAACTTAACCGACTGTCTGTGTAGGCTGACTAGTTCCAGCAGCCTGCCACACCAGAGACATGTTGCTGGCCCCATGGGGAGAGTGCCTTTGTCACTCTGAGGCCAGTAACAAAGCCTGCACTGGGTGGAGATGCTAACACCTCCCCCAGGCAGGAGCTGTGACACCTGGCGGTGAGCCTCAAAGGCTCACCCCTTTGTCACAGCCCAGCAGGGCACTCCAGCTTAGTGGAGTTGCCCGCCCCCTCCGGCCACGGCCCCCACTTTTGGCGGCAAGGCTGGAGGGAACAAAGAAAGCAACAAGGAGGAGTCACTGGCCAGTCAGGACAGCCCCTAAGGTGTCCTGAGCTGAAGTGACTCTAACTTTTAGAAATCCTCCATCTTGCAGATGGAGGATCCCCCCAATAGGGTTAGGATTGTGACCCCCTCCCCTTGGGAGGAGGCACAAAGAGGGTGTACCCACCCTCAGGGCTAGTAGCCATTGGCTACTAACCCCCCAGACCTAAACACGCCCTTAAAATTAGTATTTAAGGGCTACCCTGAACCCTAGAAAATTAGATTCCTGCAACTACAAGAAGAAGGACTGCCTAGCTGAAAACCCCTGCAGAGGAAGACCAGAAGACGACAACTGCCTTGGCTCCAGAAACTCACCGGCCTGTCTCCTGCCTTCCAAAGATCCTGCTCCAGCGACGCCTTCCAAAGGGACCAGCGACCTCGACATCCTCTGAGGACTGCCCCTGCTTCGAAAAGACAAGAAACTCCCGAGGACAGCGGACCTGCTCCAAGAAAAGCTGCAACTTTGTTTCCAGCAGCTTTAAAGAACCCTGCAAGCTCCCCGCAAGAAGCGTGAGACTTGCAACACTGCACCCGGCGACCCCGACTCGGCTGGTGGCGATCCAACACCTCAGGAGGGACCCCAGGACTACTCTGAGACTGTGAGTACAAAAACCTGTCCCCCCTGAGCCCCCACAGCGCCGCCTGCAGAGGGAATCCCGAGGCTTCCCCTGACCGCGACTCTTTTGAATCCAAAGTCCCGACACCTGGGAGAGACCCTGCACCCGCAGCCCCCAGGACCTGAAGGACCGGACTTTCACTGGAGGAGTGACCCCCAGGAGTCCCTCTCCCTTGACCAAGTGGAGGTTTCCCCGAGGAACCCCCCCCTTGCCTGCCTGCAGCGCTGAAGAGATCCCTAGATCTCCCATTGACTTCCATTACAAACCCGACGCTTGTTTCTACACTGCACCCGGCCGCCCCCGCGCTGCTGAGGGTGAAATTTCTGTGTGGGCTTGTGTCCCCCCCGGTGCCCTACAAAACCCCCCTGGTCTGCCCTCCGAAGACGCGGGTACTTACCTGCAAGCAGACCGGAACCGGGGCACCCCCTTCTCTCCATTCTAGCCTATGTGTTTTGGGCACCACTTTGAACTCTGCACCTGACCGGCCCTGAGCTGCTGGTGTGGTGACTTTGGGGTTGCTCTGAACCCCCAACGGTGGGCTACCTTGGACCAAGAACTAAGCCCTGTAAGTGTCTTACTTACCTGGTTAACCTAACAAATACTTACCTCCCCTAGGAACTGTGAAAATTGCACTAAGTGTCCACTTTTAAAACAGCTATTTGTGAATAACTTGAAAAGTATACATGCAATTTTGATGATTTGAAGTTCCTAAAGTACTTACCTGCAATACCTTTCGAATGAGATATTACATGTAGAATTTGAACCTGTGGTTCTTAAAATAAACTAAGAAAAGATATTTTTCTATACAAAAACCTATTGGCTGGATTTGTCTCTGAGTGTGTGTACCTCATTTATTGTCTGTGTATGTACAACAAATGCTTAACACTACTCCTTGGATAAGCCTACTGCTCGACCACACTACCACAAAATAGAGCATTAGTATTATCTCTTTTTGCCACTATCTTACCTCTAAGGGGAACCCTTGGACTCTGTGCATGCTATTCCTTACTTTGAAATAGCACATACAGAGCCAACTTCCTACATTGGTGGATCAGCGGTGGGGTACAAGACTTTGCATTTGCTGGACTACTCAGCCAATACCTGATCACACGACAAATTCCAAAATTGTCATTAGAAATTCATTTTTGCAATTTGAAATTTTTCTAAATTCTTAAAAGTCCTGCTAGGGCATTGTGTGTTAAGTCCCTGTTTAGCATTGTCTTTTTAGAGTTTAAAAGTTTGTTAAAAGTTTGAATTAGATTCTAGAAACAGTTTTAGATTCTTAAAAAAGTATTCCAACTCTTAGCAGAATAATGTCTGATACAGAGATGCAGGTGGTGGAACTCGACACCACACCTTACCTCCATCTTAAGATGAGGGAGCTAAGGTCTCTCTGTAATATCAAAAAAATAACCATTGGCTCCAGACCTACCAAAATTCAGCTCCAGGAGCTGTTGGCAGAGTTTGAAAAAGCCAACCCCTCTGATGATGACCTCACAGAGGAAGAAATTAGTGTCTTGGAGGCCAATGTCCCTCCTCCAGTCCTAAATAGGGAGAACAGGACCCCTCAAGTCCTGTCTCCAACTGTGTTAGTCAGAAATAGTGAGTCCCTCACAGGAGGGTCCCACATTTCTGAAATCACTGAGGATGCTCTCAGTGAAGATGACCTCCTGTTAGCCAGGATGGCCAAAAGATTGGCTTTAGAGAGACAGCTCCTAGCCATAGAAAGGGAAAGACAAGAGATGGGCCTAGGACCCATCAATGGTGGCAGCAATATAAATAGGGTCAGAGATTCTCCTGACATGTTAAAAATCCCCAAAGGGATTGTGACAAAATATGAAGATGGTGATGACATCACCAAATGGTTCACAGCTTTTGAGAGGGCTTGTGTAACCAGAAAAGTGAACAGATCTCACTGGGGTGCTCTCCTTTGGGAAATGTTCACTGGAAAGTGTAGGGATAGACTCCTCACACTCTCTGGAAAAGATGCAGAATCTTATGACCTCATGAAGGGTACCCTGATTGAGGGCTTTGGATTCTCCACTGAGGAGTACAGGATTAGGTTCAGGGGGGCTCAAAAATCCTCGAGCCAGACCTGGGTTGACTTTGTTGACTACTCAGTGAAAACACTAGATGGTCTGATTCAAGGCAGTGGTGTAAGTAATTATGATGGGCTGTACAATTTATTTGTGAAAGAACACCTATTGAGTAATTGTTTCAATGATAAACTGCATCAGCATCTGGTAGACCTAGGACCAATTTCTCCCCAAGAATTGGGAAAGAAGGCGGACCATTGGGTCAAGACAAGGGTGTCCAAGACTTCAACAGGGGGTGACCAAAAGAAAGGGGTCACAAAGACTCCCCAGGGGAAGGGTGATGAGACAACCAAAACTAAAAATAGTAAAGAGTCTTCTACAGGCCCCCAAAAACCTGCACAGGAGGGTGGGCCCAGAGCCTCTTCACAAAACAATGGGTACAAGGGTAAAAACTTTGATCCCAAAAAGGCCTGGTGTCATAGCTGTAAACAGCATGGACACCAAACTGGAGACAAGGCCTGTCCCTAGAAAGGTTCCACTCCAAACTCCCATCCAGGTAACACTGGTATGGCTAGTCTCCAAGTGGGATCAACAGTGTGCCCAGAGCAAATCAGGGTCCACACTGAAGCTACTCTAGTTTCTGAGGGTGGGGTGGATTTAGCCACACTAGCTGTCTGGCCGCCTAACATGCAAAAATACAGACAGCAACTCTTAATTAATGGGACTAGAATAGAGGGCCTGAGGGATACAGGTGCCAGTGTCACCATGGTGACAGAGAAACTGGTTTCCCCTGGCCAATACCTGACTGGAAAAACGTACACAGTCACCAACGCTGACAATCAGAGAAAAGTACATCCCATGGCAATGGTTACTTTAGAATGGGGAGGGGTCAATGGCCTGAAACAGGTGGTGGTCTCCTCAAATATCCCAGTGGACTGTCTGCTTGGAAATGACCTGGAGTCCTCAGCATGGGCTGAGGTAGAACTAAAAACCCATGCAGCAATGCTGGGTATCCCTGAACTGGTGTGTGTGAAAACAAGAGCACAATGCAAGGCACAGGGTGAACAAGTAGAGCTGGAGTCTGGAAGAATGGCCCAGCCTACCAAGAGAACAGGAAAGTCAGTTGGGAAACCAACTACAACACAGCAAAAGAAAGGGAACCTCTCTTCTCAGGAAGAAGTTCTGCCCTCTGAGGGAACTGAGCCTTTGGAGCTTGAACCTTATCAGGTTGAGCTCTTAGGCCCAGGGGGACCCTCAAGGGAGGAGCTGTGTAAGGGACAAGAAACCTGTCCCTCTCTTGAATGCCTTAGGCAGCAAGCTGCTGAAGAGTCCAAAGGCAAGAAAAATGGAACGCATAGGGTCTATTGGGAAGATGGACTCCTGTACACTGAGGCCAGAGACCCCAAACCTGGTGCCACTAGGAGAGTGGTAGTGCCTCAGCTGTTCAGGAAGTTCATCCTAACATTGGCCCATGACATTCCCCTTGCTGGACATTTGGGACAAACCAAGACGTGGGAGAGGTTAGTCAACCACTTCTACTGGCCCAATATGTCCAACATGGTTAAGGAGTTTTGCCTCTCCTGCCCCACCTGTCAAGCCAGTGGTAAGACAGGTGGGCATCCAAAGGCCCCCCTCATTCCACTTCCAGTGGTGGGGGTTCCCTTTGAAAGAGTGGGTGTGGACATAGTTGGTCCACTAGAACCTCCCACAGCCTCAGGAAATATGTATATCCTGGTAGTAGTGGATCATGCTACCAGGTATCCTGAAGCTATTCCCCTTAGGTCGACTACTGCCCCTGCAGTAGCCAAGGCCCTCATTGGTATCTTTACCAGAGTGGGTTTCCCTAAGGAGGTGGTGTCTGACAGAGGTACCAACTTCATGTCAGCATACCTAAAGCACATGTGGAATGAGTGTGGGGTGACTTATAAATTCACTACACCATACCATCCACAAACTAATGGCTTAGTTGAGAGATTCAACAAGACATTAAAGGGCATGATCATGGGGCTCCCAGAAAAACTCAAAAGGAGATGGGATGTCCTCTTGCCATGTCTGCTTTTTGCTTAAAGAGAGGTGCCACAGAAGGGAGTAGGATTCTCACCCTTTGAACTTCTGTTTGGTCATCCTGTAAGGGGACCACTTGCCCTTGTTAAAGAAGGCTGGGAGAGACCTCTCCATGAGCCTAAACAGGACATAGTGGACTATGTACTTGGCCTTCGCTCTAGAATGGCAGAGTACATGGAAAAGGCAACCAAAAACCTTGAGGCCAGCCAACAGCTCCAGAAGTTTTGGTATGACCAAAAGGCTGCACTGGTTGAGTTCCAACCAGGGCAGAAAGTCTGGGTTCTGGAGCCTGTGGCTCCCAGGGCACTCCAGGACAAATGGAGTGGCCCTTACCCAGTACTAGAAAGGAAGAGTCAGGTCACCTACCTGGTGGACCTGGGCACAAGCAGGAGCCCCAAGAGGGTGATCCATGTAAACCGCCTTAAGCTCTTCCACGACAGGGCTGATGTCAATCTGTTGATGGTAACAGATGAGGATCAGGAGGCAGAGAGTGAACCTCTCCCTGATCTTCTGTCATCAGACCCAAAAGATGGCACAGTAGATGGAGTGATCTACTCAGACACCCTCTCTGGCCAACAGCAAGCTGATTGTAGGAGAGTCCTACAACAGTTTCCTGAACTCTTCTCCTTAACCCCTGGTCAGACACACCTGTGTACCCATGATGTGGACACAGGAGACAGCATGCCTGTCAAAAACAAAATCTTTAGACAGTCTGACCATGTTAAGGAAAGCATCAAGGTGGAAGTCCACAAGATGCTGGAATTGGGAGTAATTGAGCGCTCTGACAGCCCCTGGGCTAGCCCAGTGGTCTTAGTCCCCAAACCTCACACCAAAGATGGAAAGAAAGAGATGAGGTTTTGTGTGGACTACAGAGGGCTCAATTCTGTCACCAAGACAGATGCTCATCCAATTCCAAGAGCTGATGAGCTCATAGATAAATTGGGTGCTGCCAAATTCTTAAGTACCTTTGACTTGACAGCAGGGTACTGGCAAATAAAAATGGCACCTGGAGCAAAAGAGAAAACAGCATTCTCCACACCTGATGGGCATTATCAGTTTACTGTTATGCCCTTTGGTTTAAAGAATGCCCCTGCCACCTTCCAAAGGTTGGTGAATCAAGTCCTTGCTGGCTTGGAGTCCTTTAGCACAGCTTATCTTGATGATATTGCTGTCTTTAGCTCCACCTGGCAGGATCACCTGGTCCACCTGAAGAAGGTTTTGAAGGCTCTGCAATCTGCAGGCCTCTCTATCAAGGCATCCAAATGCCAGATAGGGCAGGGAACTGTGGTTTACTTGGGACACCTTGTAGGTGGAGGCCAAGTTCAGCCACTCCAACCCAAGATCCAGACTATTCTGGACTGGGTAGCTCCAAAAACCCAGACTCAAGTCAGGGCATTCCTTGGCTTGACTGGGTATTACAGGAGGTTTGTGAAGGGATATGGATCCATTGTGACAGCCCTCACTGAACTCTCCTCCAAGAAAATGCCCAAGAAAGTGAACTGGACTGTAGAATGCCAACAGGCCTTTGACACCCTGAAACAAGCAATGTGCTCAGCACCAGTTCTAAAAGCTCCAGATTATTCTAAGCAGTTCATTGTGCAGACTGATGCCTCTGAACATGGGATAGGGGCAGTTTTGTCCCAAACAAATGATGATGGCCTTGACCAGCTTGTTGCTTTCATTAGCAGGAGGTTACTCCCCAGGGAGCAGCGTTGGAGTGCCATTGAGAGGGAGGCCTTTGCTGTGGTTTGGTCCCTGAAGAAGCTGAGACCATACCTCTTTGGGACTCACTTCCTAGTTCAAACTGACCACAGACCTCTCAAATGGCTGATGCAAATGAAAGGTGAAAATCCTAAACTGTTGAGGTGGTCCATCTCCCTACAGGGAATGGACTTTATAGTGGAACACAGACCTGGGACTGCCCATGCCAATGCAGATGGCCTTTCCAGGTTCTTCCACTTAGAAAATGAAGACTCTCTTGGGAAAGGTTAGTCTCATCCTCTTTCGTTTGGGGGGGGGGTTGTGTAAGGAAATGCCTCCTTGGCATGGTTGCCCCCTGACTTTTTGCCTTTGCTGATGCTATGTTTACAATTGAAAGTGTGCTGAGGCCTGCTAACCAGGCCCCAGCACCAGTGTTCTTTCCCTAACCTGTACTTTTGTATCCACAATTGGCAGACCCTGGCATCCAGATAAGTCCCTTGTAACTGGTACTTCTAGTACCAAGGGCCCTGATGCCAAGGAAGGTCTCTAAGGGCTGCAGCATGACTTATGCCACCCTGGAGACCTCTCACTCAGCACAGACACACTGCTTGCCAGCTTGTGTGTGCTAGTGAGGACAAAACGAGTAAGTCGACATGGCACTCCCCTCAGGGTGCCATGCCAGCCTCTCACTGCCTATGCAGTATAGGTAAGACACCCCTCTAGCAGGCCTTACAGCCCTAAGGCAGGGTGCACTATACCATAGGTGAGGGTACCAGTGCATGAGCATGGTACCCCTACAGTGTCTAAACAAAACCTTAGACATTGTAAGTGCAGGGTAGCCATAAGAGTATATGGTCTGGGAGTCTGTCAAACACGAACTCCACAGCACCATAATGGCTACACTGAAAACTGGGAAGTTTGGTATCAAACTTCTCAGCACAATAAATGCACACTGATGCCAGTGTACATTTTATTGTAAAATACACCACAGAGGGCACCTTAGAGGTGCCCCCTGAAACTTAACCGACTGTCTGTGTAGGCTGACTAGTTCCAGCAGCCTGCCACACCAGAGACATGTTGCTGGCCCCATGGGGAGAGTGCCTTTGTCACTCTGAGGCCAGTAACAAAGCCTGCACTGGGTGGAGATGCTAACACCTCCCCCAGGCAGGAGCTGTGACACCTGGCGGTGAGCCTCAAAGGCTCACCCCTTTGTCACAGCCCAGCAGGGCACTCCAGCTTAGTGGAGTTGCCCGCCCCCTCCGGCCACGGCCCCCACTTTTGGCGGCAAGGCTGGAGGGAACAAAGAAAGCAACAAGGAGGAGTCACTGGCCAGTCAGGACAGCCCCTAAGGTGTCCTGAGCTGAAGTGACTCTAACTTTTAGAAATCCTCCATCTTGCAGATGGAGGATCCCCCCAATAGGGTTAGGATTGTGACCCCCTCCCCTTGGGAGGAGGCACAAAGAGGGTGTACCCACCCTCAGGGCTAGTAGCCATTGGCTACTAACCCCCCAGACCTAAACACGACCTTAAAATTAGTATTTAAGGGCTACCCTGAACCCTAGAAAATTAGATTCCTGCAACTACAAGAAGAAGGACTGCCTAGCTGAAAACCCCTGCAGAGGAAGACCAGAAGACGACAACTGCCTTGGCTCCAGAAACTCACCGGCCTGTCTCCTGCCTTCCAAAGATCCTGCTCCAGCGACGCCTTCCAAAGGGACCAGCGACCTCGACATCCTCTGAGGACTGCCCCTGCTTCGAAAAGACAAGAAACTCCCGAGGACAGCGGACCTGCTCCAAGAAAAGCTGCAACTTTGTTTCCAGCAGCTTTAAAGAACCCTGCAAGCTCCCCGCAAGAAGCGTGAGACTTGCAACACTGCACCCGGCGACCCCGACTCGGCTGGTGGCGATCCAACACCTCAGGAGGGACCCCAGGACTACTCTGAGACTGTGAGTACAAAAACCTGTCCCCCCTGAGCCCCCACAGCGCCGCCTGCAGAGGGAATCCCGAGGCTTCCCCTGACCGCGACTCTTTTGAATCCAAAGTCCCGACACCTGGGAGAGACCCTGCACCCGCAGCCCCCAGGACCTGAAGGACCGGACTTTCACTGGAGGAGTGACCCCCAGGAGTCCCTCTCCCTTGACCAAGTGGAGGTTTCCCCGAGGAACCCCCCCCTTGCCTGCCTGCAGCGCTGAAGAGATCCCTAGATCTCCCATTGACTTCCATTACAAACCCGACGCTTGTTTCTACACTGCACCCGGCCGCCCCCGCGCTGCTGAGGGTGAAATTTCTGTGTGGGCTTGTGTCCCCCCCGGTGCCCTACAAAACCCCCCTGGTCTGCCCTCCGAAGACGCGGGTACTTACCTGCAAGCAGACCGGAACCGGGGCACCCCCTTCTCTCCATTCTAGCCTATGTGTTTTGGGCACCACTTTGAACTCTGCACCTGACCGGCCCTGAGCTGCTGGTGTGGTGACTTTGGGGTTGCTCTGAACCCCCAACGGTGGGCTACCTTGGACCAAGAACTAAGCCCTGTAAGTGTCTTACTTACCTGGTTAACCTAACAAATACTTACCTCCCCTAGGAACTGTGAAAATTGCACTAAGTGTCCACTTTTAAAACAGCTATTTGTGAATAACTTGAAAAGTATACATGCAATTTTGATGATTTGAAGTTCCTAAAGTACTTACCTGCAATACCTTTCGAATGAGATATTACATGTAGAATTTGAACCTGTGGTTCTTAAAATAAACTAAGAAAAGATATTTTTCTATACAAAAACCTATTGGCTGGATTTGTCTCTGAGTGTGTGTACCTCATTTATTGTCTATGTGTATGTACAACAAATGCTTAACACTACTCCTTGGATAAGCCTACTGCTCGACCACACTACCACAAAATAGAGCATTAGTATTATCTCTTTTTGCCACTATCTTACCTCTAAGGGGAACCCTTGGACTCTGTGCATGCTATTCCTTACTTTGAAATAGCACATACAGAGCCAACTTCCTACACAAAGCTTGTGCTTTCATGGAATGGACGAGATAAAACAATCCTTATAGTCTGCTCTTCAGCCATACTCCAGCAAAAATATCCCTGTTGCTGTGCCTTTACAACACGTTACATGAGGTGGGAGCAGCACTGCATGGGGGTAGACGGAAAGATATTTGAGGGTTGAAGCAGCACACAAGGGAGAGGTATACAAAACATGCACTCATGGGGTACTAAGTGAGGGGGAGAAAAAAGAAGTATTTAATTAAGTGGGATCAGTGAAAAGATGGTAAGCGGTAGGCAGGCTGTAAGCCCATTGCCTATCTTTTCCAGTCGGACAGCTTGGGTTGTTTGGTAGGCTTGACCTCAAAAGGAAAAAAGTGGACTTGTCATCAGTGGTTAATTTTTTCAATCTAATTTTCTAAGTGATATAGCTATGCTTAATATTACTACAAAATTGCGTTTGACACTTGCTAAGTTGATTCTGTTTTTATTTAAAACCTTTACAGACTTTCAAAATGAGTGTACCCAGCCATGGACAGGGGTGTGTGTTTATCTAGAGGATGTGAAGTCAAGAATTAATGCAAACCTCAGATCTCTTTGTCTAAGCAGAGAAATTAAGCCACAATGGCTTTTCCCAAGAACCCTCTCATCGAGGCTGGTTGTCTTTCGAATATACCAACCCCAGATAGTCACTCGAAAAGAGAAATTACCTAGCACAAACGTAACTCTTAAGACCTTATTGGTTGTAATCTCATGTGTTGGCCAAAATACTGTGATGTCAAGCTACTGATTTGAAGGCCCCCTGTTTGTCTTAGCCCATTACCAAAAAAATCAAATGTGTAACTAAACACCTTAGAATCTATTGTCTGAATAGCGAAAACATGTTACATACTGCAGTACATTTTCCAGTTTTATTCTGCCTGTGTGTAATGGCATAACTGAAAATCAAATGATCACCCATCTTTTATTGTCACTTTCGTGACTCAAAACCATGATTAGTCTGGTAGTTTCTGCATACACATCATCTGCGTTCTAGCACATTCATCAGGGCATTTGCTTAATCGATGAAAGAAAACAGGAATACAAATCCTGTCCATTCGTAGGAATCATCCTCAATGCTATTGATGTCTTACACCTCTGCTTTTTAAACAAAAATTATTCACTTAAAAGGAACAAAGGTAGGCAAGACGGCGGCTAATAGAGTCTCTGCTATAAGTTCCTTTATGCAGAGAAACTGAAGGTGTCCTGAGCCCATTCTGAGATCACTTTGGTTCCTGTCTTGTTGGGAAGATGATGTGGATAATGGTCCTTGAACAGATGGCTTTCTTTCCTACTTGCGGGTTGGATTGAGCAGTTCTGATTTCAGGGGTGAATGATATTGCTCCAGGTCATGGGAGCCTAGGTGAAGGACTACATTCTGGTTGGAGGAATGCATGCGCTTTTTTTGCATTCATTATCCGCCGGGGACTGAAGAGTAGTCCGAATTGAATCTAAGATTGTTTGGTGCTGTGGAAAACAGGAGGAATTCACTCTTTGTCAAGGTGGCCTTCAGATAGTAATTATCAAAATCGGGATTATCTAAATGCTGGTGTTGAGCTATTAAATGTTGCCAGTTGCAGGGATTTTGAGATGTAGTTGAGGGCTGTCTGTGTATTTAGAGCTCTTAAAGTTGTTGGTAGGTATTGATACAAAGGGTCACAAGTATAGGCTGAAGTTGATAGGCTGAGGATTAAACCTTGGAGTATTCCGCAATAGCCTGTCAGTTTGTAGAATGTTATGGTTCGTATTTGAACTGGTGTCAGTTCATGAGGTAGGAGGCGAACCGTTTCTGTACTGTCTGGGAAGCACAAGCTCCCTTCCCGCGTGTGGTTCAATGCAAAAGAGCCAACCGGGGTGAAGGCTGCAAATGTTGAACAGGATCATTAGGGAAGGTATTTTATTTGTATTTTTATTTTATCAGGGGCTTCGTGGTTTACAGGGCAGATAGGTGTATGTGCTGCAGTTATGCCTGAAGCCAGAGTTGTAGAAGACTCTTCTGGTTGATGCATTGGTTAGCGACTGCTTTCTCAATGACTTTTTATATGAAAAAAACATGTGGATGACGGGTCGTAAGGTAGTGAAATTATTTAGGTACAGGGTCTGTTACTTCAGCAATGTAGCATTTTTGGACGGCGATGGGGAAGGTTCCTTAGCCGAATGAGAAGTTAACGTTGTTGTGGAGTGGTGTTGGGGGAATCTCCTCATACAAATTTGATAGTAGATACTGGTTCATAGGTGGTGGCCTTGAGTGAGTTCATGATGTGAGTTCAGCGAGTGAGAGTGTGAAAGGCTCTCTACTTATGGATGGTGCGGTGGGGAGAGGAGGATATTTTTCAATTCTGTAAGCCTTAATCATTATTATAAATAATAATGAAGTAGTAGTCTGTAGTAAATTACAGTTTATGCCGATGTCACTGTTCAAGCAGAGCGTAGGCAGATCAACAATACATGCCCATTCAAGTGCACCTTAAACAGATTAGACAGTAATTACACATGAAACAGGTGGTTCTGTTCATAAGACAAACTGCTAAGGATACTTTTTCACTTAAGGTGATCATTTAACAGATTAAGTAGTGTAGTTGGTACTGCATGTTGAAAGCAGCTTAAGAGAATACTCCGATTTTGTTGGCACATAGAAGCTGGATGGTGGTTGGTATGGATCATTGCCTGGCATGTCTTCATGTTGCCAGGCAAATGTTCATTTGATCTCAAAAGCAATGATACCATTTTAAGATTTTACTTGGCTGTAAGATTATAGTACAGCCTCAGGATATACCCTGCAGAGTGTAACCAGCATTGGGCGTCTTTTTCTTCATTCTTGTCATGGGTGTTGGGTATCAATCCCTTCCCTCTGAGTTGGTTATTACTCCATTTTACAAGATTGTAGCGGGAACTTTATACTTGGAAGGGACACTTGTTTAAAAGTACTGTACTAATGAATGAAGTTGCAGAAACATTCTACCTAGTTTAAGCATTTAAGACTTAGGGCCTCATTCCAAACCTGGCGGTCATAGACCGCCAGGATGGCTGTCCACGGAAGCACCGCCAACAGGCTGGCGGTGCTTCATGTGGAATTCCGACCATGGCTGTAAAGCCGCGGTTGCCCAGCCGGGTCCGGCGGTTTCCCGCCGGATTAGCCCCAGCTGGGAGAATCCTCCATGGCGGCGCTGCAAGCAGCGCCGCCATGGGGATTCTGACCCCCTTCCCACCAGCCTGTTTCTGGCGGTTTTCACCGCCAGAAACAGGATGGCGGGAACGGGTATCGTGGGGGCCCCTGCACTGCCCATGCCACTGGCATGGGCAGTGCAGGGGCCCCAGCATGATTTTCACTGTCTGCATAGCAGACAGTGAAAATCGCGACTGGTGCAACTGCACCCATCGCACCCCTGCAACACCGCCGGCTCCGTTCGGAGCCGGCTTCTGTGTTGCAGGGCCTTTCCCGCTGGGCCGGCAGCCCAGCGGGAAAGTCTGAATGGCCTCCGCGGTCTTTTGACCGCGTAGCGGCCAATTGGCGGTTTCCGCTTGGCGGGCGGCGCCCGCCAATATTGGAATGACCCCCTTAGTCTCATTTGTGAGAAGCTGACAATTATTGCTCAGATATGGGTCTTTTTGGGAGTGGGATTTCTATGTGCCTAGCTCATTTATCTGATACGAACATAAGAATCCAAGCACTTAATCTGTGAGATTTACTTCATCCTTGCTGTGCATTGCTACAAGATGATGATAAATATTTGAGGAGATTTCCACAATTTACATTGTGCTGTCTGTTGGATTATTTCATCACTGCATTTCCTGTAAATTTACAACTATAAATTTCTTTAAATTAGTAATCCGTTCAGGGATGTATGTGAAAGATTGTTCTGTTGTGGCACTTATGGTACGCAAACCCTTGGCCTTGCCAGGTACTTGAGACAGAGTTAATGGTTAAGTAGTTCATTTATAACATTTGGGTACTTATTTAAAAGCGTAATTTACATCACTAATGTGGGTTTAGTTAGTGACAAACGTCACAAATTTTGTAAGAATATTTTAGGCTGTGCAACAATTATTCCCAGCAAACCTACTATTTTGTGATCTCTTCATCTGTTTTGTTTTATATTTTTTTTCTAGTTTTGAGGTCAAGAATGTTTTTCTACTTTACAAATGATGTTTTGGGCCAGGCCTCCACTGTTAACTCTAGATTCATTGTTTGCCGAACCTGTGGTGGGCTGTAATCACGCTGTTTCAGGGAGTGCCAGTGCTTGCAAGTGCCAGTTCCCTCCTAATGACTGGTCTCTGAAGTGGTTGATGATGTAAGGTTTTCATCTTGTTTGTATGTGCTTGGCTAAGGGAACCACTTTACTTTTCTTTCCTCTAGTCTCCCATGTTTGATGGCAAAGTGCCTCATTGGCATCACTACTCTTGTTTCTGGAAGCGTGCCCGTGTCGTCTCCCACACAGATATCGATGGTTTTCCAGAGCTGCGATGGGAAGATCAGGAAAAGATTAAGAAGGCAATTGAAACTGGTGGAGCTGGAGCAGGTATTGGACACCTATTTGTATCATTGTCATGTGTCAAAAAAAAGTGGCGACATGGATTAGGGTCCGTTGCCGTACACTTTTAATTTCACATTTTATTTCTCCTAGTTGAGTAGAACTAAAAACTCATCCAAGATGGTCTTGGTTAGGTCATGGATCATGTTTTTAACGTTACTGCGTGTTAAAATACTCTAGCTAGGACGTTTCTACTTTTAACATTTTGTTATACTATTGCAGTAGTACCAGTAGAGGTAAAATGTTGTAGTGGTATTAAAAAAAAAAAATCTATTGTTCAACAGTTAGCGGAAGCTTTACCTGTCCTTGCTATACTAAAGAATTGTTTCCCTCGCTTTCCATGCCTGGTGAGTCTCATGTTGCTGAAAGTTGGGAGCAGGAAACCTTTTTGGTGATCATTGCTTTGGAATTGTTTGGACTCAGTTCTAAACTCGTTGCACTTGCTTGAGTTGTACTACTCCTGTGTTAAAGATCATCAGAAGTGAGTGGTTGGAAGTGGAGCTGAAAGTGACACAAAACAGGAAAGCCACAGTGCTTTGGGCACGGGCCTTGCAAGTGCCTTGTTGCTTTCTCTAACTAACCCTGATAACGCAGACCTGTCCCTCCCACCCCAGCTGTGGAGATCTCAGGTGGGTTGGTTGAAAGAGCCAGAATACTGGATGTTAAGCCTCTGCAAGTTTTGTTCTTCATGAGGTTGCAGTTATACAGCATAGCTTTCTGGACCCCTTGTTGACCCCAGGCACTACATATGCACTGATTATAGTGTTTACACCCCCCTCAAAAAACACACAAACCGCCTCCCATGCCGTGTCAATTCTTTGACAAAAGAAACATATGTTACACTTTTTTTGTAGAAGGAATTGCAGAAGCAGACATTGCTTCCCTGTCAGCCACTCCTGGCTCCCACCTGCCTGCCAGTGTCTGCTACTTGTTCTCATCATAATCTGTAAATTTATATAGCAACATTACTCGGAGTGACTCTTGGCACTCGTCATTTTATCAAGGAGCCTAGAAGAGAAGTTAAGTGCTTTCCAGAATGCTAAGTAGTTTGATGTTAACCTCCAGAGATTTGGTGAGCAAGTTGCAAGACTCTGGTTTTGGGCCTGAGAAGGCTGTACCACCCTTACCTTTAAGTTTTACTATTTAAATTCATAGAAGATGTTTTCACCTTGGCTGCAAAGTAGTCTGCTGGAAACATAAGGGACACACAATTGGACAGCTACAGTGGAGGGGTTATATCATTTACACACTTGAACATCCACTCGGCTACTTGGATAGTAATGTTGTTCCGGACTGCTAGCCAGTGTAATGATCTTCTGGCCAATTATATGTAATCTCTTCAGCTTGGCTAGAGGTAACTCTGACTGCCTGATACTGATCCTTCTGCAGGCAAACCAGACATGCAGACAGTTGCAGTAATCCAATCTATAATTAATAGCTGCTCCTAACGACAAGACTTTATGCGAAGAAAGAAGGCACAAGTTTGCCAGTTGGTGGGGGAAAAATCAACTGTTACCTACAATTACTTTTGCCAGAGTGCTGAGGGTCATTTTGGAGTCAAAAGTGAAATCTGTGTATGTATATGTGTGTGTGTTTTTTTTTTTTTTTTTTTTTTTTAACCTTCCTTGGAGCTTTGATATTTTGATCAACATCAAATATGAATAGAATGGGATGTGAGAGCAGATTGAAACTGCTCTCAGTCTCAACCATATTCACTTTTGTTTTAGTAGTATTCGTTTGGCAATAGCATCTATCCATTCTTGAAGATTTTTCAAGGTGATATGTAAGTTGTCAGTAGGAGGAGATCTCTAAAAAGTTTTATGTGGACCTCATTGTCATCACCATAACCCTGAGAGTTGTTAAAGATCTGAAGAAGTGGGGCTGCCAAGTTTTGGAAAGGACAAAGGATAGAGCTTCGTGAGAAAGAAGGGAGCCCTTTGTGTGCATTGAGAAAGAAAAAAGCTGAACCATTTAGTCATTTTGGAACCTGCATTTACATCTGTAGTCAACACACGCAAAATGATATGATGCTTTCTAGTTTTGAGTGCCTCCGACGGATCCAGCATAACCTGCAAATAAACAATCGCATCACCCATATATCTAAGAATATCATCCTAGAAGGCCTAAAGAACACTTCGGTGCAATGTTTAGGCTTTAACACATAATACAGAGGAGATAACTAAATTTCTGCATTGCAGGCTCTTCTGTAATGGTCATAAACATTCCCCGCTGCATGTATGGACCCTGGAACACTTCAAATACGTTCATTTCCAAATCAGTGGCGTAACAAAACTTGAGACCCCCTGCAAAGTGCCTTGGGGAGGCACCGTCCGTTAAGCCGCCCCGGAACCCAGTCAGGGGCCTGCCACCTGTGTACAATGTACTGTGCTGAGTGGGTCCTCCTAGAGCTTGGGGGCCCGCAGCACGGCAGGGGCTGCTGGGTCTTTGTTACGCCACTGGTCCAAATAGTTAAATACACATGGTGCTAATGTCCCTATATACTTCAGAAAGGCCTATCTAGTACAAGATGTTCTCCCAAATGTAGACTGGTGTTATGTTTACAATAATCCCTGAAAAGTTAAAGCAAGCAAAATCTTTTTATTTATTGAGGAAAAAGAGCAACCCATGAACGCTTTCAAATATGCTGTGCACCCTTTAAGAGGCCAGAGCTTCCACTTCCCATGGTGCACTGTACGAGCAGTTGCCTCCTTCAGTCAGTTATGTTTTTTTTCTGTCTCATTTGAGAATAATCCCAAAACACCTGGAAGTTTCCACCTCTTTTGTCCCAGGGTGTTTTCTCTCAGGAATAATTTTTACAGCTTCACTTGAGGCCTTTTACTTAACTTTAGCCCCCCCCCCCCCCCCCCCCCTCTATTTTTCCTACCAGGATGCCTTCACTATTTGTAAAGTGCACTTCGTATTGAAGAAAGAGGGCAGCTTCAGACCAACACTCGGTCTGTGGGGTGTTTCTACCATCCTCTCATTCGACAAATTAATGTGAATTCCCCCTTCAAGATTTCAAGGAAGACATTAAGGGACAGATAAAGCAAAAGGCTCAGAGGGAAATTTGAGGACATGATGGCGAAAGAAGGAAGGAGAAATGGGAGCGCTATGAACCCATCCAGGAAACCACCTCCCAAGTAGCTTTTAGCTTAAAAAGGTTTACCCAAAGTAAGATCTGAGGAGTCAAAAAATGACACAAAAAAACAGTAATCTATGTCACTCCCAACATTATTCATAGTCACAGTCGAGGATGTGAACAACAAGAGCTTTGGCACCTGCATGTTTGCAGTCAAAGGAAGAATCATTGCTGGCAAGACAGTCACAGGTTTGCTGCATTATCAGTGTCTAAGCACTGGAG
This sequence comes from Pleurodeles waltl, assembly GCF_031143425.1. Taxonomy (NCBI): domain Eukaryota; kingdom Metazoa; phylum Chordata; class Amphibia; order Caudata; family Salamandridae; genus Pleurodeles; species Pleurodeles waltl. Next base: position 1,763,880,544 of record NC_090444.1, read on the forward strand.
GTTGAGAGCCACAGGTTGAAAGCAGCTCTGTCACCGTCTGTTCGGAGGAACGACTATTACCCATCAAGAATAAGTGTGACAAGCTGATCAGCATTGGGGAAAGTAACAGCTCAGCAGATTTTGTCTCGCCGCCATTAAGTCCTATGTTTACATTGTCCCAAATGTGTGGTTGTACATAAGGCCTTTGCAATAGTGCCTCAAGCCGGTGGACACAAAATCAGGTGAGTTAGGATGACTGACTGACGCTAACTGTATCATCAAAACAGTCTGTACTGAGGTGTTACAGATGGCAGAACCGTGTTCCAAAGTATTTTTTGCAAGAAACCCCTTTACAAACAATGATCACAGATTCATTGTTAACCAGGTGGGGTGCTGTAAGGAAATGCCTCCTTGGCATGGTTACCTCCTGACTTTTTGCCTTTGCTGATGCTATGTTTTGAATTGAAAGTGTGCTGAGGCCTGCTAACCAGGCCCCAGCACCAGTGTTCTTTCCCTAACCTGTACTTTTGATTCCACAATTGGCACACCCTGGCATCCAGGTAAGTCCCTTGTAACTGGTACCCCTGGTACCAAGGGCCCTGATGCCAGGGAAGGTCTCTAAGGGCTGCAGCATATCTTATGCCATCCTGGGGACCCCTCACTCAGCACAGACACACTGCTTACCAGCTTGTGTGTGCTGGTGAGAACAAAACGAGTAAGTCGACATGGCACTCCCCTCAGGGTGCCATGCCAACCTCACACTGCCTATGCAGTATAGATAAGTCACCCCTCTAGTAGGCCTTACAGCCCTAAGGCAGGGTGCACTATACCATAGGTGAGGGCACCAGTGCATGAGCACTGTGCCCCTACAGTGTCTAAGCCAAACCTTAGACATTGTAAGTACAGGGTAGCCATAAGAGTATATGGTCTGGGAGTCTGTCAAACACGGACTCCATAGCACCATAATGGCTACACTGAACACTGGGAAGTTTGGTATCAAACTTCTCAGCACAATAAATGCACACTGATGCCAGTGTACATTTTATTGTAAAATACACCCCAGAGGGCACCTTAGAGGTGCCCCCTGAAACCTAATCCAACTACCCGTGTAGGCTGACTGGTTCTAGCAGCCTGCCACACTCGAGACATGTTGCTGGCCACATGGGGAGAGTGCCTTTGTCACTCTGTGGCCTGTAACAAAGCCTGCACTGGGTGGAGATGCTATCACCTCCCCCAGGCAGGAGCGGTAACACCTGGCGGTGAGCCTCAAAGGCTTACCCCCTTTGTTCCAGCACCGCAGGGCACTCCAGCTAGTGGAGTTGCCCGCCCCCTCCGGCCACGGCCCCACTTTTGGCGGCAAGGCCGGAGGAGATAATGAGAATAACAAGGAGGAGTCACTGGCCAGTCAGGACAGCCCCTAAGGTGTCCTGAGCTGAAGTGACTCTAACTTTTAGAAATCCTCCATCTTGCAGATGGAGGATTCCCCCAATAGGGATAGGAATGTGACCCTCTCCCCTTGGGAGGAGGCACAAAGAGGGTGTACCCACCCTCAGGGCTAGTAGCCATTGGCTACTAACCCCCCAGACCTAAACACGCCCTTAAATTTAGTATTTAAGGGCTTCCCTGAACCTAAGAATTTAGATTCCTGCAACTTACCGAAGAAGAAGACTGCTGAGCTGAAAACCCCTGCAGAAGAAGAAAGAAGACACCAACTGCTTTGGCCCCAGTCCTACCGGCCTGTCTCCTGCCTTCTAAAGAAACCTGCTCCAGCGACGCTTTCTCAAGGACCAGCGACCTCTGAATCCTCAGAGGACTGCCCTGCTTCAAGAGGAACACGAAACTCCAGAGGACAGCGGACCTGCTGCAAAAAGACTGCAACTTTGTTACAGAGGAGCAGATTTAAAGACCCCGGCAATCCCCGCAAGAAGCGTGAGACTTGCAACACTGCACCCGGCGACCCCGACTCGACTGGTGGAGAAACAACACCTCAGGGAGGACCATCCGGCGACTCCGAGACTGTGAGTAACCAAAGTTGTCCCCCCTGAGCCCCCACAGCGACGCCTGCAGAAGGAATCCCGAGGCTCCCCCTGACCGCGACTGCCTGACTCTAAAATCCCGACGGCTGGAAAAGACCCTGCACCCGCAGCCCCCAGCACCTGAAGGATCGGAACTTCAGTGCAGGAGTGACCCCCAGGAGGCCCTCACCCTTGCCCAGGTGGTGGCTACCCCGAGGAGCCCCCCCCTTGCCTGCCTGCACCGCTGAAGAGACCCCTTGGTCTCCCATTGATTTACATTGCGAACCCGACGCTTGTTTGCACACTGCACCCGGCCGCCCCCGCGCTGCTGAGGGTGTACTTTCTGTGTGGACTTGTGTCCCCCCCGGTGCCCTACAAAACCCTCCTGGTCTGCCCTCCGAAGACGCGGGTAGTTACCTGCTGGCAGACTGGAACCGGGGGCACCCCCTTCTCTCCATTGAAGCCTATGCGTTTTGGGCACCACTTTAAACTCTGCACCTGACCGGCCCTGAGCTGCTGGTGTGGTGACTTTGGGGTTGCTCTGAACCCCCAACGGTGGGCTACCTTGGACCCCAATCTTAACCCCGTAGGTGGTTTACTTACCTGCAAAAACTAACATTACTTTACCTCCCCCAGGAACTGTGAAAATTGCACTGTGTCCACTTTTAAAACAGCTTATTGTGTTTTATGTAAAAAGTATATATGCTACTGTGATTATTCAGAGTTCCTAAAGTACTTACCTGCAATACCTTTCAAATGAGATATTACATGTAGAATTTGAACCTGTGGTTCTTAAAATAAACTAAGAAAAGATATTTTTCTATAACAAAACCTATTGGCCTGGATTTGTCTCTGAGTGTGTGTTCCTCATTTATTGCCTGTGTGTATGTACAACAAATGCTTAACACTACTCCTTTGATAAGCCTACTGCTCGACCACACTACCACAAAATAGAGCATTAGTATTATCTCTTTTTGCCACTATCTTACCTCTAAGGGGAACCCTTGGACTCTGTGCATGCTATTCCTTACTTTGAAATAGCACATACAGAGCCAACTTCCTACATTGGTGGATCAGCGGTGGGGTACAAGACTTTGCATTTGCTGGACTACTCAGCCAATACCTGATCACACAACAAATTCCAAAAATTGTCATTAGAAATTGATTTTTGCAATTTGAGCTATTTTCTAAATTCTTAAAAGACCTGCTAGGGCCTTGTGTTAGATCCTGTTTAGCATTTCTTTTAGAGTTTAAAAGTTTGTGAAAGTTTGAATTAGAACCTAGAACTAGTTTTAGATTCTTAAAAAGTATTCCAACTTTTAGAAGCATAATGTCTAGTACAGAGATGAATGTGGTGGAACTCGACACCACCCCTTACCTCCATCTTAAGATGAGGGAGCTAAGGTCACTCTGTAAAATAAAGAAAATAACAATGGGCCCCAGACCTTCCAAACTACAGCTCCAGGAGCTTTTGGCAGAGTTTGAAAGAGCCAACCCCTCTGAGGATGGCAACACAGAGGATGAAGATAGTGACTTGGAGGGCAATTCCCCCCTCCAGTCCTACTTAGGGAGAACAGGGTTGCTCAAGCCTTGACTCCAAATATAATAGTCAGAGATGCTGTTTCCCTCACAGGAGAGACCAACATCTCTGAAATCACTGAGGATAACTCCTGTGAAGAGGACATCCAGTTAGCCAGGATGGCCAAAAGATTGGCTTTGGAACGACAGATCCTAGCCATAGAAAGGGAAAGACAAGAGATGGGCCTAGGACCCATCAGTGGTGGCAGCAACATAACTAGGGTCAGAGATTCTCCTGACATGTTGAAAATCCCTGAAGGGATTGTAACTAAATATGAAGATGGTGATGACATCACCAAATGGTTCACAGCTTTTGAGAGGGCTTGTGTAACCAGAAAAGTGAACAAATCTCACTGGGGTGCTCTCCTTTGGGAAATGTTCACTGGAAAGTGTAGGGATAGACTCCTCACACTCTCTGGAAATGATGCAGAATCTTATGACCTCATGAAGGGAACCCTGATTGAGGGCTTTGGATTCTCCACTGAGGAGTATAGGATTAGATTCAGGGGGGCTCAAAAATCCTCGAGGCAGACCTGGGTTGATTTTGTAGACTACTCAGTGAAAACACTGGACGGTTGGATACAAGGCAGTGGTGTAAATAATTATGATGGGCTGTACAATTTATTTGTGAAGGAACACCTGTTAAGTAATTGTTTCAATGATAAACTGCATCAGCATCTGGTAGACCTAGGACCAATTTCTCCCCAACAATTGGGAAAGAAGGTGGACCATTGGGTCAAGACTAGGGTGACCAAGACTTCCACAGGGGGTCACCAAAAGAAAGGGGTCACAAAGCCTCCCCAGGGGAAGAGTGTTGAGACAGCCAAAAATAAAAATAGTAAAGAGTCTTCTACAGGCCCCCAAAAACCTGCACAGGAGGGTGGGCCCAGAGCCTCTTCACAAACCAATTTTGGGTACAAGGGTAAAAACTTTGATCCCAAAAAGGCCTGGTGTCGTAGCTGTAATCAGCCTGGACACCAAACTGGAGACAAGGCCTGTCCCCAGAAAAATACCACTTCTAACTCCACTCCAGCTAAAACTGGAATGGCCAGTCTCCAAGTGGGATCAACAGTGTGCCCAGAGCAAATCAGGTGTCACACTGAAACTACATTAGTCTCTGACGGTGGGGTGGATTTAGCCACACTGGCTGCCTGGCCTCCTAACATGCAAAAATACAGGCAGCAGCTCTTAATTAATGGGACAAGTGTAGAAGGCCTGAGGGATACAGGTGCCAGTGTCACCATGGTGACAGAGAAACTGGTTTCCCCTGGTCAATACCTGGCTGGACAAACTTATCCAGTCACCAACGCTGACAATCAGACTAAAGTACATCCCATGGCTATGGTAACTTTAAAGTGGGAAGGGGTCAATGGCCTGAAACAGGTGGTGGTCTCCTCCAATATCCCAGTAGACTGTTTGCTTGGAAATGACCTGGAGTCCTCAGCATGGGCTGAGGTAGAACTAAAAACCCATGCAGCCATGCTGGGTATCCCTGAACTGGTGTGTCTCAAGACAAGGGCACAGTGCAAGGCTCAGGGTGAAAAAGTAGAGCTGGAGTCTGGAAAAAGGGCCCAGCCTACCAAGAGGAAAGGAAAGTCAGCTGGGAAACCAGCTGCAACACAACAACAAAAAGAGAACCTCTCTTCTCAGGAAGAAGTTCTGCCCTCTGAGGGAACTGAGCCCATGGAGCTAGAACCTTACCAGGTTGAGCTCTTAGGCCCAGGGGGACCCTCAAGGGAGCAGTTGTGTAAGGGGCAAGAAACCTGTCCCTCTCTTGAAGGCCTTAGGCAGCAAGCTGCTGAAGAGTCCAATGGCAAGAAAACTGGAACACATAGGGTCTATTGGGAAGATGGGCTCCTGTACACTGAGGCAAGAGATCCCAAACCTGGTGCCACTAGGAGAGTGGTAGTGCCTCAGGAGTTCAGAGAGTTCATACTGACCTTAGCCCATGATATTCCCCTTGCTGGGCATTTGTGACAAACCAAGACGTGGGAGAGACTAGTCAACCACTTCTACTGGCCCAACATGTCCCAGAAAGTTAAGGAGTTTTGTGTCTCCTGTACCACCTGTCAAGCCAGTGGTAAGACAGGTGGACATCCAAAGGCCCCCCTCATTCCACTTCCAGTGGTGGGGGTCCCCTTTGAAAGAGTGGGTGTGGACATAGTGGGTCCACTTGAACCTCCCACAGCCTCAGGAAATATGTACATCCTACTAGTAGTGGATCATGCTACTAGGTATCCTGAAGCTATTCCCCTTAGGTCGACTACTGCCCCTGCAGTAGCCAAGGCCCTCATTGGTATCTTTACCAGAGTGGGCTTCCCTAAGGAGGTGGTGTCTGACAGAGGTACCAACTTCATGTCAGCATACCTGAAACACATGTGGAATGAGTGTGGAGTGACTTATAAATTCACTACACCCTATCATCCACAAACTAATGGCCTTGTTGAGAGATTCAACAAGACCTTAAAGGGCATGATCATGGGGCTCCCAGAAAAACTCAAAAGGAGATGGGATGTCCTCCTGCCATGTCTGCTCTTCGCTTACAGAGAGGTGCCTCAGAAGGGAGTAGGATTCTCACCCTTTGAACTTCTGTTTGGCCACCCTGTAAGGGGACCACTAGCTCTTGTGAAAGAAGGCTGGGAGAGACCTCTTCATGAGCCTAAACAAGACATAGTGGACTATGTACTTGGCCTTCGCTCAAGGATGGCAGAGTACATGGAAAAGGCAAGCAAAAACCTTGAGGCCAGCCAACAGCTCCAGACATTTTGGTATGACCAAAAGGCTGCACTGGTTGAATTTCAACCAGGGCAGAAAGTCTGGGTTTTGGAGCCTGTGGCTCCCAGGGCACTTCAGGACAAATGGAGTGGCCCTTACCCAGTGCTAGAGAGGAAGAGTCAGGTCACCTACCTGGTGGACCTGGGCAAAAGCAGGAGCCCCAAGAGGGTGATCCATGTGAACCGCCTTAAGCTCTTCCATGACAGGGCTGATGTGAATATGTTAATGGTAACAGATGAGGATCAGGAAGCTGAGAGTGAGCCTCTCCCTGATCTTCTGTCATCAAACCCTAATGATGGCTCAGTAGATGGAGTGATCTATTCAGACACCCTCTCTAGCCAACAGCAATCTGACTGTAGGAAGGTCCTGCAACAGTTTGCTGAGCTATTTTCCCTAACCCCTGGTCAGACACCCCTGTGTAGCCATGATGTGGACACAGGAGACAGCATGCCTGTCAAAAACAAAATATTCAGACAGTCTGATCAAGTTAAGGAAAGCATCAAGGTGGAAGTCCACAAGATGCTGGAATTGGGAGTAATTGAGCACTCTGACAGCCCCTGGGCTAGCCCAGTGGTCTTAGTCCCCAAACCTCACACCAAAGATGGAAAGAGAGAGATGAGGTTTTGTGTGGACTACAGAGGACTTAATTCTGTCACCAAGACAGATGCCCATCCCATTCCTAGAGCTGATGAGCTGATAGACAAATTAGGTGCTGCCAAATTCTTAAGTACCTTTGACTTAACAGCAGGGTACTGGAAAATCAAAATGGCACCTGGAGCAAAAGAAAAGACAGCATTCTCCACACCTGATGGGCATTATCAGTTCACTGTTATGCCCTTTGGTTTAAAGAATGCCCCTGCCACCTTCCAAAGGTTGGTGAATCAAGTCCTTGCTGGCTTGGAGTCCTTTAGTGCAGCTTATCTTGACAATATTGCTGTCTTTAGCTCCAACTGGCAGGATCACCTGGTCCACCTGAAGAAGGTTTTGAAGGCTCTGCAATCAGCAGGCCTCTCTATCAAGGCATCCAAATGCCAGATAGGGCAGGGAACTGTGGTTTACTTGGGACACCTTGTAGGTGGAGGCCAAGTTCAGCCACTCCAGCCTAAGATCCAGACTATTCTGGACTGGGCAGCTCCAAAAACCCAGACTCAAGTCAGGGCATTCCTTGGTTTGACTGGGTACTATAGGAGGTTTGTGAAGGGATATAGATCCATTGTGACAGCCCTCACAGAACTCACCTCCAAGAAAATGCCCAAGAAAGTAAACTGGACTGTAGAGTGCCAACAGGCCTTTGACACCCTGAAACAAGCAATGTGCACAGCACCAGTTCTAAAAGCTCTAGATTACTCCAAGCAGTTCATTGTGCAGACAGATGCCTCTGAACATGGGATAGGGGCAGTTTTGTCCCAAACAAATGATGATGGCCTTGTTTGTGTAAGGAAATGCCTCCTTGGCATGGTTACCACCTGACTTTTTGCCTTTGCTGATGCTATGTTTTGAATTGAAAGTGTGCTGAGGCCTGCTAACCAGGCCACAGCACCAGTGTTCTTTCCCTAACCTGTACTTTTGATTCCACAATTGGCACACCGTGGCATCCAGTTAAGTCCCTTGTAACTGGTACCCCTGGTACCAAGGGCCCTGATGCCAGGGAAGGTCTCTAAGGGCTGCAGCATATCTTATGCCACCCTGGGGACCCCTCACTCAGCACAGACACACTGCTTACCAGCTTGTGTGTGCTGGTGAGAACAAAACGAGTAAGTCGACATGGCACTCCCCTCAGGGTGCCATGCCAACCTCACACTGCCTATGCAGTATAGATAAGTCACCCCTCTAGTAGGCCTTACAGCCCTAAGGCAGGGTGCACTATACCATAGGTGAGGGCACCAGTGCATGAGCACTGTGCCCCTACAGTGTCTAAGCCAAACCTTAGACATTGTAAGTGCAGGGTAGCCATAAGAGTATATGGTCTGGGAGTCTGTCAAACACGGACTCCACAGCACCATAATGGCTACACTGAACACTGGGAAGTTTGGTATCAAACTTCTCAGCACAATAAATGCACACTGATGCCAGTGTACATTTTATTGTAAAATACACCCCAGAGGGCACCTTAGAGGTGCCCCCTGAAACCTAATCCAACTACCTGTGTAGGCTGACTGGTTCTAGCAGCCTGCCACACTCGAGACATGTTGCTGGCCACATGGGGAGAGTGCCTTTGTCACTCTGTGGCCTGTAACAAATCCTGCACTGGGTGGAGATGCTATCACCTCCCCCAGGCAGGAGCTGTAACACCTGGCGGTGAGCCTCAAAGGCTTACCCCCTTTGTTCCAGCACCGCAGGGCACTCCAGCTAGTGGAGTTGCCCGCCCCCTCCGGCCACGGCCCCACTTTTGGCGGCAAGGCCGGAGGAGATAATGAGAATAACAAGGAGGAGTCACTGGCCAGTCAGGACAGCCCCTAAGGTACCTGAGCTGAAGTGACTCTAACTTTTAGAAATCCTCCATCTTGCAGATGGAGGATTCCCCCAATAGGGATAGGAATGTGACCCCCCTCCCCTTGGGAGGAGGCACAAAGCGGGTGTACCCACCCTCAGGGCTAGTAGCCATTGGCTACTAACCCCCCAGACCTAAACACGCCCTTAAATTTAGTATTTAAGGGCTTCCCTGAACCTAAGAATTTAGATTCCTGCAACTTACCGAAGAAGAAGACTGCTGAGCTGAAAACCCCTGCAGAAGAAGAAAGAAGACACCAACTGCTTTGGCCCCAGTCCTACCGGCCTGTCTCCTGCCTTCTAAAGAAACCTGCTCCAGTGACGCTTTCTCAAGGACCAGCGACCTCTGAATCCTCCGAGGACTGCCCTGCTTCAAGAGGAACACGAAACTCCCGAGGACAGCGGACCTGCTCCAAAAAGACTGCAACTTTGTTACAGAGGAGCAGATTTAAAGACCCCTGCAATCCCCGCAAGAAGCGTGAGACTTGCAACACTGCACCCGGCGACCCCGACTCGACTGGTGGAGAAACAACACCTCAGGGAGGACCCTCCGGCGACTCCGAGACTGTGAGTAACCAAAGTTGTCCCCCCTGAGCCCCCACAGCGACGCCTGCAGAGGGAATCCCGAGGCTCCCCCTGACCGCGACTGCCTGACTCTAAAATTCCGACGGCTGGAAAAGACCCTGCACCCGCAGCCCCCAGCACCTGAAGGATCGGAACTTCAGTGCAGGAGTGACCCCCAGGAGGCCCTCTCCCTTGCCCAGGTGGTGGCTACCCCGTAGAGCCCCCCCCCCTTGCCTGCCTGCACCGCTGAAGAGACCCCTTGGTCTCCCATTGATTTACATTGCGAACCCGATGCTTGTTTGCACACTGCACCCAGCCGCCCCCGCGCTGCTGAGGGTGTACTTTCTGTGTGGACTTGTGTCCCCCCCCCGGTGCCCTACAAAACCCCCCTGGTCTGCCCTCCGAAGACGCGGGTACTTACCTGCTGGCAGACTGGAACCGGGGCACCCCCTTCTCTCCATTGAAGCCTATGCGTTTTGGGCACCACTTTGAACTCTGCACCTGACCGGCCCTGAGCTGCTGGTGTGGTGACTTTGGGGTTGCTCTGAACCCCCAACGGTGGGCTACCTTGGACCCCAATCTTAACCCCGTAGGTGGTTTACTTACCTGCAAAAACTAACATTACTTTACCTCCCCCAGGAACTGTGAAAATTGCACTGTGTCCACTTTTAAAACAGCTTATTGTGTTTTATGTCAAAAGTATATATGCTTCTGTGATTATTCAAAGTTCCTAAAGTACTTACCTGCAATACCTTTCAAATGAGATATTACATGTAGAATTTGAACCTGTGGTTCTTAAAATAAACTAAGAAAAGATATTTTTCTATAACAAAACCTATTGGCCTGGATTTGTCTGAGTGTGTGTTCCTCATTTATTGCCTGTGTGTATGTACAACAAATGCTTAACACTACTCCTTTGATAAGCCTACTGCTCGACCACACTACCACAAAATAGAGCATTAGTATTATCTCTTTTTGCCACTATCTTACCTCTAAGGGGAACCCTTGGACTCTGTGCATGCTATTCCTTACTTTGAAATAGCACATACAGAGCCAACTTCCTACAGGTGCTCACCTGCAACATCTGCCAGTACAGGGTCAATGAGTGGAAAGAGAAAATAAATGTTGCACTGTTATCTGGAATTAAAGAGCAGTCCACCTAGCTTTTAAAGTGTTTCTCCCATAGGTAAAGACAGAGTGTGTCCTGATTCAGATGGACAACCCCACGATGCTGTGCTTCCTAAATAGGGAGGCAAAAATCAATAACACTGGAGGCAAAATGTTTCACTCTGGACTCTGGCAAGAGGTCTGACCGTAGGTCGGTACATATCCCATACCCTCTGAAGCATCAGGCGGGAAATCCTTTATGAAGGAAATGCATGCCACAATCCGTCTAGCTATAAATTTCTTGGATGTGGCCCATCCGTGACGTGAGGAAGTTACTAACTAGCAAACAAACTTTTTCTAGGTAGGCTGAGAGCCCTCTCATTTATAGTTAAAGCTACAGTTACAGCTTGACTTAAAAATATCCCATTAGCAAATACCTGTAGAGCGGCCTCCTTGCAGATCTGAACTTAAGTTGACAAGACACTGCTGTCTAGATTCAGATATTTAGTCTGATGCTTGAGTTGGTAAGGCCCCCTAAAGATTTTTTTCCCTAGAAGTGGCACTAGAGCTGACCCTTTCATTAGGCTATTTATTTTATTTCTATACCCAAACACCACATATGAAAAGACTCCCTTTAGTTTACTACTCGATTAAGTCAACGAAGATCCCAGTACTGATTTTCATTGAAGTCTTAAAGGACCCGCCCGCCTCTTCCTGACTGGGTTTTATCTTGGGCATCAGAAATTCTGTCAGTGTACTCGTAAGGCTAACTTAGTTTCAGTTCTCATTGTCAAAAAGGACTCGCCAAAGTGGGGGCAACTGTCAGTTCAGTGCATGGTTGAAGGTAGAAGCCTCTTAAAGGGACAACAGCCTCTTTTTCACACTTGGCTACAACTTTTCCTCTGTAATAGACAGAGTTTGCCTGCTTTTACATTTCAAGTGCATGCACTTTAAGTGCAAGTGTTTGTGCACCGCTATGTCACTGCACTGTACTTCGCCCCACTACTCGCACTGCTAGCCAGTATCACAGCAGCCCTGCTACTGGAAGGGTGTAAGGAGCAGACAGAGGTGTTAACTGAGTGCCTGAAAACTGCTGAGAAGATGACGGAAGAACAACAGCGTGGAAGTGAAGGACGGAGCAAAGTGGAAGTAATAGGGAAGAAATAGAGGACAGTGAGAAGTGGAAGAGTGAAAGGATGAACATTAAAGAAAAGGGAGCACAAGGTGGTGTTGAGAGGTCAAGAGAGAGAGTAAGAGCTAGAATTAAAAGAATTTTTGTATTAAAAAAACCACTTGATGCCAATTTAAGGAATATATGTAGGACTGACTGATAAGATCTAAACTATGTCCATCAGCTTCCAGAGCAGGTCTGATGCACACAAGAGGGCACTGTCATAGGCACATAGTAGAGACTATTTAATGAGGTAACTAGGCAGCACTAACACAACCTTTATCCACATTTACAAAGCGATTTACCTCCCCTTCCCCAGTTTTTTTTACCTGGGGAAAAATGACCAGTTCACTATTTGTTTTACTAGCCATGTCAGTGGATTTTAACAAAGTCCTTTTTTAGACTATTATTTTTATTAGGCGCCCTGCGTCCTAACATGCCAAGAGCGTGGTGTTCAACGTCTACAGGCCCTACCTAAAACTTGGCTTTCTGAACACTGAAATCCTTTAAGATACTCAAGACAAAACAGTTGGTGTTGTCAGTGGTTGCTATTTGTTTATTGCTGCCTCTATCTGGGAAAGTGAAGGGAAAGCTGTTCATTTGTCTAGCCAGTGTATGTTGGTGGAAGAGCAGGGAGTATTAAGCAGCCTTGCTTGTCATTTTCTCCAAATTCATTGGGGCTGGTGCCCTTTAGGAATAATTTTGAACAACAATCTGCCCTGCCCTAGAATGTTAAAAATATACCAACGAAGGCTTTTAGGTATCTCTTACCTGCTTGCCTGTTTGGTGATCTGGTCCCCCTGGAAGAAACATTCAAAACCCAATCTGTGCATTTTGCATCTGATCCTGTGAAGCAGCTACAGTGAAGCAGCATTATTGTACGCGAACATATGTCTACATGTTTCTCTTGTTTTCTCTGCCCTTATGCTGCTGGGGCATAGGAACCTTAAGCATATGTACATTGTTAACTGAGCATCGACTCCGAGAGCCATAGCTGCATGATTACAAAAAATGAATGATTGAGGAGCCAGCTATCTAAAGCAGTTGATTGTCCCTAGTACCTAATGTTCATTATTAATTTTCCAGGAGGTGACGCGGATGGAAAAGGAGCAGGAAAGGGACCGAAGACACTCCATGATTTTATGGCAGAGTATGCCAAGTCAAACCGGAGTACTTGCAAAGGATGTGACGATAAAATAGAAAAGGTAACGGGGTCAGAAAGGCTTGTTGTGTAATTTGTTGTTTGCCTTCGAAGGTGCCTGTCTGCGGTTCATTACTGTGAAATCCATAATAGGTAGCCCATGTGTTATTTGTCTGCTGTGCAGTGTGACTGAAGCATGCAGCTGTAGAAAAGATTCCCATCTGCTCTCCTAGTTGGAGGATTTGCAGGGGGAGTGATGATAAAATAGAAAAGATAATAATAAGGTCCAGTGGGCTTGTGCGACCATATGCATTATTCTGTTTGGTAAAGATGTCAGTCTTATTTAGTGTCATTGAAGAAGATAACATGAATGGATTTACTTTTGTCTTAAGGCCTGGATGTCAGAATGTGTACGTATATTGGGCCTAAAATGTGCATACATGGTAATGGCATGGTTGCATATGGCCACTGTTCAATGCATGACAAGTGTGTTAGCAGCTCCTAATGTAACCTAATGAAATCTACCACTAATGGCTACTTAATAATGGCCGAAGCATAATTCTTTTGAGATCCATTTCCTTACAGCATTACAATGTTTGCGAGAGGGGAGTTATAAAAATACTCCAATCCAAACCCAGTACGAAGCTGTCAGTAGGGGACTAGCGATACATCCTCTGTATAGGCTTGTATTGACCTGCATGGGCACTTAGCCTTTCATCCTACTGAGATCGGTAGATTTAGGAACATTGAATTGTTACAGAGGAGCAGCATTGGTGGTGGCATTAAGTTACGTGTCAGATGCTCACATTTTTTCTAGTTTAAGAGAAATTAGTATTGCCCTGTAGGGGTAACTCATATTTAAAGCAGATGTTCTGCAAAATGACAAATATGTCAACTTCAAAATCTTTGCAAAGAGTCAGTCTCCCCAGCAGCTTGCAAATGCCTATGAGGATAACTGAAACAACACCCACATCTCTTGCCGCTTAACATGTGGCTAAACTTGTTGGATCTACAGAGTATGCAGATGTCCTCATGGCTTTGAAGGACGTTTTCAGAGCATAGGGCTTAACACAGCAGTCAGAAGACTTCAAGTAAGATTTGATGCTCATTGGTCAGAATGAAGGTACAGTGTGTGGGAGAAACATGGCTTCTGCTGTGAAGCAGTTTCAGTTCAGTCTGTGATAGTCTCCCAGTGGGTCTCCTTTCACATATGCGTGAAGCAGTATGTTTTGTAAGTGCTTGAGGATATTAGTCATGTTTCTGTGAATGTGTGTGGCATTAAACACTATTTGTGCTTTTGATCATATCCTTACTACTGGATTTCAGCATCACTTTTCTAATTTTATTTGGATCAGTTTTATACAGCCCAGGTTTTTATAAAAACACTTTAGTGCTGTACAAAGAAGTGGAGAGAAACATAGGAAAATCGGGCATATGGTCACTAAAATGTGGCAGATACACTTGGTAAAGTTGTTTGCTATTGTAGGTATGAGGTGCCATCTTAACTACACAAACTAGCATTCGGAGGAGGAGGGAGATGATGTACAGGAACAGGTCATAACATACAGGCAGAGCATTGAAAAGTGTCAGTGATAAGTGTTTGAAGTTCCTTTAATTGTACAGCTGGGCTTCTCTTTGGGTATGACGGAGGCACAGTACTTCGGGAGCATAACAGTTCGAACATCTGTCCTTGATTCTGAATTCTTCGACCCTAGTATGGAGAATTTCAACTATGTAATGTGGGTAGTCAAGAAATTACATTTCTGTGTTTCTGGGTGGAAGCATGAGCCCTCCTGTGCTTCAGGGATACAGGCTGATTCTGCCTTTGAACTTTCCACCATAGGATCTCTCAGTCATTGAGAAAGAGCCTCTCGATAGTTGGTCCTCACCATAACAAGTCTCCGAAGAGACTTTAAGACCGTCTCTGTGCAAGTAGGGTGGAAATTAGTTCCACATTATAGGAACGTGCCACTGTTGGCATGAATACCCTCCCCCCCTCTCTTCTACCCCCCCCCCCCACCCTTACACCACACACACACACTTTTGCATAGTGTTGATGCCAACTTTGATTGAAAGTATGCTGGGACCCTGCTAACCAGGCCCCAGCACCAGTGTTCTTTTCCAAAATCTGTCCCTTCCTTTCCACAATTGGCACAACCCTGACACACAGTTAAGTCCCTTGTAAAAGGTACCCTTGGTACCAAGGGCCCTGTGGCCAGGGAAGGTCCCCAAGGGCTGCAGCATGTATTATGCCACCCTAGGGGCCCCCTCACCCAGCACATCTACACTGTCTTTGCAGCTTGTGTGTGCTGTTGGGGAGAAAAAGGCAAAGTCGACATGGCATCCCTGTCGGGGTGCCATGCCCACAAACGACTGCCTGTGGCATAGGTAAGACGCTCCACTAGGAGGCCTTAGAGCCCTAAGGCAGGGTGCACTATACCACAAGTGAAGGCATAGCTGCATGAGTAATATGTCCCTACAGTGTCTAAGTCCATTCTTAGGCATTGTAAGTGCAGTGTAGCCATATTGAGTATATGATCTGGGAGTTTGTGATTACGAACTCCACAGATCCATAATGGCTTCACTGAATACTGGGAAGTTTGATATCAAACTTCTCAGCACAATAAACCGCCACTGATGCCAGTGTGGGTTTTATTAAAAAATGCACGCAGAGTGCATCTTAGAGATGCCCCTGTATGCTAGCCAAACTGCTAGTGTAGGACTGACTGGTCTGTGCCAGCCTGCCACTTTCAGACAAGTTTCTGACCACATGGGGTGCGAGCCTTTGCACACTTGGTGGTTGTAAAGAAATGGCTCCCTGTTGCAGTTACCCCCCACTTTTTGCCTGATACTGATGCTGACTTGACTGAGAAGTGTGCTGGGACCCTGCTAACCAGGCCCCAGCACCAGTGTTCTTTCACCTAAAATGTGCTTTTGATTCCACAATTGGCACACCCTGGCATCCAGGTAAGTCCCTTGTAACTGGTACCCCTGGTACCAAGGGCCCTGATGCCAGGGAAGGTCTCTAAGGGCTGCAGCATATCTTATGCCACCCTGGGGACCCCTCACTCAGCACAGACACACTGCTTGCCAGCTTGTGTGTGCTGATGAGAACAAAACGAGTAAGTCGACATGGCACTCCCCTCAGGGTGCCATGCCAACCTCACACTGCCTATGCAGTATAGATAAGTCACCCCTCTAGTAGGCCTTACAGCCCTAAGGCAGGGTGCACTATACCATAGGTTAGGGCACCAGTGCATGAGCACTATGCCCCTACAGTGTCTAAGCAAAACCTTAGACATTGTAAGTGCAGGGTAGCCATAAGAGTATATGGTCTGGGAGTCTGTCAAAAACGAACTCCACAGCTCCATAATGGCTACACTGAATACTGGGAAGTTTGGTATCAAACTTCTCAGAATAATAAACCCACACTGATGCAGGTGTTGGATTTATTAAAAAATGCACACAGAGGGCATCTTAGAGATACCCCCTGTATTTTACCCAATTGTTCAGTGCAGGACTGACTAGTCTGTGCCAGCCTGCTGCTGAGAGACGAGTGTCTGACCTCATGCGGTGAGAGCCTTTGTGCTCTCTGAGGACAGAAACAAAGCCTGCTCTTTGTGGAGGTGCTTCACACCTCCCACCTGCCTGAACTGTAACACCTAGCAGTGAGCTTCAAAGGCTCAAGCTTCGTGTTACAATGCCCCAGGGCACTCCAGCAAGTGGAGATGCCCGCCCCCTGGACACAGCCCCCACTTTTGGCGGCAAGTCCAGGAGAAATAATGAGAATAACAAGGAGGAGTCACTGGCCAGTCAGGACAGCCCCTAAGGTGTCCTGAGCTGAGGTGACTCTGACTTTTAGAAATCCTCCATCTTGTAGAAGGAGGATTCCCCCAATAGGGATAGGAATGTGACCCCCTCCCCTTGGGAGGAGGCACAAAGAGGGTGTACCCTCCCTCCGGGCTAGTAGCCATTGGCTACTAACCCCCCAGACCTAAACACGCCCTTATATTTTGTATTTAAGGGCTTCCCTGAACCTAAAGATTGAGATTCCTGAAACCTACAAGAAGAAGAAGACTGCTGAGCTGAAAAACCCCTGCAGAGGAAGAACAGAAGACACCAACTGCTTTGGCCCCAGTCCTACCGGCTTGTCTCCTGCCTTCCAAAGAAACCTGCTCCAGCGACGCTTTCCAAAGGACCAGCGACCTCTGAATCCTCAGAGGACTGCCCTGCTTCAAGCAAAACAAGGAACTCCCGAGGACAGCGGCCCTGCTCCAAAAGAACTGCAACTTTGTTTCAAGGAGCAGACTTAAAGACCCCTGCAACTCCCCGCAAGAAGCGTGAGACTTGCAACACTGCACCCGGCGACCCCGACTCGACTGGTGGAGAACCAACACCTCAGGGAGGACGCTCCGGCGACTCCGAGACCGTGAGTAACCAAAGTTGTCCCCCCTGAGCCCTCACAGCGACGCCTGCAGAGGGAATCCCGAGGCTCCCCCTGACCGCGACTGCCTGAACTCCGTTTCCCGACGGCTGGAAAAGACCCTGCACCCGCAGCCCCCAGCACCGAAAGGAACGGAACTCCTGTGCAGGAGTGACCCCCAGGAGGCCCTCTCCCTTGCCCAGGTGGTGGCTACCCCGAGGAGCCCCCCCCCCTTGCCTGCCTGCGACGCTGAAGAGATCCCTTGATCTCTCATTGAAAACCCGACGCGTGTTTGCACACTGCACCCGGCCGCCCTCGCGCTGCTCAGGGTGTACTTTTTGTGCTGACTTGTGTCCCCCCCGGTGCCCTACAAAACCCCCCTGGTCTGCCCTCCGAAGACGCGGGTACTTACCTGCTGGCAGACCGGAACCGGGGCGCCCCCTTCTCTCCATTGAAGCCTATGCGTTTTGGGCACCTCTTTGACATCTGCACCTGACCGGCCCTGAGCTGCTGGTGTGGTAACTTTGGGGTTGCTCTGAACCCCCAACGGTGGGCTACCTTGGACCCAAACCTGAGACTTGTAAGTGATTTACTTACCTGACAAAACTAACAAAAACTTACCTCCCCCAGGAACTGTGAAAATTGCACTGTGTCCACTTTTAAAACAGCTTATTGTGTTTTATGTAAAAAGTATACATGCTAATGTAATTATTCAAAGTCCCTAAAGTACTTACCTGCAATACCTTTCAAATGAGATATTACATGTAGAATTTGAACCTGTGGTTCTTAAAATAAACTAAGAAAAGATATTTTTCTATAACAAAACCTATTGGCCTGGATTTGTCTCTGAGTGTGTGTTCCTCATTTATTGCCTGTGTGTATGTACACCAAATGCTTAACACTACTCCTTTGATAAGCCTACTGCTCGACCACACTACCACAAAATAGAGCATTAGTATTATCTCTTTTTGCCACTATCTTACCTCTAAGGGGAACCCTTGGACTCTGTGCATGCTATTCCTTACTTTGAAATAGCACATACAGAGCCAACTTCCTACAGTGATCCTAAACAAAGCCTGTCCTGGGTGGAGGTGCTTCACACCTCCCCCCCCCCCCTACAGGAACTGTAACACCTGGTGGTGAGCCTCAAAGGCTCTAGCCTCGGATTACAGTGCCCCAGGGCACTCCAGCTAGTGGAGTTGCCCACCCTCTGGACAAAGCCCCACTTTTGGCAGCAAGTCTGGCGGGAAAATTAGGGAAAACAGGCAGGAGTGACCACCCCAGCCAGGACCCCCCCTAAGGTGTCCAGAGCTGAGGTGACCCCCTCCCTGCAGAATCCTCAATCTAGGTTTGGAGGACAGGGACCAATAGGATTAGGTTTGTGCTCCCTCCCCAAAGGGAGTGGGCACAAGGAGGGTGTAGCCACCCTCAGGGACAGTAGCAATTGGCTGCTGCCCTCTGACCCCTAAAATGCCCCAAATCTAGGATTTAAGGGTCTCCCTGAACCCAGCTCACCAAATTCCTGGTGACCTACAAGAAGAAAAAAAGACTGCTTAGCTGAAACCCCCCCATCAGAGAAGAAGAAAGATGACAACTGATTTGGCCCCAGCCCCACCTCCCTGTCTCCTGCTTCAAAGAACCTGCACAAGAACAGCGACGCATCCAGCTGGACCAGTGACCTCTGCCGCGTTCCAGAGGACTGCCCTGTACCCAAAAGGACCAAGAACTCCAGTGGACAGCGGCCCTGCCCAAGAAGAAAACAATGACTAAGGCCTCCCACCTCACTCCGAATGCGTGAGTCCTAACCACTCTGCACCTGACACCCACGGCCTGTGTCCAGCCGGCCCAACCAGCTAGAGATGATACCCCAGGTGGTTCTGAGCAAGTGCTCACCCTGGGTTGACCTCTTCACCCCTCCACGACGATGCCTGCAGAGGGAATCCCGAGGACCCCCCTGACCACGAAGCTCTGCACGAAGATATCCGATGCCTAAAGACACACTGCACTTGCAGCCCTCAGGCCTTGGAGATTTCGACCCCCAGTGCAGCAACGTTCAGCAGGCAGCCCCCCTCCATGTCCAGCCTGTCGCCTGCCAGATGCGACCCCCTGGACCTCGCCTGCAGCCACTGAGTGACCCCCGGGGTCCCCTCATAGACCAGCAATGGGAGCCCGACGTTCTGTTTGCACTCTGCTCCTGGCCGCCCCTGTGCCGTTGAGGGTGTGTGTTTAATGCCTACTTGTGGCCCCCCAGTGCTCCTCTAAGCCCCCCTGGTCTGCCCTCGGAGCCCTGGGCACTTACCTGCAGGCAGGCATGATTCCGAGTACCCAAGTCTCCATAGGAGCCAACGTTAAGTTTGCTCATCTTTGACCTCTGCACCCGGCCGGCCCTGTGTTGCTGGTGGTGGTTGCTTGGGGTTAATTTGAACCCAGACTTGTGGACTTCCTAAAAACCAGAGACTTGAACCTGTAAGTCGAATACATACCTGTAAAACGATTTAACTTTTCTTCTCCCCCAGGAACTGTTTCTGAAAATTGCACTGTGTCCATTTTTAAAACCGGCGAATGCCAATATTTCAAAAACTGTATCACTTATCGATTTCAAACAAAGTACTGTTTATACATGTGTGAAATATGAATCTATTGGAAGTGCTTATCTGCAACTTGAATCTTGTAGTACTTAAAATAAATTAGGAAAATATATTTTTGCTATATAAAATCCATTGGTCTGGAGTTAAGTAATTGAGTGTGTGCTTCTTCTGTTGTCTCTGTGTGTGTGTGTGTGTGTGTGTGTGTGTACACAACAGATGCTTTACATTACCCTCTGATAAGCCTAACTGCTCGACCACACTATCACAAATGAAAGCATTAGTATTATCTACTTTAGCCTCTGGGGAAACCCTGGACTCTGTGCACGCTATATCTCACTTTGATATAGTATATACAGAGCCAGCTCCCTACAAACTTCTTTTGAGCATATCTTGAGGAAGATGGGTTGCATAGTTTACAGTTGCCTGAATATTTAATAATTGTAGGTAGAGATCTGCTTCACTTCGGAGGTACTTAGGTGGTCCATTTTAAAGGATGTCATTTAAAACATGCTATTACCCAGTCATGGTTCACTGACAACACATTTTTTCTTCCCAACAGAACCAGGTGAGGCTTTCCAAAAAGATGGTGGATCCTGAAAAGCCACAGCTGGGCATGATTGACCGCTGGTACCACCCAGACTGCTTTGTAGCCCGACGTGAAGAGTTAGGCTTTCTTCCCACATACAGTGCCAGCCAGCTCATGGGCTTCATCATTCTGAAGGCAGAAGACCAGCAGGATCTTAAGAAGAAGCTGCCTGCTGTCAAAAGTGAAGGGTAAGTGGCATGGGTGTGTGTGTTTTATATTGGCATGTTGCAGATACTTTATCCGTATCAGTTTATACAATTTTCCTTTTTTTTTTTATGTGAAAGTTAATGCAGTTAACCGGTTTAGTGCTTAGTATGCCATCATTCCGATTGAACAATTGTAATAAGGACTTGGGTAGCCTTCACCTTAATTTTTAATTCATATTTTTTCATGTTCTATTTACTTTAAAAAAGAAATACTGTATGCTGCTTCTCTGTTGGATGTACCTCTGTGTACCTCTCATGGAAACGCAAATTAGGCAGGATGGTTATATAAGCCCTCTGCAGATCGGTGCATGGTATTGTCCACCTCTCCCCTTCACCCCCCCCCACCCCCAGAGAGCCCCAGTAGTCTAGATAGAATGGGACTTGATGATATATGTCCATAGTCTTTCTAAAACGGTTTATTCCCTAATGGTCTACTGAATTCTCCTAAGTGGGGCTTGCTGCCCAAATTGACCTGCACAGAACTCTTGTAGAATTCCTTATTCATTCTAGAAGAGCACAACAGAGTGGTCTGTTGTTTCTCTTTGTTTCAAAGTGGCAGTGTTCCTTGGATGGGTTTTTCAGACTCTGATGCCACTGCATTCATTAGCGAAGGAGGGACAGAAAGGACAGAGTACCAGCATCATCACAAAGGTAATTTGCCTACTATGTTGGCTTCAGCATCTTCTGTAACTTACAGAAGTGGGATATGTGAAGTGTTGAACAGCACTTAGTTGTGTGATTGTTCTTGACTAGCTCACTATCCTAATGGCCTATTTTGCCTTAGTGACCCATTTCCTTTTCTGTTGTTGGAATTCTGTACGGAATTTGATCTTTAAGAAGTGTTAAGGTGCTTTGGTAAACACCTCAACTAAAGTAGGGCTTCGACTGTCAAGAAGGAACCATATCATTGTGCTCCTTGTGTGATTGAACTCTAATCTGGAACCTGGTACAGTGTGGTGTTTGTCATCCATGGTGTTTGTCATCCATCAATGGTACACTTCTTTTTTTATCTTGGGTGTGCTTGTACTTTCTTAAATACAGTGTGCTAAATATTCTCAGGAGTGTTACTCTTTGGATAGCGCAAAGATGACCCAGAGGGTTTCTCAAGATCTCAGTAGCGCCTAAGAGGTGTTTTATTAATCATTGATCATAAAGTTAAGTTTAGAACAGAGAAATATTTTACACAGAATGACATGTGACATTAGTGGAATCCTGATACAGAGAAGAGTACATCTTATGTTCAGACCAAAAAAAACTTTCGACACCGATAAAGACGTAATGGAGCAGTGAATCCAAGCAAGGCGAGAAAGTCATCCATTTTCTTCAAGCATAAAGGATAGAACCCCGAGAAGGCACGAATAAGCAGTGTCTCGAATAAGAAGCATGGCAGGTCTTTTTTGAGTGCGTTTTCCAGATCCTTTGGGCGCAGCCTGAGAAGGACCATGTTAAGATGAAGTGCTTCTTAAAACCCAGAATCTACAGGAAATGTGTCTCATGGCTTTGGACTGTTCAGAGGAAGGTCTGTGTCAGATAGTGGGGAGAGCCTCTGGGCAGGGTTTTCTGAACCGGGCAGGCCATTTGATTAAGGCATTTGTTCGATAGCCCCCTCCTACCAGGTGGTTCAATTGATGAAGTCTCTGAGTTTTCACTGGGGTGGCCATTGATGAGTTTCTGCTAACGTCAGAGGGCAGCTGGTCTCGGACTCAAAGCTCCACTTCCTTCCACAACTGCGGGTACTAAATGCAAAGTTGTTTGGACCTGGCATTCTTCAGTCATAGCCAGTGAAATCAGCAAGTCCGATTATTAATCTGAGCTAATCTTCAAAATAATGTCTCGAACGAAGGGGTTTCACCTCAAAAGGCAGTGAGGCATGATTATATAATACATCATAGGATAAAGGACTATGAGGTTGAGGCAATCAAATCTGTGGAATACTTTTCTGCGTAAAAGAGTAAAATCTATGGGGAGTAATTTATTTCTTTTAGATGAATGTCAAAAATTAGAAAAGTACACAATATTCATTGTATTTATATTAAATGTTCATGATTGTAGAAAGCAAGTTAGTTCAGCAGTGTAAAGCAGGGTTGTTAAGGTCAGTTTCAAGAAGGCTTGTTCCATGTCACTTTTCCGGGATAACCGACCACCACGTAAAATATTAAATAGTTCTGATTGCAGTATTTATATGTACAGTTCTCATATGGTATGTCCTGCATTCAGCTCTCCTTTGTATACATTGGACACCTCTGACCTCTAGCCACACCGCACATATCTCTTCAGCTACAGTTTATCAGTCCTGATATCAAGGTAGGTGCCCTCACACATCTCCCTGGCCCAGACGTCTTTTTTGTGATGACAAGATATCTGCAAATCAGACCTCTCTCCACAAGCCAACTATATCATGTTTGTACTTCCTGCCCTCACAGAGCATCAGATTCACTGGGGCTTGGCGGTTTCCATAGAAAGACTTACAGGGGCGGTGTCCACAGCTCAGTCAATCAAACTGCATTTGTAAAGCGCAACACTGTCACCCGAAGGGGGCGCTGTGTCCCCGTCGAAGAGCCAGGTCTTGAGTCTCTTACGGCAGTCTGCCAGCCAGGAGGTTTTACAGAGCTCGAGGGGAAGTTAGTTCCAGGTCTTGGCAACAAGAAGGAGCGGCCACGACTGCGGCTGAGACAGATGCGGATGGAGTGTGTCAGGGTGAATGAGGAGTTTAGGAAAGTACCCTCTTTTTGGCATGTTACCCCCAATTTCTGCCTGATGAATCCAGCAATACGGGTGGTGGACTAAAGTGACCCCGACAGTCCCAAGGTCCAGCTGTCCAAATTTGGTGTAGATAAGAGCTTGCCTCCCCACGCAAGACAGTATCTCTGCGCACCATGTGACTGGCAGTTGCCAAGGCTTGTGTGCGACCTTCCAAGAAGTTCTTCGTGCACAACACAGCTTAGGCCCCCAGCACTCCATCCTGCGACGCACAACTTCCTGAGTGGTTCTCCGGCAGCGTGGGATCCCTTTGTGTTGTGCTGTGTGGGCATCCATTTGCACCTTCTTTGTCCCCGTGCTGTGGGGCTCCTGTGTGCGCTGCCTGGTCTTCTGAGGGCTCTCTGAGTTGCTGAGAGCCCCCTCTGTCTCCTCCTCCTGGATAGAGGCCACTAGGCCCCTCCTGGACTCGAGCAGCAACATTTTCCGCTAACCGCGAGCTTTGCCTGTGCCTAGGCTTGTTGACGGAATCCAGTGATGCAAATCAGACTGCAATCATCCATCCGGCGTGGGGCATCTTCTGCACCAACCAGGAACCCGCATCTGACTTCTTGGGTGCATAACTAACTGTCTTTGTCTTCTCACCAGTGGTTCTTCTTTTGCACCTTCATCAGGGTTAGCAGTGGCTCCTGTTCTCCCTGGATTCTTCAGTGCGTCTTGGACTTGGTTACCTTCTTCCACAGGTCTTCAGGTCCAGGGATCCATTGTTAATGTCTTGCAGTCTTTTCTGGTTCTTGCCTAATCTTCTATCATGACTTCTTGTGTGTTTCAGCAAAACTTACTGTGATTTACTCCTGTTTTCCTGGGCTCTGGGGTGGGTTCTATTACTTACCTTTGGTGTTTTTTTTACACTCCCAGCGCCCCTCTACATACTACACTTGCCTAGGTGGGAGACCGACTTTCGCATTCCACTATTTTAGTATATGGTTTTTGTTCCCCCTAGGCCCATTGCAACCTATTGTGATTTTCACTATTTGCACTGTTTTCCTACTGTTTTTACAGCTATTTCTGCATTCTAGTGTATATATTGTGTATATTACTTACCTCCTAAGGGAATATAGTCTCTAAGATATTTTTGGCATTGTGTCACTAAAAATAAAGTACCTTTATTTTTGTAACACAGTATTTCCTTTCATGTGTGTGAGTACTCTGTGACTACAGTGGTATTGCAAGAGCTTTGCATGTCTCCTAGATAAGCCTTGGCTGCTCAGCCACAGCTACCCCTAGACAGCCTGGCTTCTAGACACTGGCTACATTTCACTAATAAGGGATAACTGGACCTGGTATGAGGTGTAAATACCTTTGGTACCCACCATAAACCAGGCCAGCCTCCTACAAGGAGGAGTGCAGGTGTTTGGGGAGTTGGTGGAAGTTCTATCGATGGTTGATGTTGGCAGGTCCTAGGTCATAGATGGCTTTGTAGGCGTGAGAAAGGATCTTGAACTGGCATCTCTTCTGGTTGGGGAGCCATTGGAGGTCTCTCAGGTGGGGGGTGATGTGTGTTTGTTTGGGGTGGTCCAGGATGAGCCTGGCAGCATCGTTCAGTATGTTCTGGAGTCTTCAGAGGAGCTGGGTGGAGCTGCCAGTGTAGAGAGCGTTGCCATATTAGAGGCGGCTGGTGATGAGGGCCTGAATGACAGTCTTTCTAGTGCTGGTTGGGATCCATCTGAAGATACTCTGGAGCATACGAATTGTTTGAAAGCAGGAGGAGGCAACTGCGTTTACTTGTCATTTCGTGGTCAGTTGGGCGTCGATGATCCTGGGGTTGCGTGCATGGTCAGTGGGTGTGGGTCCAAGTTCTGCAGGCCACCAGCTGTGGTCCTATGTGGAGGTGTTCTTCCCAAAGATCAGTACTTCAGTTTTGTCGGAATTGAGTTGGAAGCAGTTGTCTCTCATCCATTTGGCTATGTTGTTCATGGCACTGCGTAAGTTGGATTTGGTGTTGGAGGGTTCCTTGGTGAGTGAGAGGATCAGTTGAGTATCGTATGCATAGGAGATTGGTAAGTCTGTGGGATGATGAGATTTCAGCCCAGCCTAGATACCAGTAGATCTGTTATTGCAATTAAAGAAGCATCCTGGTCAGTATCGGCAGCTGTGTAAATAGCTGCTACGTTGGCTCCCATTCTCACTGCCTCTTTTATGATGCTTATACACACAGTGTCTTGACCCCCCACCTCCCTTTCTGAGCTCATCCGCTGCGAGCGATGAGCGCTCTTAGGGCGTTTTGGGGTGGAATTGAAGGCAATACCTACTGAAATGACAGGAAGGGAAAACATTCTATGTATTCAGTGGCGTAATGCAAGCTGTTAGCCCCCAGCCCCCTGAACTGCCCCCCTCCCCCTTCCCCACCCAGAATGTCATTAGGGGCTCCAGAGTCTTGTATATCGCAGATATTCATTGGCCGTAGGCTGACTGCCCCCCACCAAAGCCCACGAGCGCCCTGAAGGGTTGGGGCCCCCCCTTCACTGCAGGGACTTGTTGCGCCGCCGAAATGCCAGACGGCAGAGTGGAAAGGCATGACATTGAATAGCAGAGCGCTGCTGCCACAAGAGACGTAACGCAAGCACGTTCCCGAATTTTGGGGTAATTTAGGCGCAATTGCTCCAACACAGTTGCTTTCTTGGGATACCAGTTGCTACTCTGGTGCCCAGTTAGACAAAATAAAGAGCTTGTAGAAGCACCCTGCTCCTGTATTACAATTCATATAATCATTAGAGAACTTCAGGCCTTCTTCAGTGCTTAACATTGTTTTTGCAATTCACTTCATGCGACTGGGTTCCATTCCATGTTGCTTGCTTTTCATAACACCACTTTGTATACAGCCAACAAGGGTTGTGCTGTACAAAACACAATGTCAGGAATATATTTCTCCACAGTTGCACATTGTTTCAAAAATGTCAATGTTAGCTTTAGTTTTTTTTTGTGTATGTACCTCATTAATCTGCTAATATTTATGTTTCTGAGCAGCTGCATATCCGCCTTGGTCTCCTGTTCTGCCTTGTGTACTGAGACGCTCTCAGAATTGGTTCTTTTGAGTTCTGAACAGATAACAATTTTTTCACAACTGATTAACAAAGTTGTCGAGGGTCACCCTTTGTCTTCAGATGTATCCTAGATTGTAGCCTTGTTACTTTGAGGCCTTAACTGTAGCAATGTGGCAGTATACAAAACAACCTAACAGGATTCTCTTTGTAAAACATTTGTGTGTGAGAGTATATATATTTATCTATACATACAGCATTTATATATTTGTATAGATTTATAGATCTGTATATTTAGCACTTCACGGTGGCGGTAGCCACTGTTTCGTTATGTTTTGGTCACACCTTCCCATTAAAAAGCAATTTTTTCATGTGCCTATAACTTTTGACCATGTGGCTGGATTTGCATGAAACTTGGCAGTTGAGTTCGTTCAGCTAAGTATCTGTGAAAATCCGTCCATGGGGAAAAATGTTATAGGAGAGTGAAAAATAATAAAAAGGCTTAATGTCGGTCTGTCGTCTGCATTTTCAACTCGCTAATGTTACCATGTGCCTCTTATTTTCCCTACAGTTAAACACCCGAATTCTTGACATATGCTTTCTGCTTGCACTCTCTGCCACCATACAGTCTTATGGTTTGTCTTCTTTGGATGTCTAGTGTCTTGTAGAAAGTTTAGTTGTTTGTCTGAAATGTACACTTATGTTTGCGTGTTTCCTCCCTTTAGTGGAGAATTGTATTGTTGGATATAGTTGTGGTTCTCTGAAATGGTGCAATAGCTATATTGTGATTTTTCAGCTATGCTCTGAGTTTATGTGCTACGGCTTCAGTCTAGACTGTCCATTGAATTCACTCTATCGTGGATAGATATGTATAGGTGGTTCTGGCATCTGTCCAGGAACCACCACGTTGTTTCTGCGTGAAAAAATTGCCTTGAAGCTGTGCCGGAATGATTTCATCTTGTAGGCATAGAGGATGGGGTTAATGGCGGAGTTTGCATGTGATAGTATTATGGCTGTCTGAAGCAGAGGTATGGGGATGGAGAGATTGGGACACAGCAGAGATAAGCTGTTGAGAATGTGCAGTGGGACCCAGCAGACGACGAAGAGGAAAAGTACCATAAAGAGGGATGTAGCAGTCTTCATCTCCTGCCTCATGCTGGTGGCCTGCCTCTGCCGGAGACTGCCATGCGTGCGGTCTGTCATAACACGACGGATCTGCTTCTTCACTGCTATGAAAATTTGAGCATAAATGATCAACATGATGATCAGAGGCACAAGGAAGCACCCAAAGAAGTTGAAGTAAACCATATAGGTCATGTCTACCAAAGACGTGAAAAAACAGTTGGCCGTGTTTGGTGCAGGTTTGTGCCATCCCATCATTGGCAGCAACCCCATGAGGAAGGACAGGATCCAAGTCACAATGATGACCACCAGAGCACATTCATGTGACATGATGCTTCTATACCGGAGAGGGTAAAATACTGCCACATA
This sequence comes from Pleurodeles waltl, assembly GCF_031143425.1. Lineage (NCBI taxonomy): Eukaryota > Metazoa > Chordata > Amphibia > Caudata > Salamandridae > Pleurodeles > Pleurodeles waltl. The sequence goes on from NC_090444.1 coordinate 1,763,908,396, forward strand.
GCGCTCTACGGCCACTGCCAGCAGACTTAAGGTGGAGCTGAGTGTGAGCATGATGAGCACGGACAGCATGAACAGACACAGTTGCAGGTTGTACTGTGGGAGTCCGATGTTGGTCAGGATGGCACATGGGATGGCAACTGCCCCCACACAGACGTCTGCAATGGCCAGAGAAGCCAAGAAGTAGTTGGTCACTGTCCAAAGCTTGTTGTTCTGGAGCACTGCAACACACACTAGAGTGTTACCGAGTGTGGCAAAGAAAGCAATGACAATCTCTGCTGCTGTGTAGGGTACATTGAGCACAGTGGAGATGGGGTGGTTGTTGTGATCTATAGTATTGCTGTTTGGTAGAAATACAGTTGAATTGTTCATAGTCCCGGGCAGGGATTGTTGACCTTATGTTTACAGTGCAGTACAGTAGCTGTAGACGTGACCTACAAAGAAAAACCAAAGGTCAGCAACAGAAAAGTGTTTATTGTCCAGTGTACAGATTTGCTTGTTTCATCTTGTATGAAGATGTAATCCATCTTTTTTGCTTGCCTACCCTGTTACCAGTGGGCTTTCCATTCTCTCGACAGTATTGCATGATTATAGTTTTTCTCTGAGAGTAAACCACATTGGATGGCACGCTGGCCACTAATACTGATCTTTGCCAAAACCTAGATCATATATTTTCCAGTATGCTATTTAATTCTGGCATGCAGCTTCAGTTGTTCAAATCAACATCTGGGTTGCAAGTGTTAACTAGTTACAGAATCCACCATGGATGTCCCATACTCTCTGGCAAAGCCTTTATAACCCACATTATGCTAAGAATGTCAAATAGTCACTGAATACCCGAATACCACCCCCACCCGCTTCTAAGAAATCACCAAGTCACAAACTCACACACACATACACACAATCAGTGTGACTGGTGATTGTCAGCCACCTTCTGTCTTAGATCCAGAATCGTCTGGTGACATATTTCTTTCCTCCTCAGCTTGCCCTTAGAGAATTAGCTAATAGGTTTTGTTAAAAAAAAATTGTTTAGGGGAAAAAAAATCTAAATATAAGCTAAGGAGGTATTGGAGAAGTAAATTAATACTCTGCAGTGCTCAGCTCTTCTGTTAGAAAGGCAGATAAGTGGAGTATGATGGGCCTCTTGAGGAGTTGGGAACTATTTTGGTGCCCTAGGAAAGTGATATTGCTGTTGAAGAAAGCTGGAGAGAAAGGTTAGGTGAGTGAGTTCATGGAAGTTGGGAAAACAGCACAGAAGGATGCAGGAGAAGCACATATGAGAGACCAATACAGACTGCAGGAGGGGGGTGAGAACCACTCTGAAGAGAGCAGCAGCACAGAGCGGTGGGCGGCTCACAAAGTGACTTGTGCGCTGTTTTGGAGTGCTTAACCAAGAAGAAAAGTGAGCAGTAGAAGGATGGATCCAGCCAGTTAAAGAAATCGTAGAGGCTTTGCCCCAGGGAAAGGATAAACACAAGGTGGACAGTCTGGGACAAAACATTTTACTGAATAGGAAGCAAGTACGTATGAGAAAGCCAACTAATGGTAAAGAATAGGCCGGCTTTAAGCCCCTCTATATTTCTTAAGCCTACAATATGTCTTTTGCAACAAGACGACTTGCGTTGTCTGGTATGTGAGGACAAAAAAATGAATAGTGGCTTTGAGGCACAGTATGCAGATAAATGGTGAACAGGTGTTAATTTTTTTTAGACTTCATTGCTAAAATTTCTTTGCGAACTAATACTTTGTTTTTTAACTTTCTCCCTTTTCCCTGGTTTTGTTGTTACTGTTTTTTAACTCTGTACACAATAGTGTCACTATTACCTAACTCGGTTATTGGCACACAATTCATTGGCTTCAAAAGGAAGGAAGGCTTGAAGCTTTTTGCTTGGACTCATGGCCGTGATCTTCTTATCATACATGGATTTTAGGACCTAGAGCTTAACCCCCTGAACTTTTCATAGAGAATCTTGTTTATAAAGATCTTTTTATCCCACACATTTTCACTCTGTTACCACCGATTTTGACGCTTCCAGAACAGACTGGTTGGCACTTACCATTTGGAAGGTGAACAGGTTTACCTGTAAATTCCTAAAACACGTTCAAAGGAATAGTAAGTTACAGTGCTGCATGTCAATAAAGAGGCTAACTTTCGATCCCCAAAGTCTCTAGTGTGATGAGACTCTGGCAAGGTTGAAAAAAACAACCCTCTTTTTTCCCCTCTGCCTCTTCATCCCAAATCACATAGTTCCAGCTAACATTTTGAATGGGGATGTAAGTTGACTCCTTAAAGCAGTCATCCAAGTACCGTCTGTTTATTTACACTACAGTTCCACAAAAGTACTATCTGTCTGTATAAGGGGAATAAATAGTAATTGATAGCTAAGTTAGTCTCATGGTCTTGGGGTGAGAGGGAGTGCAGAGGGGAAAACGTGAATGTGAAATAAATCTACCCACTAGGTAGGAATATTTAATTTAATTGGACCAGTCAGTGGCAGAATAAAAATAGCGGTGAATAATTATACGCATGAATGAAGGTCGACATCATAACAACGATGTACCATGGCACACCAAAAAGTCCATAAGGTTCAGTCCTTCGTGTTTTTATACAGAAACGTATAAAACTGTAATGTGGTCCATCAAGAAGATTTAAATTTGTTTGTTTTCGTATGTCTCCGATAAGAACACCAGCTACTCAATATGAGCAATAGCCCCTTCAAATGAGAATACAGCCAACACGTGTTTTGTTGTTATGAACTTGGGTTGTTCTTCAACCAACATTTGTGCACCTGAAGTGGTTGGGTGTGGTACCGTTTGGCACTCTTGATACATTGCAGCACAGCATATGACTAATTTTGTTACTGAAGGAACCATAGAGCACAGCCCCTATTGTTTGTATAATATAATTAAGGTCGACATGTTTATGCCCATTTCGACCTCTCAAAAGGTGTCATTGGCATTTATCAGGATGCATATGACCTTTCCTGCATAGTCAAAATAACATTGAAATGTAGGTTTTTAATATACTACCTGCATCAGTGGTATTGTATTGGATGTCCAGTAACCACCTCAGTACTCCGAACTGTAGGCCATAAAGATTTAGAATTGATTCTGCGTTCACAAAATAGAAGTCACGGTCGAGTGTTGGACCTAATAATCTCAAGACTGTGGCATGAGCTGGGGGATCATGTAACTTGTATCAATTACTATTTATTTCACCAAGCTAACCAGTATTTTAATGGGTAGCGGCTTGCCTATTCTCCATTGGAGAGGTGCCATTAGGGGCTCGATGATGAAGCATGCCACCCATTCGGTGGGTGAGGGGCTTCGTCCTTTAACAGAGAGGGGCCTTTCCTTCCTGGTTTGTGTTATTCCTCATGTACAGGCAGATAGTTCATTTATGGTATTGTAGTTACTAGGAGGCTGGACTGACTGCCTTCATCCTCTGGACCCTGATAGATGTTTATTTACACTGCCAGAGCTAAAAAGATTTCTTCGTAGTGTCACACCTGTTACTTTAGACTTGGTTAAGCTTAATACCAAACGGTATTATTTAGAACATGAATAGAACTACAGTCTTAGCTCTGCTTGTCTTGAGTCTGTCCTCCTATGAGTGGTAGATGGGTGAATTGGTTCCAGGGCAATGTTTTTGAAAGGGATTAGGCCAAGGTTCTTTAAAAGCAGAGGATGTATGAGACAATAGGGGAATAGTTTACCCCCTGTTTTCCAGCATTTTAATTAATATTGTTTTCTGGGAACGAACTTCAGTTTGTGGGGAAAGAGGGTGGCTTGTTGTTGCTGATGGGTTATGAAGATGTCTCTATTCCGATTTTATACCGGTTTCCTTCGGAAGCAAAACTTGTAAATATGCCACATAACTGCATCTCTTTGAGGGGGGGAAAGGGATGAGAAGGAGTTTAATATTTAAAAAAGAAATGGGATTGAAGTTAAGGGGAGCCTGGTGTGAGTCGCTAGTGACTTGAATAGGTTCTTAGATGGTGTCAATTTTTACTTGTTGCTGATGCTCACTGACTGAAGAACAAGTGCAGTCAGTTAGGGTGAGGTACAAGTTCATGTTGAAGAAAGCAAAGGAGGATGAGCATGGCTCGGGAGCTGGACTCCTTGATGCCATTATATCATCACATATTAGAGCTAGGGTAGTTCCAATACTTATTACACAGGTTAGAAGCTAAAGTGAGGTTGGCTGTGAAGATGGATTTTAGAACTAGTTTAAGGTGAGCAACAGCCTTTCTACATTTTTTTTGTAGGTTCCTTATTGATTGGGAAGGATCTGATAGAGTGCCAGTGTTGTGGACTCCAAGATAATTTTTTCACAAAGGAGGTTGCCACTGCCAGAAAGGACTAACAAGAAAGTTACGGTGGATGTGGGTGATTGACTGGCAGTGCTTGTCTAACGCTAATGGCTGTGTCAAAGAAGTTATTGAGGAAGAGCCGAGGGCTGTTTGGGGATGAGGATCTGGGTTTAATTCTTGATTTGTGTGTATGTGTGTTTTTTTTATTTTTTTTATAAGACTTGTGTTTTTTTTTTTTTCTGATTTTCCCCGTGATGATGAGGTGGTAAAAGGGTCTATTTGTTCTTGATAAATTGTTGTAGGAACCGTCCAGCTTCAGATGTCCTAGTTTCAGGATTACCATGGGTACATTTCTATCAGCAGCCTCTGAGATGGGTGACAACAATGTTGTAATGTGGTTTCATGGTCATGCGAATATGTAAGAAGGGGATCCGAGGGAGCCTGATATTAGCATGACTTTCGGGTTTACCCTGTGGGCAAAACCATTGTTTTAATGTTTGCAACAGTAGGGCAAGTTTTTATACATTGAAAAATAAATGGGTAGCTGCATCATGAGAATAGACAGCTGAGTTCAGAAGGGCGTCCCACATGGTTTGGGTGGTGACTAGGTCTAGGGAGTGAACTTAGACCGGTGTGTCAGGAGGCAGACGAGGGCCCTTAGCCTAGGAAATTAGAGACTCGTAGACTGTTTTATCTGTCTTACCACAGGTTAAAGTCACCTACTGTGTTATTTTGGTCTGAGAATGGTCTTTGAGCATTTTAAGTCTCGGTTGGGTGACTTTGGGGGTGAAAGCTGAGAATTATGTTTATGGAGGCGGTAAACAAAGTGTTGATTTTTAGGAAGAGACTTCTGTGTTGAAGATGAATAGGGGAGAATGAATGGTAGCTCTTCAACCTTGTTTTTGCTATTTTAGTGTTCTAAATAGCAAGTTCTAATATTAAAGTGTAATAGTAATAGGTGGATCAGTCTTATAAGGACCAACGGCTGAGTTTGTCTTCTTGCTTGTATTCAGTTTTGTAATTTACAGGTGACACAAAGATGTACATAGTAAGCATTAAAACTACTGAGTTATCTTGCCGGCTCACTGATGAAATCCTGCCACTTAATGCTTGGGTGCAGTTGTGCTCCTCACACGTTTAGCCTTTACTGTGTAGGGTATGTGTAGTGGATAAGTTTCGGTGGTGCTGATTTAGGTGAAGGCAGAAAACAAATTGATGTACCTGTGGACTAGGTCTTGGCGCTATGGTCTGTGAGCTTAGAAAGCGAGCAATACAGATCTTTTCTTAGTGTTGGAGATAGGAGTTCTGCTCTACCATGACGTTTCTGTGGAGGTGTTGAATGAGGGTTGTGTGTGTCTTTAGATTGCAAGGGTTATAAGTGTACGAGGACTAGCAGTGTGTTAGGGCTCAGTACCATACTGCCTCGGGGAAAGTATGAAAAAAGAGCTGTATACAAGTGAAGATGTAAAGTAAAAAAGAAATGTAGAAAATCCCAGCTGAGGGTAAGGGGATATTGGATTCAAAGAAATGGTATTGCAGACACTTACTACATCCAGCAGCTGGGCAGTGCATTTTTCTCTTGCAGCGTCTCCTGCAGCATCTGGCCTTGTTTCTGCACTGAACATGTTTCTGACTTTGCTTTGAGACCAGGCAACTTGTCCAGATGGGGTTTAAGCCATGATCATTCCGCAGTGTGTACATTTCTTTTTATACCTCCGCTTACAGTTATGATGTTGAACTGCTATGACAGATATCCATAGATCTGACAATTAGGGATTGTAATTGGCCACCAGGAGAGTCCCACCTACCACCTTATAACCCATGAGAGCAAGAATTTAATTAGGTGCTTTGTGGGCGATGTTCTCACATTTTCCTAATGACTGATGAAGTGTTTTTGAAATATTTGGTCTAAGGCTTGCTGAGGGCATCAGGGGAAGTGTTTTTTGAATGACCATTGTTAATTAGGTTTGTATCATTCCCTTGGTATTTCTATTAGAAGGTACTATGTGGGTAGCTGTAACTGACCCTCTCCAGCTGCTACGGCTAACTTTACAAAATGCTCTGTTCTTTACCTGATGATTCTTGCACTATGGACAAGAAGCAGGCACTCATTGTGTTGTGTTCTCCTCCTTCTAATCTCCATAGTAGATCATGGTGAAGAGCGAGTTTTGAGTATCTAACTGAATGTAGTGTGCATACATATACAGAGTGACTTTCGCTTTGTGTAGCAAGCACATATGGAGTCTTGTGGACTCCACTCACTAGTCTACACATGTGAAACCACATGCCCACACACAGACATAGTTACAGGCAACCTTCATACATGTTGCATTCATCATGAAGTCCGAGATCTGTGCCTCTTCCTGTAGATTAATGCTGCCATCCATAATCAGTCTCTTATATTCTGCATATAAATGGTAATAGCCATTCTCACAAAAATAGATGTTTTGACTGCCTTCTCGACATCCGAGCCTAGCTGTGAGGCCTTACACTAATAAATGTGTATCACCATTTGACTCCCATGGTTGTTAAGCTGGCTGATGGATAATAGACTTGTCTGTCACACATTCAAGAGAGTATTTGCAGTATTGGTGTCCACATAAACACAGATGAGAAACATAATCCACTTTTGAGACAAGTCCCTCCTTAACACTGCTTTTCATTTTATGGCACTGGTGGCTAAACAAAGATTAGCTAAGCACTTTTAAATGGCTGCATTCGGTTTTTACTAACTTCTATAACATGATACAGTTCTAAAGTAGTTATTCAAAAACTCAACTACAAAATCGCTTCCATATTTTGCACTCACTTAGTACAAGTCACAGATATTGCAAAGAGAGATTTACATATGTCATTGGGTAAGCAAGCAGAAACGAACAAGCACAAAATTATAAAGAAACCATTTATGATAAGAGGAAATGGTGGGAAACGCTACTTACAATTGTAAGGTTTAATGACGTGCTGATGTGAAACTTTGTATGGAACACATGACACTAGTCACACATCAGGACATCACGTCCTGTCCTATCAAGTGTGAAGAATGTGTTTTCTAGTAATTATGGTGTCCATCTGTGAATTTACTGTGATACTCATGAAGAGTAGCGTTTCTCTGCACATGTGGAATTAAATATGCATGTATGAGGTATTTCTGTAAAGAAAACCTAGTCAAAAGGCAGTGCAGTGCTGTACAAAGTAAAGGATATCTTTTAACGTCTTTAATAGAACTAGTTAAACTAAATTAGTCATCAGCAAAACTATTTTGGAACGAAAAAAGTAAAGTGGGATACTGCTGGGCTTATTTACTTTATTTACTGTGTCATTGCAGGAAGCTGTTTTGTGGTTGCAGCACATCACCCCTGCCCCCCCACCCCCAACACAATTCTTTTGTCTGTTTTTTCATGTAACTTTGACTGACATGTACTGGGTTCCTGCTAACCAAATCCCCATTGCTCCCTCCCCCAAAACAAGACACCTGGTCACTTGATAACCAACTGGCCTGCACCTCCTAATTCCATAGTAAATGATACCCCTGGCGATTGGCAAAGCACTGGTAGCTCTCTGGGTTTCTTGGTATCTGTACAGCAGCAGGATGAGTCGGGTTCTCCTTGAAGGTGGGTGCAGGAGTCAGACTGGCATGGTCCCCGCCAAGTCCGCCGTGCTCCTCATCGCGGGTTAGCAGTCTTCTCTGTCCACTCCTTCTTTTGTGTCCATCAAAATCTGAACTCCTGGTATCATGGGTTCCCCTAAATACTCATTTTAGGGGCATTTAGGGGAATGAGGGGTAGAAGCCAACGGTGTTCCTACCCCTGAGGTCACTACGCCCCATAGATGACCACTTCCTTGGGGGAGTGGGCATCACTCTGTCCCAGAATTCCTAATTCCACCCCACACAAGATGGTGGAATGCCTAATTTTGTGTTCACTTCACGCTGGTCACCCTAGAGGTGTGTCCAGCCTGGCAGTGCAACACGTCTCCTGCATAGCTAATTATTCTGCCTGTCCAGGTGCCAAATGGCCCCTGATCCGAGGGGTTGGCATCCCCCTCACCTCTTGAGGGAAGGCAGATTTGCATACCAAAGGCGGTAGGCTCTTTGAAGCACCCTGTTTTGCAATGCTAAGTCGCGGGTCATTCTGTTGGGAATGGTAAATAACACACCTGCCAGAGCAGGCTTTGTTCCTGCCCGCACAAGAGTGTGGGCTCTCACGCTTGGGGGTGGTGGTCAGAAACTCATCTTTGGTAGCAGGCTGGCTAAATCCAGTTTGTCAGCACACCAGTAGTTGGTAGGTTTTCAGGGGGTACCTCTAAGATACCCTCTTGGTGCATGTATTAATAAATCCAACACTGGAATCAGTGTGGGTTTATTAGTACGAGGTGTTTGATACCATGGTTTCAGTGAAGCCATTATGTAGCTGGGGAACTCGTTTTGACCAGTGCCCAGTACATTCCTTAAGATGGCTTCCCTGTTCACTTGTACTGTCAGTAATTGAATTGGCCAGCACAGGGTTATGTCCCCTCATACAGATATGCCAGCCCCCCCGCTCCCCATGTAATATAATGCATTCTGCCTTAGAGCTGCAAGGTCTGCTGTAGGGGTGACATGTAGTGATTTCACTTCTTAGAGCACCTTGTCACGCAGTCTACAGTGGCAGTCTGTATGAGTTTGGTGGTGGGTCCCTTAGAGTGGCACAAGTTAAGCTGCAGCTGTTCGGGACACTCTTTAGTGCTTATTCCCTAGGTACCAGAGGTACCACTTACTAGGGACTGACGGAGGTGCCAAAGGTCTGTCCACTTGGGGTTCAAGTGACCAGTTCTCTTGTTTTTGGGGAAGGAACACTGGCCCTAAGGACCTGGTTAGCAGGAACCCAGAGCACTTCAGTTAAAGTTGCATCAAATACCAGGCAAAAAGTGTAGGTGTGGATGAATATTGCAACCAAAACTCCGTTTACTACACCCCTCATGGTGCAAGAAATTGTGGGGTGGGTGCAAGGGTCCACGGTTCCTCCTCGGCGCTCAACCCTTGTGTGAATCTGCGACTATCCATGGATCCAGACCACAATTAAAATACTTCCACTCACACACCCACAAACCCACTCGCACACCCATTCACACACCAGCTCACCCACTCACCCATTTATGCAACCATACAACCAATCACTGACTGTAGGAAGTTGGCTCTGTATGTGCTATTTCAAAATAAGGAATAGCATGCACAGAGTCCAAGGGTTCCCCTTAGAGGTAAAATAGTGGTAAAAATAGATAATACTAATGCTCTATTTTGTGGTAGTGTGGTCGAGCAGTAGGCTTATCCAAGGAGTAGTGTTAAGCATTTGTTGTACATACACATAGACAATAAATGAGGTACACACACTCAGAGACAAATCCAGCCAATAGGTTTTTATATAGAAAAATATCTTTTCTTAGTTTATTTTAAGAACCACAGGTTCAAATTCTACATGGAATATCTCATTCGAAAGGTATTGCAGGTAAGTACTTTAGGAACTTCAAATCATCAAAATTGCATGTATACTTTTCAAGTTATTCACAAATAGCTGTTTTAAAAGTGGACACAGTGCAATTTTCACAGTTCCTAGGGGAGGTAAGTATTTGTTAGGTTAACCAGGTAAGTAAGACACTTACAGGGCTTAGTTCTTGGTCCAAGGTAGCCCACCGTTGGGGGTTCAGAGCAACCCCAAAGTTACCACACCAGCAGCTCAGGGCCGGTCAGGTGCGGAGTTCAAAGTGGTGCCCAAAACGCATAGGCTAGACTGGAGAGAAGGGGGTGCCCCGGTTCCGGTCTGCTTGCAGGTAGGTACCCGCGTCTTCGGAGGACAGACCAGGGGGGTTTTGTAGGGCACCGGGGGGGACACAAGTCCACACAGAAATTTCACCCTCAGCGGCGCGGGGGCGGCCGGGTGCAGTGTAGAAACAAGCGTCGGGTTTTCAATGTTAGTCTATGAGAGATCTCGGGATCTCTTCAGCGCTGCAGGCAGGCAAGGGGGGGATTCCTCGGGGAAACCTCCACTTGGGCAAGGGAGAGGGACTCCTGGGGGTCACTTCTCCAGTGAAAGTCCGGTCCTTCAGGTCCTGGGGGCTGCGGGTGCAGGGTCTCTCCCAGGCGTCGGGACTTTAGGTTCAAAGAGTCGCGGTCAGGGGAAGCCTCGGGATTCCCTCTGCAGGCGGCGCTGTGGGGGCTCAGGGGGGACAGGTTTTGGTACTCACAGTATCAGAGTAGTCCTGGGGTCCCTCCTGAGGTGTCGGTTCTCCACCAGCCGAGTCGGGGTCGCCGGGTGCAGTGTTGCAAGTCTCACGCTTCTTGCGGGGAGCTTGCAGGGTTCTTTACAGCTGCTGGAAACAAAGTTGCAGCTTTTCTTGGAGCAGGTCCGCTGTCCTCGGGAGTTTCTTGTCTTTTCGAAGCAGGGGCAGTCCTCAGAGGATGTCGAGGTCGCTGGTCCCTTTGGAAGGCGTCGCTGGCGCAGGATCTTTGGAAGGCAGGAGACAGGCCGGTGAGTTTCTGGAGCCAAGGCAGTTGTCGTCTTCTGGTCTTCCGCTGCAGGGGTTTTCAGCTAGGCAGTCCTTCTTCTTGTAGTTGCAGGAATCTAATTTTCTAGGGTTCAGGGTAGCCCTTAAATACTAAATTTAAGGGCGTGTTTAGGTCTGGGGGGTTAGTAGCCAATGGCTACTAGCCCTGAGGGTGGGTACACCCTCTTTGTGCCTCCTCCCAAGGGGAGGGGGTCACAATCCTAACCCTATTGGGGGAATCCTCCATCTGCAAGATGGAGGATTTCTAAAAGTTAGAGTCACCTCAGCTCAGGACACCTTAGGGGTTGTCCTGACTGGTCAGTGACTCCTCCTTGTTTTTCTCATTATTTTCTCCGGCCTTGCCGCCAAAAGTGGGGCCTGGCCGGAGGGGGCGGGCAACTCCACTAGCTGGAGTGTCCTGCTGGGTTGGCACAAAGGAGGTGAGCCTTTGAGGCTCACCGCCAGGTGTGACAATTCCTGCCTGGGGGAGGTGTTAGCATCTCCACCCAGTGCAGGCTTTGTTACTGGCCTCAGAGTGACAAAGGCACTCTCCCCATGGGGCCAGCAACATGTCTCGGTTTGTGGCAGGCTGCTAAAACTAGTCAGCCTACACAGATAGTCGGTTAAGTTTCAGGGGGCACCTCTAAGGTGCCCTCTGTGGTGTATTTTACAATAAAATGTACACTGGCATCAGTGTGCATTTATTGTGCTGAGACGTTTGATACCAAACTTCCCAGTTTTCAGTGTAGCCATTATGGTGCTGTGGAGTTCGTGTAAAACAGACTCCCAGACCATATACTCTTATGGCTACCCTGCACTTACAATGTCTAAGGTTTTGCTTAGACACTGTAGGGGCACAGTGCTCATGCACTGGTACCCTCACCTATGGTATAGTGCACCCTGCCTTAGGGCTGTAAGGCCTGCTAGAGGGGTGTCTTACCTATACTGTATAGGCAGTGAGAGGCTGGCATGGCACCCTGAGGGGAGTGCCATGTCGACTTACTCATTTTGTTCTCACCAGCACACACAGGCTTGTAAGCAGTGTGTCTGTGCTGAGTGAGGGGTCTCTAGGGTGGCATAATGCATGCTACAGCCCTTAGAGACCTTCCCTGGCATCAGGGCCCTTGGTACCAGAGGTACCAGTTACAAGGGACTTATCTGGATGCCAGGGTGTGCCAATTGTGGAAACAATGGTACATTTTAGGTGAAAGAACACTGGTGCTGGGGCCTGGTTAGCAGGGTCCCAGCACACTTCTCAGTCAAGTCAGCATCAGTATCAGGCAAAAAGTGGGGGGGTAACTGCAACAGGGAGCCATTTCTTTACACAAGCCCCCCCCAGCCCACAGGCCAGGAGACTCAGCCAACGCTGGAAGAGTCTTCCTAGTCTGTCAGGCGAGGAAGAGTAGAGGAAATGGCTGGTTTGTTGCAGGGCCTACTCTGCCTTACATCCTCCTGTTCAGGTCATTCCCTCTGGGGAACTGACCCACTTCCACAGTGATAGGACCTAGTCTGAACTGCCTCTTGTCTGTGCTTTTTATGTCTTCACCCATTCTCTCTATTTTGAGGTCAGAGGTATCCACCTCTGCTAATCTTATCTTAGCCAGGGTCACCCCTAGCTTACCCCAAGAGGTTACCCAGAGCTGGAGTAACCCCACCATGACCAACAGGGTCAGGGGGCCTAACTTGTTATTTGGCATGGGGTCAGACCACCATGCCAAGGATAGTGCAGCCATAAAGGCTAACACCCAGCAGAGGCCACTGACAGCTGTCAGTGCCCAGAACCACACCTTTAGCTCTTCACCTACAAGGGAAGGGGCTAAGTTACAGGCTTCTTTGGGTTCAGGGTGCCTGTCTGCTGTATTAGAGTGGGGGGTTACCACATCTTGTAGTAAACACCCTTCTTCCACTCTTTCTTCTGTTAGCTGAGGAGCCACCCACTCAGGCTTAACAGTTGCCTGACTAGCCAGGACTTCTTGTGGGTCAGGTTGGACTTTATCAGAGCCATTTTTGGAGTTCTCCCCTACTGGAGCAGAATCTCCTTGGCTTGCTGGAACCTTGGCTAAAGGTTGTCCACCTTTCCTACTCTGTTTCCTTTTCTTTTTCCTCTGGGGCCTACTTGCATTTACTGCAGAGGCAGGCACTCCAGAATCCTTGGGAGAGGACTGGCCCTGGACCAGTTCTTCTCTTAGGCTCTGACTAACCTCTGGGTAGTCATTTCCAAGGAGACAATCAAGGGGGAGGTCTGTACTGACTACCACCCTTCTCCAGCTAAAAGTTCCACCCACTTCTATGGGCACAAGAGCCACAGGCCTATTAGTGACCCTGTCTGGGCTAACTCTTACTCTGGCCATCTCACCTGGGATGTACTGGTTTGAGAGCACCAGCCTGTCATGCACAATAGTGTGACTGGCACAAGTGTCTCTCAGGGCAGTGGCTGGGATTCCATTCACCTGTAGGTGGTGGAAGTGTCTACTTCCCTCTGGAATCTCCAACTCACCTGTTGGGCCCATTTTCCAGTTGAAAGCTATGAAGACCTCCTCATCTGAGGAGTTATCTCCAATGGCTACACTGGTTACCCCTGGAATTTTGTTCTGGGGTTTGTTTTTGGGACAAGAAGTGTCCTTGGTGTGGTGCCCAGACTGTTTACAGTTGTGGCACCATGCCTTAGTGGCATCCCAGTTCTTACCCTGGTACCCACCTTTGTTTTGGGTTGTGTCTTGGGGCCCACCCACCTGTTCTGGTTTTTGGGGGCCTACAGAGGACTCTTTTTCTTTGTTTCTAGTGTCACCCACTTTCTCCTGGGGAGTTTTTGTAACCCCTTTCTTTTGGTCACCCCCAGTGGAAGTTTTGGTTACCCTAGTCTTGACCCAGTGGTCTGCCTTCTTTCCCAATTCTTGGGGAGAAATTGGACCTAGGTCTACCAGATACTGATGCAACTTTTCATTGAAGCAGTTACTTAAAATGTGTTCTTTCATAAACAAATTATAAAGCCCAACATAGTCACACACTTCATTTCCAGTTAACCAACCATCTAGTGTTTTTACTGAGTAGTCTACAAAATCAACCCAGGTCTGGCTCGAGGATTTTTGAGCCCCCCTGAATATAATTCTATACTCCTCAGTGGAGAATCCAAAGCCCTCAATCAGGGTACCCTTCATGAGGTCATAAGATTCTGCATCTTTTCCAGAGAGTGTGAGGAGTCTATCCCTACACTTTCCAGTGAACATTTCCCAAAGGAGAGCACCCCAGTGAGATCTGTTTACTTTTCTGGTTACACAAGCCCTCTCAAAAGCTGTGAACCATTTGGTGATGTCATCACCATCTTCATATTTTGTTACAATCCCTTTGGGGATTTTTAGGATGTCAGGAGAATCTCTGACCCTATTTAAGTTGCTGCCACCATCGATGGGACCTAGGCCCATCTCTTTTCTTTCCCTTTCTATGGCTAGGAGCTGCTTTTCCAAAGCCAATCTTTTGACCATCCTGGCTAACAGGGGGTCATCTTCACTGGAGTTATCCTCAGTGATTTCAGAGGTGTTGGTCTCTCCTGTGAGGGAACCAGCATCTCTGACTTATTTTTGGAGTTAGGGTTTGAGGGACCCTGTTCTCCCTAGATAGGACTGGTAGGGGGGAATTTCCCTCCAAGTCACTCTCCTCTTCCTCTGAGTTGCCACCCTCAGAGGGGTTGGCCTTTTCAAACTCTGCCAAAAGCTCCTGGAGCTGTATTTTGGTAGGTTTGGGGCCCATTGTTATTTTCTTTATTTTACAGAGTGACCTTAGCTCCCTCATCTTAAGATGGAGGTAAGGTGTGGTGTCGAGTTCCACCACAGTCACATCTGTGCTAGACATTTTGCTTCTAAAAGTTGGAATACTTTTTAAGAATCTACAACTGGTTCTAGAATCTAATTCAAACTTTTACAAACTTTTAAACTCTAAAAGAAATGCTAAACAGGATCTAACACAAGGCCCTAGCAGGTCTTTTAAGAATTTAGAAAACTTTTCAAATTGCAAAAATCAATTTCTAATGACAATTTTGGAATTTGTCGTGTGATCAGGTATTGGCTGAGTAGTCCAGCAAATGCAAAGTCTTGTACCCCACCGCTGATCCACCAATGTAGGAAGTTGGCTCTGTATGTGCTATTTCAAAGTAAGGAATAGCATGCACAGAGTCCAAGGGTTCCCCTTAGAGGTAAAATAGTGGTAAAAATAGATAATACTAATGCTCTATTTTGTGGTAGTGTGGTCGAGCAGTAGGCTTATCCAAGGAGTAGTGTTAAGCATTTGTTGTACATACACATAGACAATAAATGAGGTACACACACTCAGAGACAAATCCAGCCAATAGGTTTTTATATAGAAAAATATATTTTCTTAGTTTATTTTAAGAACCACAGGTTCAAATTCTACATGGAATATCTCATTCGAAAGGTATTGCAGGTAAGTACTTTAGGAACTTCAAATCATCAAAATTGCATGTATACTTTTCAAGTTATTCACAAATAGCTGTTTTAAAAGTGGACACTTAGTGCAATTTTCACAGTTCCTAGGGGAGGTAAGTATTTGTTAGGTTAACCAGGTAAGTAAGACACTTACAGGGCTTAGTTCTTGGTCCAAGGTAGCCCACCGTTGGGGGTTCAGAGCAACCCCAAAGTTACCACACCAGCAGCTCAGGGCCGGTCAGGTGCGGAGTTCAAAGTGGTGCCCAAAACGCATAGGCTAGACTGGAGAGAAGGGGGTGCCCCGGTTCCGGTCTGCTTGCAGGTAGGTACCCGCGTCTTCGGAGGACAGACCAGGGGGGTTTTGTAGGGCACCGGGGGGGACACAAGTCCACACAGAAATTTCACCCTCAGCGGCGCGGGGGCGGCCGGGTGCAGTGTAGAAACAAGCGTCGGGTTTTCAATGTTAGTCTATGAGAGATCTCGGGATCTCTTCAGCGCTGCAGGCAGGCAAGGGGGGGATTCCTCGGGGAAACCTCCACTTGGGCAAGGGAGAGGGACTCCTGGGGGTCACTTCTCCAGTGAAAGTCCGGTCCTTCAGGTCCTGGGGGCTGCGGGTGCAGGGTCTCTCCCAGGCGTCGGGACTTTAGGTTCAAAGAGTCGCGGTCAGGGGAAGCCTCGGGATTCCCTCTGCAGGCGGCGCTGTGGGGGCTCAGGGGGGACAGGTTTTGGTACTCACAGTATCAGAGTAGTCCTGGGGTCCCTCCTGAGGTGTCGGTTCTCCACCAGCCGAGTCGGGGTCGCCGGGTGCAGTGTTGCAAGTCTCACGCTTCTTGCGGGGAGCTTGCAGGGTTCTTTACAGCTGCTGGAAACAAAGTTGCAGCTTTTCTTGGAGCAGGTCCGCTGTCCTCGGGAGTTTCTTGTCTTTTCGAAGCAGGGGCAGTCCTCAGAGGATGTCGAGGTCGCTGGTCCCTTTGGAAGGCGTCGCTGGCGCAGGATCTTTGGAAGGCAGGAGACAGGCCGGTGAGTTTCTGGAGCCAAGGCAGTTGTCGTCTTCTGGTCTTCCGCTGCAGGGGTTTTCAGCTAGGCAGTCCTTCTTCTTGTAGTTGCAGGAATCTAATTTTCTAGGGTTCAGGGTAGCCCTTAAATACTAAATTTAAGGGCGTGTTTAGGTCTGGGGGGTTAGTAGCCAATGGCTACTAGCCCTGAGGGTGGGTACACCCTCTTTGTGCCTCCTCCCAAGGGGAGGGGGTCACAATCCTAACCCTATTGGGGGAATCCTCCATCTGCAAGATGGAGGATTTCTAAAAGTTAGAGTCACCTCAGCTCAGGACACCTTAGGGGTTGTCCTGACTGGTCAGTGACTCCTCCTTGTTTTTCTCATTATTTTCTCCGGCCTTGCCGCCAAAAGTGGGGCCTGGCCGGAGGGGGCGGGCAACTCCACTAGCTGGAGTGTCCTGCTGGGTTGGCACAAAGGAGGTGAGCCTTTGAGGCTCACCGCCAGGTGTGACAATTCCTGCCTGGGGGAGGTGTTAGCATCTCCACCCAGTGCAGGCTTTGTTACTGGCCTCAGAGTGACAAAGGCACTCTCCCCATGGGGCCAGCAACATGTCTCGGTTTGTGGCAGGCTGCTAAAACTAGTCAGCCTACACAGATAGTCGGTTAAGTTTCAGGGGGCACCTCTAAGGTGCCCTCTGTGGTGTATTTTACAATAAAATGTACACTGGCATCAGTGTGCATTTATTGTGCTGAGACGTTTGATACCAAACTTCCCAGTTTTCAGTGTAGCCATTATGGTGCTGTGGAGTTCGTGTAAAACAGACTCCCAGACCATATACTCTTATGGCTACCCTGCACTTACAATGTCTAAGGTTTTGCTTAGACACTGTAGGGGCACAGTGCTCATGCACTGGTACCCTCACCTATGGTATAGTGCACCCTGCCTTAGGGCTGTAAGGCCTGCTAGAGGGGTGTCTTACCTATACTGTATAGGCAGTGAGAGGCTGGCATGGCACCCTGAGGGGAGTGCCATGTCGACTTACTCATTTTGTTCTCACCAGCACACACAGGCTTGTAAGCAGTGTGTCTGTGCTGAGTGAGGGGTCTCTAGGGTGGCATAATGCATGCTACAGCCCTTAGAGACCTTCCCTGGCATCAGGGCCCTTGGTACCAGAGGTACCAGTTACAAGGGACTTATCTGGATGCCAGGGTGTGCCAATTGTGGAAACAATGGTACATTTTAGGTGAAAGAACACTGGTGCTGGGGCCTGGTTAGCAGGGTCCCAGCACACTTCTCAGTCAAGTCAGCATCAGTATCAGGCAAAAAGTGGGGGGGTAACTGCAACAGGGAGCCATTTCTTTACACAAGCCCCCCCCAGCCCACAGGCCAGGAGACTCAGCCAACGCTGGAAGAGTCTTCCTAGTCTGTCAGGCGAGGAAGAGTAGAGGAAATGGCTGGTTTGTTGCAGGGCCTACTCTGCCTTACATCCTCCTGTTCAGGTCATTCCCTCTGGGGAACTGACCCACTTCCACAGTGATAGGACCTAGTCTGAACTGCCTCTTGTCTGTGCTTTTTATGTCTTCACCCATTCTCTCTATTTTGAGGTCAGAGGTATCCACCTCTGCTAATCTTATCTTAGCCAGGGTCACCCCTAGCTTACCCCAAGAGGTTACCCAGAGCTGGAGTAACCCCACCATGACCAACAGGGTCAGGGGGCCTAACTTGTTATTTGGCATGGGGTCAGACCACCATGCCAAGGATAGTGCAGCCATAAAGGCTAACACCCAGCAGAGGCCACTGACAGCTGTCAGTGCCCAGAACCACACCTTTAGCTCTTCACCTACAAGGGAAGGGGCTAAGTTACAGGCTTCTTTGGGTTCAGGGTGCCTGTCTGCTGTATTAGAGTGGGGGGTTACCACATCTTGTAGTAAACACCCTTCTTCCACTCTTTCTTCTGTTAGCTGAGGAGCCACCCACTCAGGCTTAACAGTTGCCTGACTAGCCAGGACTTCTTGTGGGTCAGGTTGGACTTTATCAGAGCCATTTTTGGAGTTCTCCCCTACTGGAGCAGAATCTCCTTGGCTTGCTGGAACCTTGGCTAAAGGTTGTCCACCTTTCCTACTCTGTTTCCTTTTCTTTTTCCTCTGGGGCCTACTTGCATTTACTGCAGAGGCAGGCACTCCAGAATCCTTGGGAGAGGACTGGCCCTGGACCAGTTCCTCTCTTAGGCTCTGACTAACCTCTGGGTAGTCATTTCCAAGGAGACAATCAAGGGGGAGGTCTGTACTGACTACCACCCTTCTCCAGCTAAAAGTTCCACCCACTTCTATGGGCACAAGAGCCACAGGCCTATTAGTGACCCTGTCTGGGCTAACTCTTACTCTGGCCATCTCACCTGGGATGTACTGGTTTGAGAGCACCAGCCTGTCATGCACAATAGTGTGACTGGCACAAGTGTCTCTCAGGGCAGTGGCTGGGATTCCATTCACCTGTAGGTGGTGGAAGTGTCTACTTCCCTCTGGAATCTCCAACTCACCTGTTGGGCCCATTTTCCAGTTGAAAGCTATGAAGACCTCCTCATCTGAGGAGTTATCTCCAATGGCTACACTGGTTACCCCTGGAATTTTGTTCTGGGGTTTGTTTTTGGGACAAGAAGTGTCCTTGGTGTGGTGCCCAGACTGTTTACAGTTGTGGCACCATGCCTTAGTGGCATCCCAGTTCTTACCCTGGTACCCACCTTTGTTTTGGGTTGTGTCTTGGGGCCCACCCACCTGTTCTGGTTTTTGGGGGCCTACAGAGGACTCTTTTTCTTTGTTTCTAGTGTCACCCACTTTCTCCTGGGGAGTTTTTG
This sequence comes from Pleurodeles waltl, assembly GCF_031143425.1. Taxonomy (NCBI): domain Eukaryota; kingdom Metazoa; phylum Chordata; class Amphibia; order Caudata; family Salamandridae; genus Pleurodeles; species Pleurodeles waltl. The sequence goes on from NC_090444.1 coordinate 1,763,927,512, forward strand.
TAACCCCTTTCTTTTGGTCACCCCCAGTGGAAGTTTTGGTTACCCTAGTCTTGACCCAGTGGTCTGCCTTCTTTCCCAATTCTTGGGGAGAAATTGGACCTAGGTCTACCAGATACTGATGCAACTTTTCATTGAAGCAGTTACTTAAAATGTGTTCTTTCATAAACAAATTATAAAGCCCAACATAGTCACACACTTCATTTCCAGTTAACCAACCATCTAGTGTTTTTACTGAGTAGTCTACAAAATCAACCCAGGTCTGGCTCGAGGATTTTTGAGCCCCCCTGAATATAATTCTATACTCCTCAGTGGAGAATCCAAAGCCCTCAATCAGGGTACCCTTCATGAGGTCATAAGATTCTGCATCTTTTCCAGAGAGTGTGAGGAGTCTATCCCTACACTTTCCAGTGAACATTTCCCAAAGGAGAGCACCCCAGTGAGATCTGTTTACTTTTCTGGTTACACAAGCCCTCTCAAAAGCTGTGAACCATTTGGTGATGTCATCACCATCTTCATATTTTGTTACAATCCCTTTGGGGATTTTTAGGATGTCAGGAGAATCTCTGACCCTATTTAAGTTGCTGCCACCATCGATGGGACCTAGGCCCATCTCTTTTCTTTCCCTTTCTATGGCTAGGAGCTGCTTTTCCAAAGCCAATCTTTTGACCATCCTGGCTAACAGGGGGTCATCTTCACTGGAGTTATCCTCAGTGATTTCAGAGGTGTTGGTCTCTCCTGTGAGGGAACCAGCATCTCTGACTATTATTTTTGGAGTTAGGGTTTGAGGGACCCTGTTCTCCCTAGATAGGACTGGTAGGGGGGAATTTCCCTCCAAGTCACTCTCCTCTTCCTCTGAGTTGCCACCCTCAGAGGGGTTGGCCTTTTCAAACTCTGCCAAAAGCTCCTGGAGCTGTATTTTGGTAGGTTTGGGGCCCATTGTTATTTTCTTTATTTTACAGAGTGACCTTAGCTCCCTCATCTTAAGATGGAGGTAAGGTGTGGTGTCGAGTTCCACCACAGTCACATCTGTGCTAGACATTTTGCTTCTAAAAGTTGGAATACTTTTTAAGAATCTACAACTGGTTCTAGAATCTAATTCAAACTTTTACAAACTTTTAAACTCTAAAAGAAATGCTAAACAGGATCTAACACAAGGCCCTAGCAGGTCTTTTAAGAATTTAGAAAACTTTTCAAATTGCAAAAATCAATTTCTAATGACAATTTTGGAATTTGTCGTGTGATCAGGTATTGGCTGAGTAGTCCAGCAAATGCAAAGTCTTGTACCCCACCGCTGATCCACCAATGTAGGAAGTTGGCTCTGTATGTGCTATTTCAAAGTAAGGAATAGCATGCACAGAGTCCAAGGGTTCCCCTTAGAGGTAAAATAGTGGTAAAAATAGATAATACTAATGCTCTATTTTGTGGTAGTGTGGTCGAGCAGTAGGCTTATCCAAGGAGTAGTGTTAAGCATTTGTTGTACATACACATAGACAATAAATGAGGTACACACACTCAGAGACAAATCCAGCCAATAGGTTTTTATATAGAAAAATATATTTTCTTAGTTTATTTTAAGAACCACAGGTTCAAATTCTACATGGAATATCTCATTCGAAAGGTATTGCAGGTAAGTACTTTAGGAACTTCAAATCATCAAAATTGCATGTATACTTTTCAAGTTATTCACAAATAGCTGTTTTAAAAGTGGACACTTAGTGCAATTTTCACAGTTCCTAGGGGAGGTAAGTATTTGTTAGGTTAACCAGGTAAGTAAGACACTTACAGGGCTTAGTTCTTGGTCCAAGGTAGCCCACCGTTGGGGGTTCAGAGCAACCCCAAAGTTACCACACCAGCAGCTCAGGGCCGGTCAGGTGCGGAGTTCAAAGTGGTGCCCAAAACGCATAGGCTAGACTGGAGAGAAGGGGGTGCCCCGGTTCCGGTCTGCTTGCAGGTAGGTACCCGCGTCTTCGGAGGACAGACCAGGGGGGTTTTGTAGGGCACCGGGGGGGACACAAGTCCACACAGAAATTTCACCCTCAGCGGCGCGGGGGCGGCCGGGTGCAGTGTAGAAACAAGCGTCGGGTTTTCAATGTTAGTCTATGAGAGATCTCGGGATCTCTTCAGCGCTGCAGGCAGGCAAGGGGGGGATTCCTCGGGGAAACCTCCACTTGGGCAAGGGAGAGGGACTCCTGGGGGTCACTTCTCCAGTGAAAGTCCGGTCCTTCAGGTCCTGGGGGCTGCGGGTGCAGGGTCTCTCCCAGGCGTCGGGACTTTAGGTTCAAAGAGTCGCGGTCAGGGGAAGCCTCGGGATTCCCTCTGCAGGCGGCGCTGTGGGGGCTCAGGGGGGACAGGTTTTGGTACTCACAGTATCAGAGTAGTCCTGGGGTCCCTCCTGAGGTGTCGGTTCTCCACCAGCCGAGTCGGGGTCGCCGGGTGCAGTGTTGCAAGTCTCACGCTTCTTGCGGGGAGCTTGCAGGGTTCTTTACAGCTGCTGGAAACAAAGTTGCAGCTTTTCTTGGAGCAGGTCCGCTGTCCTCGGGAGTTTCTTGTCTTTTCGAAGCAGGGGCAGTCCTCAGAGGATGTCGAGGTCGCTGGTCCCTTTGGAAGGCGTCGCTGGCGCAGGATCTTTGGAAGGCAGGAGACAGGCCGGTGAGTTTCTGGAGCCAAGGCAGTTGTCGTCTTCTGGTCTTCCGCTGCAGGGGTTTTCAGCTAGGCAGTCCTTCTTCTTGTAGTTGCAGGAATCTAATTTTCTAGGGTTCAGGGTAGCCCTTAAATACTAAATTTAAGGGCGTGTTTAGGTCTGGGGGGTTAGTAGCCAATGGCTACTAGCCCTGAGGGTGGGTACACCCTCTTTGTGCCTCCTCCCAAGGGGAGGGGGTCACAATCCTAACCCTATTGGGGGAATCCTCCATCTGCAAGATGGAGGATTTCTAAAAGTTAGAGTCACCTCAGCTCAGGACACCTTAGGGGTTGTCCTGACTGGTCAGTGACTCCTCCTTGTTTTTCTCATTATTTTCTCCGGCCTTGCCGCCAAAAGTGGGGCCTGGCCGGAGGGGGCGGGCAACTCCACTAGCTGGAGTGTCCTGCTGGGTTGGCACAAAGGAGGTGAGCCTTTGAGGCTCACCGCCAGGTGTGACAATTCCTGCCTGGGGGAGGTGTTAGCATCTCCACCCAGTGCAGGCTTTGTTACTGGCCTCAGAGTGACAAAGGCACTCTCCCCATGGGGCCAGCAACATGTCTCGGTTTGTGGCAGGCTGCTAAAACTAGTCAGCCTACACAGATAGTCGGTTAAGTTTCAGGGGGCACCTCTAAGGTGCCCTCTGTGGTGTATTTTACAATAAAATGTACACTGGCATCAGTGTGCATTTATTGTGCTGAGACGTTTGATACCAAACTTCCCAGTTTTCAGTGTAGCCATTATGGTGCTGTGGAGTTCGTGTAAAACAGACTCCCAGACCATATACTCTTATGGCTACCCTGCACTTACAATGTCTAAGGTTTTGTTTAGACACTGTAGGGGCACAGTGCTCATGCACTGGTACCCTCACCTATGGTATAGTGCACCCTGCCTTAGGGCTGTAAGGCCTGCTAGAGGGGTGTCTTACCTATACTGTATAGGCAGTGAGAGGCTGGCATGGCACCCTGAGGGGAGTGCCATGTCGACTTACTCATTTTGTTCTCACCAGCACACACAGGCTTGTAAGCAGTGTGTCTGTGCTGAGTGAGGGGTCTCTAGGGTGGCATAATGCATGCTACAGCCCTTAGAGACCTTCCCTGGCATCAGGGCCCTTGGTACCAGAGGTACCAGTTACAAGGGACTTATCTGGATGCCAGGGTGTGCCAATTGTGGAAACAATGGTACATTTTAGGTGAAAGAACACTGGTGCTGGGGCCTGGTTAGCAGGGTCCCAGCACACTTCTCAGTCAAGTCAGCATCAGTATCAGGCAAAAAGTGGGGGGGTAACTGCAACAGGGAGCCATTTCTTTACACTGACCCACACAGCCACACTCACACACACTTACACAACCTCTCATATACCCATAGAGCCACTCACACACCACTCGGAGACCCACAGAACCACTCACACACCCACTTACAGACCCACATAGCCACTCACACATCTACTTACCCACACGACCACACACCCAGTCACACACCCATACAGCCACTCAGAGACCCACAGCATGGGGTTGGCTGCATGCAGGTGGTTGGCCGCAGGATCTGGCCACAGGCCAGATTCTGAGGTCAACCCCCTGCCACCCACAGCCAAAGTCTGTGCGCAGCGGCAGTTGTATTAACATATGGTCGTTACATATTACTTTCCATTAGGAATAAAAAAAACGTTGAAATTCAATGAACAAAGGTTACAGGGACATTACAGATAGGTTCAGATTTTACAAACACAAATCATAGAAATTCAGCGTTAAGAGTTAACTCAAGAAACTATAGCTCGTCTCCTAAGGTGACTACAACTCACGCCCTCACCATGAAGTGTTAATTACCCCACATATCACGTCAGGCATAACATCTTCAATGACATCCTTCATAATATCTCTGCAACATTTGCAATAAAATTATTGATGAGAACTGCATGTATGTGTATATGTATATATTTTTTTTACTAATTACCCATATCACCCGATGACCCTACCAACCCCCAAACCCCTTTACCACCCTATACCCTTACTCGCCCCTAAAGCCCCAAAATACCCATGCCATCAATACCCCTACACTTCCCATAACAATAAAAATACTTTGATCACCCAATGCCCACACCCACCTATAAACCCAAAACACCCTTACAACCCCATATCCTTACCCACCCCTAAAATCGTAAAAATACCCTTTCAACCAATACCCTTACCCACCCCATAACCTTAAAATACCTCTACAACCCAATACTCAACGCACCCTTTACCCCTAAAAATACTCCTACTACCAATACCATTACCCACCCCTAAACCATAAAAATACCCTTGCCACCCTATATTCCTACTCACTCCAAACCCTAAAAATACCCTTAACACCCTATACCCATAACCACCCCAATCCTTAAAATCTACCCTTTTCACCTAATTCCTTTACCCACCCCAAAACCTGAAAAATACCATTACCACCCCATACCCACCCCTAAACCCTAAAACACCTTACCACACAATACCCACCCTGAAACACAATACCCAGCCCTAAACCCTAAAATACCCTTACCACATATACCCCTATTGTAGGAGACTGGGCTTTTGTTGCAGTAGTCCCCTCACTTTTTGCCTGATACTGGATGCAACCTAGACTGAAGTGCACTGAGTTCCTAATAACCAGGTCCCCAGTGCCAGTGTTCTTTCCCTAAACCGTACAATTTTTCCCCAATTGGCAATACTTTTGGCACCCCTGTAAGTCCCTAGTAAATGGTCCCCTAGGTACCTAGGGCATTGGTACCAAAGAGCGTCCCCACGGGCTTCAGCATGTATTGTGCCAACCTAAGGGACCACTCACCTAGCTCATGGTGGCTGCCACTGCAGGCTGCGTGTCTTGGCGCAGTTAAAAGTGAAAGCATGACATGACACACAGGCTGTGTTCCATGCCCCTAGCACTGCATGCAATATATGTAAGTCCCCCTACAGCAGGCCTTTCAGCCCTAAGGCAGGGTGCATTATGTTACATGTGTGGACTTATCTGTAAGAGCAGATATACCCCTGCTTTGTCTTTGGTGATTCTTAGACATAGTAAGTGATCAGGAAGCCATTTTAAGTACATGTGCTGGACCCAGGTTAATGTGAGTTCCCCAGCTACATGATGGCTTACTATATCCGATGTTTGGTATCAAACATCTTGTAATAGTAAACCCTCTAGGATTCCATTGATGGATTTATTAATACATGCACCCAGAGGGCACCTTAGAGGTGCCCCCTGAAAATGTTACCAACTACTAGTGTGCTGGCAGACTGGTCTTAACCAGCCTGCCACCAACAGAAGTTTCTGACCCTCCCCTCCCATCCAAACCAACCTCCCCTCCCCCCCCCCCCCCAGCAATATTGAGAGACTGCAAGGATTGTTGAGCATGAACTGCATTCTAAGGCAGGGGGCTTCAAAGAGTACCCCGCATTTGGTATGTGGATCTGGCTTCCCTCAGAGGTGAGGAGATGCCGACCCCCACCAAGGACCCTGGTGCCTGACCAGGTGGTAAAATTTGTAGTCGGAACGGCGTGTCCACTTTCAGGCTAGTGCCATCCCCAAAGTGAACTGCCTGACGTGGACACAAAATTTAGAAATGTCCCATCATTTTGATGGCAGAATTAGGAACTTTGGGACAGGGTTATGCCCACTTCCCATAGGGAGTAACCATATAAGGGGCATAGTGACCCCAGGGGTAAGTAGCTCATTGGCTACTACTCCACACTCCCGTAGCGTGCCTATCTTCGGTATTTAGGGGAGCCTCTGGCACCTGGAAATCAGATCCCGCTGATCTGAAATAAAAAGGATCCAAAAGCAAGAACTGAAGACCAGTGACTGATTCAGCGCCAACCCTGCCTGCTGACTTTGACAATTGCGATAGACGCTTTGTCTTGTAGACACCCAAAGAAGAACCGAGAGGACTCCAGACCAACAAAGCATGACACCAGACAGATCCACTGCACCCGGCTACCCTAGTTGAAGTGATCTAACAGTGCCAGCCTGGTCTCCAGACCCTCCAGAAACAAAGCCCACCTTGGTATCACCAGCTGTGGACTTCCTGACGACGCCCGTAGCTTCTTTGTTCAGGGCCCCCTCTACCCTGAGTGACATGGAGACAAATACCCAACGCCTCGGGACACCTATGCACCCCGACGCCGAGGACCAAGGAGAAGGGGGCCAAAAGGTATCCCTATGTCCCTCAGCCTCGTGAGACCTGAGCCTACTTACTGGTTCGGTCAGACGATACCCCAGTCCACACTTGCAGCCTCTTCCTGCAGACCCCTCTACCGCGATCGCCACTAGTGACAAAAACCCAATGCCTAAGGGCACCTGTGCACCCAGCTGCCCTTGCCCCAGGAGAAGAGGACCAAAGGTACCCCACATCCATGAACATCGCAAGTTCTGAACCCCCTTGTTGGTTCACCTGCAGCACCTTTCTAACTGGACTGATCCCCATTGACTTCAACGGGGCACCCGATGGTGAACTGCAACTCTACACCTGGCCGCCCCAGTGCCGACGAGGTGGCCTTAGACCCTGCCCCACACTCACCTAAGTCTGGAAGATTGGTCTTGTAAGTCGCTGTGGTGTACCTATTTGCCGCATATGTTTTGCCTCCATAGGTTAACATTGCAGCGTTAGAAAATTGCAGTGTCGACTTTTCAAAACTGTAATAATTTCTGTTGCGAAACGTACACACCTGACCGTATTGATTCTGGTGACTAAACATATATAAAGATACCTGCTATTTTTCTAAATAGATGTGAATCTCCTTATCGAGTTGTTTGTATCATTTGACTTGTGCACTTACTGCATATATCTAACACTCCTCTCTGATAAGACAAAGGCTGTTCGACTACACTACCCCGTAAGAGAGCACCTTGAGATTGCTAGAGCAAGCCCATGTCCACTTTAAAGGGAAACCCTGGACTGTTTGCACAGTATACCTTATTTTGGTATACTATATAAAGAGCCAGCTCCTACATCTATCCACCCCTATACCCTAAAAATACACTTACCGCCCTGTATTCCTAACCACCCTAAAATACCTTTACCACCCTATACCCCTGCTCACCCTAGCCCTAAAACATCCCTACAACCCAATTCCCTTATTCACCCTTAAACCCTAAAAATATCATTACAACCAATATCCTCATTCTGCCTTTAACCCTAAAAATGCCCTTATCATATTATACCCCTACCCAGCCCTAAACCCTAAAATCTACCCTTACAACCGAATGCCCTTACCCACCCCTAAACATACCCTTACCAACCTGTACCCCTACCCAACCTTGAACCCTTAAAATACCCTAACCATCCTTTATCCCTACACACCAATAAACCCTAAAATACATTTACCACCATATACCCCTACCCACCCCTAAGCCCTAAAAAACACCCTTACGACCCAATACCCTTATCTTGCTGTAAACCATAAACATTCTGACAATCCTATATCCCTACTCGCCCCTAAACCATAGAAATACCTTTAGCACCCTATATTCCTAAAATACCTTTATCACTCAATAGAACTACTTACCATTGAACCTTGAAAACGGCATTGCAACCCAATACCCTTATGCATCCCTAAATCCTAAAACTACCTTAGCACCACCCTAATCGCTGAAAATACTCTTACACCCTATAGACCTACCCAGCCCTAAACCCTTATATGTATATCTATATAACACATAAACACCCCTACCTTACCTAGACTTAGCATGCGTGGTAAATGCATGTGTGATAGACACTGCGTGGTTAACCCTGCATTGTAAAGGATCTTTCCCATCTGAAACTGGCTCTAGCTTTCCATGTCTGGATCTTTATTATCACAGAAGTGTATTTTGCACATTATACAGTAAACTTAAGAGCTCAATTGTCACAAAATAGTTGCTGCACATTTTATTGTTGGTTGATTTTAATTCGTACAGTGAGTTGGCGGTGTGAAAAACTATTAGGTCTTTTTCGGGCGGGCGTGTGTGTGTGTGTGTGTGCGTGCGCGTGCACACACGTGGGTGTTAGTTCGTTACCAGGTCTTCTTTATTTCCTGATTAGTATTCTGCTTCCTAGTCATTATCTAATTGTTTTGCTTCAGTCTTTGATTTTAAATATTGTGTGTTTACTTTTCCATTTAGAAAAAGAAAGGGAGATGAAATTGATGGGCACGTAGCCTCCAAGAAACAGAAGAAAGAAAAGGATAAGGAAACCAAACATCAGAAGCAGATAAAGGTTTGTGTCATAGGGTTTGGCCTCCTCCAACATTCTACTGATTGCCAGTCGGAGAGCATTTTAACATGGGCTTTATTGACATTAAGGTGATGGGAGGCATTAATGTAGCCACATATTTTGTGATTTGTTTTGCCCACTGGTTGTGGTTGACAACTTATTTTTATTTCAGTCACTGACATCAAGAGTTCAGGCTGTTGAGCTTCTCTATATGAAGGGAGGTAAAACAGAAATATTGTATATTAAATAATGCTTTGTTTTAAATTAATCAATTACAAAGCTTATGGTATCTTGGGCAGGTGAAAAGTGTAAAATTAACATAATTAGAAAATAGAAGTTTAAAAACATTTTTTTTAGATAAATGTTTCTATTACGTTGCTGGGGGTATTTTTTGTGTAATCTTTTCTGCTTTAAAAAAGATGAATACATTGAAGTACTGGTGTATACTTTTTGAATAATCACTAAAGAGTTATCTCATCAATTCAGTGGAGAAACTACCCGTTTGTTGGTTAGATTTGTATTCCATGTTTTGTACTGTTAACAGCAATATGTCCAAATAAATAAGTTTGATCAGATAAACAGTACATTATAGAGCAGCTCTTTAAATGGAATATGAACCAAGTTCTAGTTGGTAAGAAGTTTTTAAACTTGTCGAAGTAGTCTCAAAGTTTATTTCTCATTCATCTGTATAGCCTCCCTCACAATAGTATCTGTAATTGAATATGCACAATGTCAGTATCTCTTAAGGACGTTGGTTTTTTTATATATATTTTTTTTATATGCAAATTGTGCTTTATGAAGGGTATCCTAAACTTGATTGTTTATAGGTGCAATACATGAGGTGACAGGGAGCGATTCAGCCAAGATCTAAAAAAAATAGCTAGGTAGATCAGTAAGTCTTATAGGATTTGCCAGGGGGAACAGGAACACTGTCCCTATTGTGAAGAGCAGGCTGCTGTGCATCTAGTTTTGCAGGTAAGAGTTCATCAAAGTGAGCTGGATCTGAATTAATGATCACCTGTCAGTGTGTCCGTGCACCACGAGGTTTCCCGTTTATGATGAGTCTTAGGATGGATGTTAATACTGATTACGTCTAAACTGCTCAGCTATTGAGGTGGACTGACGTAACCCGCTTTCTATAATAACCAACCTGCAGGATTGATTATCGTCTTAGATTTGCAAATATTTTTAGAAGGTGCCATCCTGCTATTGGCAAGGCCAAATGTGCGTATTCTGTAATTTAATGGCAAAGGTTTAGGAATTCTTATATCTCTTCAAGATCAGATGCATTTTCAGCAAGATTAGTTTATCTTATTTTAAGAAGTGCTGAAAATCTACACTGAAGCTTGTGTTAACTTGTCACATGATCACCATAAGATGGTGTTTAGAAAACATTCATCTCTCTAGTTATATATATGTTCCATAGCCATTATGTGAAGCGAAATTTAAAATGCATTGATCACTGCTTTCAGCTGGGAAGCCCTGGAGCTCTGCGCCAAGGCTAGCGTTAACGTGGAAGCAGATAATCATAGACATGCGTATATTCCATATTGAATTCCTCATTCACGTTCAGTTAGGTTAAGCTGGGAAGAGTTGTTCCTGATACTTTTCTTGCCTTACAGGAGCAGACAGACATGTTCTGGAAGATAAAGGATGAGCTGAAGAAAGTCTGCTCAACCAATGATCTGAAGGAGCTGCTAATTGCAAACAAGCAGGAAATACCGTCCGGCGAGTCCAATGTAAGTTTCTTTGCATCTCTTGCATCTGGGGTGATTTTCTTATCTTTGGATTCGACATACAGGCCATCCACCTACTTCCACTTTGCTCTTGAGCATTTTTCCAGATATTTGAAAACTAAACCATTTCTCTTTATGTTGTTTCTGCCCACTGTGAAATATTTATTGCAGAAGCATACACACTTGTTATTGTTAATTGTCTTGGAAGCTGTCATTTGTGTACCACGCTCTTACCTCCAGTGGGTATCTAGGAACTGAAAATAACTAGTGCTTGTGAAGTGCTGGTATAATAGTGCCCTTTTCGTTTGAGAACTGGGATGTGCTACTATCCCTGCATTTTCTTTCGACATGCACGTGTTTAGAGGACAGATTCTTAATTTCCCTCGTTCCCTTGTACTGTTGACAGCACAGTGGTCTCATAAGCATTTGTTTTCATGACAGTGCTTACAAATCAAATAAAACATTAGGGCAATGGCAAGTTCTTAGTTGTGTGTTTATGTTCCTTATTGTATGAATTTTATTAACTGCAGTGATATAGATTTATTGTGATTTGGTATCTTTGCTAAAAAAAAATATATATATATATATATATTTTCTTTGCCTTAGATTCTAGATCGGGTGGCTGACGGAATGGCATTTGGAGCATTGCGTCCATGTGAGGAATGCAAAGGGCAGTTTGTCTTCAAGAGTGATGCTTACCACTGCACGGGAGACCTCAGTGCCTGGACCAAATGTGTTGCAAAAACCCAGACGCCAAACAGGAAGGATTGGGTTATCCCAAAGGTAACCTGGGAGTGATGTATGTCGGCAATAAGGCTTTATGTATACATATGTTGGATTTCAAGTTTCCACATTGCTGGAGCCTCCCAAAGATAATTACACAGTGAGTGGGTTGTCTACAGCAGCGGTTCTTAACCAGTGGTCCATGAACATGGGACGAGAAGGGGAATGGGGCCCACTACGTCTACTCAAGGTCCACCACTGCTTAGAAAATTAAAAAATATTAACTTTAATTCATAAAGTGTACATAAATAGAGAAACAAAATGTAAAATTGAAAATGTTAAAACGGTTCGTGAATTTGAAGTAATTTGAAATTGGAGGCTAAAAATTATATTGGTTTCCTCCGATTAATTTGTGGGTGCTGTGCAAATGCACAAACAATATTGTATGGTAGATAGGTGGCCTCAGTTGAATTTTTTTTAAAAAGCCCCCACTTTCCCATTAAAATTGACATTTTCATTCTTTATATTTGAAAAAATATTTCATGTTTCATTTGTTTGATGAATACTTGTTTCTGTATTTTTTGTGTAATGTTGTTAGGTTCAGATCATCAAATTTGCTTAAGGCAGGGTCCATGGCTTCCAGTAATGCCTAAGGGGGGATCCCCGGATTCTAATAATGATTCAGTGAGTGTCCATAGAAGTGCAAATGTTAAGAACCACTGGACGAGGGAACTTCATAATATTATTGCTGTTATGTGACCATATGGTAATAGTGAATTAGCAGAAGGTTGAGGTGTCCAAAGCTACTCATTGAGGTGGAGCAGTGGATAAATGAGTATGGGAGAGTTCCTGATTTGTGTGGCCATCTCAACATATTGAAATATTTGAAGAACTGCACTGTCCTGAATGAAATCCAAACTCGCCTGAGATTTTTGTAATAATTTGAAGGTCATGAGATCAAATCCTGTGAATACAGTTCCAGCCTTCAAGTGTGATAAGAAAACAAAGCTTCTGCTATTAACCGGAATGTTCTGCTAAATATTATTTGAGTTCCTGAAAGTATTTTGTATAATGTTGACCTTTTTCAAGCTGTCCGCTAAAGTGATTTTGTTGTGGATAGCTTTTAAAGCAAGTTAGAACTTATGCTCCAGGTACACAAATGAGAGCAGTTTGACAAAGGTTTTGATTGAGAGTGTTACGGTTCAGGGCAATAAACTCTCAAGTGATGGAACTTAATGCATAGATTTTGAACCTTCCCAGTAACATCTATTGAAACCAGTGTTTCTGAAGGCAAGTGCACTATATAAAGAGCTTTGTCAAGAGCTAGAAAATTATATTTAAAAATACCTGTCTGTAAGGAAATGCCTCCTTGGCATGGTTGCCCCCTGACTTTTTGCCTTTGCTGATGCTATGTTTACAATTGAAAGTGTGCTGAGGCCTGCTAACCAGGCCCCAGCACCAGTGTTCTTTCCCTAACCTGTACTTTTGTATCCACAATTGGCAGACCCTGGCATCCAGATAAGTCCCTTGTAACTGGTACTTCTAGTACCAAGGGCCCTGATGCCAAGGAAGGTCTCTAAGGGCTGCAGCATGTCTTATGCCACCCTGGAGACCTCTCACTCAGCACAGACACACTGCTTGCCAGCTTGTGTGTGCTAGTGAGGACAAAACGAGTAAGTCGACATGGCACTCCCCTCAGGGTGCCATGCCAGCCTCTCACTGCCTATGCAGTATAGGTAAGACACCCCTCTAGCAGGCCTTACAGCCCTAAGGCAGGGTGCACTATACCATAGGTGAGGGTACCAGTGCATGAGCATGGTACCCCTACAGTGTCTAAACAAAACCTTAGACATTGTAAGTGCAGGGTAGCCATAAGAGTATATGGTCTGGGAGTTTGTCAAACACGAACTCCACAGCACCATAATGGCTACACTGAAAACTGGGAAGTTTGGTATCAAACTTCTCAGCACAATAAATGCACACTGATGCCAGTGTACATTTTATTGTAAAATACACCCCAGAGGGCACCTTAGAGGTGCCCCCTGAAACTTAACCGACTATCTGTGTAGGCTGACTAGTTTTAGCAGCCTGCCACAAACCGAGACATGTTGCTGGCCCCATGGGGAGAGTGCCTTTGTCACTCTGAGGCCAGTAACAAAGCCTGCACTGGGTGGAGATGCTAACACCTCCCCCAGGCAGGAATTGTCACACCTGGCGGTGAGCCTCAAAGGCTCACCTCCTGTAAGGAAATGCCTCCTTGGCATGGTTGCCCCCTGACTTTTTGCCTTTGCTGATGCTATGTTTACAATTGAAAGTGTGCTGAGGCCTGCTAACCAGGCCCCAGCACCAGTGTTCTTTCCCTAACCTGTACTTTTGTATCCACAATTGGCAGACCCTGGCATCCAGATAAGTCCCTTGTAACTGGTACTTCATGTACCAAGGGCCCTGATGCCAAGGAAGGTCTCTAAGGGCTGCAGCATGTCTTATGCCACCCTGGAGACCTCTCACTCAGCACAGACACACTGCTTGCCAGCTTGTGTGTGCTAGTGAGGACAAAACGAGTAAGTCGACATGGCACTCCCCTCAGGGTGCCATGCCAGCCTCTCACTGCCTATGCAGTATAGGTAAGACACCCCTCTAGCAGGCCTTACAGCCCTAAGGCAGGGTGCACTATACCATAGGTGAGGGTACCAGTGCATGAGCATGGTACCCCTACAGTGTCTAAATAAAACCTTAGACATTGTAAGTGCAGGGTAGCCATAAGAGTATATGGTCTGGGAGTCTGTCAAACACGAACTCCACAGCACCATAATGGCTACACTGAAAACTGGGAAGTTTGGTATCAAACTTCTCAGCACAATAAATGCACACTGATGCCAGTGTACATTTTATTGTAAAATACACCACAGAGGGCACCTTAGAGGTGCCCCCTGAAACTTAACCGACTATCTGTGTAGGCTGACTAGTTTTAGCAGCCTGCCACAAACCGAGACATGTTGCTGGCCCCATGGGGAGAGTGCCTTTGTCACTCTGAGGCCAGTAACAAAGCCTGCACTGGGTGGAGATGCTAACACCTCTCCCAGGCAGGAATTGTCACACCTGGCGGTGAGCCTCAAAGGCTCACCCCCTTTGTGCCAACCCAGCAGGACACTCCAGCTAGTGGAGTTGCCCGCCCCCTCCGGCCAGGCCCCACTTTTGGCGGCAAGGCCGGAGAAAATAATGAGAATAACAAGGAGGAGTCACTGGCCAGTCAGGACAGCCCCTAAGGTGTCCTGAGCTGAGGTGACTCTAACTTTTAGAAATCCTCCATCTTGCAGATGGAGGATTCCCCCAATAGGGTTAGGATTGTGACCCCCTCCCCTTGGGAGGGGGCACAAAGAGGGTGTACCCACCCTCAGGGCTAGTAGCCATTGGCTACTAACCCCCCAGACCTAAACACGCCCTTAAATTTAGTATTTAAGGGCTACCCTGAACCCTAGAAAATTAGATTCCTGCAACTACAAGAAGAAGGACTGCCCAGCTGAAAACCCCTGCAGCGGAAGACCAGAAGACGACAACTGCCTTGGCTCCAGAAACTCACCGGCCTGTCTCCTGCCTTCCAAAGATCCTGCTCCAGCGACGCCTTCCAAAGGGACCAGCGACCTCGACATCCTCTGAGGACTGCCCCTGCTTCGAAAAGACAAGAAACTCCCGAGGACAGCGGACCTGCTCCAAGAAAAGCTGCAACTTTGTTTCCAGCAGCTTTAAAGAACCCTGCAAGCTCCCCGCAAGAAGCGTGAGACTTGCAACACTGCACCCGGCGACCCCGACTCGGCTGGTGGCGATCCAACACCTCAGGAGGGACCCCAGGACTACTCTGATCCTGTGAGTACCAAAACCTGTCCCCCCTGAGCCCCCACAGCGCCGCCTGCAGAGGGAATCCCGAGGCTTCCCCTGACCGCGACTCTTTGAACCTAAAGTCCCGACGCCTGGGAGAGACCCTGCACCCGCAGCCCCCAGGACCTGAAGGACCGGACTTTCATGGGAGAAGTGACCCCCAGGAGTCCCTCTCCCTTACCCAAGTGGAGGTTTCCCCGAGGAATCCCCCCCTTGCCTGCCTGCAGCGCTGAAGAGATCCCGAGATCTCTCATAGACTAACATTGAAAACCCGACGCTTGTTTCTACACTGCACCCGGCCGCCCCCGCGCTGCTGAGGGTGAAATCTCGGTGTGGACTTGTGTCCCCCCCGGTGCCCTACAAAACCCCCCTGGTCTGCCCTCCGAAGACGCGGGTACTTACCTGCAAGCAGACCGGAACCGGGGCACCCCCTTCTCTCCATTCTAGCCTATGTGTTTTGGGCACCACTTTGAACTCTGCACCTGACCGGCCCTGAGCTGCTGGTGTGGTGACTTTGGGGTTGCTCTGAACCCCCAACGGTGGGCTACCTTGGACCAAGAACTGAACCCTGTAAGTGTCCTACTTACCTGGTAAAACTAACAAAAACTTACCTCCCCCAGGAACTGTGAAAATTGCACTAAGTGTCCACTTTTAAAACAGCTATTTGTCAATAACTTGAAAAGTATACATGCAATTTTGATGATTTGAAGTTCCTAAAGTACTTACCTGCAATACCTTTCGAATGAGATATTACATGTAGAATTTGAACCTGTGGTTCTTAAAATAAACTAAGAAAAGATATTTTTCTATATAAAAACCTATTGGCTGGATTTGTCTCTGAGTGTGTGTACCTCATTTATTGTCTTGTGGATGTACAACAAATGCTTAACACTACTCCTTGGATAAGCCTACTGCTCGACCACACTACCACAAAATAGAGCATTAGTATTATCTATTTTTACCACTATTTTACCTCTAAGGGGAACCCTTGGACTCTGTGCATGCTATTCCTTACTTTGAAATAGCACATACAGAGCCAACTTCCTACATTGGTGGATCAGCGGTGGGGTACAAGACTTTGCATTTGCTGGACTACTCAGCCAATACCTGATCACACGACAAATTCCAAAATTGTCATTAGAAATTGATTTTTGCAATTTGAAAAGTTTTCTAAATTCTTAAAAGACCTGCTAGGGCCTTGTGTTAGATCCTGTTTAGCATTTCTTTTAGAGTTTAAAAGTTTGTTAAAAGTTTGAATTAGATTCTAGAACCAGTTTTAGTTCCTTAAAAAGTATTCCAACTTTTAGAAGCATAATGTCTAGCACAGATATGAATGTGGTGGAACTCGACACCACACCTTACCTCCATCTACAGATGAGAGAGCTAAGGTCACTCTGTAAACTAAAGAAAATAGCAATGGGCCCCAAACCTACCAAAGTACAGCTCCAGGAGCTTTTGGCAGAGTTTGAAAAGGCCAACCCCTCTGAGGATGGCAACTCAGAGGATGAAGATAGTGACTTGGAGGGAAATTCCCCCCCTCCAGTCCTACTTAGGGAGAGCAGGGCTTCTCAAGCCCTGACTCCACAAATAATAGTCAGAGATGCTGGTTCCCTCACAGGAGGGACCAACAACTCTGAAATCACTGAGGATAACTCCAGTGAAGAGGACATCCAGTTAGCCAGGATGGCCAAAAGATTGGCTTTGGAAAGACAGATCCTAGCCATAGAGAGGGAAAGACAAGAGATGGGCCTAGGACCCATCAATGGTGGCAGCAACATAAATAGGGTCAGAGATTCTCCTGACATGTTGAAAATCCCCAAAGGGATTGTAACTAAATATGAAGATGGTGATGACATCACCAAATGGTTCACAGCTTTTGAGAGGGCTTGTGTAACCAGAAAAGTGAACAGATCTCACTGGGGTGCTCTCCTTTGGGAAATGTTCACAGGAAAGTGTAGGGATAGACTCCTCACACTCTCTGGACAAGATGCAGAATCTTATGACCTCATGAAGGGTACCCTGATTGAGGGCTTTGGATTCTCCACTGAGGAGTACAGGATTAGGTTCAGGGGGGCTCAAAAATCCTCGAGCCAGACCTGGGTTGACTTTGTTGACTACTCAGTGAAAACACTAGATGGTTGGATTCAAGGCAGTGGTGTAAGTAATTATGATGGGCTGTACAATTTATTTGTGAAAGAACACCTGTTAAGTAATTGTTTCAATGATAAACTGCATCAGCATCTGGTAGACCTAGGACCAATTTCTCCCCAAGAATTGGGAAAGAAGGCGGACCATTGGGTCAAGACAAGGGTGTCCAAGACTTCAACAGGGGGTGACCAAAAGAAAGGGGTCACAAAGACTCCCCAGCAGAAGGGTGATGAGACAACCAAAACTAAAAATAGTAAAGAGTCTTCTACAGGCCCCCAAAAACCTGCACAGGAGGGTGGGCCCAGAGCCTCTTCACAAAACAATGGGTACAAGGGTAAAAACTTTGATCCCAAAAAGGCCTGGTGTCATAGCTGTAAACAGCATGGACACCAAACTGGAGACAAGGCCTGTCCCAAGAAGGGTTCCACTCCAAACTCCCATCCAGGTAACACTGGTATGGCTAGTCTCCAAGTGGGATCAACAGTGTGCCCAGAGCAAATCAGGGTTCACACTGAAGCTACTCTAGTTTCTGAGGGTGGGGTGGATTTAGCCACACTAGCTGTCTGGCCGCCTAACATGCAAAAATACAGACAGCAACTCTTAATTAATGGGACTAGAATAGAGGGCCTGAGGGATACAGGTGCCAGTGTCACCATGGTGACAGAGAAACTGGTTTCCCCTGGCCAATACCTGACTGGAAAAACTTACACAGTCACCAACGCTGACAATCAGAGAAAAGTACATCCCATGGCAATGGTTACTTTAGAATGGGGAGGGGTCAATGGCCTGAAACAGGTGGTGGTCTCCTCAAATATCCCAGTGGACTGTCTGCTTGGAAATGACCTGGAGTCCTCAGCATGGGCTGAGGTAGAGCTAAAAACCCATGCAGCAATGCTGGGTATCCCTGAACTGGTGTGTGTGAAAACAAGAGCACAATGCAAGGCACAGGGTGAAAAAGTAGAGCTGGAGTCTGGAAGAATGGCCCAGCCTACCAAGAGAACAGGAAAGTCAGTTGGGAAACCAACTGCAACACAGCAAAAGAAAGGGAACCTCTCTTCTCAGGAAGAAGTTCTGCCCTCTGAGGGAACTGAGCCTTTGGAGCTTGAACCTTACCAGGTTGAGCTCTTAGGCCCAGGGGGACCCTCCAGGGAGGAGCTGTGTAAGGGACAAGAAACCTGTCCCTCTCTTGAAGGCCTTAGGCAGCAAGCTGCTGAAGAGTCCAAAGGCAAGAAAACTGGAACCCATAGGGTCTATTGGGAGGATGGACTCCTGTACACTGAGGCCAGAGACCCCAAACCTGGTGCCACTAGGAGAGTGGTAGTGCCTCAGCTGTTCAGAGAGTTCATCCTAACATTGGCCCATGACATTCCCCTTGCTGGACATTTGGGACAAACCAAGACGTGGGAGAGGTTAGTCAACCACTTCTACTGGCCCAATATGTCCAACATGGTTAAGGAGTTTTGCCTCTCCTGCCCCACCTGTCAAGCCAGTGGTAAGACAGGTGGGCATCCAAAGGCCCCCCTCATTCCACTTCCAGTGGTGGGGGTTCCCTTTGAAAGAGTGGGTGTGGACATAGTTGGTCCACTGGAACCTCCCACAGCCTCAGGAAATATGTATATCCTGGTAGTAGTGGATCATGCTACCAGGTATCCTGAAGCTATTCCCCTTAGGTCGACTACTGCCCCTGCAGTAGCCAAGGCCCTCATTGGTATCTTTACCAGAGTGGGTTTCCCTAAGGAGGTGGTGTCTGACAGAGGTACCAACTTCATGTCAGCATACCTAAAGCACATGTGGAATGAGTGTGGAGTGACTTATAAATTCACTACACCATACCATCCACAAACTAATGGCTTGGTTGAGAGATTCAACAAGACATTAAAAGGCATGATCATGGGTGTAGGAAGTTGGCTCTGTATGTGCTATTTCAAAGTAAGGAATAGCATGCACAGAGTCCAAGGGTTCCCCTTAGAGGTAAAATAGTGGTAAAAATAGATAATACTAATGCTCTATTTTGTGGTAGTGTGGTCGAGCAGTAGGCTTATCCAAGGAGTAGTGTTAAGCATTTGTTGTACATACACATAGACAATAAATGAGGTACACACACTCAGAGACAAATCCAGCCAATAGGTTTTTATATAGAAAAATATCTTTTCTTAGTTTATTTTACGAACCACAGGTTCAAATTCTACATGTAATATCTCATTCGAAAGGTATTGCAGGTAAGTACTTTAGGAACTTCAAATCATCAAAATTGCATGTATACTTTTCAAGTTATTGACAAATAGCTGTTTTAAAAGTGGACACTTAGTGCAATTTTCACAGTTCCTAGGGGAGGTAAGTTTTGATTAGTTTTACCAGGTAAGTAAGACACTTACAGGGTTCAGTTCTTGGTCCAAGGTAGCCCACCGTTGGGGGTTCAGAGCGACCCCAAAGTCACCACACCAGCAGCTCAGGGCCGGTCAGGTGCAGAGTTCAAAGTGGTGCCCAAAACACATAGGCTAGAATGGAGAGAAGGGGGTGCCCCGGTTCCGGTCTGCTTGCAGGTAAGTACCCGCGTCTTCGGAGGGCAGACCAGGGGGGTTTTGTAGGGCACCGGGGGGGACACGAGTCCACACCGAAATTTCACCCTCAGCGGCGCGGGGGCGGCCGGGTGCAGTGTAGAAACAAGCGTCGGGTTCGCAATGTTAGTCTACGAGAGATCTCGGGATCTCTTCAGCGCTGCAGGCAGGCAAGGGGGGGGTTCCTCGGGGAAACCTCCACTTGGGCAAGGGAGAGGGACTCCTGGGGGTCACTTCTCCAGTGAAAGTCCGGTCCTTCAGGTCCTGGGGGCTGCGGGTGCAGGGTCTCTCCCAGGCGTCGGGACTTTAGGTTCAAAGAGTCGCGGTCAGGGGAAGCCTCGGGATTCCCTCTGCAGGCGGCGCTGTGGGGGCTCAGGGGGGACAGGTTTTGGTACTCA
Organism: Pleurodeles waltl; assembly: GCF_031143425.1. Classification (NCBI taxonomy): domain Eukaryota; kingdom Metazoa; phylum Chordata; class Amphibia; order Caudata; family Salamandridae; genus Pleurodeles; species Pleurodeles waltl. The sequence goes on from NC_090444.1 coordinate 1,763,947,848, forward strand.
CAGAATCAGAGTAGTCCTGGGGTCCCTCCTGAGGTGTCGGATCGCCACCAGCCGAGTCGGGGTCGCCGGGTGCAGTGTTGCAAGTCTCACGCTTCTTGCGGGGAGCTTGCAGGGTTCTTTAAAGTTGCTGGAAACAAAGTTGCAGCTTTTCTTGGAGCAGGTCCGCTGTCCTCGGGAGTTTCTTGTCTTTTCGAAGCAGGGGCAGTCCTCAGAGGATGTCGAGGTCGCTGGTCCCTTCGGAAGGCGTCGCTGGAGCAGGATCTTTGGAAGGCAGGAGACAGGCCGGTGAGTTTCTGGAGCCAAGGCAGTTGTCGTCTTCTGGTCTTCCGCTGCAGGGGTTTTCAGCTGGGCAGTCCTTCTTCTTGTTGCAGGAATCTCATTTTCTAGGGTTCAGGGTAGCCCTTAAATACTAAATTTAAGGGCGTGTTTAGGTCTGGGGGGTTAGTAGCCAATGGCTACTAGCCCTGAGGGTGGGTACACCCTCTTTGTGCCTCCTCCCAAGGGGAGGGGGTCACAATCCTAACCCTATTGGGGGAATCCTCCATCTGCAAGATGGAGGATTTCTAAAAGTTAGAGTCACCTCAGCTCAGGACACCTTAGGGGCTGTCCTGACTGGCCAGAGACTCCTCCTTGTTATTCTCATTATTTTCTCCGGCCTTGCCGCCAAAAGTGGGGCCTGGCCGGAGGGGGCGGGCAACTCCACTAGCTGGAGTGTCCTGCTGGGTTGGCACAAAGGAGGTGAGCCTTTGAGGCTCACCGCCAGGTGTGACAATTCCTGCCTGGGAGAGGTGTTAGCATCTCCACCCAGTGCAGGCTTTGTTACTGGCCTCAGAGTGACAAAGGCACTCTCCCCATGGGGCCAGCAACATGTCTCGGTCTGTGGCAGGCTGCCAGAACTAGTCAGCCTACACAGATAGTCGGTTAAGTTTCAGGGGGCACCTCTAAGGTGCCCTCTGTGGTGTATTTTACAATAAAATGTACACTGGCATCAGTGTGCATTTATTGTGCTGAGAAGTTTGATACCAAACTTCCCAGTTTTCAGTGTAGCCATTATGGTGCTGTGGAGTTCGTGTTTGACAGACTCCCAGACCATATACTCTTATGGCTACCCTGCACTTACAATGTCTAAGGTTTTGTTTAGACACTGTAGGGGTACCATGCTCATGCACTGGTACCCTCACCTATGGTATAGTGCACCCTGCCTTAGGGCTGTAAGGCCTGCTAGAGGGGTGTCTTACCTATACTGCATAGGCAGTGAGAGGCTGGCATGGCACCCTGAGGGGAGTGCCATGTCGACTTACTCGTTTTGTCCTCACTAGCACACACAAGCTGGCAAGCAGTGTGTCTGTGCTGAGTGAGAGGTCTCCAGGGTGGCATAAGACATGCTGCAGCCCTTAGAGACCTTCCTTGGCATCAGGGCCCTTGGTACTAGAAGTACCAGTTACAAGGGACTTATCTGGATGCCAGGGTCTGCCAATTGTGGATACAAAAGTACAGGTTAGGGAAAGAACACTGGTGCTGGGGCCTGGTTAGCAGGCCTCAGCACACTTTCAATTGTAAACATAGCATCAGCAAAGGCAAAAAGTCAGGGGGCAACCATGCCAAGGAGGCATTTCCTTACACAACCCCCCCCCAAACGAAAGAGGATGAGACTAACCTTTCCCAAGAGAGTCTTCATTTTCTAAGTGGAAGAACCTGGAAAGGCCATCTGCATTGGCATGGGCAGTCCCAGGTCTGTGTTCCACTATGAAGTCCATTCCCTGTAGGGAGATGGACCACCTCAACAGTTTAGGATTTTCACCTTTCATTTGCATCAGCCATTTGAGAGGTCTGTGGTCAGTTTGAACTAGGAAGTGAGTCCCAAAGAGGTATGGTCTCAGCTTCTTCAGGGACCAAACCACAGCAAAGGCCTCCCTCTCAATGGCACTCCAACGCTGCTCCCTGGGGAGTAACCTCCTGCTAATGAAAGCAACAGGCTGGTCAAGGCCATCATCATTTGTTTGGGACAAAACTGCCCCTATCCCATGTTCAGAGGCATCAGTCTGCACAATGAACTGCTTAGAATAATCTGGAGCTTTGAGAACTGGTGCTGAGCACATTGCCTGTTTCAGGGTGTCAAAGGCCTGTTGGCAGTCCACAGTCCAGTTTACTTTCTTGGGCATTTTCTTGGAGGTGAGTTCAGTGAGGGCTGTCACAATGGATCCATATCCCTTCACAAACCTCCTGTAATACCCAGTCAAGCCAAGGAATGCCCTGACTTGAGTCTGGGTTTTTGGAGCTACCCAGTCCAGAATAGTCTGGATCTTGGGTTGGAGTGGCTGAACTTGGCCTCCACCTACAAGGTGTCCCAAGTAAACCACAGTTCCCTGCCCTATCTGGCATTTGGATGCTTTGATAGAGAGGCCTGCAGATTGCAGAGCCTTCAAAACCTTCCTCAGGTGGACCAGGTGATCCTGCCAGGTGGAGCTAAAGACAGCAATATCATCAAGATAAGCTGTGCTAAAGGACTCCAAGCCAGCAAGGACTTGATTCACCAACCTTTGGAAGGTGGCAGGGGCATTCTTTAAACCAAAGGGCATAACAGTAAACTGATAATGCCCATCAGGTGTGGAGAATGCTGTCTTTTCTTTTGCTCCAGGTGCCATTTTTATTTGCCAGTACCCTGCTGTCAAGTCAAAGGTACTTAGAAATTTGGCAGCACCTAATTTATCAATGAGCTCATCAGCTCTTGGAATTGGATGAGCATCTGTCTTGGTGACAGAATTGAGCCCTCTGTAGTCCACACAAAACCTCATCTCTTTCTTTCCATCTGTGGTGTGAGGTTTGGGGACTAAGACCACTGGGCTAGCCCAGGGGCTGTCAGAGCGCTCAATGACTCCCAATTCCAGCATCTTGTGGACTTCCACCTTGATGCTTTCCTTAACATGGTCAGACTGTCTAAAGATTTTGTTCTTGACAGGCATGCTGTCTCCTGTGTCCACATCATGGGTACACAGGTGTGTCTGACCAGGGGTTAAGGAGAAGAGTTCAGGAAACTGTTGTAGGACTCTCCTACAATCAGCTTGCTGTTGGCCAGAGAGGGTGTCTGAGTAGATCACTCCATCTACTGTACCATCTTTTGGGTCTGATGACAGAAGATCAGGGAGAGGTTCACTCTCTGCCTCCTGATCCTCATCTGTTACCATCAACAGATTGACATCAGCCCTGTCGTGGAAGAGCTTAAGGCGGTTTACATGGATCACCCTTTTGGGGCTCCTGCTTGTGCCCAGGTCCACCAAGTAGGTGACCTGACTCTTCCTCTCTAGTACTGGGTAAGGGCCACTCCATTTGTCCTGGAGTGCCCTGGGAGCCACAGGCTCCAGAACCCAGACTTTCTGCCCTGGTTGGAACTCAATCAGTGCAGCCTTTTGGTCATACCAAAACTTCTGGAGCTGTTGGCTGGCCTCAAGGTTTTTGGTTGCCTTTTCCATGTACTCTGCCATTCTAGAGCGAAGGCCAAGTACATAGTCCACTATGTCCTGTTTAGGCTCATGGAGAGGTCTCTCCCAGCCTTCTTTAACAAGGGCAAGTGGTCCCCTTACAGGATGACCAAACAGAAGTTCAAAGGGTGAGAACCCTACTCCCTTCTGTGGTACCTCCCTGTAAGCGAAAAGCAGACATGGCAGGAGGACATCCCATCTCCTTTTGAGTTTTTCTGGGAGCCCCATGATCATGCCTTTTAATGTCTTGTTGAATCTCTCAACTAAGCCATTAGTTTGTGGATGGTATGGTGTAGTGAATTTATAAGTCACTCCACACTCATTCCACATGTGCTTTAGGTATGCTGACATGAAGTTGGTACCTCTGTCAGACACCACCTCCTTAGGGAAACCCACTCTGGTAAAGATACCAATGAGGGCCTTGGCTACTGCAGGGGCAGTAGTCGACCTAAGGGGAATAGCTTCAGGATACCTGGTAGCATGATCCACTACTACCAGGATATACATATTTCCTGAGGCTGTGGGAGGTTCCAGTGGACCAACTATGTCCACACCCACTCTTTCAAAGGGCACCCCCACCACTGGAAGTGGAATGAGGGGGGCCTTTGGATGCCCACCTGTCTTACCACTGGCTTGACAGGTGGGGCAGGAGAGGCAAAACTCCTTAACCATGCTGGACATATTGGGCCAGTAGAAGTGGTTGACTAACCTCTCCCACGTCTTGGTTTGTCCCAAATGTCCAGCAAGGGGAATGTCATGGGCCAATGTTAGGATGAACTCTCTGAACAGCTGAGGCACTACCACTCTCCTAGTGGCACCAGGTTTGGGGTCTCTGGCCTCAGTGTACAGGAGCCCATCTTCCCAATAGACCCTATGGGTTCCATTTTTCTTGCCTTTGGACTCTTCAGCAGCTTGCTGCCTAAGGCCTTCAAGAGAGGGACAGGTTTCTTGTCCCTTACACAGCTCTTCCCTTGAGGGTCCCCCTGGGCCTAAGAGCTCAACCTGATAAGGTTCAAGCTCCAAAGGCTCAGTTCCCTCAGAGGGCAGAACTTCTTCCTGAGAAGAGAGGTTCCCTTTCTTTTGCTGTGTTGCAGTTGGTTTCCCAACTGACTTTCCTGTTCTCTTGGTAGGCTGGGCCATTTTTCCAGACTCCAGCTCTACTTTTTCACCCTGTGCCTTGCATTGTGCTCTTGTCTTCACACACACCAGTTCAGGGATACCCAGCATTGCTGCATGGGTTTTTAGCTCTACCTCAGCCCATGCTGAGGACTCCAGGTCATTTCCAAGCAGACAGTCCACTGGGATATTTGAGGAGACCACCACCTGTTTCAGGCCATTGACCCCTCCCCATTCTAAAGTAACCATTGCCATGGGATGTACTTTTCTCTGATTGTCAGCGTTGGTGACTGTGTAAGTTTTTCCAGTCAGGTATTGGCCAGGGGAAACCAGTTTCTCTGTCACCATGGTGACACTGGCACCTGTATCCCTCAGGCCCTCTATTCTAGTCCCATTAATTAAGAGTTGCTGTCTGTATTTTTGCATGTTAGGCGGCCAGACAGCTAGTGTGGCTAAATCCACCCCACCCTCAGAAACTAGAGTAGCTTCAGTGTGGACCCTGATTTGCTCTGGGCACACTGTTGATCCCACTTGGAGACTAGCCATACCAGTGTTACCTGGATGGGAGTTTGGAGTGGAACCTTTCTTGGGACAGGCCTTGTCTCCAGTTTGGTGTCCATGCTGTTTACAGCTATGACACCAGGCCTTTTTGGGATCAAAGTTTTTACCCTTGTACCCATTGTTTTGTGAAGAGGCTCTGGGCCCACCCTCCTGTGCAGGTTTTTGGGGGCCTGTAGAAGACTCTTTACTATTTTTAGTTTTGGTTGTCTCATCACCCTTCTGCTGGGGAGTCTTTGTGACCCCTTTCTTTTGGTCACCCCCTGTTGAAGTCTTGGACACCCTTGTCTTGACCCAATGGTCCGCCTTCTTTCCCAATTCTTGGGGAGAAATTGGTCCTAGGTCTACCAGATGCTGATGCAGTTTATCATTGAAACAATTACTTAACAGGTGTTCTTTCACAAATAAATTGTACAGCCCATCATAATTACTTACACCACTGCCTTGAATCCAACCATCTAGTGTTTTCACTGAGTAGTCAACAAAGTCAACCCAGGTCTGGCTCGAGGATTTTTGAGCCCCCCTGAACCTAATCCTGTACTCCTCAGTGGAGAATCCAAAGCCCTCAATCAGGGTACCCTTCATGAGGTCATAAGATTCTGCATCTTGTCCAGAGAGTGTGAGGAGTCTATCCCTACACTTTCCTGTGAACATTTCCCAAAGGAGAGCACCCCAGTGAGATCTGTTCACTTTTCTGGTTACACAAGCCCTCTCAAAAGCTGTGAACCATTTGGTGATGTCATCACCATCTTCATATTTAGTTACAATCCCTTTGGGGATTTTCAACATGTCAGGAGAATCTCTGACCCTATTTATGTTGCTGCCACCATTGATGGGTCCTAGGCCCATCTCTTGTCTTTCCCTCTCTATGGCTAGGATCTGTCTTTCCAAAGCCAATCTTTTGGCCATCCTGGCTAACTGGATGTCCTCTTCACTGGAGTTATCCTCAGTGATTTCAGAGTTGTTGGTCCCTCCTGTGAGGGAACCAGCATCTCTGACTATTATTTGTGGAGTCAGGGCTTGAGAAGCCCTGCTCTCCCTAAGTAGGACTGGAGGGGGGGAATTTCCCTCCAAGTCACTATCTTCATCCTCTGAGTTGCCATCCTCAGAGGGGTTGGCCTTTTCAAACTCTGCCAAAAGCTCCTGGAGCTGTACTTTGGTAGGTTTGGGGCCCATTGCTATTTTCTTTAGTTTACAGAGTGACCTTAGCTCTCTCATCTGTAGATGGAGGTAAGGTGTGGTGTCGAGTTCCACCACATTCACATCTGTGCTAGACATTATGCTTCTAAAAGTTGGAATACTTTTTAAGAAACTAAAACTGGTTCTAGAATCTAATTCAAACTTTTACAAACTTTTAAACTCTAAAAGAAATGCTAAACAGGATCTAACACAAGGCCCTAGCAGGTCTTTTAAGAATTTAGAAAACTTTTCAAATTGCAAAAATCAATTTCTAATGACAATTTTGGAATTTGTCGTGTGATCAGGTATTGGCTGAGTAGTCCAGCAAATGCAAAGTCTTGTACCCCACCGCTGATCCACCAATGTAGGAAGTTGGCTCTGTATGTGCTATTTCAAAGTAAGGAATAGCATGCACAGAGTCCAAGGGTTCCCCTTAGAGGTAAAATAGTGGTAAAAATAGATAATACTAATGCTCTATTTTGTGGTAGTGTGGTCGAGCAGTAGGCTTATCCAAGGAGTAGTGTTAAGCATTTGTTGTACATACACATAGACAATAAATGAGGTACACACACTCAGAGACAAATCCAGCCAATAGGTTTTTATATAGAAAAATATCTTTTCTTAGTTTATTTTACGAACCACAGGTTCAAATTCTACATGTAATATCTCATTCGAAAGGTATTGCAGGTAAGTACTTTAGGAACTTCAAATCATCAAAATTGCATGTATACTTTTCAAGTTATTGACAAATAGCTGTTTTAAAAGTGGACACTTAGTGCAATTTTCACAGTTCCTAGGGGAGGTAAGTTTTGATTAGTTTTACCAGGTAAGTAAGACACTTACAGGGTTCAGTTCTTGGTCCAAGGTAGCCCACCGTTGGGGGTTCAGAGCGACCCCAAAGTCACCACACCAGCAGCTCAGGGCCGGTCAGGTGCAGAGTTCAAAGTGGTGCCCAAAACACATAGGCTAGAATGGAGAGAAGGGGGTGCCCCGGTTCCGGTCTGCTTGCAGGTAAGTACCCGCGTCTTCGGAGGGCAGACCAGGGGGGTTTTGTAGGGCACCGGGGGGGACACGAGTCCACACCGAAATTTCACCCTCAGCGGCGCGGGGGCGGCCGGGTGCAGTGTAGAAACAAGCGTCGGGTTCGCAATGTTAGTCTACGAGAGATCTCGGGATCTCTTCAGCGCTGCAGGCAGGCAAGGGGGGGGTTCCTCAGGGAAACCTCCACTTGGGCAAGGGAGAGGGACTCCTGGGGGTCACTTCTCCAGTGAAAGTCCGGTCCTTCAGGTCCTGGGGGCTGCGGGTGCAGGGTCTCTCCCAGGCGTCGGGACTTTAGGTTCAAAGAGTCGCGGTCAGGGGAAGCCTCGGGATTCCCTCTGCAGGCGGCGCTGTGGGGGCTCAGGGGGGACAGGTTTTGGTACTCACAGAATCAGAGTAGTCCTGGGGTCCCTCCTGAGGTGTCGGATCGCCACCAGCCGAGTCGGGGTCGCCGGGTGCAGTGTTGCAAGTCTCACGCTTCTTGCGGGGAGCTTGCAGGGTTCTTTAAAGTTGCTGGAAACAAAGTTGCAGCTTTTCTTGGAGCAGGTCCGCTGTCCTCGGGAGTTTCTTGTCTTTTCGAAGCAGGGGCAGTCCTCAGAGGATGTCGAGGTCGCTGGTCCCTTCGGAAGGCGTCGCTGGAGCAGGATCTTTGGAAGGCAGGAGACAGGCCGGTGAGTTTCTGGAGCCAAGGCAGTTGTCGTCTTCTGGTCTTCCGCTGCAGGGGTTTTCAGCTGGGCAGTCCTTCTTCTTGTTGCAGGAATCTCATTTTCTAGGGTTCAGGGTAGCCCTTAAATACTAAATTTAAGGGCGTGTTTAGGTCTGGGGGGTTAGTAGCCAATGGCTACTAGCCCTGAGGGTGGGTACACCCTCTTTGTGCCTCCTCCCAAGGGGAGGGGGTCACAATCCTAACCCTATTGGGGGAATCCTCCATCTGCAAGATGGAGGATTTCTAAAAGTTAGAGTCACCTCAGCTCAGGACACCTTAGGGGCTGTCCTGACTGGCCAGAGACTCCTCCTTGTTATTCTCATTATTTTCTCCGGCCTTGCCGCCAAAAGTGGGGCCTGGCCGGAGGGGGCGGGCAACTCCACTAGCTGGAGTGTCCTGCTGGGTTGGCACAAAGGAGGTGAGCCTTTGAGGCTCACCGCCAGGTGTGACAATTCCTGCCTGGGAGAGGTGTTAGCATCTCCACCCAGTGCAGGCTTTGTTACTGGCCTCAGAGTGACAAAGGCACTCTCCCCATGGGGCCAGCAACATGTCTCGGTCTGTGGCAGGCTGCCAGAACTAGTCAGCCTACACAGATAGTCGGTTAAGTTTCAGGGGGCACCTCTAAGGTGCCCTCTGTGGTGTATTTTACAATAAAATGTACACTGGCATCAGTGTGCATTTATTGTGCTGAGAAGTTTGATACCAAACTTCCCAGTTTTCAGTGTAGCCATTATGGTGCTGTGGAGTTCGTGTTTGACAGACTCCCAGACCATTTACTCTTATGGCTACCCTGCACTTACAATGTCTAAGGTTTTGTTTAGACACTGTAGGGGTACCATGCTCATGCACTGGTACCCTCACCTATGGTATAGTGCACCCTGCCTTAGGGCTGTAAGGCCTGCTAGAGGGGTGTCTTACCTATACTGCATAGGCAGTGAGAGGCTGGCATGGCACCCTGAGGGGAGTGCCATGTCGACTTACTCGTTTTGTCCTCACTAGCACACACAAGCTGGCAAGCAGTGTGTCTGTGCTGAGTGAGAGGTCTCCAGGGTGGCATAAGACATGCTGCAGCCCTTAGAGACCTTCCTTGGCATCAGGGCCCTTGGTACTAGAAGTACCAGTTACAAGGGACTTATCTGGATGCCAGGGTCTGCCAATTGTGGATACAAAAGTACAGGTTAGGGAAAGAACACTGGTGCTGGGGCCTGGTTAGCAGGCCTCAGCACACTTTCAATTGTAAACATAGCATCAGCAAAGGCAAAAAGTCAGGGGGCAACCATGCCAAGGAGGCATTTCCTTACAATGGGGCTCCCAGAAAAGCTCAAAAGGAGATGGGATGTCCTCTTGCCATGTCTGCTTTTCGCTTACAGAGAGGTGCCACAGAAGGGAGTAGGATTCTCACCCTTTGAACTTCTGTTTGGTCATCCTGTAAGGGGACCACTTGCCCTTGTTAAAGAAGGCTGGGAGAGACCTCTCCACGAGCCTAAACAGGACATAGTGGACTATGTACTTGGCCTTCGCTCTAGAATGGCAGAGTACATGGAAAAGGCAACCAAAAACCTTGAGGCCAGCCAACAGCTCCAGAAGTTTTGGTATGACCAAAAGGCTGCACTGGTTGAGTTCCAACCAGGGCAGAAAGTCTGGGTTCTGGAGCCTGTGGCTCCCAGGGCACTCCAGGACAAATGGAGTGGCCCTTACCCAGTACTAGAAAGGAAGAGTCAGGTCACCTACCTGGTGGACCTGGGCACAAGCAGGAGCCCCAAGAGGGTGATCCATGTGAACCGCCTTAAGCTCTTCCATGACAGGGCTGATGTGAATCTGTTGATGGTAACAGATGAGGATCAGGAGGCAGAGAGTGAACCTCTCCCTGATCTTTTGTCATCAGACCCAAATCAGACCCAAAAGATGGCACAGTAGATGGAGTGATCTACTCAGACACCCTCTCTGGCCAACAGCAAGCTGATTGTAGGAGAGTCCTACAACAGTTTCCTGAACTCTTCTCCTTAACCCCTGGTCAGACACACCTGTGTACCCATGATGTGGACACAGGAGACAGCATGCCTGTCAAGAACAAAATCTTTAGACAGTCTGACCATGTTAAGGAAAGCATCAAGGTGGAAGTCCACAAGATGCTGGAATTGGGAGTGATTGAGCGCTCTGACAGCCCCTGGGCTAGCCCAGTGGTCTTAGTCCCCAAACCTCACACCAAAGATGGAAAGAAAGAGATGAGGTTTTGTGTGGACTACAGAGGGCTCAATTCTGTCACCAAGACAGATGCTCATCCAATTCCAAGAGCTGATGAGCTCATAGACAAATTAGGTGCTGCCAAATTTCTAAGTACCTTTGACTTGACAGCAGGGTACTGGCAAATAAAAATGGCACCTGGAGCAAAAGAAAAGACAGCATTCTCCACACCGGATGGGCATTATCAGTTTACTGTTATGCCCTTTGGTTTAAAGAATGCCCCTGCCACCTTCCAAAGGTTGGTGAATCAAGTCCTTGCTGGCTTGGAGTCCTTTAGCACAGCTTATCTTGATGATATTGCTGTCTTTAGCTCCACCTGGCAGGATCACCTGGTCCACCTGGGGGAGGTTTTGAAGGCTCTGCAATCTGCAGGCCTCTCTATCAAGGCATCCAAGTGCCAGATAGGGCAGGGAACTGTGGTTTACTTGGGACACCTTGTAGGTGGAGGCCAAGTTCAGCCACTCCAACCCAAGATCCAGACTATTCTGGACTGGGTAGCTCCAAAAACCCAGACTCAAGTCAGGGCATTCCTTGGCTTGACTGGGTATTACAGGAGGTTTGTGAAGGGATATGGATCCATTGTGACAGCCCTCACTGAACTCACCTCCAAGAAAATGCCCAAGAAAGTAAACTGGACTGTGGAATGCCAACAGGCCTTTGACACCCTGAAACAGGCAATGTGCTCAGCACCAGTTCTCAAAGCTCCAGATTATTCTAAGCAGTTCATTGTGCAGACTGATGCCTCTGAACATGGGATAGGGGCAGTTTTGTCCCAAACAAATGATGATGGCCTTGACCAGCCTGTTGCTTTCATTAGCAGGAGGTTACTCCCCAGGGAGCAGCGTTGGAGTGCCATTGAGAGGGAGGCCTTTGCTGTGGTTTGGTCCCTGAAGAAGCTGAGACCATACCTCTTTGGGACTCACTTCCTAGTTCAAACTGACCACAGACCTCTCAAATGGCTGATGCAAATGAAAGGTGAAAATCCTAAACTGTTGAGGTGGTCCATCTCCCTACAGGGAATGGACTTTATAGTGGAACACAGACCTGGGACTGCCCATGCCAATGCAGATGGCCTTTCCAGGTTCTTCCACTTAGAAAATGAAGACTCTCTTGGGAAAGGTTAGTCTCATCCTCTTTCGTTTGGGGGGGGTTGTGTAAGGAAATGCCTCCTTGGCATGGTTGCCCCCTGACTTTTTGCCTTTGCTGATGCTATGTTTACAATTGAAAGTGTGCTGAGGCCTGCTAACCAGGCCCCAGCACCAGTGTTCTTTCCCTAACCTGTACTTTTGTATCCACAATTGGCAGACCCTGGCATCCAGATAAGTCCCTTGTAACTGGTACTTCTAGTACCAAGGGCCCTGATGCCAAGGAAGGTCTCTAAGGGCTGCAGCATGTCTTATGCCACCCTGGAGACCTCTCACTCAGCACAGACACACTGCTTGCCAGCTTGTGTGTGCTAGTGAGGACAAAACGAGTAAGTCGACATGGCACTCCCCTCAGGGTGCCATGCCAGCCTCTCACTGCCTATGCAGTATAGGTAAGACACCCCTCTAGCAGGCCTTACAGCCCTAAGGCAGGGTGCACTATACCATAGGTGAGGGTACCAGTGCATGAGCATGGTACCCCTACAGTGTCTAAATAAAACCTTAGACATTGTAAGTGCAGGGTAGCCATAAGAGTATATGGTCTGGGAGTCTGTCAAACACGAACTCCACAGCACCATAATGGCTACACTGAAAACTGGGAAGTTTGGTATCAAACTTCTCAGCACAATAAATGCACACTGATGCCAGTGTACATTTTATTGTAAAATACACCACAGAGGGCACCTTAGAGGTGCCCCCTGAAACTTAACCGACTATCTGTGTAGGCTGACTAGTTTTAGCAGCCTGCCACAAACCGAGACATGTTGCTGGCCCCATGGGGAGAGTGCCTTTGTCACTCTGAGGCCAGTAACAAAGCCTGCACTGGGTGGAGATGCTAACACCTCTCCCAGGCAGGAATTGTCACACCTGGCGGTGAGCCTCAAAGGCTCACCCCCTTTGTGCCAACCCAGCAGGACACTCCAGCTAGTGGAGTTGCCCGCCCCCTCCGGCCAGGCCCCACTTTTGGCGGCAAGGCCGGAGAAAATAATGAGAATAACAAGGAGGAGTCACTGGCCAGTCAGGACAGCCCCTAAGGTGTCCTGAGCTGAGGTGACTCTAACTTTTAGAAATCCTCCATCTTGCAGATGGAGGATTCCCCCAATAGGGTTAGGATTGTGACCCCCTCCCCTTGGGAGGGGGCACAAAGAGGGTGTACCCACCCTCAGGGCTAGTAGCCATTGGCTACTAACCCCCCAGACCTAAACACGCCCTTAAATTTAGTATTTAAGGGCTACCCTGAACCCTAGAAAATTAGATTCCTGCAACTACAAGAAGAAGGACTGCCCAGCTGAAAACCCCTGCAGCGGAAGACCAGAAGACGACAACTGCCTTGGCTCCAGAAACTCACCGGCCTGTCTCCTGCCTTCCAAAGATCCTGCTCCAGCGACGCCTTCCAAAGGGACCAGCGACCTCGACATCCTCTGAGGACTGCCCCTGCTTCGAAAAGACAAGAAACTCCCGAGGACAGCGGACCTGCTCCAAGAAAAGCTGCAACTTTGTTTCCAGCAGCTTTAAAGAACCCTGCAAGCTCCCCGCAAGAAGCGTGAGACTTGCAACACTGCACCCGGCGACCCCGACTCGGCTGGTGGCGATCCAACACCTCAGGAGGGACCCCAGGACTACTCTGATCCTGTGAGTACCAAAACCTGTCCCCCCTGAGCCCCCACAGCGCCGCCTGCAGAGGGAATCCCGAGGCTTCCCCTGACCGCGACTCTTTGAACCTAAAGTCCCGACGCCTGGGAGAGACCCTGCACCCGCAGCCCCCAGGACCTGAAGGACCGGACTTTCACGGGAGAAGTGACCCCCAGGAGTCCCTCTCCCTTACCCAAGTGGAGGTTTCCCCGAGGAATCCCCCCCTTGCCTGCCTGCAGCGCTGAAGAGATCCCGAGATCTCTCATAGACTAACATTGAAAACCCGACGCTTGTTTCTACACTGCACCCGGCCGCCCCCGCGCTGCTGAGGGTGAAATCTCGGTGTGGACTTGTGTCCCCCCCCGGTGCCCTACAAAACCCCCCTGGTCTGCCCTCCGAAGACGCGGGTACTTACCTGCAAGCAGACCGGAACCGGGGCACCCCCTTCTCTCCATTCTAGCCTATGTGTTTTGGGCACCACTTTGAACTCTGCACCTGACCGGCCCTGAGCTGCTGGTGTGGTGACTTTGGGGTTGCTCTGAACCCCCAACGGTGGGCTACCTTGGACCAAGAACTGAACCCTGTAAGTGTCCTACTTACCTGGTAAAACTAACAAAAACTTACCTCCCCCAGGAACTGTGAAAATTGCACTAAGTGTCCACTTTTAAAACAGCTATTTGTCAATAACTTGAAAAGTATACATGCAATTTTGATGATTTGAAGTTCCTAAAGTACTTACCTGCAATACCTTTCGAATGAGATATTACATGTAGAATTTGAACCTGTGGTTCTTAAAATAAACTAAGAAAAGATATTTTTCTATATAAAAACCTATTGGCTGGATTTGTCTCTGAGTGTGTGTACCTCATTTATTGTCTTGTGTATGTACAACAAATGCTTAACACTACTCCTTGGATAAGCCTACTGCTCGACCACACTACCACAAAATAGAGCATTAGTATTATCTATTTTTACCACTATTTTACCTCTAAGGGGAACCCTTGGACTCTGTGCATGCTATTCCTTACTTTGAAATAGCACATACAGAGCCAACTTCCTACACCTCCTTTGTGCCAACCCAGCAGGACACTCCAGCTAGTGGAGTTGCCCGCCCCCTCCGGCCAGGCCCCACTTTTGGCGGCAAGGCCGGAGAAAATAATGAGAATAACAAGGAGGAGTCACTGGCCAGTCAGGACAGCCCCTAAGGTGTCCTGAGCTGAGGTGACTCTAACTTTTAGAAATCCTCCATCTTGCAGATGGAGGATTCCCCCAATAGGGTTAGGATTGTGACCCCCTCCCCTTGGGAGGAGGCACAAAGAGGGTGTACCCACCCTCAGGGCTAGTAGCCATTGGCTACTAACCCCCCAGACCTAAACACGCCCTTAAATTTAGTATTTAAGGGCTACCCTGAACCCTAGAAAATTAGATTCCTGCAACTACAAGAAGAAGGACTGCCTAGCTGAAAAACCCCTGCAGAGGAAGACCAGAAGACGACAACTGCCTTGGCCCCAGAAACTCACCGGCCTGTCTCCTGCCTTCCAAAGATCCTGCTCCAGCGACGCCTTCCAAAGGGACCAACGACCTCGACATCCTCTGAGGACTGCCCCTGCTTCGAAAAGACAAGAAACTCCCGAGGACAGCGGACCTGCTCCAAGAAAAGCTGCAACTTTGTTTCCAGCAGCTTTAAAGAACCCTGCAAGCTCCCCGCAAGAAGCGTGAGACTTGCAACACTGCACCCGGCGACCCCGACTCGGCTGGTGGCGATCCAACACCTCAGGAGGGACCCCAGGACTACTCTAAGACTGTGAGTACAAAAACCTGTCCCCCCTGAGCCCCCACAGCGCCGCCTGCAGAGGGAATCCCGAGGCTTCCCCTGACCGCGACTCTTTGAATCCTAAGTCCCGACACCTGGGAGAGACCCTGCACCCGCAGCCCCCAGGACCTGAAGGACCGGACTTTCACTGGATGAGTGACCCCCAGGAGTCCCTCTCCCTTGACCAAGTGGAGGTTTCCCCGAGGAACCCCCCCCTTGCCTGCCTGCAGCGCGGAAGAGATCCCTAGATCTCCCATTGACTTCCATTACAAACCCGACGCTTGTTTCTACACTGCACCTGGCCGCCCCCGCGCTGCTGAGGGTGAAATTTCTGTGTGGGCTTGTGTCCCCCCCGGTGCCCTACAAAACCCCCCTGGTCTGCCCTCCGAAGACGCGGGTACTTACCTGCAAGCAGACCGGAACCGGGGCACCCCCTTCTCTCCATTCTAGCCTATGTGTTTTGGGCACCACTTTGAACTCTGCACCTGACCGGCCCTGAGCTGCTGGTGTGGTGACTTTGGGGTTGCTCTGAACCCCCAACGGTGGGCTACCTTGGACCAAGAACTAAGCCCTGTAAGTGTCTTACTTACCTGGTTAACCTAACAAATACTTACCTCCCCTAGGAACTGTGAAAATTGCACTAAGTGTCCACTTTTAAAACAGCTATTTGTGAATAACTTGAAAAGTATACATGCAATTTTGATGATTTGAAGTTCCTAAAGTACTTACCTGCAATACCTTTCGAATGAGATATTACATGTAGAATTTGAACCTGTGGTTCTTAAAATAAACTAAGAAAAGATATTTTTCTATATAAAAACCTATTGGCTGGATTTGTCTCTGAGTGTGTGTACCTCATTTATTGTCTATGTGTATGTACAACAAATGCTTAACACTACTCCTTGGATAAGCCTACTGCTCGACCACACTACCACAAAATAGAGCATTAGTATTATCTCTTTTTGCCACTATCTTACCTCTAAGGGGAACCCTTGGACTCTGTGCATGCTATTCCTTACTTTGAAAATAGCACATACAGAGCCAACTTCCTACATTGGTGGATCAGCGGTGGAGTACAAGACTTTGCATTTGCTGGACTACTCAGCCAATACCTGATCACACGACAAATTCCAAAATTGTCATTAGAAATTCATTTTTGCAATTTGAAATTTTTCTAAATTCTTAAAAGTCCTGCTAGGGCCTTGTGTGTTAAGTCCCTGTTTAGCATTGTCTTTTAGAGTTTAAAAGTTTGTTAAAGGTTTGAAATTAGATTCTAGAAACAGTTTTAGATTCTTTAAAAAGTCTTCCAACTTTTAGCAAAATAATGTCTGATACAGAGATGAATGTGGTGGAACTCGACACCACACCTTACCTCATCTTAAGATGAGGGAGCTAAGGTCTCTCTGTAATATCAAAAAAATAACCATTGGCTCCAGACCTACCAAAATTCAGCTCCAGGAGCTGTTGGCAGAGTTTGAAAAAGCCAACCCCTCTGATGATGACATCACAGAGGAAGAAATTAGTGACTTGGAGGCCAATGTCCCTCCTCCAGTCCTAAATAGGGAGAACAGGACCCCTCAAGTCCTGTCTCCAACTGTGTTAGTCAGAAATAGTGAGTCCCTCACAGGAGGGTCCCACATTTCTGAAATCACTGAGGATGCTCTCAGTGAAGATGACCTCCTGTTAGCCAGGATGGCCAAAAGATTGGCTTTAGAGAGACAGCTCCTAGCCATAGAAAGGGAAAGACAAGAGATGGGCCTAGGACCCATCAATGGTGGCAGCAATATAAATAGGGTCAGAGATTCTCCTGACATGTTAAAAATCCCCAAAGGGATTGTGACAAAATTTGAAGATGGTGATGACATCACCAAGTGGTTCACAGCTTTTGAGAGGGCTTGTGTAACCAGAAAAGTGAACAGATCTCACTGGGGTGCTCTCCTTTGGGAAATGTTCACTGGAAAGTGTAGGGATAGACTCCTCACACTCTCTGGACAAGATGCAGAATCTTATGACCTCATGAAGGGTACCCTGATTGAGGGCTTTGGATTCTCCACTGAGGAGTACAGGATTAGGTTCAGGGGGGCTCAAAAATCCTCGAGCCAGACCTGGGTTGACTTTGTTGACTACTCAGTGAAAACACTAGATGGTTGGATTCAAGGCAGTGGTGTAAGTAATTATGATGGGCTGTACAATTTATTTGTGAAAGAACACCTGTTAAGTAATTGTTTCAATGATAAACTGCATCAGCATCTGGTAGACCTAGGACCAATTTCTCCCCAAGAATTGGGAAAGAAGGCGGACCATTGGGTCAAGACAAGGGTGTCCAAGACTTCAACAGGGGGTGACCAAAAGAAAGGGGTCACAAAGACTCCCCAGGGGAAGGGTGATGAGACAACCAAAACTAAAAATAGTAAAGAGTCTTCTACAGGCCCCCAAAAACCTGCACAGGAGGGTGGGCCCAGAGCCTCTTCACAAAACAATGGGTACAAGGGTAAAAACTTTGATCCCAAAAAGGCCTGGTGTCATAGCTGTAAACAGCATGGACACCAAACTGGAGACAAGGCCTGTCCCAAGAAAGGTTCCACTCCAAACTCCCATCCAGGTAACACTGGTATGGCTAGTCTCCAATTGGGATCAACAGTGTGCCCAGAGCAAATCAGGGTCCACACTGAAGCTACTCTAGTTTCTGAGGGTGGGGTGGATTTAGCCACACTAGCTGTCTGGCCGCCTAACATGCAAAAATACAGACAGCAACTCTTAATTAATGGGACTAGAATAGAGGGCCTGAGGGATACAGGTGCCAGTGTCACCATGGTGACAGAGAAACTGGTTTCCCCTGGCCAATACCTGACTGGAAAAACTTACACAGTCACCAACGCTGACAATCAGAGAAAAGTACATCCCATGGCAATGGTTACTTTAGAATGGGGAGGGGTCAATGGCCTGAAACAGGTGGTGGTCTCCTCAAATATCCCAGTGGACTGTCTGCTTGGAAATGACCTGGAGTCCTCAGCATGGGCTGAGGTAGAACTAAAAACCCATGCAGCAATGCTGGGTATCCCTGAACTGGTGTGTGTGAAAACAAGAGCACAATGCAAGGCACAGGGTGAAAAAGTAGAGCTGGAGTCTGGAAAAATGGCCCAGCCTACCAAGAGAACAGGAAAGTCAGTTGGGAAACCAACTGCAACACAGCAAAAGAAAGGGAACCTCTCTTCTCAGGAAGAAGTTCTGCCCTCTGAGGGAACTGAGCCTTTGGAGCTTGAACCTTATCAGGTTGAGCTCTTAGGCCCAGGGGGACCCTCAAGGGAGGAGCTGTGTAAGGGACAAGAAACCTGTCCCTCTCTTGAAGGCCTTAGGCAGCAAGCTGCTGAAGAGTCCAAAGGCAAGAAAAATGGAACGCATAGGGTCTATTGGGAAGATGGACTCCTGTACACTGAGGCCAGAGACCCCAAACCTGGTGCCACTAGGAGAGTGGTAGTGCCTCAGCTGTTCAGGAAGTTCATCCTAACATTGGCCCATGACATTCCCCTTGCTGGACATTTGGGACAAACCAAGACGTGGGAGAGGTTAGTCAACCACTTCTACTGGCCCAATATGTCCAACATGGTTAAGGAGTTTTGCCTCTCCTGCCCCACCTGTCAAGCCAGTGGTAAGACAGGTGGGCATCCAAAGGCCCCCCTCATTCCACTTCCAGTGGTGGGGGTTCCCTTTGAAAGAGTGGGTGTGGACATAGTTGGTCCACTAGAACCTCCCACAGCCTCAGGAAATATGTATATCCTGGTAGTAGTGGATCATGCTACCAGGTATCCTGAAGCTATTCCCCTTAGGTCGACTACTGCCCCTGCAGTAGCCAAGGCCCTCATTGGTATCTTTACCAGAGTGGGTTTCCCTAAGGAGGTGGTGTCTGACAGAGGTACCAACTTCATGTCAGCATACCTAAAGCACATGTGGAATGAGTGTGGAGTGACTTATAAATTCACTACACCATACCATCCACAAACTAATGGCTTGGTTGAGAGATTCAACAAGACCTTAAAAGGCATGATCATGGGGCTCCCAGAAAAACTCAAAAGGAGATGGGATGTCCTCTTGCCATGTCTGCTTTTCGCTTACAGAGAGGTGCCACAGAAGGGAGTAGGATTCTCGCCCTTTGAACTTCTGTTTGGTCATCCTGTAAGGGGACCACTTGCCCTTGTTAAAGAAGGCTGGGAGAGACCTCTCCATGAGCCTAAACAGGACATAGTGGACTATGTACTTGGCCTTCGCTCTAGAATGGCAGAGTACATGGAAAAGGCAACCAAAAACCTTGAGGCCAGCCAACAGCTCCAGAAGTTTTGGTATGACCAAAAGGCTGCACTGGTTGAGTTCCAACCAGGCCAGAAAGTCTGGGTTCTGGAGCCTGTGGCTCCCAGGGCACTCCAGGACAAATGGAGTGGCCCTTACCCAGTGCTAGAAAGGAAGAGTCAGGTCACCTACCTGGTGGACCTGGGCACAAGCAGGAGCCCCAAGAGGGTGATCCATGTGAACCGCCTTAAGCTCTTCCATGACAGGGCTGATGTGAATCTGTTGATGGTAACAGATGAGGATCAGGAGGCAGAGAGTGAACCTCTCCCTGATCTCCTGTCATCAGACCCAAAAGATGGCACAGTAGATGGAGTGATCTACTCAGACACCCTCTCTGGCCAACAGCAAGCTGATTGTAGGAGAGTCCTAGAACAGTTTCCTGAACTCTTCTCCTTAACCCCTGGTCAGACACACCTGTGTACCCATGATGTGGACACAGGAGACAGCATGCCTGTCAAAAACAAAATCTTTAGACAGTCTGACCATGTTAAGGAAAGCATCAAGGTGGAAGTCCACAAGATGCTGGAATTGGGAGTCATTGAGCGCTCTGACAGCCCCTGGGCTAGCCCAGTGGTCTTAGTCCCCAAACCTCACACCAAAGATGGAAAGAAAGAGATGAGGTTTTGTGTGGACTACAGAGGGCTCAATTCTGTCACCAAGACAGATGCTCATCCAATTCCAAGAGCTGATGAGCTCATAGACAAATTAGGTGCTGCCAAATTCTTAAGTACCTTTGACTTGACAGCAGGGTACTGGCAAATAAAAATGGCACCTGGAGCAAAAGAGAAAACAGCATTCTCCACACCTGATGGGCATTATCAGTTTACTGTTATGCCCTTTGGTTTAAAGAATGCCCCTGCCACCTTCCAAAGGTTGGTGAATCAAGTCCTTGCTGGCTTGGAGTCCTTTAGCACAGCTTATCTTGATGATATTGCTGTCTTTAGCTCCACCTGGCAGGATCACCTGGTCCACCTGAAGAAGGTTTTGAAGGCTCTGCAATCTGCAGGCCTCTCTATCAAGGCATCCAAATGCCAGATAGGGCAGGGAACTGTGGTTTACTTGGGACACCTTGTAGGTGGAGGCCAAGTTCAGCCACTCCAACCCAAGATCCAGACTATTCTGGACTGGGTAGCTCCAAAAACCCAGACTCAAGTCAGGGCATTCCTTGGCTTGACTGGGTATTACAGGAGGTTTGTGAAGGGATATGGATCCATTGTGACAGCCCTCACTGAACTCACCTCCAAGAAAATGCCCAAGAAAGTGAACTGGACTGTGGAATGCCAACAGGCCTTTGACACCCTGAAACAAGCAATGTGCTCAGCACCAGTTCTCAAAGCTCCAGATTATTCTAAGCAGTTCATTGTGCAGACTGATGCCTCTGAACATGGGATAGGGGCAGTTTTGTCCCAAACAAATGATGATGGCCTTGACCAGCCTGTTGCTTTCATTAGCAGGAGGTTACTCCCCAGGGAGCAGCGTTGGAGTGCCATTGAGAGGGAGGCCTTTGCTGTGGTTTGGTCCCTGAAGAAGCTGAGACCATACCTCTTTGGGACTCACTTCCTAGTTCAAACTGACCACAGACCTCTCAAATGGCTGATGCAAATGAAAGGTGAAAATCCTAAACTGTTGAGGTGGTCCATCTCCCTACAGGGAATGGACTTTATAGTGGAACACAGACCTGGGACTGCCCATGCCAATGCAGATGGCCTTTCCAGGTTCTTCCACTTAGAAAATGAAGACTCTCTTGGGAAAGGTTAGTCTCATCCTCTTTCGTTTGGGGGGGGGGGTTGTGTAAGGAAATGCCTCCTTGGCATGGTTGCCCCCTGACTTTTTGCCTTTGCTGATGCTATGTTTACAATTGAAAGTGTGCTGAGGCCTGCTAACCAGGCCCCAGCACCAGTGTTCTTTCCCTAACCTGTACTTTTGTATCCACAATTGGCAGACCCTGGCATCCAGATAAGTCCCTTGTAACTGGTACTTCTAGTACCAAGGGCCCTGATGCCAAGGAAGGTCTCTAAGGGCTGCAGCATGTCTTATGCCACCCTGGAGACCTCTCACTCAGCACAGAC
This sequence comes from Pleurodeles waltl, assembly GCF_031143425.1. Classification (NCBI taxonomy): domain Eukaryota; kingdom Metazoa; phylum Chordata; class Amphibia; order Caudata; family Salamandridae; genus Pleurodeles; species Pleurodeles waltl. The sequence goes on from NC_090444.1 coordinate 1,763,969,171, forward strand.
ACACTGCTTGCCAGCTTGTGTGTGCTAGTGAGGACAAAACGAGTAAGTCGACATGGCACTCCCCTCAGGGTGCCATGCCAGCCTCTCACTGCCTATGCAGTATAGGTAAGACACCCCTCTAGCAGGCCTTACAGCCCTAAGGCAGGGTGCACTATACCATAGGTGAGGGTACCAGTGCATGAGCATGGTACCCCTACAGTGTCTAAACAAAACCTTAGACATTGTAAGTGCAGGGTAGCCATAAGAGTATATGGTCTGGGAGTTTGTCAAACACGAACTCCACAGCACCATAATGGCTACACTGAAAACTGGGAAGTTTGGTATCAAACTTCTCAGCACAATAAATGCACACTGATGCCAGTGTACATTTTATTGTAAAATACACCCCAGAGGGCACCTTAGAGGTGCCCCCTGAAACTTAACCGACTATCTGTGTAGGCTGACTAGTTTTAGCAGCCTGCCACAAACCGAGACATGTTGCTGGCCCCATGGGGAGAGTGCCTTTGTCACTCTGAGGCCAGTAACAAAGCCTGCACTGGGTGGAGATGCTAACACCTCCCCCAGGCAGGAATTGTCACACCTGGCGGTGAGCCTCAAAGGCTCACCTCCTTTGTGCCAACCCAGCAGGACACTCCAGCTAGTGGAGTTGCCCGCCCCCTCCGGCCAGGCCCCACTTTTGGCGGCAAGGCCGGAGAAAATAATGAGAATAAAAAGGAGGAGTCACTGGCCAGTCAGGACAGCCCCTAAGGTGTCCTGAGCTGAGGTGACTCTAACTTTTAGAAATCCTCCATCTTGCAGATGGAGGATTCCCCCAATAGGGTTAGGATTGTGACCCCCTCCCCTTGGGAGGAGGCACAAAGAGGGTGTACCCACCCTCAGGGCTAGTAGCCATTGGCTACTAACCCCCCAGACCTAAACACGCCCTTAAATTTAGTATTTAAGGGCTACCCTGAACCCTAGAAAATTAGATTACTGCAACTACAAGAAGAAGGACTGCCTAGCTGAAAAACCCCTGCAGAGGAAGACCAGAAGACGACAACTGCCTTGGCCCCAGAAACTCACCGGCCTGTCTCCTGCCTTCCAAAGATCCTGCTCCAGCGACGCCTTCCAAAGGGACCAACGACCTCGACATCCTCTGAGGACTGCCCCTGCTTCGAAAAGACAAGAAACTCCCGAGGACAGCGGACCTGCTCCAAGAAAAGCTGCAACTTTGTTTCCAGCAGCTTTAAAGAACCCTGCAAGCTCCCCGCAAGAAGCGTGAGACTTGCAACACTGCACCCGGCGACCCCGACTCGGCTGGTGGCGATCCAACACCTCAGGAGGGACCCCAGGACTACTCTAAGACTGTGAGTACAAAAACCTGTCCCCCCTGAGCCCCCACAGCGCCGCCTGCAGAGGGAATCCCGAGGCTTCCCCTGACCGCGACTCTTTGAATCCTAAGTCCCGACACCTGGGAGAGACCCTGCACCCGCAGCCCCCAGGACCTGAAGGACCGGACTTTCACTGGAGGAGTGACCCCCAGGAGTCCCTCTCCCTTGACCAAGTGGAGGTTTCCCCGAGGAACCCCCCCCTTGCCTGCCTGCAGCGCTGAAGAGATCCCTAGATCTCCCATTGACTTCCATTACAAACCCGACGCTTGTTTCTACACTGCACCCGGCCGCCCCCGCGCTGCTGAGGGTGAAATTTCTGTGTGGGCTTGTGTCCCCCCCGGTGCCCTACAAAACCCCCCTGGTCTGCCCTCCGAAGACGCGGGTACTTACCTGCAAGCAGACCGGAACCGGGGCACCCCCTTCTCTCCATTCTAGCCTATGTGTTTTGGGCACCACTTTGAACTCTGCACCTGACCGGCCCTGAGCTGCTGGTGTGGTGACTTTGGGGTTGCTCTGAACCCCCAACGGTGGGCTACCTTGGACCAAGAACTAAGCCCTGTAAGTGTCTTACTTACCTGGTTAACCTAACAAATACTTACCTCCCCTAGGAACTGTGAAAATTGCACTAAGTGTCCACTTTTAAAACAGCTATTTGTGAATAACTTGAAAAGTATACATGCAATTTTGATGATTTGAAGTTCCTAAAGTACTTACCTGCAATACCTTTCGAATGAGATATTACATGTAGAATTTGAACCTGTGGTTCTTAAAATAAACTAAGAAAAGATATTTTTCTATATAAAAACCTATTGGCTGGATTTGTCTCTGAGTGTGTGTACCTCATTTATTGTCTATGTGTATGTACAACAAATGCTTAACACTACTCCTTGGATAAGCCTACTGCTCGACCACACTACCACAAAATAGAGCATTAGTATTATCTCTTTTTGCCACTATCTTACCTCTAAGGGGAACCCTTGGACTCTGTGCATGCTATTCCTTACTTTGAAAATAGCACATACAGAGCCAACTTCCTACACTGTCTCTATGCAAACAGTGAGGAGATACAATCAAGGCCCAAAGGCGATGCTTTTGTCAACTGATGGGCATGAGATCACATTTTTGTTTCTTTGACAGTCCACAGTTTCTGTAATTTTGTTAGTGATGGATCCATATGCATTTGTAAAATGCAGAGTGTATACTGAATGCTTTGCAAGCCCTTCTGATGTAGAGCCACAAACCAGGAGCTTATTGGTTTTAATTGGTAAATAGCATAGATTACCCATTATGTCCCCCTCATTTAACCCTTTTAGATCTTACGTCTGTAGAATAGTCCATTCCAGCCCAAGATACCCTGTTCTGTACTTCACTTTACTGTTTTTCTAGGGAGTAGTTTAGGAACCTGCATGACGGTGGTAACTGCCTCCTCATTTCAGGCTACAAGGAGACCTGCGGTAGCAATGAGATTCAGGTCCAGGTTCACAACTGTTACCTCTACTTGCTTGAGAAGACAGTTGGCCGACTCTCTGCTGTTGAGAACTGTATAGTGCCCTTTGCATGTATTCATTTGTCAGGAGTGCATGGCAGGTCTATGTATGTTGTGTGTGGCAGTTGAGATACCATTGCTGTAATTAATTTGATGCTATAAGAATCTTCTAATCTTATTTGACTTCCTGTGCTTTGACTTGGCAGTCACCTCGGAGAGGAAAATAATTTTGGGGAAATACAGAGAAATCCTTGCAACCAACTTATCAAAAGAGAATTTCCCAGAGATGATGGTTCTAGGAACTGAAGGCTTAAGAGAGACTTTGTTTGAGTTTGTAGCGAAAAGATGGGTGTCCAGCTTCCCCAGTATACCATTCCTGAGAACACTTCATCGTTTAAGGCCCAGTACTGTTGTTCCAGCAAGTGGTTACTCGGCTAAACCAGCTTTGTTGTTTCCAGAACTGGGAGCTGGATGTTCCTTGCCCACATGCAGTGCTAAATAAATGAAGGTCCTTAGAAGAGAATTCAAGATCTCATCCCAACCTGGCTTGTTTAGTTCAAACATTGGGAGGGTGTTGTCTGTGGGAGAATCGGTCTGGAGGTGATAACTAGAGTGAAGGACTTCAAGGCCAAGTGGACTTCATCAACTTCAGCATATTGATTTGATTGATCCAGACGAAGTCTGTCACAGTGATTCAGACTATTTGTCGGCCTAGGTGCAAAAGCACAGGAGGGCAGCAGACCCACCAATGCAAGCTGCAGGCTCACATTTTGAGAAACAGTTGGTGTTTGGGCGGTTTTGATACGTTTTTAAGGGTTGAAGTCACTTTATTTGACTCACTCGCCAGCTGGTAGTTGACTACCACTAACTTGCTTTCTAATTTGAAATTATGCTTTATTACAAAAGTGTGTCCCCGGCTTCTGCATATGCACAGAGATATTCCATTTTTATGGTTTGTAGAGAGAGCCTTATGATGAATAAAACAAACTGCTATAATTGTATAGTTCATCATTTATGTTCTTCGGCACATATTTAATAATTCCTTTGCTATTTAGGAATTCCAGGAAATCCCCTACCTCAAGAACTTTAAGTTCAAGAGACAGGACCGCCTTTTCCCACTTACAGCTGTCACACCAGTGAGTGCACCGATGGTGACCACTGCGGCTCCTCTGCTAAAGGAAGAACCTGTGACCTTGCCTGCAGGTATGTTGGAATTTATTCACAGGTGTACGAACTTTGACGAAATGTTAGGAGTGAAGTTTGATGCTTCGGCTGCTACTGCTGCTTGTATCTAGAGTAGCAGGTAAGCCACCTGCAGTCACTCAATTTAAGACTGGGAAATCCTAACAAGTGTGACAGTAAGTGTAACAAGCAATGGCAAAGCCAGTAAGTGTTGTCCTTTGGCTGCCAGTGCTGAACATTTAGCTTTATCATTCACCTCTGCAGTTCAAAGCACGGTGAAATGTATGTGTGCATGCATCATGCTACAGCGGACCAGCCTGATGATATGTGCATATGAAACCTCATGTACGGCATGACACAGCCACCCTTTTCCTTACTTTTTATTTACATATTCCAACATGATGGGCGATAATCTTGAAGCAGTAAATAAAAAAATGTAATCCTGGGTCATGAAAGCACATTTTTGTATAAGGAGCAACCAGGGAGATAAAAAGCTTACACAGGAGATGCAGTAGAGGAGCATGTAGGGGTAGAATTAAACATGGAGGGGAATGGGAGGGTGGAGTAACAAAGGAGGAGGGTGAGGCTGGATGGGAGTTAAAGACCTTAAAAACAAAAATAGGCCAAGCAGGGTGAGGGGAAGCAACAGATGAACTGGATGGAGAGGGGAGTGCTCCCTAGGCAGACCTGGTCTTGCTCAGCATTGGTATACACCCGTGGGTGATATTGGGCTTTACAAATTAACATAGCATTTCTGTCAAGTCCGCAAAGTGGTCTCATACCCAGTGTGCTGATTATCATTTGTGATAGTGGGAACATGACTTCATATTTTCCCATGTGTGGCATGAAGAGTGAGTGCTTCTTCAAGGTTTTTTTTTTTTTTTCTAATTGTTTGTTTTGCTTGTCCATTAGATAGGAAATATGTCTTGTTCTGAGATGCTGGTCTGCTGTACTCTTACTAGGGAGATGCCATTCTAGAATGTGATATATGGAGACAGAGCAGCTGTGTGAAGTTGGGCTTTGGAGGATCATTTGTGTTTCTTTTCCCCTGTTGGCTGGGTCTAATAACATTCACTTATTATTAATAGAGTTGCATCATATACTTACTTCATTGGTGATCTGATGGTTTTGTAGGAATTGGGTGTATTCCCTGCTGAATCACGAAAACTAAATTGTCCCCTAACTCGGTATCCTTTCCGTTGTCAACAGTTTTTGTTTTGTTGCAGAGAAACCTCTGTCCAACATGAAGATTTTAACCATGGGTAAGCTGTCCAAGAACAAAGATGAGATGAAAGCTTTGATCGAAGAGCTGGGAGGAAAGATCACTGGCACGGCCAAAAAGGCCTCATTCTGCATCAGTACAAAAAGTAAGTGAACCATTCTTTTCCCATGCTGCATAGCAAGGACTATTTTCAGTTGTCCTTCTAAAACATGCGCCTGATGGTTTTCACTTGGAGAATGGGACAAGGACCCAGACTTTGGGTCTACTTTTAGTTTCACGTGATTTTTTTCATATAAGGAGAGCCTGAAATCTTAGTGCACTTTTTTGATTTCTATGTTGACGTATTCATTTTTGTCAGTTATTTTCTTTGCAATACAAATAGCCTCTGAAAGTTTTAAGTGTTCCTAGGTCTACTTTTATATCATGCTATGTGGCTCATTTATCATCCTTAGCCTACAGTGGTCTCTGATTCATTGTGTGGATGAGTTATACATTTAAAATGAAAAATGGTCTTCATTTCACTGCCTATTTACTTTACCTCTCGAATCTGATTTAATGGTTAAGAGATTGTTTGTGCCCGAGGTCTGGGCTTTAAATGCTTCTATTTGTTTTTAAATGTCTTCGGTACGAATCTTATATCAGTTATGGTCAAATGTTCGAGCACATTTTCCCATAAATGCTGAAATTAATTATACTGTCCTGTTTCTCTTTTTTTAATCCCATCACTTACTTGCAATCAGAGGAAGTAGAAAAAATGAGTAAAAAAATGGAGGAAGTTAAGGAAGCCAACGTGCGAGTGGTGTCTGAGGATTTCCTCAACGATGTCCAGTCTGGGAAGAGTTATCAGGAGCTACTTAACTTGCATAGTCTGTCGTCCTGGGGTGCTGCAGTGAAGGAGGAACACACAGAGGTGTCTGCCATCAAACCAAAGTCCACTGCGCCTTCTGCATTGAAAAGCGGGAAAGGAAAGGCAGAGAAAGGTAGGTAACTTATTGTGTTTGAGAAAAATACAGTGCACAGTCTTCCAGTAGAATGGACTAGTAGTTATTTTAGCAAACCAGTGATTTCCCTAATGGATCCTGTAAATAACATTGCCAAGCTGAGTCTGATTTGGCTTGTGATACTTAACTTTTCAAGGAGCAGTGAGTGCATGATTTAGTTGCTTAAGAATTGAGGGTGTGAAGGCCTTTACCCACTGTTTACACATTTTCTAGTTCAAAAGACATTCATTTTGCCTGACTAATAAAAATCTGTGTGGTTATAATTTGTGTGTTTCTTCATGGCACTTGCTGTTGGGTACATGGTAGCAATGTTGGTTATATGTCTTGAAAAATGCTTTGGGTGTAATATTAGTCTGTGGAGTACCATGGTGGAAAAGTTGATTGTCATCCAAATAACCTAAATCTACTGTGTTGAAAGGATGCAAGGTTGTTCTCTCCAAAACATTCTGCGGGATGTTTGTGTTATTTATAAGCACTGTAGAGGTGGTGAGACATACACGACTTAGCTCACAACTGCTACTGTATCTACTATACCTAAACAAAGTTTCACCAGTTTTTGGAGGATGGCAGTGAATCGCCTCTTGTGGTGGTGTCACCAGAAAAACACCTTGTACGATCGCACGTGTGGCTGTAGATAATCATGCTCTGCATACTCCTGCCATCTAGTGTCGAGTCAGGATGTATGCAAGTTGTTTTTCTTCGAAGAAGTATCTCGAGTCACAAGTCAAAGTGACTCCTCTTCTTGGTTATATTGAGCATGGGCATCAACTCCATTGTTAGATTGTTTACTTTCCGCCCTTGGGTTCGGACATATTCTTCAGTGCTCGGGTTTGAGACCGTTTTAGGGTCCCCTCCAGTTCATTGTTAACTTCTCTTCCCGTCAGTATTGTTTTTGTTCACATTCCACGGTTCTCTTTCAAAAACAGAAGCAATCCTTCGATCGTCATTTCAACGTTCTCCAGTCGCGGCCTTCGGGCCTCACCCCCTTTCAGGCCTTCTTTCTTGTCTCATCGGTTTCGATCAACGATGCACTGCTAGTGGACCGAACTCCTTTTCGATTCTCTTCCAACAGCCACACGAAATACCCTCATAAAGACCTCCATCAGGTTTGCAACCTGGTTCTGTTTCCCGACCACAACAAAGAAAATTGTGAGGCCTGTTGATCTTTCCGATCGAAGAAAACGTTGCGAGACCGTTGGGGACATCAGAAAGAAATGCAGCAAAAAGAATTGAAAGAACCACGCAACATCTTTCCATACCAGACGCCAACACAGAGTTCAGTCTACAGATGCAGGACCTTCCTTTGGGCCAGCTCGTAGTGAGTACTCACGCCCCTGTCCAGCCCACTAAGAGACCATTGGTTCCATCCGAAACTTCGGTTCCCGGGCAATCACTACTGAAATGTCATGATAGGCACTGAACATGCCCCGCCCTCAGCCCAACACCGAAAGCCAAGCCAAACCCTCCCACTGCCACACCAAGCCGACCATTCTTGGGGCCGAGCTGATCATCTGCCTCATCGGCTCAGTGCACCCCAACTTCTGCCGCTTCAGTTCCGACTACCTTGACACCGAAACAAACACCCAATTCGGCACCAAAATCTTTAATTTTGACACGAGAGCCGATGCTCCAGTCCATGAAGGAAAGACTCGGTCTGAAGCAGAAAAAAATACATAATCAACGTTCTACTGATCGGATTTTGGCAAAGGCAGTGCAGTCAGCACCTACTCCATCGAAGCGCCAGCTTTCTTTTTACGAGCCTATCGAACTACCTGTACCTCTTAAGAAAAAGGACATTGCAACTAGTTCTTTACAGCCACCTTTGCCTTCTCCTCCACCTCCCTCACTGCCACCACCTTCTTCACCACATCACTCTTAGTGTTATAGGAGGCATTACTCCACAAAGCTCCCCACAGTTTTGCGCTGGGGATCGGGGGGAGGGGATGAAAATGGTCAGCAACCCAGAGATCCATGGGACAATTATCACATTGACCTTCCCTGGGATAATGACCCATACTTATACTCAGCTAGGCCATCACCTCCAGATGATGCTAAATCCTTCCAGGAATTGATAGCTAGGGCAGCTGCATATCCCAATGTCCCCTTGCACAAAGACACCATTGGCATGCTAATATCTGCCCATGTTAAGGGGGATGCTCCACCACTCATATGAGATCTTTAAAGATCCAATGCGGTCATGTATTTTTACACCAAGAGTAGATAAGAAATACAAAGCTGCACCCTCAGGCTCACCTTACGTCAAGGATCAAGTCCCTCCAGACTCAATGGTGATATCTAGTGCCTGTAAGAGGGCTAATTCTCAAACATCAGCATATCCCCCGCCACCTGATAAGTACTGTAGACTCATTGGTGCCTCGGGTAAAAGGGTGTTTTATAATAACATATCTGCTGTTCTAAGAACTGCCCTGACATGACAACACATATTTTTCTGTGTTGGGTAGACAGTGTTACCTATGGACCGGCAATACCCTGTAAACATTGTGTACAGCCTTAGGTTGAGTACAGGATGAAAATGTTGTGCAAAGAAAGGAATAGCTGATTCTGCAAGGAAGGACAACTGATTAAAGGAATAGATTAAAAAACATCTCCACTAAAATTAAGATTTACTAAAATAATAATAGAAATAAAAACAAAATGTTACTAGGTTTAAGGGCACAGATCTCAGGCACAGAGCTAAATAATGCGACCGTGTAAAATGCTAAAATAACCTCAAAACACTTTCCATCCCAAGCATGAAGATAGCCAGGTGTGATGGGTGCTCCTTTGCCTGCCTTGTTTGTCCCCATGCTGTGGAATGCCTTACCCCTAACACTTAGGCGGAATGACAACTTACTCGACTTTAGGAATCAACTCAAGACTCATCCTGTCAGACCTCCCAGCACTCGAAAGCGCTCGTGGTAGCCAAGCGCTTGATAAATTCCCTTGAACTGAATTTAATTTAATTAGATGGCATCTGCAGATTACAGCTATTTCTCATGTTTGCCATATATGAGTCTAAGTTGTCTGCTTTAGTGTTGTAGTTAGTCTCCATTTCGTTGTAGAAATCATGAGTGAGAAATTTGTTGTTTGACTGCTTTCACCATTTTTGAATTAAAGTAGCATTTCATAGAGTTCTTTGGTTGAACATTTGGCATTGTACAGGTTGCTTGAATATTGTTTTCTTAGCCTTTTAGATGTATGATTTCTACTGCTGTTGTGCCTGCGTAAGTACATTTTGTCAAGAGGGTTCTGTGATTTGTGGCAGTTCATTTGTTTTGAATTGTTGAGATTAGTTCATTTACCAGGTCTTTGTTCATGTAAGTGTATTTCTTTTTTCTTATGTTTGTCAGTTTGTGGTCATGCAGTTTGTTAGCTTCTTTAAAGAGTTAGTTTTCCCTTGTGTGTTTCTGGCAAGATGGATTTCAAAGCTGTCCATATTTTCGGCTATTTTCAGGTTCTGCCAAATGTAATGAGGTAATTGAAAGACATGAAGGTATCGTGTAAGGAGGAGTGAAACGAAGATCTGTCCAGCTGAGGGGGAGAGTTCTTTATGGATTGTTATGTCTGGGTTGCAGAATATTTTGTCTAATGTATAGCCCGATATGTGGATCTGGCCAGTGACAATGCCCAAACCTAACAAGATGATATTTGGTTGAGACATTTGAGGTTTGTGAACCAGATGTTTAGGACACCGAGGATGTACAGGGTGGTGTGTGTGTGATGGATAGGTCAAATATTGCATTTAAGATGGCAGTAGTATATGCTCCATTATTGGGAGGACTTCTGTATATTAAGAGTAAGTTGCAGGTGAATATTGGACTGGGGTTGCATGGTATGTACCAGACATACTTATTTTCCAACCACCACTTTAGAAAGTAAAACCGAGCAAGCTGATACAAAATATGAAAGACGACTGAAACAAACTAAGACAAAAGGCAGCTTCCCCAAGCCAACCAGTTAATGATCTAAAGTCATTCTCAGTTTATTTCAAAGTGTTAAGGACATGAGCTATGGCAGTCGTTACGGTGATACAGAGCCACACCTAAAATGTTAGAGAATGTTAATCATGTTTGTTTATTATTACTTTTTTAATATTAGACACCTTATCTCAGATGGCCTTTCTTATGGTACGTTAAATCCGCTGCCAGATCTCCTGCTGTCATATTTACAACATTGTTATCTCATAGAACCTATTAATAATGATTACACGATTACAGTGCTATTGATATTTTACCAATTTTATTCTTACCCAACTGACCACAGTATTCTAAAACACCTTACCAAAATGTCAGCATTTGAAGTAAAGTGCCTGCTATTTAAACTTTTTTGTTGTTAATGAATAGTGTGCTTTGCTTTTCTCAGTAATCTGTTTCGCCCGTCTCTCTCACCCCCCACAGGGACATTAGAGAAAAAAATGAAGTTAACTGTAAAGGGGGGAGCTGCAGTTGATCCAGACTCTGGTGAGTTGCCAAGTGAACATTAGTAATGAAGTTTCCTCTCTTGCATAGATGGTTATTGATCAATAAATAGGAAATATAATCTTAATTGTGAAGGTGCCTGATTCTCTGTATGTACAATTGTTTTTGAGGTTTGCAACAAATAGTTTTAAATATTTTTGGAGGTTTCAAATTCTGTGCATATTTTTTTTAAGTCCTGTTTGTTTTGATGAAAAAGTAGCTGTTTGGGATGAGTATATGTATATTGCTCAGTGTGCCCACCTACATAATCCCCCTGGATTTTAAACTTTTGACTATCTGGTTTTTGACCTTTTACTGTGAATGAGCCTCAGTACCTGAGTCTCACTCACTGTAAATTGACTGAGTGCTTACCACCAGTTCCCATAAGGCTGCTACTGGGCAGCAAGCATAAGAGGCTCTTGATCACATGCATGTGGGTGCATGGGTGAGCTGAACATTTGAGACTACCATCATGCTTAGCCCGGTATCTCCACAAAGGTAGCTTGTTCGCAGAAGGGACCCTTCAAGGATTGGTACTGACCTGGGATAGGCTTTATAATGTAAAGTGGCCATTCATAGTGACTCTCTGTAGTGCGTACTGAACCTCTGTGGTGCTTAAACGGTCTTAAACATTATGGGCGACATCTGCACAAAGGTACAGTTTTCCCACAGGTGTTCCTACCAAGTCCAGCGAAAGGGTCGTGGGGTAAACATGCACCCCAGTGTAGATCCAGTCCTACACATCATGCCTTCAATCCTTATGACAGTTTAAGAATTTACGTATTTTCCTGGCTCAGCTCATAGTCCTATTCCCAGTCTTTGTGCCTTCCTACTGGGCCCAGTTAATTATTTTACAGTAGGAAAATCAAAGGCCTTCCCCACACATTAGAGCCAGTAACAGTGCTTGACCCAGTTCCTAGAAAAGGAAGGGATGGGAAGGAACCTTGCATCCCTGAATTAGCTTGTCACACTGCTCCTGGGCCGGGGCAGCCAAGCCCCACAGAAACCTAGGGAGAGGGCCTGACCTGTAGAGGCCAACAGTGGGGGTGGGGTGGGGCTTGGCTTTGACACTTTTTTGTGGGAACTGGTCAGGCAGCTGTGTCAGGCTCTCAGGGAATCTCTTTCCACAGATAACTCAGTCATCACATTGGAATGTCCCAGAAGGGGGTTGGGACAGAGGTTGACTGATGATGCAGCACCTAGGGATTGAGTAGGGATGACTGACTTCTAGAATTTTACATCCCCACTTAAAAAACCCTGCACAAGGGAGAGACAGATAAAAAGACACTGGAACTGGCAGAGACAGAAGAATGTTCAGCTGGAAGGAGAAACCACAAGATGCCCTGACAAGGATGTTCTTTGAGAATTTGACTCCAGTTGCTCAGTAGTTATTCACCTCGCCAGCCTAAGAGAACCTCAAAAGACCCCAAGAGCTCATTAACATACACTTTTGCTTGTGGTGCTCCAAGGAGGGTAGGGGCCCTACCAGTGTTTCCTAATGTGTTTTGTTTTGTGGGCTGCCAGGAGCACAGTAGCACCCACATAAAGGTACCCTAAGTCTCCCAGGTGGCAATAAGAATGGAACCAGGAGAGGTTTGTGCTGATGTCAAGCTCTCATGAAACCTGTATTTTTGTACACAGGCTCTGGAGTACAGAAACACCTGTATGTTAGCACAAATGCTGCAATAGCAGCATAGTAATAATGAAAAACAGACTTTCAGGCACATGTTATTGAATTCAATGCTTTATTGACACTGCTGATAGTTGACAGTGCAAAATTTTAAAATGTAATGAACACTATTTAACGTTGGCAGTACTCCCATCAACTTTAAAGGTGGGTTGTAACCATGGCCACTGGAATTATGCGATTGTGTGGCTGCTGCGATTTCCCCATAATTATAGATTTGCTGCATTTGCCACATAATCTGTTGTATAATCTGCAGATTTTAACAAAAAAGTGTTTCTAGCTCAAACGGCTAAAAAGTTACTAACAACGCAGCACCACGTGTTGCTGCGCAATGAAAGGCCCTTTGCAAAGCTGCACTTATCACCTTTTTGTTGCTTATTGCTAAATTTGGGTATTAAAATGGCACAAATGAGGTGCAACCAGTGCCCAGACAGTGTTACCAAATTTAAAAATGATGAAATAATGAAGTTATACTATTACAAAACGTGCTGCATTATGACACATAATTTGCCTTTCCTTGCCGCATAATTTACTCAACCCTGCCGGATAATTTAAATCCTCTCCTGCTGCATTATTCTATTGGCACTAGTTGTAAAATATATTGATACTGTCCCTGGTCCTTTCAATGGGATTACAGTGGTGAAACGGGACATGTTCTTTGAGGCCTTTCTTGGTATTCTTATTTTAGTATTGTTTATTCAACATATATCAAGGATGTGTTGTGTGTGTGGGAACCTTATGTGCATCAGTAATTAAGTGCTAAGGAGGATTCTTGTCGAAGATACCCAAGCCCCTGGACTGGCACAGTGGTCCCAGTGCAGGCAATCCCTGTGTTCACACCTAAGCCATTAGCCTTAATTAGAACCTTAGAGAGGCCTCTACCATCTCTGAGTAGAATGACTAATGTAAACTCTGAAACTGGCTACTTTGCACTAAACCCAAAGTAAAATACTTTAGACACTATCTAAACTGCAATTTTATTTGGTAGCCTTGTATTCATTGTTGTTAAAAATTTGCCTGTTCAATCTCTATTTTTAGTATAGGGTGCCCTTTTCAGTACTTGTGTGTCTAATAGCCAGGTAAATAATAACATTTAGGTTTGAAGCCATGAGTATCAGAGCCATCTCGCCAATTTTGATTTCTTTCTATTTTAGGCTTAGAAAACTCGGCTCATGTCTTAGAAAAAGCTGGTAAAATCTTCAGCGCCACATTAGGATTGGTAGACATCACCCGGGGAACAAACTCGTATTACAAATTGCAGCTGCTGGAGGACGATAAGGAGACCAGGTAGGAGAAGCCACTGAGTTGACTATTAAGTATCTAAAAAAGTGCCAAGACTGCGCATATTGTTTATGTGCCCTTTTTATATGAAATGTTAGATCAGCTTCTTCACCCGAATAGAGCGATCCCATGAGAATCTTAAACACATTAAACCTAAAGCATGCTCACAAAACACAGTAAATTCCCTTCCTATAACATTAATACAAGATCACTGCTGTCCAAGCCCTAGCCATATGATGTCAAATCTTCGCAGGGCCGATCACTAATGCCTGTTGCAAGTGACAGCCCACGGAAGAATGTGCATTCAGCTCTACCACAATTTAGACTTTACTATTAAGAACACAGTTGCCAGTTCAGTATGCCCAGGTGACTGTCAGCTGTATAAGTATTTCGAATACATGTTTCCTGGAAAGCACTAAATATAAACTCCAGCAAAGGCATTGCATTACAATTTTATGGTTTATAATGATTCCCAAAGAACAAATATAATTACTTCAGAGGAAATGATCAGTTGTTTTAAGATAATATTGAGAGAAACTGAATTATTGAACAAGGGAGACCAGGGTATGAAGTCACACAGTTAATAAGCTATGCGTTGATGAGGTGAACGAGCTTTAATGAGGACTCCTGGGTTTACTACTAGTAGCGCTAGTTCAAAGCAACAGGCATATTTTAGAGGAAAAATGCAAGTGAAATATTATGACAGCGCTATAACTTCAAATTCAAGCTATCAAGCAATAAAATTCCCAGATCACCTTAGGAAAAGGAAAAATGTAATAAATACATGACATCAAAATGACAAAAATTGGTAAAGTAGTCGTGTTATGAAAGTTTTAAGAGAATGCAAAACGTCTCCATAAAAAACTGGACGTCTTCAAAAGCTAGTGGTGCACTGAGGCTGTCCTTTTCAAACCAGCCAGGGAGACAGCAGTGCAATTGGTTTAGCACCAAAACAAACTAATACTCCAGAGAATGGTCTAAAAATGTTTTAGGGAAAATTCAGCCTGTCTTAAACCATTGTTAGCAGCAGAAAATGCCCTTTTTTTCTTCAAAGGCTGTTAACAACAGCGTTCACTCTTTCTAAACTTATAGCATCAAGTTCTGTGCTATGATGCATGTTCCCAAAAATGTAGTAGTTCTAAGGAAATCAGGTAACAAATTTAAAGGGGATAAGGGTTTCCTTCTCTTGAATACTGAAGACATGCTGAATACCTTTATCCCTCGCACCTAAAGCACCCACACTGCTAAGGCAACTTCCACAGTACCAGGCCACAAAGAGCAGGAAGGCAGGCTCATCCATTTTCAGCCAGGGCTGTGGTGCTAGAGGTTCCCTGTGTTCTGCAGGTTCAAAGATGCTCTAGATACGTGCCCCTTTTTGACATGGTCACCCCCACTTTATGCCTGGAATTCAATGCAATTTTGACTGAAAGTGCACTGGGTTTCTACTAACGAGGTCCCCTGTGCCAGATCTCTTTCCATAAATCTGTGCAATTGCTTCCCATTCGGCAATACCTTTGTCCCCCCTTAAAAGTCCCTAGAAAATGGTACCCCTGGTACCTAAGGCATGGGTACCAAAGAGTGCCCACAAGGGCTGCATTATGTATTGTGCCACCCACAGGGACCCCTCACCTAGCACATGCAGACTGCCATTGCAGGTTGCCTGTCTTAGTGCAGCTAAAAGTGAAAACACAACATTGCACACAACCTGTGCCATGTCCCCTAACTGCACCTATCTGCACCAACAGATATGCCCTTGCTATGCCTTTGTCGGTCCTCAGACATAGTGAGTGAACAGGGAAGTCCTTTTAAGTCCATGTGCTGGACACTGGTCAGTACGAGTCCCCCAGCTACATGATGGCTTCTCTGAAAATAGGGATGTTTGGTATCAAACATCTCGTATTAATAAACCCTCACTGATGCCAGTGATGGATTTATTGATACAAGCACCCAGAGGGCCCATTAGAGGTGCCCCCTGAAAAACCTACCATTTACCCTTGTGCTGCCTGACTAGGTCTAACTAGACTGCCACCACAAAACACGTTTCTGACCCCCCAAGGGTGAGGACTTTTGCTCTCGGACGGACATGAACAAAAGCCTGCTCTGGCTGAGGTGGTAAATAATGTAACAAAAAAATGTTTTGGTCCCTCTGGGGGGGAAGGATATGAATTAACCTTCACGACAGTGGTTGTACCATAAAGAACTTTCTGTATTGATAAGGTTTGTGAATTGTATATCACATTTATTAGAAACTTAAATTCAACAATTTAAAGTATAGTAATTGAGGTGCTACGGTATAACAGCGCAGTGTGAGTGAATTATGTGTTGGTATAAGTGTTGCAGTGCTATTTACATAAAAACTAAAACCAAACTGTGGTTAAAAGCATGGGGTCTCAAATAAGCACCTATAACAATAGGTACTGTGAGCCTGCTGAATTTTTCAAAAGTCAATCCACAATTTCAGGACAGAATGTTGAAATAGGAAGCACCTAGACTACAATACAGAAAGCATGTATCACTACTTTGCCCTCCATCTGGTCAGCATCTAATAATTCAACAGTACAACATATTGTATGGTTATATTATCAAATCCATATTTAACATTAGGTCACTACTTCTTTATGTGATAGTTAGTCGGCCTCTTAAGCAATAGAAACAAAATGTACCTAATTAATTTAGAAAATAAACCAATTTGAAGACGTACTCACCCCTATTTGATTGTACTCAGACACATCCTAGTCATGTTAACACTAAAACTATACCAATTTGCCTTCCATCTCATGTAGCCCTGGTGTGTTAATAATAACACTTTTTCACTTTGCCATGTAGGTAAAAAAAAAAAGATATATATATATATATATATATATATATATATATATATATATATATATATATATATTCATAATAATATCAAAGCTTCAACAATCGCGTTTCAGTCTGCGCCCTACACGGCAGACTGCGAAAGGGTCGCGAACCCTTCCAAATTGCTTCTTGACACAGAAGAAGACGTCGCAGTCACTTACTTGCTTCAAACTATGGTTTATTCAATCAGGCAGATAAACAAAAATGGCAATAATTCACAAAGATATATATATATATATATATATATATATATATATATATATATATATTTAATTGTCTTATTGTTGTTTCAAGGTCGAGGCTGAGGTGTTAGGACACCCCTCCAACAGAATGACCTGCAAATCTGCACTCCAAGGTTAGGGGGATTACATGCCGATCTGGCTTCCCTCAAAGGAGGGATGCCGATCCCTCTGCCCCAAGGCCCAATTGGCAGCTGAATAGTCGTAAATTTAGTATTCAGATAAGTGTGTCCACCCCTCAGGTCAGTCCTACCCCCAAGGTGAGCTGCCTGATGTGGACACATTTACAAATCTGCCATTTTGGTGTTGGCAGAATTAAGAACCCTGGGACAGGGTTATGCCCACTTCCTACAGGAAGTGGTCATATAGGGGGCATAGTGACCCCAGGGGTAAGTAGCCCTTTAGCTAATCCCTGCACTCCCCTATCGCCTCTCAATCCAGTATTTAGGAGGCCCCTGGCACCAAGAAATCTGATTCCTGCGGACCTGCGAAGAAGGACACTCGAGCTGCGAAAGCAAAGACTGAGGAAGAAGCACATGCCCTGGCCTCCAGCCATGCTGGCCTGTCTGCTGTTCCCGCCGTTTTGTGCCAGTCGACTCGTCCTGCAAGCTGCAGTGCGTCCAGAAGCCTGGTAGGACTGCCTGCCTTCAACAAAAACCCAGAAACTCCTGTGGAGCAGCAGAGTTGCTCTCCTGAATCTTGTAGGCACCCAAAAAAACCTGAGGGGACTGCAGATCGCAAAAACCAGACACCAGAAAGCACCACTGTACCTGTGCCACCTAGGCTGAGTTGAAGTGGGCCAACGGTGTCCCCCAGCCCTCCAAAGACAGAGCCCAACTTGGACTTGCCCAATGTGGACAACCCAATACCACATGCAGCCTCTTTCCAAAGGCCCCATCAACCGCTAGTGCTTCTGTTGGAGAAAAACCGAGGCCTCAGGACATTTCTGCGCCCATGGCCCCTGGAGAAGAGGACCTAAGGAGTCCCCGAGCATCTCAAAACGTGAACCCACCTGTTAGTGCTCCTCGATTGGGCTACCTGTCCAAACCTGCAGCCTCTTTTCAACAGGACGATCCCCATTGACTAACATTGAGCACTCAACTTCGTACTACACCTCTGCACCCGGCCGGCCGGTGTGACCTGTTGGTGTGGCCTTGATAATTGCCCAATACTCACCCTAAATCCAAGACATTGGTCCAGTAAGTGGGTGTACTATACCTGAATGAAGTACTTGTTTTTCCTCCATAGGAGAACATTGCTGCATCTGAAAAATGCACTGTCAATTTTTGAAAGCTGATAGGATTTTTTCTTGCAAAACATACTTACCTGATCATATTGATTCAGCTGCCTATATATATATATATATATATATATATATATATATATATATATATATGTTCGATGGCATGTGTAGCTGCAGATACACATGCTGTGCATATCCCGCCATCTAGTGTTGGGCTCGGAGTGTTACAAGTTGTTTTTCTTCGAAGAAGTCTTATCGAGTCACGAGATCGAGGGACTCCTCCCATTTCGGCTCCATTGCGCATGGGCGTCGACTCCATCTTCGATTGTTTTCCCCGCAGAGGGTGAGGTAGGAGTTGTGAATATAGTAATAATGCCCATGCAATGGAGTAAGTATGTATGTACATAATGTGACTAAAAGTATTATATTTACAAATGTACGAGTTTAATTTTAATCAACTTACAACGGCTACAGGCTCCCGGGGAGGTGGGAGGGCGCATGTGAATCTGCAGCGTCTCATGCCACGAACAGATGTACACTGGGTAAGTGACATTTTCCGATGGCATGTGTAGCTGCAGATACACATGCTGTGCATAAACTACTAAGCAGTTATCTCCCCAAAAGCAGTGGTTTAACCTGTAGGAGTTGAAGTTGTTTGAAATAAAGTTCTTAGTACTGCTTGTCCTACTGTGGCTTGTTGTTTTGTTAACACATCCACGCAGTAATGTTTAGTGAATGTATGAGGCGTAGACCATGTGGCTGCCTTACAGATTTCTGTCATTGGTATATTTCCTAGAAAGGCCATTGTGGCGCCTTTCTTTCTAGTGGAGTGTGCCCTTGGTGTAATAGGCAGTTCTCTCTTAGCTTTAACATAACAGGTTTGAATACATTTCACTATCCATCTGGCAATTGGATTTCCTGTATGAGGTTTTTGGTAAGCTACAAACAATTGTTTTGTTTTGCGAAACTGTTTGGTTCTATCAATGTAGTACATTAGAGCTCTTTTTATGTCTAATGTATGTAATGCTCTTTCAGCTACAGAGTCTGGTTGTGGAAAAAACACTGGGAGTTCCACAGTTTGGTTTAAGTGGAACGGTGATATAACTTTTGGCAAAAATTTGGGATTTGTACGTAGAACCACTTTATGTTTGTGTATTTGTATAAAGGGTTCCTGTATGGTAAAGGCTTGTATTTCACTTACTCTTCTGAGAGATGTGATAGCTATTAGGAAGGCTACTTTCCAAATTAAGTATTGCATTTCACAAGAGTGCATGGGTTCGAATGGTGGACCCATGAGTCTCGTTAATACAATATTGAGGTTCCACGAAGGAACTGGTGGTGTTCTCGGTGGAATGATCCTTTTTAGACCCTCCATAAAAGCTTTTATGACTGGGATCCTAAATAGTGAAGTTGAATGTGTAATTTGCAGATAAGCTGAAATTGCTGTGAGATGTATTTTAATGGATGAAAAAGCTAACTTAGATTTTTGTAAGTGTAGTAAGTAGCTTACAATGTGTGTAGCGGACTTGTGTAATGGTTGAATTTGATTATTATGACAGTAATGAACAAATCGTTTCCATTTATTTGCGTAGCAATGTCTTGTAGTAGGGTTTCTAGCCTGTTTGATGAACTCCATACATTCCTGTGTGAGGTTTAGATGTCCGAATTCTAAGACTTCAGGAGCCAGATTACTGGATTCGGGTGTCTGATCTGCTGTTTGTGTTGAGTTAACAGATCTGGTCTGTTTGGTAGTTTGATATGAGGCACTACTGACCGGTCTAGTAGTGTTGTGTACCAAGGTTGTTGTGCCCAAGTTGTTGCTATTAGTTTGAGTTTGTTTTGAGTCAGTTTGTTTACTAGATACGAAATGAGTGGGAGAGGGGGAAAAGCGTAAGCAAATATCCCAGACCAACTCATCCATAACGCATTGCCCTTGGAGTGAGGCTGTGGGTACCTGGATGCGAAGTTTTGGCATTTTGCGTTTTCTTTTGTTGCGAATAGGTCTATTTGCGGTGTTCCCCAGTTTTTATAGTATGTTTGTAGTATCTGGGGATGAATCTCCCATTCGTGGATCTGTTGGTGATCTCGACTGAGATTGTCTGCCAACTGGTTTTGAATTCCTGGGATGTCTTGTGCTATTAG
Organism: Pleurodeles waltl; assembly: GCF_031143425.1. Lineage (NCBI taxonomy): Eukaryota > Metazoa > Chordata > Amphibia > Caudata > Salamandridae > Pleurodeles > Pleurodeles waltl. Next base: position 1,763,989,340 of record NC_090444.1, read on the forward strand.
GTGAATGTCATTGTGATTCGCCCAATGCCAAATTTTCTGTGCTAAGAGACACAGTTGTGATGAGTGTGTGCCTCCCTGTTTGTTTAAGTAATACATTGTTGTCATGTTGTCTGTTTCGACAAGAATGTGTTTGTGGGCTATTAGCGGTTGAAATGCTTTCAACGCTAGAAACACTGCTAGTAGTTCTAGCTGATTTATGTGAAGTTGTTTCTGAGGAGAGTCCCATTGTCCCTGGATGCTGTGTTGGTTGAGGTGTGCTCCCCACCCTACCATGGAAGCATCTGTTGTGATCACGTATTGAGGAACTGGGTCCTGGAAAGGCCGCCCTTGATTTAAATGTATATGATTCCACCATTGGAGCGAGGTGTGTGTTTGGCGGTCTATCAACACTAGATCTTGTAGTTGACCCTGTGCTTGTGTCCATTGTGTTGCTAGGCACTGTTGCAAGGGCTGCATGTGTAATCTTGCGTTTGGGACAATGGCTATGCATGAGGACATCATGCCTAGTAGTTTC